>NC_047046.1:22285762-22888281 GCF_011762595.2 Tursiops truncatus
TAGTGGTAATTTGTTACAGCAGCCACAGAAACCTAATATAGGCCACGTGGTTTGGGTGACCCCATGTACCCAGAACTCAGAGATGAACATGTTCCAGGCATTGCGGATCATGCACTATCCCCTGGCCTCTGTGATTAGTTCACAGATTCACATGTGATGCAAGTTTATCCAATGAGAGCCAATTCCAATGATATTGTGGGAGCTGTTGGTGCAGAGAAGCCTTACCAAAGGCTACCCCGAGAACAAATAGCGGCAGAGAAGACAGCACCTTGGAATTACTGACAGTGTTCAGGTGACAATGATACGGTTTGAACAGCTGAATCGAGCCATGCCTGAAGTCTTCCTCTGCGGGACTTCTTAGTTACCTGGGTCAATGAATTCTCTCTTTTGCTTAAAAATAAACAAACAAACAAACAACTATAATGAATGCAATTTTTTAGTTATTGTATCAACAAAAATCCAAAAGTTTAATAATATTTTGGTGAGGCTGTGGAGAAACTAGTCCTCTCATAGGTTGCTGGTGGGAACATAAGCTGGTATATCTCTCATGGAGGAGAATTGGGAAATATCCTTCCAAATTATGAAAACAGAGACCCTCTACTCTGGTATTTCTACTTTTGAAAGTTTAACCTACAGATGTATTAGCATATGGGTGAAATGGCTCTGTGCACAGGTTATTTACTAAAGCAAAGGTTAGTAACCAAATATCCATTAATAAGACTAAATAAATTATAATACATCTATTCAATAGAATATTATGCAGCTCTAAAAAAGAACAAGGAAACTTTGTATCTCTGTACTGATAAGGAAAGATATCCAAGATATGAAAAAAAATCAAGATGCATATAGTATGATATTTGTGTGCAAAAATAATTGTGTTTGCTTAAAGAATTTGAAAGGATACAAAAGAAACTAAGCAACTTGGTTGCCTATTTGTGAGGGAGATGGGAACTAGGCAGGTGGGGGATAAGATTGGTAGTGAAACCTTTCACTGTATTTCACTTCTTATGTTTTCTGGTTTTTGAAGTTTGTGAATGTATTACACTTATTCTAAAAATTAGATTTAAAAAACCAATTTGTACACTGTGATCCAAGTTTAGTAAGAAAATAAATGTGCATGAAATCAGAAAATAGAAAACATCTAGCCTATAAGTGGTTATTCTGGATACAGTGGGAAGTAAATATTGTACTGGTTCTGTGGAATCAGGGAAGGAATAGTATAATTTCAGGGTCTACCAACTCTCTGCATTGCCAGAACAGGTGCCCCATCAGGCATTTTAAACCAGTTGCTCACCCAAACTGTCACATATTTTAACTCGAGCTGTTTTTACATCCCAGCACATGGGTGAGTGATTGGATTTTAGGTCTTTTTGTAGGACTTTACATTTCAACTTGTTAGACTGGGTTCATCTTCGAAATATTTTGGGACCCCCATCCATTCACTCATTTCACAAATACTCTGAGGGTCCTTCTCCACCAGCCCCACTGGGGAGTGCTGGGGTTTCCTTTCCCACCTTAGGTCATCTGCAGAGGTGGGGGAAAGCCAAGTTAGAACAAGATGTGGTGAGAGCCCAGGAAGTTGAGGTGATCCTCTGGTGGGGACCAGGACACAGGCCCACAGACAGCAGGGAATAGGTGTGGCTAACAGGCTGTGGTTGGCCTAGTGTGACGGGTAATGAGAGCCTGACTCCAGATGAGGACAGAGCCCAGCTTGGCCACTGACTGGTGGACATGAGGCCGAAAAGGAGGGACAGGGCCAGAGAGAGTGAGGCTTCCAGAGCCTGGGAACACTCCAGCAGGGGAAAGGGCATCAGGAAGGTAAGGCCTTCCTCACTCAGGAGGCCTCTTCTCCAGGCGGAAACCTGGAGGCAGAGACAAGAATCGCTCCCCTTTACTGAGTGGTGCTTGGTGTTGGACACGGTCCTGAGTTGATTCTTAATTCCCACAACCTCCCTGGGAGGAAGGTTGACTGTCACCTCTAGTTGCAGATGAGGACCCCCTGAGGCTTCGAGTGATTCATGCAATCTGCCCAGGGTACACAGCTGCTCAGGGGTGGGACAGGATCCAGCTGGTAGGTCTGACACCAGGCTGTAACTCTTGACCACCACAGTACTCTTGGTGTACTTGTGTTGCTGAAATGAATAAATGGCCCAGAAGGAGCACCAGCCTGAAGCTACGTTGAGCCTGAAGCTACTCTTGTGGAAAGGAAAGCCTTGGAGGCAGACAGACCTCGCTGGGCTTGCATCCTGGGTGGGCAGCTCAAGAACCCTGTGAGCAATGGACAAGTCATTTAACCCTCTGAGTCTCAGTTTCCTCATCTGTAGACATGAAGGGAATGTGTACCCTTGGCAGCCTGCAGTAATTAAATAGGACAGTGAATGTAAAATCATGACTAGCACAGGGCCTGACCCAAAGTCGATGCTTGACATCTGAGCTCAACAGAGAGGCTGCTGAACACCATGGAAAGGCCAGAGTTGGGGCTAGCTACAGAGACAGGGAGAAAGTTCCTTTGGAAGCCTGGCAGCTCTGCTCCATCCCATGGATAGGGCTTTTAGCTTTGTTTCCCCAGAGTGATCATCAGGAATGCCCTTAAAATAAAAGGGGTCTTTGGATTTACTTGCAGAGAAAACAATTAGGGGAGGGCAAGCTTGGAAAAAGGGAGAGACTAGGAGACACAGAGAAATCAAAAATATGGGTAGTAGCTTTAAAAAGGCAAGGAACCTGGGCTGAGTCCCAGGTGTGGGAGGATGACAGAAGGGGGCTGCCATCTGGGATGTGCCCCAGTCAAGGCCAAGGCCAAGGCTGAAGAGGAAGCTTTGAGGTCCTCCCAAGCCAGGCCCCTTCCCCCTAAACTGCCCACTGGTGACACAAAAGGCTCAGTTCAGTAACTCAAAGGGGCTGGATTGTCTTGGGCTTCTCACTAGTTTTAAAACCTTACTCCTTAAGGCCAAAGGATTCTTTTGTTCAGCTTGTTCCTTTCAAGAGGGAAAATCTCTTCTGGAGGGTGACAGGCCCTGATATCCTCTGCCCAGGAAGCAGAGCCTCCTCCCAGCCCTCACAAGCTGTCTTTGCAACCTTGTCCCAGCTCTCGGAGACGGGCTTGTGTGCTGAGTCAGTTTGGCCGCCTTCCAGCCAAGAAGACAGTGAAGGCTGCAATGCAGGGGCCATTAAAGGAACTATTTTTAGGCTCCATTTCAATCTTATTCAGCACAGGCTGTGAGATGCTAGGCTTGAAAGTGGCCAGACCAAGGAGATGCTGGCGGAGACAGAGTCCCAGGCAAGTAGGTCAGGGAAAAGACAAAGAAATCTCACTATGGGAGAGAAAGAAGCTCCCAGAGGTTCATGTTGCTGTCCAAGGTGCAGGAGACAGACGAGGGGAGCTTATCAGAGAATCAGCCCTCCTGCATTACCTGAGGAGTCACCAAGAAAAATGAGGAAAGTACAGCGACTTCCAAAAAGAGACTAGGGCAACATGCACCTGGGGAGCTCATTAAAAATATACCTCCCTGGCTCATCTTAGTTATCTGAGTCCAAATATTACAGTGGGGATGTGTGTTTCCAACCTACTCCCAGGGTAGGTGACTCTCACACACAATGAAGTTCAAGGACCTGAGGGCTGGAGAGTATCTAGGTCTAGAATTCAAAGGAATGATCCAGACTAAGGGGAAGGAAAGGCACAGGTGGTGGTGGTTATTTAACAACCCCCAGAGGTGCCATTCTCCTTTCCTCACTGGTCTCAGGCTTCCACCTATAAAGTGCAGGGTCCTGGCAGGACTAGGAGTCTCTTAGTTCATTGTCAGATGTTTATAACAGCCACCAATCAGGAGAATTTGGCCATCAGAGACAGTGGAAAGAGTGAGGGGAAGGGGGAAAAAGAGCTTTTGCTTTTTGTGCTATGCGACTTTGGCTTCCCCGGCCACCTGCTAACAGCAGTGACTTAGCATAACAAATACCAAGATAATGAGGACCTGCCAAAGCAAGGTGAATTGTTCTCACTCTGCTTTTCTTGGCCACCTAGGGAAAGCCTATCCACACATGCTCTTTCACATTGTGCCTTGGCTCCCACCTGCCCATGCAGACTGCAAAGCCACCCCTTCTTCCCTAAGGAGACACAAAGGCCACATGGTCAGGTGACACTTTAATAGGCTAGAAATAGAAAACCTGTCTTTGGAGACTATCAAGAGCCACATGCTTTACATGTACCTGTCCAGTTTTCCCAGCACCACTTATTGAAGAGGCTGTCCTTTCTCCACTGTACATTCTTGCCCCTTTATCAAAGATAAGGTGACCATATGTGTGTGGGTTTATCTCTGGGCTTTCTATCCTGTTCCATTGATCTTTGTTTTTGTGCCAGTACCATACTGTCTTGATTACTGTAGCTTTGTAGTATAGTCTGAAGTCAGGAAGCCTGATTCCTCCAGCTCCGTTTTTCGTTCTCAAGATTGCTTTGGCTATTTGGGGTCTTTTGTGTTTCCATACAAATTGTGAAATTTTTTGTTCTAGTTCTGTGGAAAATGCCAGTGGTAGTTTGATAGGGATTGCATTGAATCTGTAGATTGCTTTGGGTAGTAGAGTCATTTTCACAATGTTGGTTCTTCCAATCCAAGAACATGGTATATCTCTCCATCTATTTGTATCACCTTTAATTTCTTTCATTAGTGTCTTATAATTTTCTGCATACAGGTCTTTTGTCTCCTTAGGTAGGTTTATTCCTAGATATTTTATTCTTTTTGTTGCAATGGTAAATGGGAGTGTTTTCTTGATTTCACTTTCAGATTTTTCATCATTAGTGTATAGGAATGCAGGAGATTTCTGTGCATTAATTTTGTATCCTACCAAACGTAAGATAGATAACTAGTGGGAAGCAGCCGCATAATAGCACAGGGAGATCCGCTCGGTGCTTTGTGACCGCCTGGAGGGGTGGGAGGGAGGGAGACGCAAGAGGGAAGAGATATGGGAACATATGTATATTTATAACTGATTCACTTTATTATAAAGCAGAACCTAACACACCATTGTAAAGCAATTATACTCCAATAAAGATGTAAAAAAAAAAAAAAAGAGCCACATGTGCGCCAGAGCAGAAAGCAGAGGCGCAGCAGTTGGGTCTGGGGGGAAACAACAGGCTGAGTGGGAGGTCAGCGATGGCTGAAGAATCCTTGAGGATGGTTATATTTAAATGGCTTCATCCTGCTGGGGCCCCTAGAGAAACAGGAGAAGGGAGAATAGTGTTAATACTATACCCTTTGGACTGATAAAATAAATTACAATTCATCCACACTAATAGGAACTACTATTAGCTGTTAAGGAAAAAAAAAAAAGGAATGTTGTAAGAAAAGCAGACTGCAGAACAATATGAAAGGTGTGATGCACTTCTGAAAAAATGTCTTTATGTGCCTGCAAAGGCATGAACACAAACCTGGAAGGGCCCTCACTGACGATGTGCACTTTGGGGGACAGGGCCTGGGCACCCTCACTTTTTAGTGTTTTTACCAAACTGCTCACTGTTGTTTGTTATATTTAACAACAAACATGTTTTATTTCTATGATTAAAGAAAAACCATAAAATCCTCCTTTGCAGGGAGATTCCCATGCAGGTAGGAGTCTGGGTGTGAAAAGAATCTGTACAAAGTTCCTGCCAAGAGCCACGTGCTTTATACTCATTACTTCTCAGACGCTATTTCTATCATTTTATAGATTTTAAAGATGAAGAAACAGGCTTAGGGACGTAAACTGTCTGCCCAACATTATATGGTCAGAAAGCAGCACAGCACAAATTCAAAACCAGGTCTGATGCCAAAGCCTGCTGGCCACAGGCAGGCTGACAATCACAGCCAAAGCCTGGACCCTGAGAAGCTTAGGTGCTTCAGCTCCAATCCTGAGCCCCCCAAGCAAAACTTCACACAGGGTTCTTTTCCATACAACTCCACAGTGAATGGCATCCAGCTAAAGGGCCTCTCGTTTATCTGCCTATGACTGACATTCAATGGTAACCAGGAGGTGACACCTTGGATCTTGGTCTGAGGGAGGGTGAGAGGCAGTGTGTGGTATGTGTGTGTGTAGGGGTGTGCAATCACTTACTTAAGGGAGGGCTTACTCTGCCTGCACTGTGCTTGGCACTTTGCATGCTCTGCCTGGTTTAATTTCATCCTCCCAACAACACCTGAAGTGGATGCCATTTTAGGGATGAGGAATCTGAATCTCAGAGGGGTTAAGTACAGACCCCAATCACATAGGCTGGAGCTGCAATTTGAACCTAGGCCTTTCTGGCCCCAAAGGCTTTGCTCTTTTTTTTTCGACCGTGCCGCACTGCATGTGGGATCTTAGTTCCCTGACCAGGGATCGAACCCGAGCCCCCTGCGTTGGAAGCACGGACTCTTAACCACTGGACCACCAGGTCAAGTCCCCCAAAGCCTCTGCTCCTAGCCATGACGTCATGTACCTCCCCAACATCAGAAGGGTGCAGTCATCCAGGTAAGTCTAGGCATACAGCTGATGGAGACCCCATAGCCTGAAGGTACCCAGCCACAGGCAGAGCCAGACCTTGCGTTTCCTGCGGCCCAGGCCAGCCCTTTGCAGCCCAGCCCCTTGGCCTGATCCCAGTGGTCAGCTGAATTCCACGCCAAGAACCTCACATCCCACATCTCATCAGTCATGGAATTAACTGGATCTGAGTAGCCAAAGGAGCACCTTCCCAGAATGTCCTGCCAGAGGAGCTCAGCCTGGGAGACATACCAACCACTTCAGAAAATGGGTCCTTCGGGAACCATTAGATAACAGAATATAAACACTGGCTGTGTGAGAACTCCCACCCTGGAAATGTGCTACAGCAGGCTGGGAGCGGGGGTAAGAGCTGAGTTCTCACGCAGACACACCAAGGAAAGCAAGTCCTAGAAGGCACCAACATCTAGCCGCCAGCTCTGCCTGTCAGCAGCCACTCCAGGGCTGCAGCTGGTTATTATCAGCTAGCATGACAAACCAGGCCAGGTGGAGGTGCCAGACGGAGGTGGGAGGATGCTGGGACAGCTTCCAGGAGCTGAAGCTGGCTGTGTGAGAAGAAGGTAAGGGGCAGGTAAGGCACCTTTTAGACTGACAGAGAACAAAGGGATGTCCTGATTAGATACAGATGCTAGCCCTTCGCAGACATCATTCCTCCCCAACCCCTTGCCCAAAAGGGAAGGGATGCCTGAGCAGTGTGGACTCTATAGAGTTCTGAAACTGGCTCTAAGAACGCTAGTTAAGGAATGAAAGGGAAAGAAAGGACCCAACATCAAGGAGAAAGGAAAAGCAGCTAGCAGTGCCGTGCATGTAGACACGCTAAATACCAAGCTGTCAGGGCCTGCTGGCATTTTCTGAGCCTCCGCCTGTGCCAGGATCCATTCTGGAAGCTTTACATGAACTCTCTCTACTTCATCATGAGTTACAAAGTAACACCTTTGGGAAAGGTTCAGAGCTGAGCTGAAGTGACTCTTCCAAAGTCACACAGCTGGTGAGCAGGAAAGCAGAGATCTGCACTTGTGTTTGTGTTACTTCAAAGCTAGTTCCTTCTGTGACGCCTGACTGCCTATAGCTGCGATCCCCCGAGATGTTTGAGTACCTTAGGAAGTATAGCAGACTCTGGGGACTGGTGGAATGCATAGAGTTTAAAAAGTTCATTTGGACCATGAAAAGCAAACCTACTGTTTTCCACAGAAAGTAGAGAAAGGAAAGTTCAGTCAAATCCTCTTGCTCACTTGGCGTGTGACCCACCTCTGGGGGGTGTGCATGATGAACAACTGGACCAGGCTGGTAGGATGGGGGCCACAGGGAAAGTTTTAGGAATAAGGGAGCAAGCTCTCCCCAGGAAATCTGGCAGCAGGATTTTAATTTCCACAGTGAATGGAGACTAGTGCACCGGGAAACGTGCGTGCCTTCCATGCCAGGCTCACCTCTGCCCCAGGTCCCTGTGAGAGGCAGGGCTGGAGGTCCCTGGACCCGGCACCCCCACCCCTCCCCTCACCTCACCTGAAAAGCCGCAGACACATTTTCTCCTGGGGAAATTCCTTGGGCCCCTCCACGCTGTCGTCGTGGCTCTCCGTCTCCAGGTAGACATCCAGCAGCACGCACAGGCGCTGCAGCTGGTTCGTCAAGAGCTGGTGGCCGGGCCAGGGGCCACACAGCTCCTTGTAGCACACATTGACTTCACTCTCCATGGCCTATGGGTGGGAAAACCAGAAACTAAGCACCACTTTCAGGCCAGCTGGGTCTGATGGTTTCACAAGAACTGCACCCAGGCCTCCGCAGGAGCTGGGCCTCTGCAGATCAAGCCGGACCGACTTGTCCCGAGGCTCCCTCTCCTCAAGACAATGGGGTCTTCCTGATCCTGACTCGGAACTTTCCCTGCCTTGCACATCCACAGACAGAGACGAAGATGTGTAGAAGATGAATCTCAAGATGAGATCCAAATCAGGTGTTAGGGTTAAAAACGTGCTCCATGACTACTGAATCAAATCCACAGGTATAACAATAATTAACAGGTGCAATGATCTCGGACATCATCTCATTCCAGCACTTTCTGTGCATCTGAGTTTATTCTCATTTCCACAGAAGCCCAAACAACAACCTTTCACAGCAGGTATTTATATTACCCCTATTTCATAAATAGGGTGAACCTGTGGACCCCAAGCTAGATAAGGGGTTGGGATGGGTCTGAGCTCTTTCTGCTACTATGTCATGCACCCTCCAGCAAACTCTACAAATCCCGGCAGACCCCTCTGCCCCGGGAATTGTGCCAGTGCCCAAGCCCTCAGCTGCGGCAGGTTCGGCCACTGCCCACCTCCCCAAGAAGGTTCTCCCTGCTCCTCCCACCACCCCCAGCAGGTCCTTACCCGAATATTGTCGTCGTTGTTGTTGGTTTTCTCCCCTTTCCAGTTCAGACAGAGCTGGAAAATGGGTGGGATGGAGGAGTAGCCGGGGTTCAGCACCACGGCAGCCTGGAGCTTAGCTGGGAAGGGATGGGAAAGGAGGAAAACTCAGTTCTGAGACCTGGCTTGTTAGCCGAGGCATGCTCCCCGCTGGACCCCTGAGGGGACACGAGCCACGACACCCCTCTGTGTCTCACATTAATCCAAGTGCTCAAAGCACATTCTGGTACTGACTTTTACTTTTGTTCTAGAATCTCCCAAGTGGAACTGCCAGGTTGCAGAAAGTGAGGTCCTGTGACTCTGGTCCCTCCAAGGACACAGAGCTGTGTGGACTCCCCAGAGTCTGGTCCACAATGAGTTTGCCCAAGAGTTCTATTTACTCCTTTGGCAGAAGTTTGTTTTCATTGGCATTTATTTGCCAGCAAGTTAAGGATTTTCCCATGTGAAGGTTTCCTGTTTTTCCTTTTCAACAATATTGGGTATTAACTGTTACATTAATCAAATATATTTTTTCTATTCTGTTCTTTATCTTTATCTATTTTGTTATGTGCAGCTTTTTCATAGCTAACATTTAATGACTACCTACTGTTTTCCAAGCATTGTGCTAAGCCCTTTGCACACATTTTATTTCATCCTAATAACGATTCTGAGGTAGGTACCATTATTATCATCCCATTTTACATATTAAAAAACTGAGGCTCTGACAGAAACTTCCTTAAGATCATCAAGCAGCTGCAAAGCAGCAATGCTGAGTTTAATCAGAACTACCTGATGCCAAAGCTGTGTTCATAATCATTAAATGAAATATTTGCATTTTTTAACTTTTTCATTTTTTCTCTGGTGATAGCCTTTGCCTTTTTCAATAGGATGACATTTATCCTCTCCATCAATGGGCTAGGCATTTAGCCACTCCTTTTCATTATTTATGGAGGAAAAAAGGAACTCTCTGACCCACCAGTAATTCAAATAAATAAGAGAACAAGAGAGTGTAGGTTAAAACAATTCTTCCCTGACAGTCACAACAACATTTATTAAAAAGTGACACTTTCCTGTTGTTTCTGCCGTAACAGTTTGCACATATTTCGGGGTTTATCTCTATTCACTAATTTTTGGTTTTTAACCCATACCATGTAACTGTTGTCCACTTATTCATTTAAATTTCACTCTTAATTTTTCAAATTCTATAATGCATCTAATGAAAATTTAAATGATCACATTCATTCCATGTACGAATCTAGAATACTTATCATCCTTCCAAGCTTTCTTCCGCTCAACCAGGAAGCAGAAATGATGTCCTCCAATGACCTCCCACCCTTGGGGCTTTGTAAATTTACTGGATGCATATTTTGTGCCCTTTCAAAATAGCACTCTGTTGTTTAGGGATGAGGTTAAAGTATTTTTTAAAAGGGGAGAGGATGGAAAGCAAATGCAAAATTCCAAATAGCAGTCACCTATCGTCAGGGTGAGAATGAAGTGGGATCAAGGAGCCTCAACTGTATCTGAAATTATTTAATTTCCTCAGAATATTTCTAAAAACATGCAAAGAAAAAAAAAGGAGAAGGGAAGAAATAGAGACAATTGAACATCAAAGAGTGCAAGCTTTCCTGACATGTCTCGTACTGTCTTGGAACTACAGACAACTTCCTCCGCCCGGTGGCCTCAGCACTGAGCCCCTGGGGTGGGATCCTGCAGGCTGTGCCAGACCTGCCAAGGCTGGGGCCGGATGACAGCACCACAGGCAGCATCAGGGTGGCTCCAGCAGGAAACCCTGGCCGATCAGATGCCAGGACAGCTGTGAGGAATCACAGCTCTCGATGCCTCCCAAGTGAGTGCAGGGACTGCAGAGGGAGGAGGGTCCTGCACTTCACATCCTGAGAGTGACAGCCCTTCCCTGAAGAGGGGGACGAGCAAGCATCTGATTCTAAAATGTAATGAAACAAAGGGGCTAAGAGCTCAGGCTCAGAGGTCAGACTGGGTTTGTAACTAAGCCCTACTTTCCTCATCTACAAAGCAGGAATATCACCAGCCCCAGGACTGTCCTAAGGATTAGCTGATAAACCACGGACATGACTGTTGCAGAACAAGTCCTGGCTGAATGCTGCCTCTCACAACTATGACTGTTTGCTAAGTCCCCACTACAGGATTCCAGGATCTTTCGCTTCCTTTGGGCAACTCCCAGGAGTGTTTTATTCTCAGCGGCTCCCCTTGCCTAGAGCAACTGTGATCAGCAGAGCAATTACCTGTGCCCCTTTCCACGAGTGCCATATAGTAGAGATTGGTGTCCCCAGCCAGTCCCGCCTCCATGATGTCTTTGGTAAAATGCAGTTCCTAGAAGTCACCAAGGACAAGGGGTGAACTGCTGGCTCCTCTAGTCAAATCACCTGCTCTTCTGGTGGAGGAGCAGGAGCTGAAAGGTGACGTGGGCCTGCAGTCCCCAGGACAGCAACAGTGGCCTGTCACCCCTCCACCTACCGTATAATCCTCATGGGGAATCGTCACCCACTTCACCAGGCGAGAGACAACCTTTGCAGGGAAGAGGTACTGGCAGTCACTGGTAACTGGCACAATGCCGTGTTCTAAAAGAGAGCAGGACAGGTGGTGTCACAGGTAGAAATCAGCTGGGTAACTAGCTGTGTAACTAGCATCTTCTGTAGGGCTCAGATGGCCCTGCCAACTGTCCAGGTACACTCGGTACTCAGGTGCCCAGGTCAACATGTGCCAGAAACGAAGGCACACCAACCTGACCTTTACCCAGTGCTTGTGCTTGAGGCCGGACCCAGCACCAGCATTCACAGCACTTTATCCTTAATGCAAATGATGGCCTGCCAAACAAAAAAACCCCCTGCAGCCAGAAACAGAGATGTACGGTGTCTCTGCAGCAGTGACTGTTAATTAGACCAAATAGCCAAGAGGGCTGTTCTCAGAGCTGACCTTGATGGAGAAAGGACTGAAGTGTTCTGTGTTGGTTCCTCTAAGGGAAAAGAGCAGGAGGACTGCTCCAGGGTGAATTCCTGCTGGCGTTTCAATAAGCAAACGTGCCAACATGGTAAACGCTGTCCAGGATGACAATCACCCAACCCTGGGACAAAACAAACTAAGCAATGCTGATGGGGAGCAAGTAATGCTGCCCTGGAGAAAATAGGGTCCACGTGAGGCCTCCAGACGGGTCCTGGGAACTCAAAGCCTTTCCTGACAGTGGATCTTTTAGATCAGAAAGATCTTAACCCTCACTCCTTACAAGTCCCTTGTACATGGTAGGCTCTTACAAGTATTTACAGAATGAACAAATGAAAAGCCCCACATGGCCATCATCTTGGTCAAGGGCTCATCAGAATAACCTGGGACCTTATGGAAAACACAGGGGCTCAGCCCCACCCTGGAGGATGTCAGCTCAGGTGTCAGGGGAGGGATGAGGCGTGGATCCCTGGACAGCTGTATTCAAGTAAGCTGAGCGTAAGCTCCACAAAAGCAGGGCTCTGTCTTGTGCTCATGGCTCTTCTCCCAGCACTATTCTGGCTGCCTGGAATGAATTAGGTTCCTATTAAAACGCACATCAGGACTTCCCTGGTGGCACGGTGTTTAAGAATCCGCCTGCTGGGGCTTCCCTGGTGGTGCAGTGGTTGAGAATCCGCCTACCAGTGCAGGGGACATGGGTTCGAGCCCTGGTCTGGGAAGATCTCACATGCCGCGGAGCAACTAAGCCTGTGCACCACAACTACTGAGCCTGTGATCTAGAGCCCGCGAGCCACAACTACTGAGCTCGTGTGCCACAACTACTGAAGCCCGCATGCCTAGAGCCTGTGCTCCACAAGAGAAGGCACCGCAATGAGAAGCCTGCACACCGCAACAAAAGAGTAGCCCCTGCTCGCTGCAACGAGAGAAAGCCCGCGCGTGGCAACAAAGACCCAATGCAGCAAAAAATAACAAATAAATAAATAAAATAAAATAAATTTATATATATAAAAAAAAGAATCTGCCTGCCAATGCAGAGGACACGGGTTCGATCCCTAGTCTAGGAAGATCCCACATGCTGCAGAGGAACGAAGCCCGTGTGCCACAACTATTGAGCCTGTGCTCTAGAGTCCGCGAGCCACAACTACTGAAGCCTGTGAGCCACAACTACTGAAGCCTGCATGCCTAGAGCCCGTGCTCTGCAACAAGAGAAGCCACTGCAATGAGAAGTCCGTGCACCCCAACGAAGAGTAGCTTCCGCTTGCCACAACTAGAGAAAGCCTGCACATAGCAACGAAGACCCAACACAGACCAAAATAAATAAATAATTAAAAATATATTTTTTTAAAATAAATAAAACGCACATCAAAGTCTGACGTGCACTGACCTAGCATGATGCTCCTGACCAATCTGCTAACCTGGGCCCCCAAAAGGCTTTGGGCTGAGACAGCCCTGGTGGCCCTGAGGAGAGCTCAGACCTCTGCTTGGCAGCCTACAGCTCTCCCCAGTGGCCCAGCTAACACCTCTGCTCAACAAGAGCCAGAAAGCCAGCCCGTTTTGATTTGTCATCAGGATTCAAGAAATCTGAGTGCAGGGCTCCGTTGTCTTTGTCCCTGTGTTGTCTGAGTGGCTCTCAGGTCACAGCCCTAACTAGCACCAGCTTACCCAGGGAGGCAAACTGCTTGTGGAGGGCCAAGCGGGACTGCACCCTGGTCTTCAGCAGTTTCATGGTGGTCTCCATGTGGCTGGCGCTCAGAGAGTGGTCGGTGATCACAGTGTGCTGTGGAGGACAGCGAGTGGCACACATGTTAGTAGCTCCCCATCCCTTCCTCCAGGCACCCCTCTCTCCTAGGACCTGCCTGCCTGTGGCAACCTGGACTACCCACGTCCTGAGATGCCTTCTGGGGACAGCAGGGTTTCCCTACTGTGACAGGCCAGAGGCTGAGTCCCAACAGGAACGATACAAGGTGCTGAGATCTTAAGAGGTCCCCTAGGGTTCATTTCTGGCACCTTCGTACATAAGACCAAGGGGTAGCAGCGCCTGGAGCTGCACTGCACGCAGGGCAAGGATCCAAGTTACTTTGACCTAGAGGGCTAACAGGCTCATGGCAAAGGCAAAAGGTACCTAAACACTTGTAGGCCTTGGACATTTTAGTATCCTGAGTGGAGGGAAGATAGATCATAGCCCAGAGGGATAGCATTCTGCTAGTTCAAAGTCCCAAAGCCCTTCTGGAGTCTGTATGGGACAAGAGGAATAGAGGTCCTCAGCCGAGGGGACCGGATCAGTAGACACACCTGGGGCTGCTCTTTGGGGAAGTGGAGGCCACCCATCTTCTGCACCCACAAATAGGGATGCCCTAAGTCAAGTACGTAGTCCCTCAAAGTCAGGATGCTGCAGATAAGAACACAGAATGAAATGATTCTATAAGTCATTTCTGCAGTGGTCCCTGGATATATCCCTCCTCCCACCTTCTCATCCCCCCAAAACAGAACGGTCCCACAGGCTCAGCTGCACCCACGGCCAGGCTGCCAGCAAAGCCTCTTAACTTCATCAGTTCCCTACTGTGAATTTCATCTCTCCTAGTCACTTTTCTCTTTTTCCCTTGGCAGCCTTCAACTCATTAGCAAATATCAATAAAAAGGCAGTACACTTGATCTCTTCATCAGTCCACCAATTTATAAAATATTTTTTAAACTTTAATCCTCAGAGAATTAAAATGTTAAATACATCTATTATCACGTTCCCAGAGTTTTGATCCTTCCACCCTTCCCCACCCTCCATGGCCTCATAAGCAGGAAAAGGCATGTGTTCCCTTCTCTGGACAGAGCACTCCCTCTTGCCCAGCCGCCTCCCCTGTCCCCTGGGAGGCCTCTGGCCCTAACAGGTCTCCAGCTTTGGGTTTGAGCCACAGGAGAAACTCAGAAGCAGAGAGGCTGGGAGAGGAGGAAATGCTGCTGACTCACCCAACTTTATCAAACTGATACTGATTGGCTGGATTTGGAGTTTTCTTTCCATGATCCCCAGGATACAAACAGCTCAGTACTGAGTCAGGAGACAGCAAGTCACTGGAAGAGGAAAAAGACTGCAGTGAGAACGCCGGCCAACCCATTGCTTCCACGCAGACGTGGGCATTTGGCGGTGGTAACGCCCCCTCTCACTGATGATCAAAGCCAGACCCTTTACATGCCTGAGGTCATCAGATAGTCATAACCCTATGAGGTAGGGAGTATCATCATTTCCATTCTACAGAGGAGAAGATCAAGGCTTTAAAAGATATGGCTTGTCCAAGATCACACTGCTATTAAGTGCTGGAGCCAGGATTTACTCTATTCCATCAAAGACAGTAATACTCTTAACCACCAATTTTTTAAGAAACCTATCCCTTCAAGAGTTACATGGTGACCAGAGCCTTTTCCTCAGGGGAGCAAAGCCCTGTGACACGATAGGAATAATCAGAATTTTCATAGGGGCAAAACAGATCCCTTCTACCCCAGAGAGATCCAGTGTGAAGCTTTGATATTGTGCTTATCTCACTTTTTACCAAATCTCATGCTATCACAGAAATAGGTCCCCTTTAAAATTCCCAGAAAAAGATATATCACATAGACTGGAGACAAGGTGACCTAGTGCTGTAAGCAGAGAGACACGGTGATGCCACAGCCACCTACTCACAATGGTTAAACATGTAATTAAACGTGACAATCAGAGAAGAGATGGGGAGAGAATGGAGTAATTTGATCGCAAAGGTCAACGAGGCCCATTCTTTCCCTTCACCAAAGGGAGTTCCCCTTCGCCTTCCAGGGACAGCGCCAGGAGTGACTCAGGCGGAAACTGCTGCTCTGAGCCAGCAGGCCTCCAGGAACTTAGCACCGGGAGGGTGGCAGCTTCTGGCTCTGCCCTGCTCTCTCTCCTGACAGTGTCTCCCTGCACCACCATGACCCCCAAGGGTCTCTGTCCCCTTCGCTGCTTCACACAGAGAACCGGCTAGAAAATGAATAATTGTCAGTCTTTTAGCCAATGTTTAGTGACTGCTACTAATATACAGAATCAGCCAAAATGAAACAGAACAGCTAAAAATGCACAAGATTAGGATTTTAAATTGATGAAACCTGATGGAAGAATCAAATCTTCTCGACAAAATTTCCATCTGCAATATGTGGCTCAGGACAACTGAATTTGGTAAAAATAATGGCCATTAAAGAGAAGGCTATATACTCATAAAAATATGACTATTCAAAACACTATTCAATTACTCAAGTCTTTGTTATAAAGTTTTAAAAAAAGAGATTTTTAAAATCTTCGTAAAGTGGAAATGGAAAATAATTTAAAATAATTCAATGCCTTAATGAAAAACTGATTAATGAATTAAAGTGGCCTAATGGAGATCATTCTGGAAAACAATTTCTTGAGGAAAATTCAGCAAGGTTCATATAATTCTGAATAAAATGTTTATAATAAAAACATGAATTTCCTAATGAATTAAGAGATCCTGGCATCAGTCGTCAATGTTGCTAACATCTCAAAAATAGAGACAGCCTGTGCCTCCTGATAAAATCATGCAACATCTCTACACAGTGCTGCACACCCACCTCCCCCGCTAAAAATGGAATCTGATCAGGTCTCTAACTCTACCTACAATTTACAGGAAATACAGGGGGAGGGAGTAACACGTTCAATTGTACCGCAGGGATGCAATCATCAAAATGCAGCCTGGGGGAAACCTACAGAGCAAACAACCTACTTTCCTCAACAAATAAAAGATGGCAGGACATTCAGATGGGAAGACACCTGAAAGAAGCTTCATCCAACTGCAACACATGGATCTTAAAAAGATCCAGATTCAAAACCCAAACTGTAAGAACAAAACTAACAAAGAACACTTATAGGGAAATCTGAACTCTGACTAGATAATTGATATTAAGGAATTAGTGTCATACTGTGATTAAATTGAAATTTTTAAAAAGTATCCCTGTTTTAGTTGATAAATAAATAAAACCACACACCATGGTGTCTCCATGGGGCAAAAGCAGCCTTGAGCAAAGGCCTCTAGGCTGCGAGTCTGAAGTCTAGGCCCAGCACTTCCATAATTGGACATATGCCCCTGAACTCAGTTTCTCCATCTGTAAAATAGGGGGATGAGCTAGACAACACCTGAAGGCCCTTAAAGAGCTAATCCTGGCTTCAGGGTGGTGTTTCCTTTTGGGTTTCCTCCCCTTTGGGGACCAGGGCAATGACAGTAGTGTAGTACCATGGTACACAGGCCCAGCTGGCTTTGAATCATCACTCTCCATGCACTACCTGTGACCCTGGGGCAGCCTCTTAACTCTGCAGAGCCTCAGTTTCTTCACCTTGTAGAGCTACTGTGAGAGTTAAATCTGATGATGACAAACAGCTGTCATTTACCAAGCATTTCAGCTATGCTAAGCATTTTACCTGACTCACACAGGCACCCTGGGAGGGGATCTAATTAATGACCGGAGTGAGGAAACAGACTCAGAGGTCAGGTAATCTGGCTAAAGGTGCACACACAGCTGTGAGGGGAGACCCGGCACTCGCAGAGCTCGTAGCCAGTGTGCAGTCCTGCCCCTATCACGGTATGTGCAGTGCCCCGCAGGGGAGTGGGCTTCAGTGCACACTGGGGCCAGCCTGCAGCCCCGTGACTTAGCAGACAGGACATCTGAGAAGTGAGCAGGCAGAACGATCACGACAAAGAGCTCCACTGTGGCCAGGGCCATCATGGGGCCCTCGAGCTGCTCACTGGACCAGCACTGCAACTGGGTTCTCCGAAGAAGCCAGCCCTAGGCTCCCTCTGCTGGGGTGAGGTGGGAACAAGGTCAACTCCATCCAGAGTGCTCGGGGTGGTCCAGCAACACTCTCAAGCACAGGGACCAAGGATGCAGCCTGAAGGGGGTGTGGACTCTAAGTGCAGGGTTGAAAACCCAGGGGAAACGCCACCATCAGGCAGGCCTGGGAAGAGTTCCATCCCACCAGACCCACGTCTCCCTCACTGATCTTTCTACACCTGACGTGAGGACTCACTGGAAGCAGGTGGGGCAGGGTCGGGAGGTGTGCCAGGCCAGGTGAGCCTATTTCACCCCCAGGCCCTCTCGGTCCTCCTCCCTTCTTCCCACGCTGGCTGTGGAACAAGCAGCCACGGTCAGGGCCTTTCTGGGGATGCTCCACCTGTGGCTGCCACTACGTGCCTCTGCTCACCCTACTCAAAACCCCCACAGGGACCCGCCAGTCTTCCTCCCACTGCCCAGGTAAGGACAACCTGGGATTGAGCTGAGCTGCAAAGTGAAATCCCAGCACCTTGGGACAGAAAGAGACAAGAAAAAGAGAGGCCTAAATTTGTCAACCTGGTAAGGTCTGCCAAATCTCACTTTCACATTCACACTCTTTCCACTGGTGTAAAAGGTGGTGCCCTGCCCACTCAATTTACAACAGGCTGTAGTCACTTCTAGCATCTGCTGTGTAGTGAGAGGACTTCACCAATTCAAGTCAGTGAGTGCTTTCCAAATACCTGTGATGTACCAGGACTTCGGGGCTGTGTGGACGTGACAACAGAAGCCAGTGTGGCCATGAACTCCACTCAGAGCCAGATGAGGGAGGATCCGAGAGGAGCCCAGCACCAAGGCTGCCACCACACCCTCCTCCCACGCCCCACCCCCCGCAGCACCTGTCCAATACCCTGCACTGATGGGGGTGATCAGTTCTGTGGCAGTTGTCACTTTGGCTTTTACCGTCATGATGTTGAGGTTCATGAGGTAGTAGAAAGTCAGGTGCAGTACACTGTCATCTGGAAGGGAGGAGGAAAAGAAGACATCATTTATGAGTTAAACACTAGAAGAGCGTCAACAGTATTATAGAAAGCAAAGTCAACAAGACTTTTAAGATCTTTCACTATAAAAACAACTTGATGGCAACTTAACATTGAGTAAAAAAAGTCTCTACAAATTCTTTGCTACTACTCTCTCCAAGAGGTGGAGCTTCATTTCCCTCCCTTGAGTGTGGACTGGACTTAGAGACTCTGCTTCTAACTAACACAACATGGAAAGGAAGCGATCAAGGGATCACCAAGTGATATGGGTTAACATCACTATTAACGAGACGAATTGATACCTCCGACCCCTGATAAGACGTGACGGTGAACACTGCCATCTGTGGTATTCCTTCCCCAAAACCCACAACCTCAGTCTAATCAGGAGAAAACAACAGACAAGCCCAAATTGAGAGCCTTTCTACATAATACATAAATCTCATCTCCCAAAGTGTCACGGTCATGAAAGACAAGCAAAGACTGGAGGAGACTAATAGGCATGACGACTAAATGCAATGTGAGATCCTGGATTGGATCCTGGAAGAGAAAAAGGACACTGGTGGAAAAACCAGGGGAATGTGAATAAGTTTGGTAGTTAATAGTACTGTACCAATGAAATTGACACTGATTTTGATTACTGTGGTTAAGAAAGATGTTGATATTGGGGTGAAGACCAGGTGTGAAATCTTTGTATCATCACTGAAACTCTTCTGAGTCTAAAATTATCTCAAAAATTTTTTTATAAAAAGGCAAAGAGAAGACAAGTGTGTAGAGTGTTTCCATTTATGTAAAAAATAAAAGGCGGGGCTTCCCTGGTGGCGCAGTGGTTGAGAGTCCGCCTGCCGATGCAGGGGACACCAGTTCGTGCCCCGGTCCGGGAAGATCCCACATGCTGTGAAGCGGCTGGGCCCGTGAGCCATGGCCGCTGAGCCTGCGCGTCCGGAGCCTGTGCTCTGCAACGGGAGATGCCACAACAGTGAGAGGCCCGCGTACCACCAAAAAAAATAAATAAATAAAAGGCGAAGGGGTTAAGTATAAACTTGTGTAAAAGCTTCTAAATGCATAGTTTATTTCTTGGAAATACATAGGAAACTGTCACAATGGTTGCCCTTGAAGGTAATGACCAGGACCAGGGTCTGGAAGTCTGGGGTGAGAAGGAAACTTACATCTGACTGCTAACTCTTATCCTGCTGGGATGCTTTACCATGTGCTCCTTTACCCATATGAAGCCAGTTTCAAAACCCACTGTCTCTGCAAAATACGAAGTTCTACTTATATTTATTAAATTAAGCAGGTTGGTCATATTACTCAAAGCCTGCATACTCTTGGCAACTTGTTCTGTGTATCTAACCTGTCAAGTTCAGAAAGAGGTGTGTAGTTCCATCAAGCATCCCTAATGTGTCTGATGTTTTTGCTATGTTTTCAAAGTTATGGCTTAGGAGGGGGAAAAAATCAAACTCCATGAAGAACAACAAAGGAAAACAGAAATATGAAACCAGAATCTTTTCCTGGGTAAGGAGGCATCAGCTTGCTGGACCCCGCAGAGCGGCAGCTGGCTGCACTCCTAGGCGCTACGAGATCCCCCAGACCAAGGGGAGCCAGACCTTTGCACCTCAGGTCCAGCATGACGGACAGCGGGTGCCTCTTCAGCATCTCCTTGCGCTTGTCGTCCAGCTGAACTCCCAGTGTGGGTCGCCGGCGTTTCTGGACAAAGGGAAGGGTCGAGCCTGTAAGCACTGCTCACGGGAATCTCCCCCGTCCCCTTCTCCCTGCTGGCCAGGGCCTCACCACTGGGACCCGTGCTTCAGCTCTCCAGCTGCCAGGATCCCAGCTCCCTTTCTTTCAAACCTCTTTCTTCTGCTTCTAGGGAGGATGGCACCCGCCAACTAGTGGGCCCCTAGGGCAGCTGCTCGGCACTCCCCACACTCTCACCGTGGTCTGCTCCTCCTCAGCATCCGAGTCACTCTCGTCATCTGCAGCGACAGAGAGAAGGCAGCTCGAGGTGAGGGCTCCCAATTCTCCTGAGAGCACCTCAACCCAGGGCGCATAATAGGGCCCAGGCTTTTGTAAATGGGTTCCTTTAGAATAAATATTTGCTGCTTCTTATTCAGTATAGAAAACAGAGTGATGCAAGGAAAAGAAAAATGACTTATAATCCCATCACCCTTTTTTTTTTTTTCAGTGATTTTTAACGTCATCCTATGGACCACAAGCTCCTCCATTGGTGGTGGTGGTGGCAGTAATAACAGTAGTATAAACAACAATAACAGAAGCTCATATAATTTGAGGGGTTACTGTGTGCTGAGGATGATGCTAAGGGTTCTGCATGCATGACCTCATTTAATCCACATAATAATTCTACATGAGGTATTACTATCTTGTTTTGACAGGAGAGTAAACTGAGGCTCCGAAACGTTAAAGAACTTCCCTAGGATCAGTGAGCTGGTGAGAGGCAGGCTGAAATCCAAAGGCAGTGCTTTTCCCTGTCTACCCCGAGCACTAAGACATTAAAGCTAAGCTCCCTGCCACACAGAACCAGTACGGCTAATTACCAAAGGACCAGCACTGGCCCTGGGTGGTGACCTGGCATTCCTGGAACCACCTACAGTAGACGTGGGGGAGGATCCTGACCACCACTTACCTTGGGAGTCCTCGGGAGGCTTGAACAGAGCCTTGGCCTCATCCACGCTGCCTTCAATCGCCACAGACAACGTCTTATCTAGGAGCAAGAAACAGCTTTCTGTGAAAGTTGCTGAGAGATGGAGCTAAGCTACACGACCAGGCCCGCCCTGGGGCTGCACTTCCTCTGCTTCTGTCACAGCTTCTTACTGACCGGGGCTGGAGGGCAAAAGTCCTTTCTCCAGATGAAGAGGAGCAAGGTGGGAAACCTAAGTTTCCCATCATTTTTTCCCATCATTTACTGAAAACAAGGAACCCAAAATGCAGATTCCTGGCCAAGCATCACCTGAGACTAGGGGTGAATGCCTCTCTTTTCAGGCTTACACCAAGGCACAGAAATCCAAATCGATGGCCTAAAGCCACACGGCACAATTCTACCAACTGTCTTAAAGGTTCTCATCCAGAACCTGTAACTGTCCACATTCTGGAAACGACAGCTCTCCCCTCAGTTCTTATTCTCTGTTCTGCACTACACCTAGCACCTGGCACCTGCCTGATACCACAACATTTAACTGGGAGGCAGCAGGACAGTGGGTAGGAACCTGGAACCTGCAGTCCAGTCCCGGCCTGAGTCTCTGCTCAACCAACTCCCAAACTTACAACCTGGAAAGTTATGTCACTGCTCTGAGCCTCAGTTTCTGCACCTATGAAACAGGGACTTGACAAATGGTGGCTGCCCAGTTGGGTTAGGAGGACTGAATTTTAATTATAAAATTACTTTTAAAAATTAATTTTCAATCCTCACAGCAATCCTATAGGAGCAATACTATTACTCTAGCCATTTACAGATGAGAAAATTAAGGCTCAAGGAAGTTAGATACAACAGCCAAGAGGTAAATAAGCTAGGATTCAAGACCAAGTCTATTCAACTTGAGCTTGGTATCTCAAACACAAAGCTAAGTGGCCTGCTCCCTGCACCAGGCCTGACACCTCAATGAGCAATGCCTGGGCCTGCCTCTGTGCAACTCCGTGGGTCCAGCGCTGAGAGATCAGATAGGCCATCACCCTTCCTTCTCCATTCAAAAGGGTATACAGAGACGCAGATAGTCACAGGAGCCTGAAAGGGTTTGTTCAAGTGCACAAAAAGGGATGACAAACTTCCCCCAAGTGGCGGGCCCTTGGGATATTCCTCAGTGGCTGACCACTGCTTATCTCTGACAACCCTCATGAACCATCACACCTCATCCCAAACAAGCTGGCTGCCCCCATTAACACTGGCAAATGCTAGACTGTTCTTTTGACTAGTTTATTCCTGGAATTCTACAGTAAAATGGGAATGGAAACAGGCTGGGTTTTAAACACAAAAGAAAAGAAAATTACTCACCCTGTCTAGGGGGCTGGGAGGATTTCATATGAGCTGATGATGAAAACAGGAGGGAGAAGAAAGGGGAGGGAGAGGATCAAAAGGACCAGGAAGACACAAGAAGAGAGACAGTAATGTGTTGATGCCCATGGCTGGGAGGAGAGGCATGCACTGGCGCAATGTGTGTCTGTCTGATGCAGTGGGGTGGGCGTAGGGAAGAAAACTTTAGGTGCTGGGTGAAAGCTTGCAGTAGGGCAAAAGGCAGGATCTCTAAAAGCTTCTCAAAATCCTAGTGGAGTCATGGGCTGCCTTCAAGCTTAATGAGGACACCTCCTCTCCTTCCGTAATTCACTGTTATGACATGCAGCCTGTTCCAGGGCTTGGTGAAAGCCTGAGACAGCTGGCTGGGACCTGTGTTCACCAAACCCTCTCTGTGAAGAGAGCAGGAGGCACTGATCCACCTGCCAAGTGTGCCTTGATGGGGTGAGTGCTTGGGAGGCCAGACAGGCTGCCTGGGCACTGAACACAACAGCCGACCAGTCAGGCTCATCAAAGATTCAAAGCCATCCATTCTGAAATGCCCATCAGGTTAGTCCAGCCTCAGGCCAGCTGGTCAAAACAGCCATGCCGGGCAGTGCAGAGGGGAGGCAGCATCTATCACCTGAGGGCTTCTGAGTAGGGCCAGGGAGCTTTCCTCAGCAGGAGGTGCTTCCAAATGACTCAACTGGCCACAGCTGCTGCTCCCACAGCCCCTCCCTGCCCAGCCCCCATACTCACCACAGGCTTGCCCATACGCAGTGGCCTGGACAAAGAGGACATAGAGGGGAGGTGGTAGGTGTCGGGCTGTCTCATACTGCTTGTGAGCTTGGTCGAAGGGCATAAACAGATACTCCTGCACCGGTAGGGAAGCCTGCGAGCAAGGAAGGAGGGATTTTGTTTTTCTTTTACAGGCACACACAGGAACATGTGGCTTCTTAGTTACTTAGTATACAGTTTTTTATTTATGAAAGTGATAGCAGCAATAAACAGTAAGAAAACGAACTTTAAAAAAAGATACCATTTCGTCTAACATCAAGAAAACATCAAATACCTAAATGTCAAAAGTGTGTCAACCTCTACACAAACACCTGAGAAATGAAAGATCTAAATGAATGGAGATATATGCCATGTTAATGGCCTCCAAGGCTTAATACCACCCAGATGTCAATTCTCCCCAAAGTATCTATGGATTCAATGCAATCCAATCTAAATCCCAGCAGATGAAAATAGACTAGCTGATTCTAAAACTTATATGTAAATAAAAGAGGCCAAGAATAACAGAGATAATCCTGAAAAATTAAATTGGAGGACTTACATTATTGAGCATCAAGACTTCTGATACAGCTAGAGTAATAAGTCAGTGTGATATTGGTGCAGAGACAACTAGATCACGCACACACAAACCCAAACATATACAGATATCTGATTTATGACAAAAAAGGCACTGCAGAACAGTGGGGGAAAGAATGGTCTTTTCAATAAATGAATCAGCTGAATACCTATGTGGGGAAAGAATCTGACCTTCACCTCACACTATATACAAAATTCACTTCCAGGAAGACTATAGATTTCAATGTGGAAGGTTAAACAATAGGGCTCTATAAGAAAATACGAGAATATTTCCATGACCTTGGGACAGAGAAAGGAAAAGACTAATAACTGGATCGTGTTAAAATTAAGAACATCTGCTCATTAAAGGATACTATTATGAAAGTGAAAAGGAAAGATATCTGCAGAAGACTCATCTCCAGAAAATATAAAGAATTCCGGGCAACCCAACAGAAAAATGAGCAAAAGACTTTAACAGGCCCTTCACAAATGAGGTACTCCAAAAGCCAGTTAGTATATAAAATGTGCTGTGCTCAACGTCACTGGTCCCCAGGGAAATGGAAATTTAAACCATAAAAGATACCCTCCAGAATGGCTATAATCAAGAAAAATGACAACATCAAGAGTTGACAAGGATGTGGAAAATTAGAACTTTCACATGGTGATGGTGGGAATTTCAAAAATCAGTACAATCACTTTAGAAAATTGTTTCACTGAATACCAAAACTAAATATACGCATAGCATACTATGATCCAACAATTTCATTCCTGGGTATATATTCAAAAGAAATGTGTACACATGTACACCAAAGGACACGTGTAAGAAGGCTCCTAGTGGCATTATTCGCAACAGCCCCAAACTGGAAACACCCCAAATCAAACACTAAACATCAATGAGAATAAATGAACTCCTGGTACTCACAACAACCTAGATAAATCTCACAAACTGTTGAATCAAAGAAGCCAGACACAGGGCTTCCCTGGTGGTGCAGTGGTTGAGAGTCAGCCTGCCGATGCAGGGGACACCGGTTTGTGCCCTGGTCTGGGAAGATCCCACATGCCGCGGAGCGGCTGGGCCCGTGAGCCATGGCCGCTGAGCCTGCGCGTCCGGAGCCTGTGCTCCGCAATGGGAGTGGCCACAACAGTGAGACCGCGTACCGCCAAAAAAAAAAAAAAAAAAAAAAAAGAAGCCAGACACAAAAGAATATGTATTATATCATTCCATCTATTTAAGTTAAAAAACAGGCCAGGACTTCCCTGTTGGCACAGTGGTTAAGAATCCGCCTGCCAATGCAGGGGACATGGGTTCGAGCGCTGGTCTGGGAAGATCCCACATGCCGCGGAGAAACTAAGCCCATAGGCCACAACTACTGAGCCTGCACTCTAGAGCCCGTGAGCCACAACTACTGAGCCCGCATGCCACAACTACTGAAGCCCGTGTGTCTAGAGCCCGTGCTCCGCAACGAGCCACCACAATGAGAAGCCCGCACACCACAACAGAGTAGCCCCTGCTCGCTGCAACTAGAGAAAGCCCGCGCGCAGCAACGAAGACCCGTAGCAGTCAAAAAAACAAAACAAACAAACCAACAAAAACAGGCCAAGCTAACCTGTGATGTTAGAAGTCAAGATTAAAGGTTATGGGGTGGGGGGACAGTGACTGGGAGGGGAATAAAGTATCTTCTGGAAAATTGCTAATGTTCTTGATTTGGGTGATTACACAGATGTGTTCACAAATGTGTACACAGGGAATATCCACTGAACTGTGAGTATGCTTACGAGTTGTATGCTTTTCTTTATATAAAATTATTTTTTTTAAGTAGTATATGTACATTTTTTTTTAAAGTTGTATTCTAGTTTATAAGGCAAAAATTCCCAGTTCCCAACCACCAAAGGTAACTGTTAATGGTTTGGTGTGAAAACATACTTTTCTAAGCACATACATGACTTACACATATATACAGCCATTCGAATACTTTGTAAATGAAGGTATACAAATGGGATTATACATGTTCTACAACGTGCAGTTTTTGATTTCATAATTTAATAGATCTTTCTGTCCAGTTATTCTGTCAGTAACAGGATGCTCCATACTTCCATTATAGGTGTAAGACTGAACCACACAAGAATTTATTTAACCTGTACCCTATTTAGGGGCATTCAGTGTTTCCAGTTAACAGGAAAAATTGAAGTACAACCAAAATTTTTAGTTTCTGATTTTTGTCCCATATGAAGTGTTACTGAGCATATTTGTTAACTCTAATTCTATGCCTAGAGTTGAAGAGAAGAAATGTAGATCTTGCCAAATCCTACAAAAGTGAATTTTCAATTTCACTAGGGTCCTTTTACAAAGTTCCTCCATATTAGCCATTTACCCTGCTTTATAAAACTATATTTAGATCAAACTTGGCTTCACAAAGCAAACAAAAATCAGGTCACCCATATAGAAAGAAATTACATTTTACAGGTAAAGTGGGGACTTTTCCTCCTAAGGTACCTAACGGTTTTCAAATATGAGTAAAGTTCTTTTCAGAGCAAGTAGATTTGCTGAGCAGCTGGCCCCTGTGGTGCAGTCAGGGGGATCTAATAGACATCTGTGGAAGCATGCTTAGATACCTGGGGACTGTGGGCTGGCGGAGATCACGCAAGGTGTAAACTAAACTTACAGTTTGTGAAAGCGTTTTACCCGGAATAGGCGCTGGTGAAAAGAATACGCCGAGGTACGTGTGTGTATACGTTGCAGAGCGAATCCTGCTAGCAATTCCTCCACACAGGACACAACCTTATCACACCTGCTGTGGGCATGCAGACGGGACCATCCTTGCACTGTGCTCTAACACTGATTAGGGTAACAGACCCGACAAAACCCACAGGGTGATGTGGCTGCTGGTGGCCTCAGGTCAGCAATGTGCCACTGAGTGGTGAAGGCAAAGCAAAAGCTGAGGAGGTGGCAGGGTGTGGGGAGACCCTCACCTGCATGATGCTGTTGAGACGAGGCTGGAGGCTACTCAGGTACTCCTTCTTTACTTCAATCTCCTTAAGGATCTTCTCCTTGTTGGACAGGCACTCTCGGTACTTCTCCGCCAGCCTGTTGGGGGAAGACAGAGCACTGTCGCCTGATGCTCTCCAGGGACACCCCAACACACCTGTTCACTATCAGACTCTACCTAATGACAGCAGTCACGATTATCTGCTAATGTTTACCTAGCACTTACTATGTGCCAGGCACTTTGGAAAATGGTGTACAAGCATTATGGCATTTAATCCTTATAAATATAATCCTTATAAAAACCCTGGAAGATAGGGACTTTTTTTTATCCCCGAAGGAGGAAACAAAGGCTCAGGTCATCCAGTAAGAGCAAGCACAGAGCTGGGCTCTGAACCCATGCCTGTCTGCTCCAAAGGCTGTGCCCATGACCACTGGTATCACCTACTGCTCCGTTTCTTGCCTCAGAGGCTAGACCCAGAACTTTCACAAATATATGGACTCAGCAGCTATAGGACACAAATGAGGCCCATGGACCTGAGTGGGGCAGAGTGGGGATAGATTCCAGACCAGAGCCACAGGAATGGAACACTTATGGCTTAGCCAAGGGCAAGTGATGTACTGGACAGGGGTGTGACAGGCCAGCCCCATCTGCTAAAAAACTGACACCAAGTCCCTAAGATCCAGACTCAGTACTTATTAAATTCATTATGTAGACCAAAGGCACAAAATATACTCAACAACAGAAAAAGGTAAGGAATTTAAAAACAGCAGCTTCTCTGACAGAAAACAGAACAAATGTGCCAACCAAAAGCCCTGGAACTCGTGTACAAACATGAAAGGGAAAAAGGTCACCACGATGGAAGGGATGCAACCATAAAAAGTTCAGGATGGGGCTTCCCTGGTGGCGCAGTCGTTGGGAGTCCGCCTGCTGATGTGGGGGACATGGGTTCGTGCCCCGGTCTGGGAGGATCCCACGTGCCGTGGAGCGGCTGGGCCCGTGAGCCGTGGCCGCTGGGCCTGCCCGTCCGGAGCCTGTGCTCCGCAGCGGGAGAGGCCACAGCAGTGAGAGGCCCGCATACCGCAAAAAAAAAAAAAAAAGTTCAGGATGAAAAAAATATACATACCATATTCTAAGGAAGATCTAGATTAAATTATACAGTATAGACATTCTACTTACGGTTAATAAATAAAAGCTCTTTATTAGTACAAAAAGTTTTATATGTAAAGGGGTGCCTCAAAGCATTATTTATAATACCAAAACAATGCAAACAACTTAAAGTCCAATTCAATATGGGAACAATTATGTGATTTACAATTTACCCTGGAATGTTGTACAACCTTCTAAAATAATGTTTGCACAGCTTTGCAATACCACACAAATATGCTTACAGGTGGGGGAAAAGGCAAAAAAAAAAACCAGATTAATAATACAAAAGGTATTTAGGTCTTAGGCACTAAAATTTTAAAGAAAAGGTTACTCTTTCGCATAACGGCGTTAAGCAATTCCGACCCCACTTATGATGCAGTTCAGTTGGTCAACTGTGAACTGCTAAGTGTGAATTAATCACAAAACGGGATTTGGTCTTAGAGACTATTCTGCTGGTTCCACAGTGCTTTGCTATCTGATCCTGGGTCAGGACAAAGCACTGTCCCTCATGGATAAAGGTCCGTGTCTGCACAGGTGAACAAGGGCAGGAAGGAGGAAACGCTACCTTTTCCGCTGCTCCAGCTCCCAGTCCAGACGTGCAAGGGTTTGCTGGTGAGGGTCTCCCATGGTGACTTCCACCTTGCTGATATCTGGAGGAGCCTCCTTATAAAACTCCTCTAAGCTGACCAGATCGATTTCTTCGTGCTTTGACCTGCAGTCAAAAACTCAATGTCAGGGCTTCCCTGGTGGCGCAGTGGTTGAGAGTCCGCCTGCCGATGCAGGGGACATGGTTTGTGCCCTGGTCCGGGAAGATCCCGCATGCCGCGGAGTGGCTACGCCCGTGAGCCATGGCCGCTGAGCCTGTACGTCCGGAGCCTGTGCTCCACGACGGGAGAGGCCACAACAGTAAGAGGCCCGTGTACCGCAGGAAAAAAACCCCAAAAAACTCAATGTCAAGCTGCTGCCCTCAGAAACCCAAACTGTGGCTTAAACAGGCCCAGAGTTCCACCCCGTGTACGTCAACTCAGCCCTGGTCTACAGCTACCCAGGAACCTAGAATCCAGTCTTCTCAGCAAATGCTCATTAGCAGGTGTTTCAATGTGAAGAGAGGTAGTTGGTGACATGCCACAGGATCCTTATCCATGTTGCCCAAGCTTTATATCCATGATTTAGCTGAAAACCTAAAAATACACTTATGAAATTTATAGACCTCTCCAAGCTGTGCAAGAGAGCTAAGAGCTTAAAGAATCAAATAAAAACACCATGGTCTAGGTCTAGACTGTCAGGTTGAAACCAAGAAATGCCATTTAACAGGAATAAACATAAGAGTCTACACTTAAGTTCAAATTATTAACTGCCTAAATATAGCATGGGGAAGATCCAACATAATATGACCAGATGTGAAAAGATCTAGAGGCTCTAACTGTTGATGTACAGTGACACACAATAACTGAGATGGGGATTTTTATCTCCATTTTTCAAATGATAGAGGCTTCCATCAGTAAGCAGCTTGCCCAAGGTCACACAGCTAGGGAGAGGGAGAGCTGGGATTTGAACCCAGACTGTCTGATTCCAGGGCCCCTGATCCTTCCACATGGCCACCTGCCTCGCTACAGGGTTTGCTGGCTTTCATCTGAACAACGGTTACAGGTGGAGCATCCTATCTTTCTTCTTTTTAAATAGTACTATTTTTGAAACTTCTTGTAAGTCTTAAACTGAGAGTTTATTTCCTCCATGAACCCTTCTCCCAGGTTCCCCCAATGATAATATCTTATCTAAGCATAATACATTGTCAAAACTAGGAAACTGACAATTGTACAATACTATTAACTCAGGTACCTGATGTGGATTTCACTTCTATTAGTATTTAAATATTATTATGTGGATGGACTCGTGAAGCAGATAAAGAAACCTCTCAAAAATCAGCATACACCAGACCCAATGCCTAACGTGGTCCCCCTCATCCCAAGTTTATTACAAATAAAACCTGACTCCTTACAGTTTACACAAATAGATCTGACAAGGCAAGAACACGTTCCCTTCTCTTATTTTGTCTATTCCGTCCTCTTTCACATCTCTCAGCTTGGATTTGCCAAGGGGCATCACAGTTTAAGGACACTGACAAACTGTAGTTTGTTCACCTAAAGGCAGCTAGGCAGCAAGAAGTTCAGGTTCCAAATAATGAAATCCAGTTGCAAAAATGAATTGCTGGAACTTTAGAGAGGAAAGCTGGGCCAAAAGGTTAAAAAGATGTAATTGGAAGTGAGCTGCTCCCATACAACGTGCTCAGGAATCAAACTAGTAACGCAAAGGCTCTGCCTGCTGGGGAGAGACAACTGTTTTTCACCAGGTTCAGAGCACAAAACTCAAAAGGGTCAGACAGGCTTCTGAGGTTCTTTGTGCAGCCTGGAACTACTGCTTCCAATTCTCCCACTCAAAGTGATCTATTCAGCCTTCCCCCAGATCCTGTAGTCTCCAAGAGCATCTGACTTCTTTTTAAAAAAAATGGCTCATACTGAGCTATGTAGGAAAAAGCAGTTACCAACAGACCATCTTGCCAAAGCCCTGTGCTCCAACACTCACTTAAACTCCAGACATTTGGTGATCTCCTTCTGCAGGTGCATCACCTCATACAACAGGTTCTGGAGCTGCAGGTGATAGGCGTCCACTTTCTGCTTGGCCTGAAAGGAGGACAAGGTCAGAGGTGAGTGGGGCAAGTCGGGGTGGGGTGGGGCAAAGCAGAGCAGCAGCAAACTCAGAAAAGGGGTAAAGGAGATTAAAGATGGGATGAGAAGGAGGAAGAGGAGGGTTAAATCTCTCAGCTCCTACCTCATGAGTCTGATCTCTTCCTTTCTTCAACCTGATGTGGGCTAATCGGTTAAGCTTTTTTAGAGTCATGAAATGCACACAGCTCTGGATCTTCCGATCTTCGATCTCAATTGCCTACAGGCCAAAAAAACTGGTAAAGACCTTGACAACTGGAGCTGGCTCAGCTTCCTTCAGCCCCTCACTGCTCATCCTCATCCAGAGTCAAAAACAGACACTAGGGCTTCCCTGGTGGCGCAGTGGTTGAGAGCCCACCTGTCGATGCAGGGGACATGGGTTCGTGCCCTGGTCTGGGAGGATCCCACATGCCACGGAGCGGCTGGGCCTGTGAGCCATGGCCACTGAGCCTGCATGTCCGGAGCAACGGGAGGGGCCACAACAGTGAGAGGCCCGCATACCGGGGGGAAAAAAAAAAAAACAGACACTGGAAGGAGCTCAGAACCATAAGAAGTGTCGGGGGAAATGGAAGAATGACTGTATAAGGGAATGCTTAAGGTTCCCAGGCATAAAAAACTAATTTCTACTTGGACCAAAGTAACAGGAATCAAAGATGGAGCAAAGGCAGCCAATGCAAACAACAGCTGTCTCTACACAATGTACACAGAGATCCTAACAACGACAACATCATGCCATACAACTTGACCTCTGTAAACAACATTACAGAATAATTTAAATGAAAATAGCAGAATTACAGCTGTAAAACTTGACTACAGTAAAATAGATAGAATGTAATAATCTTAACAATATTGGCCAGTATAAGAACAAATAAGTGAGATTCCTGGAAAAATATGGATTGTTTTATTTTGAACTTACCCATTTAGTTTTCAGTCACACTGTTTTGCTTCTCTGCTCTGAAACCTTTTTTTTCATTTAATATTAATACTTTAATTTTTGGTCTCTGATTTATTTGTACATATCTAGCCTTATAATAGCAATGGTGATTGACATGTACCATAATTTCTCCACGCCCAGCACTTAATAAATATCATTTGGATGAATTATCAAATTACAGTTATGGAAAACATTAATTATCCTGTACTTTCATGACTGTAATTGATGACTGGGTGGTGATGTTACAATAAATTAATAGGCAGGTCTCTGGAGCCCTCAGGCTCTAACCCCATGATGATGGCAGGACATAAGACCAATATAAAGAAGGGCTCTGATAGGTGCGAAACAGGTCCATCCATGCAGACCCACCAGGTCCGTGTCCTCCCAGCCCCACTCCTTACCACATCCTTGCCTCCCCTGCTCTTCAGGTCCTGGATCTCTGCCATGAGCCTCTGCAACTCCTGGCACGTGTACTTGTACAGCTCATAGTCTCTGCCAGGGTCCCGCAGGTCCACCTCAGCCTCCTCGCTGTAGTATTTACCTTCCTGTGGAGGCAAGGATATAGGCCTTGGGTGGAGAGTAAAAGTCTCTCTGTTGGAACAGGGACACTTGGCTGAGATGAGTAACAATGAAGCCCCAAATCAGGTCTCTAAAGGATCTGATCTGCAAATCAAATGTTTTTCTTTTTTTCAAAATGGAAAAGAATTCCTCTTTTCCTCTTTCTGATTATAAAGTAATGCATGCTTGGTGTCAGAGATTCAGAACATAGAGAGGAGTATCAAAAACAAAACGAAAACTTGCCTATAATCTCACCTCCCAGCCTGAAGTAACTCCATTGTTAGTACTGTGGATAAATACATTAAAAAAATAAATAAGGGCTTCCCTGGTGGCGCAGTGGTTAAGAGTCAGCCTGCCGATGCAGGGGACACGGGTTCGTGCCCCGGTCTGGGAGGATCCCACGTGCCGCGGAGCGGCTGGGCCCGTGAGCCATTGCCGCTGAGCCTGCGCATCCAGAGCCTGTGCTCCGCAACGGGAGAGGCCACAACAGTGAGAGGCCACAACAGTGAGAGGCCCACATACCGCAAAAAAATAAATAAAATAAAAAATATAAATAAATAAATAAATAAATAAATAAAATGGGATATTGTTCATGCTATTTAGTGCAATTTCCCATCACAATAAATATAAATCTCCATCAAAATGGCTACATATAGATGAACCAGAATTCATTTAACCAAATTTCTACTGATGGGTGTTTAGACGGTCAAATCAAGCTTTAGCAGAAACTAAAATATCCTAATTGGTCTCCCAGACTTTGGCATAAACAAACACATCTCTTTAAGAGAGAGTCAGTTACAATTAAAAATATTGCATTGCATATTTGAAAGTTGCTAAAAGAGTGGATCTTAAAAGTTCTCATCACAAGAAAAAAATTTTTGTAACAACTATGTAACACGTTGGATGTTAACTAGACTTATTTCGGTGATCTTTTCACAAAATAAACAAATATCAACCATTATGTTGTACACCTGAAATGAATATAATGTTATATACCAATTATACCTCAATTTAATTTTTTTAAAAAAGAGTCAGAATCAATACCTCCCAAAGGATAAGGTTCTTCGTTAATTTTAATTTCCTAAATCTGAGGAAAGCATCATCTTCCATTTAAGTTGAAGCTGGTATGTTTCTCTATTCTAGTTAAAAAACAAACAAAAACCACAACCAACCAAAAAACCAAGTTAAGTCATACAATCTATGGACTGGGAGAAAATATTTGCAAGCGATGCGACCAACAAGGGCTTAATTTCCAAAATACACAAACAGCTCATACAACTCAATAACAAGAAACCAAACAACCCAATCAAAAAGTGGGCAGAAGAGTAAACAGACATTTCTCCAACGAAGACATACAGATGGCCAAGAAGCACATGAAAAGATGCTCCACATCGCTAATTATTAGAGAAATGCAAATCAAAACTACAGTGAGGTACCACCTCATGCCAGTCAGAATGGCCATCATTAAAGTCTACAAATAAATGCTGGAGAGGAAGTAAAGAAAAGGGAACCTTCCTACACTGTTGGTGGGAACGTAAACTGGTGCACACTATGTAAAACAGTATGGAGGTTCCTCAAAAAACTAAAAATAGAGTTGCCATATGATCCAGCAATCCCATTCCTGGGCACATCCAGACAAAACTCTAATTAGAAATGATACATGCACCTCAACATTCATAGCAGCACTGTTCACAATAGCCAAGACATAGAAGCAACCTAACTGTCCATCGACAGATGAATGGATAAAGAAGATGTGGTGTATATACAGACAATGGAATACTACTCAGCCATAAGAAAGAATGAAATAATAGCATTTGCAGCAACATGGATGGACCTAGAGATTAGGTACAAAGTGAAGTCAGTCATAAAGAGAAAGACAAATATCATATGATACCACTTACATGTGGAATCTAAAATATGACACAAATGAACTTACTTACAAAACAGGTTCACAGACACAGAGAACAGATTTGTGGTTGCCAAGGGGAAGGATGGATTGGGAGTTTGGGATTAGCAGATGCAAACTATTATACATAGAATGGATAAACAAGGTTCTACTGCATTGCACAAGGAACTATATTCAAGATTCTGTAATAAACCATAATGGAGAAGAAAAAAATTGTTAAGTCATAAATTAGCTTGACAGATTCAAGGACAGAGAAACAGCAAAAGAAGAACCTGCTGACTACAACAGCACTCAGGCCTCAGAAGACGTTCTTTAGCTACATGGTTCTGGTACTGTCTCGGTAGCAGACCAGGGATGTCACATCTCCAAAGCCTTAGTGGCCGCTGCGTATGGACTGCCTTCTTCTGACCATCAGGAAAGCTGGAGACACACACCATACTAGAATGCATTCTCTGTTCAGGCACTAATCGTGTCTAGTACAGGCTTGTTGGTTCTTGGGATGCTGCAGCTAAATCTGATATGGATTCTCAGGTCTTGAAGAGCCAAGGGAATTCCAGGCACCTGGTCAAACAGAGGCCACCTGGGAGGTTACGCCTATGATCCTCGGCTGCTGCAAACCCACAGCCAGGTGCTTGGCCATGAGCTGCAATTTCTCAGCAGCACAGCAGCCCTGGCTGATCTCACCTGTTCAATGTCAGAACGATTACGCTTCCCTTCAGCTGGAGCTCCATCACTTCGGATCACTTTGGGCTTTCGTTTTTTGCTCGATTCCGATGACATGGTTGTTTGGTGAAGTCAGGAGGAAACAGCAGAGACCTGTTAAGAGGAGAAAGCTTCTGAGCTTTTCCAGAGTTGGAACTGGAGATTTTCCTAGAGTCAGAATACTGAAGTCTAACTAGCAGTTGTGCCCGCTTACACTCTTGGCAACTCAAGAAAAGTCATCAACCCTCCAAAGCCTCAATTTAATCCTCTGTAAAAAGCAGAATCATCCCTCAGACTGTTCAAAATGAACTCATCTTCCCCAACTCCACCTCCTTTAAAGGCACCACCACAACCCCACTGACCAAACTCCTCAGCCAGGCACATAAGCCCATTCTCAACACAACTGATTGATCATTGTGTGCTGGACCTTGATCTAAGCACTTCAAAGGTATGTTCTCATTTGGTTCTTATAACAAGGATCCTCTCAGATATGAACAAGCACCATTTTACAGGTGAGAACACTGAGGGTCAGGAAGGTGAATGACTTGCCCAAGGTCACACAGCTAGTGTGCTAAAGCTAGGGTCCAACCCATGCCACAGCAGTGCTCCTGACAACTACGTTACTGTATCTTGTAGTGCTGCCACCATGTCATCTGGCGATGCCATCAACTCCCTGGTTGACGCGAAAATTTAAAAGAACAGAATAGGGACTTCCCTGGTGGCGCAGTGGTTAAGAATCCGCCTGCCAGTGCAGGGGACACGGGTTTGAGCCCTGGTCCGGGAAGATCCCACATGCCGCGCAGCAACTAAGCCCATGCACCACAGCTACTGAGCCTGAGCTCTAGAGCCCGCGAGCCACAACTACTGAAGCCTACACGCCTAGAGCCTACTCCACAACAAGAGAAGCCACGAAGAGTAGCCCCTGCTCACCGCAACTAGAGAAAGCCCGCGCACAGCAACGAAGACCCAACGCAGCCAAGAAAATAATAAAAATAAAATAAAATAGAAAATAAAAAATTTAAAAGAACAGAACATACATTCATGGGCCTCTAGCGTCACAAAGTATCCTCTCTCTGCTACCTCTACTGTCACCAGCAGCCTCTGAGGTGGGCAGCACTAACCCCCCTACCCCAGTGAATCTGTCACCAACACTTATTGAGGGAGCCAATGCCTCAACAGAGTTGTGTCAGAGAAACCCTGGGCTGGAGTCTCCAGTCCTCTATTTCATGGCTGAGTCCTGCAACAAGTCACTTCACTTTTCTCTGCATCTACTTCCTCCCATATCAAATGAAAATAGCCATCCCTACCTCAGAGGTGGCTGTGGACATTAACGCAGGAGGCGCTCCACTGGGGCAGGTGATGAAGATGATCTGAGAGCAGGGCTTTAGATGGTACACAAGTGGTTAATAATGTTAAACACCTACGGAGAAAGTTAATCCCTTTCAATTCTTTTTAGAAACTTCTGATTGCTTCAAGAAGAACGTGTCATTTCCCTAGTTAGTCTTTAACACCTATGAATGACAACGTCCTTTTGTTAACAAAAGGACTCTATCTCAGACCCTTAGACAATGAAATCTAGCCACAATTATTAACGATAACCTTTACATATTAAATACATTAATTTTTATCACTACCTTCTGCATAGGACAAGTGAGAACAGTTTTCTATTTATGGTAAAGATTTAAATTTTTCTTTTAAAGTAAATTTAAATTTTAAAAGTGACTCAATTAAAAGCCTTTAGTAAACAATCGTACAAGATAAGTTGATTTTTCACAGAGGGACCCGAAAAGCGTTAAGTGTGCGAAATCCTGACTTTGGCAAGACAGTAGACAGTGCCTGGCACACACAAGCGCATAATAAATGTGAGCTGATATCACCACCACCGTGGTGGTCGTTATCTAGAAGCTGCCCCATAAGGCCTGACGATGCTGCAGCCACCATTTTCCACAGGAGGAAACTGAGAGTGCGGCGCCGAGCGGCCGGGGTCCCCGGAGAATAAGGACGGAGAACCGTGTCAGACCCCAGCCCGGGGACGCCCTCGGGAGGTCCGCACACCAGTCCCAGCGCGCCCAGCCCCACCCCGGTCCTCTCCTCACCACACTGCACCCCGACCTGTCGCGGCCAGCGAGCCACTTCCCACAGCTCCCGCACCACAGAGAAGCGGAAGGAAGGAGTGGCCGACCGGAAGTGAGGCGTGGAGGCCGGAAGCGGAGCGCGAAGGGTCGCGACGCAGCCACCAAGCGGTGCGGGCGGCTGCTGGGCTGCAAGGGGTCTAGGAGCTGGTGGCACCTGGGTTGTCTGGGCGGGTCCCAGCCGGCCAACAGCCTCACGCTGCCCTCTGAAACCAGGAAACCGAAGTTGCAAGGGCAAAGACTATGTGCCTCGTTCATTCTTTCCCCAGCGCCTAAAGCTATGCCCAGCAACTAGTAGGTGCTCGGCCAAGTATTTGTTGAATGAATTTGTCGAGAGCCCAAGATAACCCAAGAATGTAGTAGTGCCATGATTTGGACACTTGTGAATTTGCTTCCATAACCTGGATTCTTAACCACTGTCATACTCACCCGAACATCCCACACTAGCGAGAGCAGCAAGTCAAGGTGGGCATTAATCCCATCTAACCCCGCCTCTTTCCCCCCACAAGTTCATCCCCATTTTAGGCCCGATTTGCCCTAGGACAGAGTCACAAATCTAACGCAGCATTTGACAGCTTCAAGTATTTTCTACCCCTGGTATGAATTGTACTGATGAGGTTCAGTAAATCCTACTCATCTGAAGATAGAAACACTGATGTCCTGAATCCCTGGTTATGCAGTGTATTTCCTTCCGCCGTAGAAGGAGGCCCTCCCCAAAAGTAGCTCAGGGAACGCAATAACCTCCAGTGGGGTAGATCAGCCAGGTGGACCTGCGAAGCTGGCCCTGCCTGGGGCACTTGCCAAATTTCCTTGCAGATGAAGAAAAGACACCATGGTTATAGTAAATATTTAACTGGTTCCATCAGTGACTCCACCACAAGTTTTCCTGAAACGGAGGCAGAATCAAGATACTCAGAAGTTCATGAGGTGTGGGGGTCACTGAGGAGGTCCCCAAAGTCACTGACCCCACTAAACACACCTGATGGCCCAGTGGAATGAGGGTTGGGCTGAGAGAATGTGAAGAGGGAGAAAAGGAATACGGGGTGAGGGAAATACGGGACCTAGTCCGTAGTTCTGCCTGCAGGAAGGCAATAGGGAGGGCAGAAGACACTCCCTGCACAGAAGGGCTGGAACAACTTGTTCAAGTTCTCAACCTCATTATGTGGGAAGAAAGAGATGCACCTCTCTCCAACTGTCTTGTATTAGGAACCCCTCCCCAAGTGGTCTTCTGTCATCTCTGTTCTATCTTCCCAATTCTGTATTCCAAATTCTTCAGTTCAAACCCAAGTTCTGAGTTCTAAGTTCCACCTTCTGGGTTCCTGTTCCATTCTGCTTCCCTCCCCCAGGTCCTTCCCAGCTCCCATCCCTTTTCCCAGCCTTTCTGGGTGGAATATGTGGATGTCCTGCTGACTTAGCTAACTTGAGGGTTTTCCCTTTTGCTTCTTGAGGCAGTTCTAGGCTTTTCTCCAGCAGAAGGGACTTGGCTCAGACTGTCCACCAAGTGGGTGGGCCAGTAGAGACCAGGGAATTCCTGAGAGCCTGGCCTGGTCTGACCTCCTCCCTTCCCACCCCACCTCTAACCAATGGACACACTACCTTTTGTACAACTTAAGCAAAGCTGAGGATTTCCATGGTGATGATTATGGACTGGTGGCCTTGAGATGAGGAATCTTAGGGGAAAATGTGAAAAGACACAAAAGGTTGCTGTTCTTCATTCAGAGAAATTAACAACTGCTTCCAGCAAGGGGAACGGGTGTGCAGGGAAGGTGGGAAGGGTCTGGACAGGGCTGCGAGTCCTCAGAACCCCATCATCCTTCAGCTCCCCCTTCTCTGAGCTGAGCACTACTCCCAGAGTCCACAGAGTCTGAGAGAAAACCAAGACATCAGGGCTGGGATCTCCTCTGTCCATGGCTACCCTGAGGGAGAGGTGGGAGGAGGTGGAGGCAGCGGCAGCATCACTGGAGAGGTGAGATCTTCAAAGGGATCATGATCCGAGACTCCATGTGTCGAACCAGGGGGACTGCAGAGAGAGAGGCAGAGGTCACGAGGGGGCTGAGGTGAGCCAACCGCCCAAAACTAGCCCCTGAAGGAGGAGGAGGCCTGGGATGCTGAGACAGGGAAACCCCACTGCTCTCCTGGAATGGCCCATGGAGAGCGCCACATCTCCCAAACTGTGGGATATGAGGGGACTTAGGCTGTGATGAAAGGCAGCTTTTAAAGTTTTTCATAATTGGGACTTTCCTGGTGGTGCAGTAGTTAAGAATCCGCCTGCCAATGCAGGCGACACGGGTTCGAGCCCTGGTCCGGGAAGATCCCACATGCCGTGGAGCAACTAAGCCCGTGCGCCACAACTACTGAGCCTGCGTGCTGCAACTACTGAAGCCCACATGCCTAGAGCCTGTCCTCCACAACAAGAGAAGCCACCACAATAAGAAGCCCGCGCACCGCAACAAAGAGTAGCCCGCGCTCGCCGCAACTAGAGAAAGCCTGCACGCAGCAACGAAGACCCAACACAGCCATAAATAAATAAATAAATAAATTTATTTATTTATTAAATTTTTTTTCATAATTATGTATTTACTTCCTATGTATATGAAAAAACAACCAGCATAGCTTAAAAGTGATTTCACAGATATTATTGCTTAGGACAAAGCTAGGTGAAGAACAAAGCAGGGGAATTAAAGGAAGAGATCAAGAAAATAATTGTAGCAGAAGAAAATTGGCAGGACAAAAGCTGTGAGGGTGTCCTCAAGGGGCTAAAGTTTGAAAAACACTGATTTAGTTCAACTGACTCATTTTACAGGTGGGGACACTGCAGCTCAGAGTGGATCACCCCAAGGTCACCCAGAAGGTCAGACTCTTTCCTCCTGCTCAGTGCAGTTAAACTTTACCATGCTTACAAATTACCTACAGTTCTCGTTCAAGTGCAGATCTTGATTCAGTGCGGGGAGGTAGGGGGTTGAGATTGGGCATTTCTAACAAGCTTCCAGGGGATGCTGACACTGTCATTTGGGACCACACTTGGAAGAGCGAGGCTCCCGCTAACTCCTTCAGGAGATGCATTCTCCCACACACCAGCTGGTAAGTGTGGAAGCTCAGCTGTAAGTTCCTTAAGGGCAGGGCATTCTCTGCCTCCCAACTCCCGCCCACCACAGTCCCTGGTACACAGTGAGTGCTCACCCAGCACCTACTGACTCCAGGTGGTTCCCAGGGGTCCCTGCAAAGTGGCAAATGCTGTAGGCAAAAAACTTGCTCGAAAAAATTGACTGTGCGCCTCCTCTGCGCCAGAGTCTAGGCCAAGCACTTTTCATAAATTAGCTTCTCCAGCCCTCTGAGGGAGGCTTTCTCACCATTGACACCTTACAGATTGAAAACAGCATCAGTGAGGTGAAGAACCAGGCCCAAGGTCACACTGTGTGCTCAACTACAACACTTCTCTGAGGCAGGGACCACCTGGCTGTGTTATTGCCCCTTAGGGCACTCACCCAGGACAGCCTGCATCCCGGGGAGCATGCCACCAGGACAGGAACCTACTAACTCATTGTCCTGAAAGTGAGTTCTCCATCACGAGAGGTAATCAAACGAGGTCAGATCTACTTGCAGAGGGGATTCCATCCTCAGATAGGGCTCTTGGCAGATGACCTCAGAGGAGGTGCTCACCTGTGTAGTAGACATTTTCGTCCCAGCCCCTCTTCCTCCAGGCAGCATTTCTGGTCTCCTCCCGAGACTGCAGGTCTTTATAGGCTGTGGGGGGAAGGCATAGGCTCATTCCTCAGGCACAGAGGATCTGAGCCTGTACCCAGCACAAGGCCCTCCTTCCGGTGCCCCAAACCCTGCCCTGCTGTCTCTTCCTCCCCGGATGCCTCCAACTGTTAGCAAACACTGTCTGCTTTGACAATCTCATCCAATCAGTACATTTCTTGTGTATTTCCAGCCCAGAACTCTCCCTTGAGCTCTAGACTCGATTATCCAGTGTCCACTTGACATTTCCACTCAGATGTGTCAGTGTCTCAAAGGTAACACTTCTAAGGACCAAAAGTACACTCCTGACTCTCCAACCTGCTCCTCCAAGGGTCTCAGTAAGCAATACAGAGCTGCTCAAACAGGAGTCTTGGTGTCCTGGGGTCCTCTCTCCCTCCCCCACCCCAGACAGAAAATTCATCCACCAGTCCGATTGGTTCCACCTCCAGACCAAAGAATCTGTGGACTTCTCAGCATCCTCACTGTCACCACCTTAGGCCAGGCCACCATCCTCTCCCCCCTGAGCTACTATAACCATCTCCTGATGCCCCACATCCTCTCTCGCTCCCCTACAAAGTGCTCCCAACAAAGCACATGGCAGCCAGAGGAACCATTAGAACACAAATCAGGTCATTTCATGCTGCTTGAAACGCTGCAGCAGTCACCCGCTGAAGTTAGAATAAATCCCAGGAATTCCCTGATGGTCCAGTGGTTAGGACTCTACACTTCCAGTGCAGGGGGATCAGGTTCGATCTCTGGTTGGGGAACTAAGATCCCTCAAGCCTCGCAGTGCAGCCAAAAAAAAAAAAAAGGAGAAAAAGTAAAAGAATAAATCCCAACTCATCTCATCCCCATGGCCTGCAAGACCTAGTCTAACCTGGTTGATCCACATCTTCCCACTCTCTTCCCCACTCCCTCCACATAGGCCTCCTTTGCACTCCTCAAAACCCTGAAGGCCTTTCCCCACCGCAGGGCCTTTGCACGTGTTGTTCCCTCTACTTGGAATACCCTTCCCTGGCAATTCACAGCTGACTCCTCATCCTTTAGCTGAGCTTACATTTCACCTCCTTAGAGAGGCGTTCTAGTCTATCTAAGCCAATGAAACTTCCCATATTTTTCTTCATTATTTCTCCCTCTCTCTTTATGATTTGTAATAATCTGAAATTATCTTTTTTGTTACTTTATGTCTGAGGTGGTATCTCCCTCTGCTGGAATGTAAGCTCCACAAGGGCCCTAATGTATTCGCATTGTTGACATGGACTGAGAGTAGAGAAAGGGGGCCACAGAGGGTCCTGGAGGGTCCCCAGCCTACCCCAGAGATGGTGCACAACGTATAGCTCTCCTATCTGCGAGAAGAAGCCGCCCACTGCCTCCTGGTTCTCCTGCCGGTACTTGATGGCCCGAGCCCTGGGGATGGCAGAAAAGTGTGGGGCAGAGGCCAGGGCCGGTGCAAAGGGCCCTCCGGGGTGTTCCCAGGCTGGTTTCTCAGTTACACATCAAGGGAGGAACCTGAGGTAGGGCCCTTGGCTCTCAGAAATGATCAGGGACCAGGGTGACGGAGGTGCAGCCGCTGGCTGGGTGTTCTACCACAGTAGTCTAGAGAATCCTCACCCCCCTGGTTGGATCATCACCATCTCCTGGAGATGGCATGGAGGATGACAGGTTCCCTGCTACAGGGCCCTGGGAAAGGTGGTCCACCAGGGGCCTTGATAGGGCAGGTGGGCAGGGTACCCCCAACTCCCCAGAACCACCACTCACCAGTTGTTCCCCCATTCGATCATGGTTCCCGGCTGAAAGAGAACCAGAGCAGAGGAGGCGAATGAGCCCCCTTCTGGTACTTCAAGCATCACTGTTGGGTGGGGATGAGAAACTGTCACGTTTCTGCAGCTCCTGGGGCCGCTTCACCTTATTCATGGGGCCCTGACTCACGCCTGGGTGTGCACGTGTGCACACATGCACACACACCTCTGTTCTGGGGCCAGAAGCCCCAATCTAGGTGCTGGGGCACCAGGCCCGCCCACCTCAGGGTACCAGGAAAGCAGCGCTGCTGCAGGAGGGGTGGGAGACAGGCGGGGAGCTGGCGGGGGAAGCACCTTGAGCTTGTACGTCCTCAGCTCGTAGATGTTGGGGCCGTCTCTAGGCTGTGGCTCGTTCCAGAAGCTGAACTCGAGGAGCAGCTGGTTCCTCCTGGACAGCAGCATCTGGCTCCGCTCCTTTCGGAACTCTAGGTACTCCTGCGGGCATGGTGGTTTGGGCATGGCAGCCAGGAAGTGCCCTGGCCCCATCGGTGTGTCCCACAGGGTGATGGAGGCAGCCCCCAGCACAGGGCTGAGCCAGAACCAGCATCTGGAGAGGTTTGCCGAGTGTATGCCAACATACCTTGTTGTTTTTGAGCTTGTTCATGCAGTCCATGAGGGCTGGGTAGCCACCTGAGAATCGCCACAGGTGCACTGTTGGGAGGCAGGGAGGACGGTACAGGTCAGGGGGCTGCGGGGACCCTGCCCTGCTTACCCCGAGGCTGGTTAGGTGTGTATGTAAAAGGGGAGGCTCCAGTCTGGTTCCCTATAGCACCAGGACTCTCTGAGTTCCCTCTGCCTTGGTGCGGGCAGCTCTAGGCAGGCGGAAAAGCCAGACACAAGACCCGGAGACCTAGGTTTGAGGTGCAGCTTTGCCAGGTGGCCTTTGACCCCTCTAGGACTCAATGTCCTCATCTTGAAAATGAGAATAACGCTCCCACCCAAACTTCTTTAAGTAGCAACAAGAGGATCAGACATGAACTTGTACCCTAGGAGCTGCGCATGCGTAAAGCAGACAACCAGGCCTGTGGGGGACAGGCTGGGCCAGAGGAAGGGGTAGGTCTGATGGGCAGAGATGGATGACTCCAAAACACTGAATTAAAGGAAAAAAGCTAAGGAACAGAACAGCATGTGAGGTATGGTACCACGTGTGTTTAGAGGGGGAAGAACATATCCAGAGATGCTGGTCTATGTACCACCTCTTGATGGAGAGCCATCGAGATTGTGACAGGAGATGCCCTTGGGGCAAAGAACTGAGGCTTGGGGTTCACAGGCAGGAGGGAGGCTTACTTTTCGTTGCAAACTCTTTGTACCGTTTGCATATTTTATCACCGTCTCTGTACTGGGTTAAATAGTGTCCTCCACCTCCACCCCCAAATTCATGCCAACCCAGAACCTCAGAATGTGACTTTATTTGAAATAGGGTCTTTCTAGTGGTAGTCAAGCTAAGATGAGGTCATATTGGGTTGGCCCTAACTTCAATGACTGATGTCCTTATAAGAAGAGGGAGACTTGGACACAGAGGGCAACACCACGTGAAGACAGACACCCAGGGAGAACACCACGTGACTAAGGAGGCAGAGATTGGAGCAATGCATCTGTGAGCCAAGGAGTGCCAAGGATTTCCGGCCACCACTAGAAGCTGGAAAAGGCAAGAAAAGATTCTCCCCTAGAGCCTTTGGAGGGAGCATGCCCCTACCGACACCTTGATTTCAGACTTCTGGACTCCAGAACTTGAGAGAATAGATTTCTGTTGTTTTAAGCCCACCAGTAGTTGGTACTTTTTACAGCAGCCCCAGGAAAACCCTGATACACCTTCCAGTAATAAAGAAACCTAGTCTGTGTGCAAGAGAAGGAACAGTCTTGTCATGCTTGGGAGCATGGCTGGGGCCAAGGGAGCAAGGTCCCTAAAAGGTCAATCGGGCAGGCTAAGGCTGAGAGCATTTGGCTGGCCAGTGGCTTGGCATTTCAGACTCTTGTTACTTATCCCCAGCTGGTCGCTCACCTGCCTTTTGACTCCATCTCTGCCTTGATTTTCCCATCTGCAAAATGGTCTGACCCTATGGTTTAAAGGCCTCTTTCCCAAGGGAAACAGCAAAAGTACTGTATGGATGGCAGTCTATTAAGACCAGGAATGCTGACCTGTGGAAGAGGCATTAGCCTAATTCTAGGGGCCAAGAGGTAAAAGTTACAAAGAGGGCATCCAAGGCCCATGAGAAGAAAGAATTTTCTAACAATGATAGTGGACGATGGATTGGAGGTTTTTTACAAAAAACCCGAATCTACAAATTCATTAAAATGTAGATTCCTGAGCCCTACTCCCAGGGGGTGGCTCAGTGGATCTGCTCCCCAGATGATTCTACATAGGGGACAACCCCTCAAGATACACAAAATACAGGGCATGCTTTAAAATTCACGCTCCCATTCCTCAAAGTTCATTTCTCAATTAACAGATACTTAGAAGAATCCAAGAAGTACTGCTGGAACTGATTAGGTTGTACCTAAAATGGGGAAACTGTAGGGGCTGGAACGGAAGACAGCTTTTCTCCTACCCCACTATTAATGTGTCAGTGACTGTTACTGAAACAGAATATATGATTAAGAGAATCTACCTAACTGCAGATCACAGATTTAAAAAACAAACAAACAAAACACATACAATTATCAGGGTAGTTGAAGGATGAGATAAGTTGGCTTGTGTGGTAGTGAGCTCCCCATAGCTGTGAGTGTTCAAGGGAAGCATAGAGGACCCTCTATCAAGGCTGCACCAGAGGAGCTCCCTGTGCTGTACGCAGTCTAATCAGCACTGTCCAAAAGGACTTCCTACTATGATGGAAAAGTTCTACAGCTGTGCCATCCAAGACGGTAGCCACGAGCCACATATTTCTATCAATGGGCACTTGAAATGTGCCTAGTGTGACTGAGGAACTGAATTTTTCATTTTATTTAACTTTACTCAATTTAAATTTAAGTAGCTACATGTGGTTAGTGGTTACTTTCCTGGACAGTGCAGATCTAAATGCCAAGGCCCCTGTAAGTGGCTGGGATGCTGTGAGTGAACCAAATGCATGTGTGGGTCCTCACAGCTGGTGCCAACTGAGGTGGGCATGTTGGGGTGGGATGGGGCATGCTTGGGGTACCGCTGGGAAGCTGTAAGGAACCAGCTCAGACAAGAGTCCCTTTTATTCCACAAATATGTACGGCATACCAGGGGTTCAGTGGTGAAGAAAGGCAGGGCCCCCGCCCGCTTGGAACTCACCACCTCCACGGGGAGACAGACAGAACAGGGCACATGATCAGGGCTGTGAAGAGGCAAGTCCTGGGGGCTGGGGAGACAGGAGAGGTGCCTCACCCAGCTGGGGTGGAGGGAATCAGGGGAGGCTTCCAGGAGGAGGTGATGTCTACACCAAAATAAAAGGTGAGTAGAGGAGTGAGCCAAGTAGAGGAGGCAAAGGAGAAAGAATGCTTCAGGCTGACGAAACAGCATGAACAAGAGCGTGGAACTAGAGGGAAAAACTATCCATCTGAAGAACAGAAAAGAGTCCTGGGTGGGATCGTGCAGCGAGCAGCAGGACGTGGCGAGACAAGGCTTGACGCTGGGCAGGGAAGGGCTCGAGAGCCTCGTGGGGCACCCCAAGGGCAGAGGGAGCCGCCACAGATGTTTGGGCAGGAGAGTGAGCTGACGGGGGCTGCACTTAGAAAGACCCCTCTGGGTGCCGCTGCAGAGGGAGTGGAGGGCAGCCACCTGGGCTGGGCAGCAGTGGCGCTGGGGGGTGGGCAGCTCACCTGCCTGGTCCTGTTCCCCGTACCATGTGTTCCAGTTGCCCACGAGTGAGCAGGGGTAATCCTCATCCAGGTGCAGCTTGGGCAGCACAGCCTCCCTGTGGGAGGGGCACAGAGAAGGGGGAGGGCTCACACCAGCCACCAGAGCCCCTGAGATGAGGCTTCCAACTCAGGCCTGCAGAGTTGGGCCTCAGTCTCCCCATCTCTAAGATGCAGAGGCTGCACGAGAGGATGTGTGGCTCTGAAATCTATACCCCCCTGGATTTCTGCACGGAGAACAGGGCTTGCATAGAGGTCCCCACCCAAGCAGGGACTGGGACACGAGGGTTAGGGTTAGGGTCAGCTCACGTCAGGCTGTTGTAGGCATCCAGATACTCGGGCTTCACATTGTGAACTGCAACAGAGGATAGAGAGCAGGAGGTGAAGCGAGGGGGAGCGGGGTGTCTGTGGGGAGCTGTGCTGGGGGTAGCCCCACAGGGTGTGGGCTACCAGGACAGCTCGGGATGTCCCAGACCCTCTCAAGTCCCAGCCAGAGCCTTGCAGGCCCCCAGAGGCCCTGGGAGGGCGGGCTGGCCAACTCAGCAGCCACTCACACTGGATCTTGTAGAGGTTGCTGGTCTCCTTCTTGGACAGCAGGGTGGAGTGGGCGTCCTTCCGGGGATCCACCTTGTGTACGAACAGAGAACGGAACCAGCTGCCTTCATTGTCCTTGGAATAGAAGCTGCGGGACAGAGTTCAGGGGGGACCTGCTTACATCTGCTCGGACGCCTTGCTCCCCAATGCTAGTGACACACATTTCTGGGAATGAAGCCACGGAATCCCATGGCAGCTCCAGAAGATGTCATATCATTGGAGCCAGCTGAGCACAGCTGGTCCTTTCTACAGAGATCCTGGCTCCCCAGTTCGCTTCTTGAAGCTCTGCGGAGGCTCAGGAGGCCAGGAGAGGCAGCCCCACCTCCCGCCTCTCTCTCCAGCCTCCCTGCCTCCAATTCACCCCTTTCCAAGAGGTCGTCCACTTGGACCACACAACTGCATCCCTTGCCAAGAGGATCAACCCCGCACCCATCTTGCCTGATGTCCAAAGCCCATGACAGCCCAACCTACCTTGGCAGCCTCCCATCCTGTCCATCCCCAACCTGCGTATCCCGCTCTCCAGCTATGTTTCTCCCTGAACCAACCAGGCTCTTTCACTCTGTGCTTTCTTTGCAATTTCTGTCCCCTCTGACAAGAGGGCTGCACTCACCGTCCTCCCTGGTGCTCACACTACACCTGGCCTGTGCCCAATCCCAGCCCCACAAATGGAGAGCCCAAGACAAGCACACTTTGTCCTTGAGGAGGTCACAGTCTGCTGGGAGAAGTGGACCTTGGAACACAGTTACAGCCAGAGGTCTCTGGGAGAGCCCAGATGTGTTAGCCTGAACTTGGCCTCTGGAAGTCTGGGCTGGCTCTCCAGAGGAGGTGATCTGGCCAGTCTCCAAATCTCCAGGGCTGATTTGGCAGATAAAGGCAGGTAGAGGGGGTCAAAGGCATCACAAGGCAAGATTCATTCACTCATCCAGCCAACACTTAACTGACAAATATCTGCCCTGTGCACATTGCTGTGTTGCTGTGAGAATGAATGAATGAATGACGTGCCTTGTTCAGAGCAGGGGGACCAACCACCAGGTCCTGCCAGATCATAACTGCACTCCCCACACAAGGTCCCAGCAGGGGTGGGGATTACTTTTAGGCTGCCAAATGTGGTAAATCATCTTACTTAACAGCAGTGGTGCAGCTTGTAGCCAGGCCTGAAACACTAGCCTCCCGCTGGATGATTTCTAGCCAAGGAGCCTGGCAGTGGGGGCCCCATCAGCAAGTCCTCTCCTTTTTCAAGCCTCTTCTGTGGCTAGGATAAACGTTTTGTAAATCAAAGTATTGCTTTTTTCCAAAATATGGAGCAAGTACTGGGACTGATAAAATTTAAAAAGCATCTTAAAGTGGTGAAATATTTGTATAAGCATAGAGAAAGATAAGTAACAATCTGTCCCAGACTGCTTTTTGTTGCTTGGTTGGTTGGTTGGTTGGTTTTTGGCCACGCCAAGCACCCTGCGGGATCCTAGTTCCCCGACCAGGGAATGAACCCGGGCCACAGCAGTGAAAGTGCCGAGTCCCAACCACTGAACTGCCCAGGAAATCCCAGTCCCAAACTGTTAATACTGCTTACCTGGGAGAGGGAAGAGGAAGATGGTTAAACTTTTCGTTATTCATTATAATTTTTTGTAAAGGTAAAAAAAAACTGTTTAAAGTATTTCCAAATTCATAGGCTTTCTATCATTTTGTGTGTATTTGCTTCATTAACAAAAAACAGACAGTTATCGTCAGATGGTCGATGTAGACTGTGAAAAATTTGGGACCAGAATAAGGGAGCCTCACTATGGCTAACGTTGGCTGAGGATATCCTCTGTGCCAGGGACCTGTGATCAGCTTAACGTGATCCCCCTGAATCTATGTAAGGATATCATAATGTTGATATTATTAATGCCCCCATTTTCAAGATGAGAAAGTAGAAGGTCGGAGATGGGAGGGTTAAGAAACTTGTCCCCAGGTCACATAGCAAATCAGGGACAGAGAGCTCAGGAAAGAACCCAGATCTCTTTCCTCTATAGTCAGCCCCACCTCAGATCTGGCACCAACCTGGGGAACTAGCATCAGGTAGATACTGTGAAGAACCAGGTGTTTTTAACAAAGCCACGGCAGAGGGACCTGACCTTTGGTCTGAATGTAGAGGCTGCTTCCGCTGGAAGGGGTGGTGACAGGGAGGGCAGCCACTCCTACTATTTGTCAACCAAGACCTTTGCTCCAGGACTGGGCTTTGAGTAATTTATTAACATCAGCACTGACCAAGATAAACAGCCAAGTGGCCAGCCCTGAAGAGACAGCCTGGGACCCCGGGGGCTGGGGAGTGAGGGGGTCCGGGAGCTCTGATGGGCTCCCATCTCCTCCCACCACTGTCTAATCTTTCCTGCCTCTGGGTCTCCGTTTCCCCACGTGTCAAAAGAGCAGGGTAGAGCAGCCTATCTCTAAGGATCTTTTCTACAAGTCCCAAGAATATCCCAGGGCAGGGTCTGAACTTGAAGCTAGCATCCGAGGGTTCACATTTTCAAGAGTTCAAATTTCACTTTCTCAATGAAATCACAACATTCTCCTGTCCCTGAACTCCCCAACTCTTCTCACCCTGCTCTCTATTTTTCTGTAGCTCCTTCTAACACGTTATAGAATGTTTTTGTTTATTATGTGCCTTGTTTATTGTCTCCCACTAGAAGCAGAGCCCCAGGAGGATAGGGAGCTTGTCTGTCTCGTGTATCCCTGCTGTATCCCCAGTGCCTGGAAAAGTGTTGGGGATGTGGCACATGCTCAGACCACGTTTGGGGAATGAGTGCAGCCGTGTGGGGGGACACGGGTGCATGAAAATGATGAAATCTGAGAGGTAAGAAAGGAGAGAAAGTGTGGACCTTGGCTCAGAGTGTGGACTCGGGACTCAGGGGCCCTTTCCATCCCCACCACCACCAGCAGAATTAGTGCTTAAGAACACAGGTTCTGGACAAATCCAGGACTAATCCCAGCCCAGCGTCATCTCTCTGAGACTCATTTACCTCATCCATAAAATAACAGCAATAGGATTGCCTTGTAGAGAATGGGGCAGACACGGCAGTGCAGCTAATATCACTCTTCCTACCTAACTTCCTAACTGAGCTCCTGCCTCCCATTCTTTCCCTTTTTTCCTAACCTGACCATCAATTTTGTAATGCACCATGGTTGTGATGCTATTCGTCCACTTGAAAATCTTCTATGGATCCCTACTGCCCATAAAACAAGGCTGGATGTCTCCACTTGGGATTCTAGCTCTAATCTATTTTGCCAAGCTTTCCAGAGTCAGTTCCCCTTTTTTTTTTTATTTTTAATTTTTATTTGTTTATTTTTTTGGCCGCCCCACGCAGCATGTGGGATCTTAGCTCCACGACCGACCAGGGACTGAACCCATGCCCCCAGCAGTGGAAGTGCAGAGTCTTAACCACTGGACTCCCGGAGAAGTCCCCAATTCCCTCTTAAATTTGGTGACCACAAAGCCAAGATTCCCTATCGTTAGCAACACCTGAGAACGTGTTAGAAGTTTTCAGACCCCATCCCAGACCTACTGCAACAGAAACTCTGGGGGTGGGCCTAGCAATCTGGGTTTTAACAAGCCTGCCAAGGGATTCTGATGCACACTCAGGCCCGAAAATCACTGCTCTAAGGCAGTCCCAACTTACTTTCTTTCCTTCTTTTCTTCATGTAATCTCAGTAAATCATCCCAGAAACACCAAAGAGTCTGGTATCTAAACTATATTAAGAATGTATTAAGGTGGGGCTTCCCTGGTGGTGCAGTATTAAGAACCCGCCTGCCAATGCAGAGGACACGGGTTCGAGCCCTGGTCCAGGAAGATTCCACATGCTGCGGAGCAACTAAGCCCGTGTGCCACAACTACTGAGCCTGTGCTCTAGAGCCTGAGAGCCACAACTACTGAGCCCTCATGCCACAACTACTGAAGTCTGCGCGCCTAGAGCCCAAGCTCTGCAACAAAGAGAAGCCACTGCAATAAGCCCTCGCACCGCAATGAAGAGCAGCCCCCCGCTCGCCGCGACTAGAGAAAGCCCACGCGCAGCAATGAAGACCCAATGCAGCCAAAAAATAAAATAAATTAAATAAATTAAAAAAAGAAAAAGAAGAACACCCCTTAGGACTAGAAAAACCAGTTCAACCCTTTCCATAAACACATCTCTCCTGGGACTTCCCTGGAGGTCCAGTGGTTAAGACTCTGTGCTTCAGGGAGCTCAGCTGGGTGCTCTGTGATGACCTAGATGGGTGGGATGGCTGGGGGGCTGGAGGGGGGGCAGGGAGGGAGGTCCAAGAAGAAGGGGATATATGTATACATATAGCTGATTCACTTCACTGTACAGTAGAAACTAACACAATATTGTAAGGCAATTATACTCCAATTTAAAAAAAAGAAAAAAGACTGTGCTTCCACTGCAGGGGGCACAGGTTAGATCCCTGGTCAGGGGAACTAAAATCCCACATGTGGGGCTCGGCCAAAAAAAAAACCTCTCCTATTTCGCCCTCAGCCCCTCCATCATTTTCATGTGAATATGTCTCGTCTCCCCAGCCACACCGGAAGCCCAGAGCTGACGGTGTCCACCCCTCAAGGTATCAGCACAATGCTTTTAGCATGGGAGTTGCTCAGTAAATATCTGTCCCAGATGAGAACTTCTGAGACACATTTGCACTCTCAATAGGGATCAACGATCTGGTGCCTCACCACATGAAAATGCTCTGGAATGTTCTAGATTGATATGCTAGGAAGTTTGGCTCTGTGCACATTCCTGAAACACTCTTCTGTTTTGAGTTGGCTGAAAGGGGCCACAGGACTTTCCTGGTGGCGCACTGGTTAAGAATCTGCCTGCCAATGCAGGGGACACTGGTTTGATCCCTGGTCTAAGAAGATCCCACATGCCGCGGAGCAATTAAGCCTGTGCGCCACAACTACTAAGCCTGTGAGCCACAACTACTGAGCTCACGTGCCACAACTACTGAGGCCCACGTGCCTAGAGCTCGTGCTCCACAACAAGAGAAGCCACGGCAATAAGAAGCCCATGCACCACAATGAAGAGTAGCCCCTGCTTGCCACAACTAGAGAGGGCCCACACGCAGCAATGAAGACCCAACACAGCCAAAAATAAATAAATAAATTAATTAATTAAAAAAAAAAGAATCCACCTGCCAATGCAGGGGACACGGGTTTGAGCCTTGGTCCGGGAAGATTCCACATGCCGCGGAGCAACTAAGTCTGTGTACCACAACTACTGAGCCCGCGTGCCACAACTACTGAAGCCCATGTGCCCTAGAGCCTGTGCGCCGCAACTACTGAGCCCACCTGCTGCAACTACCGAAGCCCGTGTGCCTAGAGCCTGTGCTCCACAACAAGAGGAGACATGGTAATGAGAAGTCCGCGCACTGCAACGAAGAGCAGCCCCCGCTCGCCACAACTAGAGAAAGCCAGTGCGTAGCAACGAAGACCCAATGCAGCCAAAAATAATAAATTAAAAAAAAAGGGGCCACATTTCTGCTTATTGTTCCTGAAGTGTGTCTTTAGAAGACAAACTGGAAGAACTAAAGTTCTGTTAACGAGAGCATTACTGATGCAGCGGTAGCAACTGCTGTGTACTGAGCACTTTCTATGTGCTGAGAACAGATCCTCACAATATGTTCTTGAGAAAAATGAGGCTCAAAAACAAAATAGAGAAAAATGAGGCTCAGAGATGTACCAGGCCTTATTCGAGAACAATTACTCAATGGCCAAGAGGATTCCAATCCAGGTCTATCCGATTTCAAAGGCCACACGGTGTCTATACCCCAGTGGCCCCCAAAGCTCAGAGGCCAGAGGGCCCCTCTAGTGACTCCAGAGAGATACGGGGCAGATGGAGGGTCGGCAGGATTCCCAGGTATCCAAGGTGGGATCAGGGAGTAAGTAACTTTGAAGCAGTCCTTTAGGGACTTGATAAGTATTAATCCAAGTACCTGCACAGCAATCCTACGAAAAACACCAGGCAGGGATCTCCATTCCCACTTTACAGAGAAGGAAACCAAGGATCCCAGAGGTTCAGTGCCCCATCCAAGGTTAAGGAGTGGATAAGGGAGGAGCAGCAGGCTGCCTTAATGTCCCACGCTTCTTTTGTGGCCTCTGGCTATTCGCCACACAAATGGCTTTACCACCAACCAATTTTGTAACCCTGGGGCAGTGTGGTCCCACCCACAGCTTCCATTTCCTTATCTGGAAAACAAGGGGCTCACAGGAGGTGATCTCCCCAAAGCCCCTTCAGCCCTGACATCTTCGGGCCTCATGAAGAAATTGCTTGAGACACAGGTTTGGGCAAGGGGCAACATTTGCAGCAAATTCATCAGCGGCTGGGTACGTCGCACACATGGCCTTGTTAATCCTCAACAACTCTATGAAATACATCCTACTTTATCACCCCCATTTTACAGATTAGGAATCTGAGACTTCAAGAGGCCAAATGACTCATGCAAGGTCACCCCACTGAAAAAGGCTGAGTTAGATGTGCTGGTGCCCGGCAAACTCTAGGTAGGCTCTCTCCATGTTATCAGCTTTCTCCCCAATTACTGGGCAGTCAGGTTGGGGGCACATACCTGGCTCCTCTTTCCCAGCCTCCCCTGACCCCCACTGCACAGCACTCTAGATCATCTCACAGCAAAGCCTAACAGAACTCAGCAGCTTCATGCCTGCGCTGCTGGGCAGCACAGACCCCTCCTTTCCACAGGTGGGGGGACAGGTGTCCTCACTTCTTTGGCCAATGTTCTTGAGCATACACTGTTGTGAGCCCTGTGCCAGGGGCTGGGGAAACAGAAATATGAGGTGATGCTCTAGTGGCAGGGATAGGCAAGTGTGTACAGGGTGGTAAGAGCAGAGATGGGGGAAGTATAGGGTACTAGAGACGGAGTCAGGGAGGCCCAGCCCTGCCTCAGCCCAGAGCAGGGACCAAACAAAAGCCCAGGCCCAGCCAGCCTCCCTCTCCCAGGAGGCCACCAGTTGTGGTGCAAAGAGCACAGGGGTGTCAGGAGGCCTGGGTCCAGACCCAGTGCCGCCACAGGATGGCAGGGGGAGTGACCTTGGGCAACTCACATCCTTTCTCAGGCCTCCTTTGCCCCGCTTCTACTGTTCAGGGTTGGGGAGCAAAGGATCTGTGCAGCGACGGCCTTTAGGGATCTCCCATTTGCTCCCCATATCTCTTACCCCCAGAACTTCCGGAAGGAGGTGCTGCCTCTCCTCGAAGCCCCCAGGGGGACTATCTCACAATCACCGCAAAGGCCTGGGAAGGGGCCACTCCTCCTGCCCTCTGACAGCTCCCACTCCCCAGGACCCAGGACCCGCCCCTCTCATTCACCCTACCCTTCATTCTTAGCCCAGAGCCAGGCACCCAACAGGACAAAGACCCTGCGCATACCTTTCCCACCTCCCCCGTTCTTTGACCAGACCTCCTCCCCATGGCTCCACTTCTAACCACTAGATTACAAGCCCGAGTCTCTGCCCATCCCCCAAGCCCAGACCCTGGCCCCCACGCGTGCACCCCCCACGCGCGCCGCCCCCGCCTGGCCCGGCCCGGCTCATACCGCGCTGCAGCCACAGCCGCAACGTCCCGGCCCCCGGGCCCCGGGCGCCCCAGCAGCCGCCGAGCCGCCGCAGAGATGCTGCACAGACGCGGAGCCATGTTGGAGCGCTGCTGATTGGAGGAAGGCCCCGCCCCCGAACCCGGCGGCGGAGGCGGAACGTGAGTAAGCCCCGCCCCACCTGGTAGCCCGCCCCTTCTCCACCCAGACTGGTGGGTGTAGTCCCTGTGCGTTCAGCAACTTAGATGCTGGTCAGAAGTCCGGATTCTTGTCCTCTGAGCCTCTGCAACCCTGCTGCAGACTTGCTCTGTGACCTGGAGCAAACCCTCTGCCTACTCTGGGCCTCGGTGTCCACCCCGGTAAAATGGGAGCATTGAACAATAATACCAGGGGTTCTTAACGGGGCACTCAAGGATGAGCGGCAGAGGGCGAGTAAGCCCCCTGAAATCGTATACAGTTATGTGCGCCTGTGCGTTCCTGGGCGGGGGTGGGGTGGGGTGGGGGCGGCACAGGTAGCGTTTATCACATTATGAAAGGAAAACCCCGTAACGATTTAAGACAGATGGACAAGGCTCTGGGTTGCAGGGACACTTTCTCTCTATCATCTCCTTTTCCCTTTCCATCCGCGCCTACCATCGCTGCCTGGGCCTCCTGGGGCCCCATGCCCTTCTCCTGCTCTGCCCAGGTCTTGTGCCTCACTTCCAAACTAGTCTCCTCTCGGCCCACAATCCCCCAGGTCACAGACCTTAGCAGGAGCAGAGGGCCTGCAGACCCCACAGGGGGGCCCAGGAGCCTAATAACTTCCAGAGAGACTGTATGTGTAAAAGAATGTCCACCCGCTGAGGCTGACACTAACGGTCAGCGTGGTGTGCCTGGGGTGGAGGAGTGAGGACAGGCTTTGATTTTGTGATTCCTTCAGCAAATACTGAGTCCACGTGGCTAGGCCATGTGGTTAACTCTGAGACACCAAAGGTGGCCAGAACAACAATCCCCCAGCCCTCTTGGAACTTAAGGCCTGGCCAGGGAGACAAAATCAAACTGGTACTAACCTCCTGGGCAGAGGCCTTAGGCCTACCCCTCCCCTCCCCTCTCCTGCCTGACATACTAAATATTTACTGAATAAGTGAAAAATATACACAAAAATATTTTTTGCCAACTGTGATAGAGGCTATGAAGATGTATGTGAAGCTATGAGGACTTATAATGGGGAGCGGGAAAGAGAAAATTCGAGGTCCTATATAGACTTTGAGGGTCAATGATAACTTCTATAAGGAAGTGAGGCTTGAACTATGATTTTTTTTTCTTGTGTTTTCTAAAGTTGCTATAATGAACATGTATTCTTTGCATGATTTATTTTAAAAGGATACTGTATATCATCATGATAAATAAAAACCGAAATCAACTGTTATACACAGGCAGAACCATCAAAATAAATGCAAAAGTATTTGCAACAGATACTGCAACAGATAACAGTATCGCCGGTACCTTGTAGCTAAGGCAGAGGGCCATGAGCCTGGAGCCTGCTCTCTGTGTTAACAAAGAAGACACAGCTGGGCCCAGTTGCTCCTTGGGTTTATCAGAGGGACAAAAAGAGTGAGCTCCTCATTCTGGAAGTCAGCATGATTGGAGGGTTCCCAGACACAGCCACTCAGGAAAAGCCCTGATGGGTAGATGGAGGTGTAGCAAGTAACGTGTCACTGGTGTCATGCTGTGGAGGAACCAGGTGTGGCAGGCGTGTAGAGGTGGGTGTGACCATCTTGATCGGGCCTCACAGGTGGCCTGATTTTAGACCTAAGCTTTAAAGACTAAGCAGGGAGAGTCAGCCAGAAGGGAGCAGGGCAAGGAGAGCCTCAGGCAGAGGAGGCAATATGTGCACAGTACGCGAAAGGGCCCCCAGGAAGGAAGAGGTTTGGATTGTTCAGCACCATCAAATGTCATCAGAGGGTGGAGATGATGTGAAGGCATCTCTCTCAGTACAAGGAATACTTTCCTAACAATGGAGTGGGCAGCCTTGGTGACCTGTCACTGGATTGTGCCAACAGAGGCTGCACAGCAACTTATTGGCCATGTGGTGTAGGGCATTTGGCAATCGAGCCACAGGAAGCCAGGACCCCTGGCTTCCAAGCCAGGACAGGGAAGGGCTGGCCCTCCTGGTCTAGGGTGAGAGTCCTCACCAAATTCTTGGTGTTTCTGGCCACCTCTGCTGGAGAAAACAAGGGAGGGCTGACCTGCAGCCTCCTCACACTGGTCTAGGCATTTCTAAGATGGTCTTCCCATCTCCCCCTATTCGAGTGGGATAGGAGGCTCAAACTAGGTCCTCCGGGAGCATGGTCTCACCCCTGACCAGGAGAGATGGGAGATGAGTCTCCATACCCAGGCCATGTGAACCAGTGCGGCTGGCTCACTGGAAATTCAGCTTCGAGATCTCCACCCCCACCCCAGCTAGGGTGATCAGCTCATTCCAGTTTACCACAGACTTTCCCAGTTTGGGCACTAGATGTCCCCTATCCCAGGAAACCCCTCTATCCTGGGCAAACTGGGATGTATGGTTATCCTAATTGTGGCCCTTTCCCTCTCCCCGGGACACACATCAACTCCACCCCAGAATCTTTTCCTTGCTTAACTAACCCCATTTACCCTGCTTGAAGTGGCAGGGCAGGGGGGCTGTCTTTATGGCACTCAGTGACATGCAATACTCGTTAACTGAGCACCTGGTATGAATAGGTCCCTGCCCCATGGACCATGCATTCTGGGCAGTAACCAGATGGATGTTGGATGACAATTCTGCAAATAAGGAGTTATATAATTAGACCATTTCCAATTACTGCAGAATAAATTACCCCCAAATTTAGCAGCTTGAAACAATAAACATTTATGATCTCACACGGTTCCAAATGGGTCAGGAATTCAGGAATGAGTGATTAGCTGGGCTGTTTCTGGCTCAGGGTCTCCCACAATTTTGCAGTCAAGATATTGTCTTGGGCTGTGGTCATCTGAAGGCCTGACGGAGGCTGTGGGATCTGCTTCCAAGGTGGGCCACTCACACACCTGGCAAGTCAGTACTGGTTGTTGGCCAGGTGCCTCAGTTCCTTGCCACGTGTGCTTCTCCAGATGCTGCTTGGGTGTCTTCACCCCATGGCAGGTGGCTTCCCCGAGCGCGAGTGATCCAAGAGAGAGTAAGGTGGAAACTTCAAGGACTTTTTTTTTTTTTTTTTTAATTCGGCCAGGCCATGCAGCATGTGGGATCTTAGTTCCACCGAACAGGGATCAAACCTGTGCCCCCTGCAGTGGAAGCGTGGAGTCATAACCACTGGACCGCCAGGGAAGTCCCCCAAGGACTTTTATGAATTGGCCTTGGAAATCACACTCTGTCATTTCTGAATATCCCATTGGTTACACCTGTCAGCCCTGCTCAGTGTGGGAGGGGACATTACAAGGGTGTGAATATCTACACGCAAGACTCCTGGAGGCTGGCTACCACAATTATGTTCTGCACTAGGCCCAACTTAATTATTGGGATTGGACTCAGCTCTTCAAGCCATCTTCTACGAGCAGGACTCCCCAGCATCATTGTCTTCTGTTCTAGGATCTCCCCTTCCCCTTCTTCTCTGAGGTCCCTTTCTGCTCACCACTGAGTCTGTGACATCTCTTTCTCCTGAACCTGTTCATCCTCCCCTCTCTGCAGGGAGCTGACCCATTTCTTCTTCTCCCTCCCTTGTTTCCCAAAGATGCCCTCATGGAATCTACCTTCATAACTCATTGCCAAGATCTACTGCCCAATCTGTGAAGTGAAATGAGAGGAGCAGGGACAAAGATAGATGGGCAGAGCCAGGCGAAGAGGAGCAGGCAGGTTCATAAGTGTAAAATATGGACAAACCTGCCATCATCTATTCCCTGGGACAAATAGATCATCACCAAATGGGCTGCAGAAGAGCAAAGAGACAAATTATCCAGCTGTGGCAGTGTCACCTGCTCCTTATTGATGGGCTCTTATGCTCGGGCCCAACTGCTCTCTGAGAATTGCATCCTCCAGTTCCTATGAGACCCCGAACAGGAGTGACAGGAAAGACAAGAAAGCTTTTATGTCTCGGCTGGGGCATGAGCCGCACTGCCAAGTTCCAGCTTTTCTGTAGTATGCATCATATACGTATATGAATTTTGTGACTTTGACACAGTGCCACATAAAAACATGATCAAAGTGCCACCCCATGTGTAAACTGGAAATCATACAAATGCCAGAGAAAGAGAACATTTTAACCGGTTAAATACTGAACGATTTCACAGCTGTTGGGTTGGAACAAATTATAAATTGTGTTTACGCTGATGCCACAAGGCGGCGCCACTACAGCCGGAAAACGACCACATTCTGTGTCACTATGGAGCAAATCACACAGTTGTTAGCATGCTTTGGACTCCAGCAACTGCCTCTTTGTGACTACTGAGCTGTTATTTTGCCACTCACTGTCATTATAAACAACTTTAAAAAGCTATAACAACGTCATTCAACAACATCGTTCACGAAGTAGAGAGGTCAATGCTGAAAACCACGCCCCCAAATCAGTACTTCGGAGCGGCTATTGGACGTGATAGAACACCGTGAATAAGATTGAACCACCTCCGTGACAGGCGGTGCAGAAAATTTGGGAGAGTGCCAGCGGATAGAGATAACGCAGCAAAGACACGAAGCAGCATCAAAAGCAAAGATATGGTAAGATGGTTATAGATTTACGAGCTGTGCGAGCGCGTTTCATCGCCTCCTTCACATTCATTCCTATGGGGAAACATGGGTCTTGGTATGCAACGTTTTGAATCCTGTGAAGTTTACAGAAGGCATCCTTCCTGAAAAAAATGGGACTTCCCTGGACCTACCCAGATATCCTGGTAGAAATATGGCTCCTGGAGCCCACTGCTCGAAGGGGAATGTTGTAGGTTGAATTGTGTCCTGTGAAATAATAGAAAATCTTTATGTGGTCTCTGACCCCAGTTCCTGGCACCTGAGCTCCTAAAACTCTTGTAATTTCCTAAGTGATAAAAGCACCAGAAGCCCTGTGTATTCAAATTATTTGGTCTTTGATCCTGGTTCCTAACACAGAGCTCCTAAATCCCTTGGAATTTCCGGGGTGATGGGAGCATCTTTTGCTCTAATGAGGCAATGTTTGATGGGCTCCTGGACCGGGGGCTGGTTACTAGAAAGATTAAACCATCATTAGAAGCCTGGAGCTTTTAGCACCAGCCCCCATCCTCCTGGAAGGGAAGAAAGGCTAGAGGTTGAGTTGATGATGGATCATGCCTACATGAGGAAGCTTCCATAAAAATCCCAAAAGTATGGGGTTCAGAGAGTTTCCAGGTTGGTGAACACATGCATGTGCTTGGAAGGTGGTGCACCCCAATTCCATGGGAACAGAAGTTCCTGCTCCCTGGACCACTGCAAACCTCATCCTACGTGTCTCTTCATCTGGCTGTTCATCTGTACCCTTTATTAAATAAAAAACCGGTTAACCTAAGTGTTTCCTTGAGTGCTACAAGCCATTCTAGCAAATTATCAAACCTAAGGAGGAGGTCACAGGATCCCTGATTTATAACCAGTCCTCCAGAAGTTTAGATTACAACCTGGAATTCTGATTGGCGTCTGAAGCCAGGGGCGAGGGTGGGGGGCAGTCTCGTGGGACTGAGCCCTTAACCTGTGGGGTCTGTACTAACTCTAGTTAGTGTCAGAATTGGATTAAATTATACGACATGCAGCTGGTGTCCCAGAGAATTGCTTAGTGTGGAAAACCCATGCATTTGGTGTCAGAAGTATTGTGGGTATGAGAGTAAAGGAGAAACACAGGAGTGTTTTTCTCATATATGTCCCCTAAAAATGATATTGAAGTCCTAAGCCCAGCACCTCAGAATGTGACATTATTTGGAAATAGGGTCTTTACAGAGGTCATCAAGTTATAATGAAGTCATTAGGGTGGGCTCTAGCCCAGCCTGACTGGTGTCCTTATAAAAAGGGGAAACAGACACATAGACAGCCATGCACAGAGGGAAGAGGATGTGAAGAGACACAGGGAGAACACCATGGGAAAACTGGAGCGATGCAGCCACAAGCCAGAGAACATCTGGAGATTCCAGAAGCTACAAGAGTCAAGGAAAAGATCCTCCCCTACAGGTTACAGAAGGAGCAGGGCCCTGCTAACACCTTGATCTCAGACTTCTAGCCTCCAGAGCTGTGAGACAATACATTTCTGTTGTTCTGGGCCACCCAGTTTGTGTGATTTTGCTACAGCAGCCTTGGAAACTAATACAGAATGTCAGCTTGAGACTCAAAATTATCTGCCACAGTAAGGAGCACAGAAATAGCAGAAAATTGGGCTTCCCTGGTGGTACAGTGGTTGAGAATCTGCCTGCTGATGCAGGGGACACGGGTTCGAGCCCTGGTCTGGGAGGATCCCACATGCCGCGGAGCAACTAGGCCCGTGAGCCACAACTACTGAGCCTGCGCGTCTGGAGCCTGTGTTTCGCAACAAGAGAGGCCACGATAGTGAGAGGCCCGCACACCGCCATGAAGTGGGCCCCGCTTGCCACAACTAGAGAAAGCCCTTGTACAGAAATGAAGACCCAACACAGCCAAAATAAATAAATTAATTAATAAACTCCTACCCCCAACATCTTCAAAAAAAGAAAAGAAAGAAAAAGAAATAGCAGAAAATTTCGAATTAGGCATGAGCATGAATTTTAGGCCAGAAAACAGTCATTTTTCAGTGCCTGCTGTAGACAAGGCCCCTTGCAACCTGCAGCATGCTGTCCTTGGAAGGCCATGGGCCCGGGTTAGAGACCTGGGTTTGGGATCCAGGCTGTATCTCTATTAGGCTGTGTGGTCTTTGGCCAGTAACTTAGCTTTGGGTGTCTCTGTTTTCTTAACTGTCAAATGAGTATAATAATCTACTTAATCATGAGAATTAAATGCAAATGCATGCATATGAAAATGAGCACCAGTTAAAGTTCTATCTATATGTGCTCTTAGGCTTTGGTATTTGCAATCCCATTTCCTATTCTCCCCATTTTAAGTGATGATGAAACGGAGGTCCAGAAATGGTTTAAAAAAAAAAAAAACTTTTTTAGGTTACACAGCACCTTAGAGTGCTCAATAAATATTAATTCCTATTTAAGAGTGACTCTTAAACATGTCATATCATGTATTATTATGCCCATTTTTACAGATGAGGTAACTGAGGCTCAGAGAAGCTAAGTTATGCCCAAGGTCACAGAAAAGTAGAAATTCCTACTCAGATCTGCCTGCTTCCAACACTGCAGGTGACAGTCTGGGCAAATTCAATAATCTTCAGTCCTGGGCCTGAAGGGAAGAGGGTGAGCACCAGTGATTTCCTAAGGCCTTGTAGGTTCTTTTTTTTTTAAAAGAAGTATTTATTTATTTATTTATTTATGGCTGCGTCGAGTCTTAGTTGTGGCACGCGGGCTCCAGAGCTCATGGGCTCTCTAGTTGCAGCACCTGGGCTTAGTTGTTCTGTGGCATGTGGGATCTTAGTTCCCCGACCAGGGATTGAACCCATGTTCCCTGCTTCGGAAGGTGGATTCTTAACCACTGGACCACCAGGGAAGTCCCAGGCTATTCAGGTAGGAGCTGTTATCTGCAACTACTTTCATCCAGGCTCAGTGCTTCAGGATAGTGCCTTGGAGCATCCTAGCTATGGCCTCAGGGGAATTCCCTTGCAGTCCAGTGGTTAGGGCTCCTTCACTGCCGAGGCCTGGGTTCAATCCCTGGTCGGGAACTAAGATCCAGCAAGCTGCTGGTGTGGCCTTAAAAAATAAATAAATAAATAAAAAAGGCTATGGCCTCAGAAGTCTTAGGTACCAGGTCACACATCCTCATCTTCCCATAGAGGGGAGAGGGGCACACCCTGGTTGTGACAACCAAAAAAAAAAAACAAAAAACAACTCCAGACATTGCCAAATGCCCCCCTGGAGGGAAAGGATGTCACTTGGAGAAACTCTGATCTTCTGGAAGAATGAAGAAACAAAATATATCAGGTGAGATCTGGATTAAAACAGTCCTATATGCAAATTGCAACTCTACCAATTATGATTTTGGGTAAATTACTTCATTTCAGCCTTATCCAGTTTCCCCATGTATAAACAAGGAATATATACCTACCAAATAGGGTTTTGATAAAGATCAGAAGAAGCATGCCAGGCACTTTGCAGAGTATATGGTAAGCACTTAATATATGGCAGCTATTAACATTGTTCCCATAGTTGAGACTGTAAGTATTTCCTCATGTCCTTCACTTATTCATGTAACAAATATTCAGTAACTGGTGTCTGTGTGCCAGGTCTTTCTTAGTAAGCCCTATCTGAATTTTTCTTTCTCAAAACCTTATCTGGTATGTACTATTACCATTTCTATTTATTCTGTGTGAACAGCATTTTTAATGCCAGCATAATATTCCATCATGTCTATTTTGATTCTTGGCCCTGGCCTCCTTTCTGAGGTCCAGACCCATACATCTACCTGGATGTCCCCCAGGAATGTTAACAGCATGTTTGGCCAATTAGCCCAGTGCCTAGCACCTAGCAAGCCCTCCATAAAAATGAGCTATTACTGGCCATCAGTGTCATTTTTAGCCCCTGCTGATCCACCTCCTCTTGCTACTCCTCAGTGGGTTCTCAGAGTCACTTATTTTCTGTCAGCAGTCTTGGCCCTGGGTTAAAGCCCTGATTTGTTGTCCCTGTGGGGAGCCCATAGGAGAATCCAGCCTGGTTTTCCCACCTGCAGGGAAGAACTGAAGCAATGAAAATAGACACTCCCACGCTAATCAGAGTGCCCTAAACAACCAATTTGGTGGGGAGAATTTGCTAGCAGTAGGCAAGACATAAAGTTCCCCCACGGCAGCCTGGCAGCCTTGCTGAGTGTGCCAGCAAATGATTCCTGGGGCCTGGCTGGTGCTTCACAGGCACCACCGGGGCCCATGGAGAAGAGCTAATTTATGCTATTAGTATAGTTACATCAACAGTGTCTGCTGAGTGTTCCAAAACTGTATTTCATGGTCTTGGGGCCAGAACAGGGAGGAGCAATTTAGAAGCCACCACCAGGGAAGCAGAGCAGAGTAGAGGTAATACCAACAGCCTCTGGGTGAGATAGGCCTGGGTTTGAGTTCCAGCTTTGCCCCTCACTAGTTGGGTGATAGCCAGCTCTGTCATGCTGAGCTTCTATTTCTTCACCTGTAGGGTTGGGGTGATGCTAATGATAGTTATTCGTGGAATGTTTCTTGATCAACCATTCAGGTATTCAACCATTAAGAGTTATTCAAAAATAGGATTTTTTTTTTAATACACAAAGTTATACTTCCCCACCTCTCTCACACACACACACACATCCATATAACCCTTGATGACATTAAAAAAATAAACAGTACACGTATATGATCCGAAATAAATTGGAAATCACACAGTATAAAATGAAAAATGCTTTTTTTTTGGTCCGGGCAGTGGCTTGCGGGATCTTAATTCCCCGACCAGGTATTGAACCCGGGCCCTCCGCTGTAAAAGTGCGGAGTCCTAACCACTGGACCGCCAGGGAATTCCCCCAAAATACTTTCATTTAAAAAAAAAATCTACAAAAAGAGCAATTTCATAGGATTCAACCTAATATGACCAGCCACCGTTCTAAAGCTTTATAGTCCTCAACAAGTCCATGACGTAGGAACAATTATTACCCTCTCCCTCGGTAATAATAAGAATTTCTTCTAAAGAGAAGAAGGACTTGGGGGGAAAGTGCCGGCTACCTAAACGGCCTCCACAAGTGATTTGAAAGTTTGAGAAACAGAGGTCAGCACATGTAATTAATTAAGCGCTAAACAGGACTATCCGCCTGGTGTCCGAAACACGATCCCCTGGGGGTCCACACGCGGCGCAGACTTGGTCCGAAGGGCAATCCCTCGCGGTACCAGGGGTGACCCGTCTCTCTCGCCCCGGCACGACCCTCTACGTGTTTTCCCGGGAAAGGCGAGCCGGGCTCCGCCACCTCAACCAGTCTTGCTAGAGTAGGCTTATCCCTGCGAACAAAAGCATTCGGAGAGACTGCCGCCTCAGCCACTCAACGCCGAGCCCCGGCCGGCGCCTCCAATTAGATCCGAACTTCCAATTGGTGAAGTGTTGTTGAAGAAGGTGGGACAGAGCGGGAAAGTTCCTCCTCCCTCGGGGTTCTCAGCCAACCGCGGCGTCGGGGCGGCAGCCGCCGAGTTAGGTTGCACCGCGTGTAGTGATCTAGGGGGTCCGAGGGCGGGGCGGGGAGCAGGCCGGGGGCTGCGGGGAGGGGACGCTTCCCGCGGGCACGCGGAGTGAAGACGGTGACAGCCACGCGCGCACGTGCGTGCCCGGCTGCAGCGCGGCCCCGACACCTCCCTCGGCGGCTGAGAAGCGCGCGGGGTCTGGGCCTCCGGCGTCTAGGGGCCCCGTCCCCGGGCGTCACCAGCGTCCCCGGCCCGAGTCCCGGAGAGCCGGGCCGTGCCCGCCCCGTCGGTCCCCGATCGCGATCCCTTCCCGTGGCCGTCAGGGTTCGCCCCCCAACTCCCATTTCGGTTCCCGGGGCAGGGTCCTCGCGGTCCATGCTGGCCGCTGGGGGCCCGCGCCGCTCAGCCAGCTCCCGGGCCGGCCGGCCGGCCACCATGGTGGCCCTGAGGCCTGTGAGGCTCCTCCAGGGAGGCTAAAAGGTCCAGAGCGCAGGCCTCGGGGCGCGAGGGTCCCGAACCTGAGCCCCGCGCCATGGCCGGGGCCATCGCTTCCCGAATGAGCTTCAGCTCGCTCAAGAGGAAGCAGCCCAAGACGTTCACAGTGCGGATCGTCACCATGGACGCGGAGATGGAGTTCAATTGCGAGGTAACTGGCTGCAACGGGCTGCGGCGAAGGGGAGCGCGGCGGGATCCGGCCGGGTGCTGGTCCGGCACCGACGCGGACGCCCTTGCCGCGGTGACAGTGGAAGTGGAAGCTTCAGGATTCTGTTTATATCAGCTCTGGGCAGAGATAGAGTCAACCAGAACTGGAAGGGGCCATCTAGGCCCAAATCCTCATGTTAAAGATAATCGCTGCTTTTTTTCAATGGGGCTTTCGGGTTTGGAAGCACTTCCTGAAGGTTTTCATTCATTGTTACTGCAAGAGTCTGAAAGCATTCGTGGTAGCGAATTCTAGTTTTCAGTGTCACGCTTAAGCTCCAGCTCTATAGAGTTTAAACTTTATTAGATAATATTATGTACCCCAGATATTATAAGTTGCATCTCGTTTTATTGGAAAGTCTATAGTACTTGTTTCCCTTTTTCACAGCTTAAATTTTCTGGGAAAAAACAAAACAAAACTTTGAGGAAAGAGACGGTGTCTTAAACTTTCCATACAGTTTCTATCATGATGGTAACAGTTATCATTTATTGAATACTTCCTAAATGCCAGATATTCATACACTTAATTCTCAAAACAACTCAATGAGGTAGGTACCCCAAACCATATATCTAGTAAATGGCGAAGGGGGGGTTTTGATTCAAGATCTTAGCCAATACAGTACTGCCTCTCAAGTAGTTTAAGTCCTTGCTACTCAAAGTGTGGCCTGTGGACCAGCAGCATTGGCAGCAGTAACCTAAGTCAGGGGTTGGCAAACTTTTTCTGTAAAGGCCCACATAGTAAATATTTTCAGCTTTGCCGGCTTTAGGGTCTCAGTTGCAACTACTCAACTGAGCTCTACCATGGTAGCACAAAAGCAGCCTTAGACAGGATCAACTTCCAGCATGACAGGGTGAGGAACTCCACTGACCTGGTTCCCTGTAAACTGGTAAAACATTAAAAAAAAAAAAATTTTAAACCCTCTGGAAATTGTCCTAAGGGCAAACATCAGGTGAAGAAACAGCTACTCAAGAAAATCTATGATAATTCGGTAAGAAAGGCAAGAGTTTGTGGTATTTGTTTTTGTTTTGGCCGAAAGGCATAAGGGATCTTAGTTCCCTGACCGGGGATCAAACCCATGGCCCCCTACAGTGGAAGCATGGAGTCTTAACCACTGGACTGCCAGGGAAGTCCCAAGAGTTTGTGGTATTTGAAGCAAGACCACTACTACCGTCCCTGCTCCCAGCTCTCAACAACGGCTGCAACCCAGTACACTGGGCTCCCTCTTCCCCTAGCTCCCAGTCAGACAGCTTTCTTCCCAGGAGGAGCATGACTTTAGGGCTTCTCCTGCCCAAGGCTACTTGCTGCTGAGGCAAAATCCTGGTTGAGTGAAGCTGAAAGATGGGGCTTCCTTCCTTCACCCAGCTCCTACTTATGGAATGGAAGCTGTACTCTGGGCATGGCCCACTGAGAGTACTGGGGTCCCATTTGCTCTATCCCCACCCTCAGTTTGTGAGATGGTGGTACCAGCCAGGAGAGGCAAACTGAGAAGACCTCAGGCTAGTGTGTCTCCCCCTCCCCACTTCTATCAAGAGCTCAGAGATTTTGCCTGGAGGGAGAAGCAGGCTCCTAATCTCTTCCCAGAAAGTAGTGACTTCATTTGCAGTAGAGTGTGGAGAAATTTATGCCTAAGGGTGCTTTCAAGAACTGTGGAGGTTTTAGTGAAAGGCAATTGGGAGGAGATTTGTGGATTTAATAAAGATACAGCCTAGACTTGTAAGCCAGCTAGTTTGCAGGAGAGAATAAGACAGCTGGGAAGAGCCCTCCTGGGGTCAGGACAAATATCAAACACTAATCTCAAAAGAGCCACCTTTTGATTGGATTACTTTATAGAACAAGTTATGCCCCAGAGCATTGTTGAAAATAATAGAATAATATACCACAATTAGTGTAGTTTAACAGTTGGGTGTGACCAGGGAAAGAGAGGGAGAGTCCTACTAAGACCACTGTCATCTTGGGTGACTTTGGGCAAATCCAAAGATATGTCTTCCTGAGGAGCAACATCATAGACCTCAACACTGTGACAGGGGAAATAGATTTCAGTAAAACAGTCCAGCCAGTCACTAAACAAATAAACAAGCAAATAACAGTAACCAGCCCAGTTGGGGGGGGGGGACCACTCCCTAGAGTTGCTGTAAGTATGTTCACAGAACTAAAAGAAAGCATGATTAAGAAGGAAGGTATAATGACATTTTTGCATCAACTAGATAGTATCAGTAAAGCGATATGAATTATAAAAAGAACCAAATTAAAATCCTGGAATTGGGGCTTCCCGGGTGGCACAGTGGTTAAGAATCCGCCTGCCAATGCAGGGGATATGGGTTCAAGCCCTGGTCTGGGAAGATCCCACATGCCGTGGAGCAACTAAGCCCGTGTGCCACAACTCCTGAAGCCCGGGTGCTTAGAGCCCATGCTCTGCAACAAGAGGAGCCACTGCAATGAGAAGCCTGCACACCACAACAAAGAGTAGCCCCCGCTCACCACAACTAGAGAAAGCCCGTGCACAGCAACAAAGACCCAACGCAGCCAAAATAATAAAATAAATTAAATAAATTAATTTAAAAAATTCTGGAATTAGAAAATACAATGACTGAAATAAAAAATTCACTAGAGGGGCTCAAGGGAGATTCCAACAGGCAGAAGAAATAATTAGTATACTTGATGATAGATTGATAGAGATTATGTAAGGTGAAGAGTAGAGAGAAAAAGAATGAAGAAAAATGTACAGAACCTCAGAGAAATGTGAGGATCATTCAGTGCACCAACATGTGTAATGGGACTACCAGAGGAGAGGAGAGAGAAAAAATATTCCAAAAAAATTGGCTGAAACTTCCTAAATTAATTGAAAAACAATAACCTGTATATTCAGGAAGCTCAATGAACTCCAGGGAGGATAAACACAAAGAGGTTCACAGACACATCATAGTAAAAATGCTGAAAGTCAGACAGGGAGAAAATCTGGAAAGCAACAAGAGAAAAATGACTTGACACTTATAAGGGAACCCCAATAAGATTAACAGCTAAGTTCTCAGCAGAAGCTGTGGAGGCCAGAGGCAGTGGGATAACATTCAAAGTGCTCAAAGAAAAAACTTGTCAACTAGGAAACCTATCTCCAACATAGCTGGATATAAATGAAAAGGACATTTCAAAAACAAAGTTAAATAAAGAATTTCCCAGATAAACAAAAACAGAGACTTTGTTGTTTAAAGACCCACCTTACAAGAAATATTAAAGGAAGCTTTTCAGGCCTAAAGCAAGTGACCCCAGATAGTAATTCAAATCCGCGTGAAAAAAATCAAAGAGCACCAGTAAATGTAATAACATAATTATAAAAGACAGTATAAATGTATATTTTCCTCCTTTTAACTGATTTAAAATGCAATTATATAAAATAATTTGTATATAATATACAATAATATTTGTATATACTATATTGTTGGGCCTATAACATGGAAACGTAATATATGTTTAATAGGTGTGCCAATAACAGTACAAAGGAGGTGGGTGAAAACCAAGCTGTAATAGGCTAAGGAAATGATTACAGATGGTAAAGTAATAACTACAACAATATATTGCTGGGTTTGTAACTTTAATAGATATAGTATACAATAATTATAATACTATAAAAAAGGGGGAAGGGAACAGAACTATGTAGAATAACATTTCTATATAATCGCTGCAGTTAAGCTAGTATAAATCTGAAGCTGATTCTTTTTTTTAATATATATATATCTTTTTAAAATTTGTTTAATTATTTACTTTTTGGCTGCATTTGATTTTCATTGCTGCGCGCGGGCTTTCTCTACTTGCAGCGAGCGGGGGCTGCTCTTTGTTAAGGTGCGCGGGCTTCTCATTGCAGTGGCTTCTCTTGTTGTGGAGCACGGGATCTAGGCATGCAGGCTTCAGTAGTTGCGGCACGTGGGCTCAGTAGTTGTGGCTTGCGGGCTCTAGAGCGCAGGCTCAGTAGTTGTGGTGCATGGGCTTAGTTGCTCCACGGCATGTGGGATCTACCGGGACCAGGGCTTGAACCCATGTCCCCTGCATTGGCAGGCGGATTCTTAACCACTGCGCCACCAGGGAAGTCCAATATATATATATTTTTGGTGTGAACCATTTTTAAAGTTTTTATTGAGTTTGTTACAATTTTGCTTCTGTTTTTTGGCCCCAAGGCGTGTGGGATCTTAGCTCCCCAACCAGGGGTTGAACCTGCATTGGAAGGCGAAGTCTTAACCACTGGACTGCCAGGGAAGTCCCTCTGAAGCTGATTCTGATAAGTCAGGATTATGTGGTTAAACCCTAGAATAACCACTTTAAAAAAAAAAATCTTTAAAAATACAGTGGAAAAATAAATAAATAAATAGTGGAAAAACTATTAAAGAAATTTAAATGCTTCATTAGAAACTATTCACTTAATGCAAATCAAATTGTAAAGGAGGAATAGAGAATTTAAAAAGACAAGAAAAACATAGAAAACAAAAAATAAAATGGCAGTTGTATCCCAAATAATTAAATAACTTAAATGAAGTGGACAAATTCCTAAAATGAAACCAGCTACCAAAAGTGACTCAAGAAGAAAGAGTAAATTAGCAATAAAAATACTACTCACAGTAAAAAACCCATGTGCTACCCACTAGTGGCCCAGGTGGCTTCACCACTGAATTCTACCAAACATTTCAAGATCAATAAATACCAATTCTTCACAAACGTTTCCAAAAAACTAGAAGAGGAGGGACCACGTCCCAGCTCATTTTATGAGACCATCATTATCCTGATACTGAAATAAGACAAAGATAACACAAGAAAACTAGAGATCAATATCTCTTATGAGTATGGAAGCCACAATCCTTAACAAAAATATTAGGAATCCAGCAACATATTAAAAAAACTATACTCCATAACCAAGTGAGATTTATCCCAGAAATGCAAGGTTGGTTTAACATCCAAAAATCAATTAATGTAATATATAATATCAGTAGAACAAAAAGCAGAAATTACAGGATTATCTCAATCGATGCAGAAAAAGCACTTGACAAAGTGCAACAGCATTTCATGATAAAAGCACCCAACAAAATAGGAATAGAAGGGAACAGCCCAATATCACACTTAATGGTGAAAGACTGGATGTTTACTCTTTAAGATCAGGAATAAGACAAGGATGTCCCCTCTCACCACTTCTATTCAACATTGTACTGCTGGTTCTAGCCAGGACAATTAGGCAAGACATGAAATAAAAGGCATCTATATTGGAAAGGAAGAAGTAAACCTATGTCTGTTTACACATAATATTATTTTGTATACAGATATTTAAATTATTTATTTAACATCTTTATTGGAGTATAATTGCTTTACAATGGTGTGTTAGTTTCTGCTGTATAACAAAGTGAATCAGCTATACATATACATACATCCCCATATCTCCTCCCTCTTGCATCTCCCTCCCACCCTCCCTATCCCATCCCTTTAGGTGGACACAAAGCACTCTTCTCACTAGCTATCTATTTTACATTTGGTAGTGTATATATGTCCATGCCACTCTCTCACTTCGTCCCAGCTTACCCTTCCCCCTCCCCATGTCCTCAAGGCCATTCTCTACATCTGCATCTTTTTTTTTTTTTTTTGCGGTACGCGGGCCTCTCACTGTTGTGGCCTCTCCCGTTGTGGAGCACAGGCTCCGGACGCACAGGCTCAGTGGCATGGCTCACGGGCCCAGCCGCTCCGCGGCATGTGGGATCTTCCCAGACCGGGGCACAAACCCGTGTCCGCTGCTTTGGCAGGCGGACTCTCAACCACTGTGCCACCAGGGAAGCCCTACATCTGAATCTTTATTCCTGTCCTGCCACTAGGTTCTTCACAACCTTTTCTTTTTAGATTCCATATATATGTGTTAGCATATGGTATTTGTTTTTCTCTTTCTGACTTACTTCACTCTGTTTGACAGTCTCTAGGTTCATCCACCGCGCCACAAATAACTCAGTTTCACTTCTTTTTATGGCTGAGTAATATTCCATTGTATATATGTGCCACATCTTCTTTATCCATTCATCTGTCGATGGATACTTAGGTGGCTTCCATGTCCTGGCTATTGTAAATAGAGCTGCAGTGAACACTGTGGTACATAACTCTTTTTGAATTATGGTTTTCTCAGGTTATATGCCCAATAGTGGGATTGCTGGGTCGTATGGTAGTTCTATTTGTAGTTTTGTAAGGAACCTCCATACTGTTCTCCATAGTGGCTGTATCAATTTACATTCCCACCAACAGTGCAAGAGGGTTCCCTTTTCTCCACACCCTCTCTAGCATTTATTGAAGATTTTTTGATTATGGCCATTCTAACTGGTGTGAGGTGATACCTTATTGTAGTTTTGATTTGCATTTCTCTAATGATTAGTGTTGTTGAGCACGCTTTCATGTGTTTGTTGGCAATCTGTATATCTTTTTCGGAGAAATGTCAATTTAGGTCCTCTGCCCATTTTTGGATTGGGTTGTTTGCTTTTTTCATATTGAGCTGCATGAGCTGCTTGGAGTTTAATCCTTTGTCAGTTGCTTCATTTGCAAATATTTTCTACCATTCTGAGGGTTGTCTTTTCGTCCTATTTATGTTTTCCTTGCTGTGCAAAAGCTTTTAAGTTTCATTAGGTCCCATTTGTTTATTTTTGGTTTTATTTCCATTTCTCTAGGGGGTGGGTCAAAAAGGATCTTGCCATGACTTATGTCATCAGTGTTCTTCCTATGTTTTCCTCTAAGAGTTTTATACTGTCTGGCCTTACATTTAGGTCATTAATCCATTTTGAGTTTATTTTTGTGTATGGTGTTAGGGAGTGTTCTAATTTCATTCTTTTACATGTAGCTGTCCAGTTTTCCCAGCACCACTTATTGAAGAGGCTGTCTTTTCTCCATTGTATATTCTTGCCTCCTTTATCAAAGATAAGGTGACCATATGTGCGTGGGTTTATCTCTGGGCTTTCTATCCTGTTCCATTGATCTATATTTCTGTTTTTATGCTAGGACCATATTGTCTTGATTACTGTAGCTTTGTAGTATAGTCTGAAGTCAGAGAGTCTGAATCCTCCAGCTCCGTTTTTCTTTCTCAAGATTGCTTTGGCTATTTGGGGTCGTTTGTGTTTCCATACACATTGTGAAATTTTTTGTTCTAGTTCTGTGGAAAATGCCAGTGGTAGTTTGATAGGGCTTGCATTGAATCTGTAGATTGCTTTGGGTAGTAGAGTCATTTTCACAATGTTCATTCTTCCAATCCAAGAGCATGGTATATCTCTCCATCTGTTTGTATCATCTTTAATTTCTTTCATCAGTGTCTTATAGTTTTCTGCATACAGGTCTTTTGTCGCCTTAGGTAGGTTCATTCCTAGGTATTTTATTCTTTTTGTTGCAGTGGTAAATGGGAGTGTTTACTTAATTTCTCCTTCAGATTTTTCATCATTAGTGTATAGGAATGCAAAAGATTTCTGTGCATTAATTTTGTATTCTGCCACTCTAACAAATTCATTGATTAGCTCTAGTAGTTTTCTGGTAGTATCTTTAGGATTCTCTGTGTATAGTATCATGTCATCTGCAAACAGTTACTGTTTTACTTCTTCTTTTCTGATTTGGATTCCTTTTATTTCATTTTCTTCTCTGATTGCTGTGGCTAAAACTTCCAAAACTATGTTGAATAATAGTGGTGAGAGTCGGCAGCCTTGTCTTGTTCCTGATCTTAGAGGAAATGGTTTCAGTTTTTCACCATTGGGAACGATATTGGCTGTGGGTTTGTCATATATGGCCTTCATTATGTTGAGGTAAGTTCCCTCTATGCCTACTTTCTGGAGTGTTTTTTTCATAAGTGGGTGTTGAATTTTGTTGAAAGCTTTTTCTGCATCTTTGAGATGATCATATGGTTTTTCTCCTTCAATTTGTTAATATGGTTTTTCACATTGATTGATTTGCTTATGTTGAAGAGTCCTTGCATTCCAGGAATAAACCCCACTTGATCATGTTGTATGATCCTTTTAATGTGCTGTTGGATTCTGTTTGCTAGTATTTTGTTGAGGATTTTTACATCTATGTTCATCAGTGATATTGGCCTGTAGTTTTCTTTTTTTGCGGCATCTTTGTCTGATTTTGGTATCATGGTGATGGTGGCCTCGTAGAATGAGTTTGGGAGTGTTCCTGCCTCTGCTATATTTTGGAAGAGTTTGAGAAGGATAGGTTTTAGCTCTTCTCTAAATGTTTGATAGAATTAGTCTATGAAGCCATCTGTTCCTGGGCTTTTGTTTGTTGGAAGATTTTTAATCACAGTCTCAATTTCAGTGCTTGTGATTGGGTGTTTATATTTTCTATTTCTTCCTCATTAAGTCTCGGAAGGTTGTGCTTTTCTAAGAATTTGTCCATTTCTTCCAGGTTGTCCATTTTATTGGCATATAGTTGCTGTAGGAATCTCTCATGATCCTTTGTATTTCTGCAGTGTCAGTTGTTACTTCTCCTTTTTCATTTCTAATTCTATTGATTTGAGTCTTCTCGCTTTTTTTCTTGATGAATCTGGCTAATGGTCTATCAATTTTGTTTATCTTCTCAAAGAACCAGCTTTTAGTTTTATTGATCTTTGCTATTGTTTCCTTCATTTCTTTTTCATTTATTTCTGATCTGATCTTTATGATTTCTTTCCTTCTGCTAACTTTGGGGTTTTTTTGTTCTTCTTTCTCTAATTGCTTTAGGTGTAAGGTTTTTGTTTCTTGTATTGCTCTAAACTTCCCTCTTAGAACTGCTTTTGTTGCATCCCATAGGTTTTGGGTCTTTGTGTTTGTTTGTTTGTTTTTAAATTTGTTTATTTAGTTACTTATTTTGTCTGTGTTGGGTCTTTGTTGCAGTGCACGGGCTTTCTCTAGTTGTGGTGAGTGGGGGCTACTCTTCATTTTGGTGCACGGGCTTCTCACTGAAATGACGTCTCTTGTTGCGGAGAATGGGCTTTAGGCACACGGGCTTCAGTAGTTGTGGCTCGCAGGCTCTAGCCCGGACTCAGTAGTTGTGGCACACAGGCTTAGTTGCTCCACGGCATGTGGGATCTTCCCGGACCAAGGCTTGAACCCGTGTCCCCTGCATTGGCAGGTGGATTTTTAACCACTGTGCCACCAGGGAGTCCAGGTCGTTGTGTTTTTATTGTCATTTGTTTCTAAGTATTTTTTGATTTCCTCTTTGATTTCTTCAGTGATCTCTTGGTTATTTAGTAGTGTATTGTTTAGCCTCCATGTGTTTGTAGTTTTTACAGATTTTTTCCTGTAATTGATATCTAGTCTCATAGCGTTGTGGTCGGAAAAAATACTTGATATGATTTCAGTTTCCTTAAATTTACCAAGGCTTGATTTGTGATTCAGGGTGTGATCCATCTTGGAGAATGTTCCATGACCACTTGAGACAGAAGTGTAATCTGCTGTTTTTGGATGGAATGTCCTATAAATATCAGTTAAGTCAATCTTGTTTAATGTATTGTTTAAAGCTTGTGTTTCCTTATCACTTATCTGTCTGGATGATCTGTCCATTGGTGTAAGTGAGGTGTTAAAGTCCCCCACTATTATTGTGTTACTGTCGATTTCCTCTTTTATAGCTGTTAGTAGTTGCTTTATGTATTGAGGTGCTCCTATGTTGGGTGCATATATACTTGTAATTGTTATATCTTCTTCTTGGATTGATCCCTTGATCATTATGTAGTGTCCTTCCTTGTCTCTTGTAACATTCTTTATTTTAAAGTCTATTTTATCTGATATGAGTATTGCTGCTCCAGCTTTCTTTTGATTTCCATTTGCATGGAATATCTTTTTCCATCCCCTCCCTTTCAGTCTGTATGTGTCCCTAGGTCTGAAGTGGGTCTCTTGTAGACAGTATATATATGGGTCTTGTTTTTGTATCCATTCAGCGAGCCTGTGTCTTTTGGTTGGAGCATTTAATCCAGTCACATTTAAGGTAATTATCGATATGTATGTCCCTATTACCATTTTCTTAATTGTTATGGGTTTGTTTTTGTAGGTCCTTTTCTTCTCTTGTGTTTCCCACTTAGAGAAGTTCCTTTAGCATTTGTTGTAGAGCTGGTTTGGTGGTAGTGAATTCTCTTAGCTTTTGCTTGTCTGTAAAGCTTTTGATTTCCCCATCAAATCTGAATGAGATCCTTGCCAGGTAGAGTAATCTTGGTTGTAGGTTCTTCCCTTTCATCATTTTAAATATATTGGAAATACCATTTTACCATAATGAGAGCCAACCAGTTGTATGACTAGAATCAAAAAGACATATAGGGACTTCCCTGGTGGCACAGTGGTTAAGAATTTGCCTGCCAGTGCAGGTGACACAGGTTCGAACCCTGATCCGGGAAGATCCCACATGCCGTTGAGCGACTAAGCCCATGTGCCACACCTACGGAGGCTTTGCTCTAGAGCCCGCAAGCCACAACTACTGAGCCCACGTGCTACAAGTACTGAAGCCCGCTCACCTAGAGCCCATGCTCTGCAACAAGAGAAGCCACCGCAATAAGAAGCCCGTACACCACAACGAAGAGTAGCCCCTGCTCACCGCAACTAGAGAAAGCCCGTGAGCAGCAACGAAGACCCAATGCAGCCAAAAGTAAATAAATTAAATAAATTTAAAAAAGAAAAAAGACATATAGTAACAAGTGTTGGTGAGAATATGAAAAAATTGGAATCCTCATATACCGCTGGTGGTGATGTAAAATGGTGCAGCGACTTTGGAAGAGTCTGGCAGTTCCTTAAACAGTTGAACATAGAGTTACCATATGGTCCAGCAATTTTACTTGTAGGTATCTACTCAAAAGTGAAAACATGTCTATAGAGAAGCTTGTACATGAATGTTTATAGCAGCATTATTCGTAAAAGCCAAAAGGTGGAACAACCCAAATGTCCATCAGATGATGGATGGATAAACAAAATGTGGTCTGTGTGTACAATGAGATGTTATTTAGCAATAAAAAGGAAGGAGGTAACAATACATGCTACAACATGGATGAACCTTGAAAACATTATAAGTGGAAGAAGCAAGTTACAAAAGATCATATATTATTTCATTCATATACAAGTCTATTATAGGGAAATCTATAATGTAGCATGTAACAATACATGCTACAACATGGATGAACCTTGAAAACATTATAAGTGGAAGAAGCAAGTTACAAAAGATCATATATTATTTCATTCATATACAAGTCTATTATAGGGATATCTATAATGAAAGTAGATTTGTGGTTGCTTAGGGCTGGGAAATTAGGTGCGGGGATGGGGCACTATAGCTAAAGAGTACGAGGTTTCTTTTTAAGGTGATGAAAATGTTCTAAACTTGACTCTGATGGCTGCACAACTCGGTGACTATGCTAAAAACCATTTACCTGTACACTTTAAATAGGTGAATTTTAAGGTATGTGAATTATATCTCAGTAGAGCTGTTTTTTAAAAAGCAGACTTTGATAAAAGTAAAAAATAATAGACATGACTTTGTTCCAATAAAACTTTCTTTATGGACATTGAAATTTGAATTTCATGTAATTTTCACAAGTGAGGAAATGTTATTAAAATTTTTTCCCTGGCAGTCCAGTGGTTAGGACTGCACGCTTTCACTGCCGAGGGCCTGGGTTCAATCCCTGGTCGGGGAACTACAATCCCACAAGCCACACAGCATGGCCAAAGAATAAAATAAAAAAATTTTTAAACTTAAAAAAAGTTTTCTTCAATCATTTAAAAATGTAAAACTCATTCTTAGTTCTCAAACTGCAGTGGGTTGGACTTGTCTTGTGGACCACAGTTTACTGACCCCTGATCAAAGTTACTATTTGATACATGTTGTGAGAGACTGACCCACAGGGAAAGGAATTTTTTGTGACATTGTTCGGCCATAATTTTGCAATGAAAAACTCTTAGTTTTTCTTCTTTAAACAGACCCCAGACCCAAAGAGGATGGACACTATTATCAGCAATGTCGGGATTTCTCAACCTTGGCACTATTGACATTTTGGCTGGAGGGTTCTTTGTGGTGGGGACTGTCCTGTGAACTGTAGGATGTGTAGCAGCATCTCTGGCCTCCACCCATTGGATTACAGGAGCACCTCCTACCTTGCCCCAGTTGTGACAACTGAAAAATGTCTTCAGACACCGTCAACTGTCCCTGAAGGCAAAACACCCTCCTCTTCCCTCCACCCTATCCTCCACCACATTGAGAACCAGTGGAAGGGATAATAGTAGTGATATTCAGAGAGACAGACTGTTACAACATACAGCCTGTCAAGCTTTAATGTACACATAAATGACCTGAAGATCTTGGTAAAGTGCAGATTCTGATTCTGTAGTTCTGTGGTTGACTGAGAATTCTGCATTTCTAACAAATTCTCGAGTGATGCCAATGCTACTGGTCCAGGGACCACACTAAAGTAGCAAAGCATTAGTAGTAGTTAAAAAGTGGTAGTAGAGGGCCTCCCTGGTGGCGCAGTGGTTAAGAATCTGCATGCCAATGCAGGGGACACAGGTTCGAGCCCTGGTCCGGGAAGATCCCACATGCCACGGAGCAACTAAGCCCATGAGCCACAAGTACTGAGCCTGCGCTCTAGAGCCCGCAAGCCACAGCTACTGAGCCCGTGTGCCACAACTACTGAAGCCCGCATGCCTAGAGCCCATGCTTCACAACCAGAGAAGCCACTGTGATGAGAAGCCTGTGCACTGCAACAAAGAGTAGCCCCCGCTCAGTGCAACTAGAGAAAGCCCGCGCGCAGAAACGAAGACCCAACGCAGCCAAAAATAAAATAAATAAATTTATAGAAATAAAAAAGGTAGTAGTAGAAAGTGCACAGGCTTTGAAATAAGACAGACCTGGGCTTGAATTCCAGCTAAACTACTTAAAGCTTGGATAAGATACTCAAGCTCTCTGAACCTCAGTATGCACATCAGTAAAATGGAACTACTATTACTGACCCTGCAAGGTTGTTCTAAGGACTCATGGAATGCTTAGTGCTGGGCAGAAAGGAAGGGACTATAGTCAGCCTAAAGCAGGAGGCTTGGGTCACCATGGGCACTGACTGCCCTGTTGTGATTTGTCCAGCCATCGTATCTCATCAAACCTCAAATTTCCAGTGAAAATACCTCTTTGTAAACCATGTTCAAATATTCTGTCGAAAGTAATGGTAGTTTGATTTATGATGATGGAGAGAACTCTGAGAAGCCACTAGTCTTGCTCTCCTGCTCTATTTTTATGTTGTACATTAACTGAGCAAGATGCTAATGCGAGAAGATGCTAATGCAAAGATGCATTTTGAAGAAAAGAGAGATGGTACTTGAGGAATTCTTGGTTTTATTGAGGTCAAATGTAGGTGGCTTTCTAAGAAGGACTCAAATTCAGAACCAGTGGTAGTTAACATACGAATCATGTTAATGATGCTAATCATTTCAGACTGCAGAGATGGGGGAAACATCTCTTTCTTGCACCACTTACTGCATTGCATAATTGGCTTGATGCTGTGGAGGATTTTTCCACTTGAAAGATTTAATAGTTGTCATTTTGAGAAAGTGGATGCTGAATGTAATTTGCCAGGAGGCTAAACGGTTTTGTTACTTCTTTTCTAGGTAGGAATTTTACTCTGATAATTCAATCTATCAGTAAGAAGAGCCAAATATGAAAAATTTCTCGAACTTGAGTTGTGAGAGATCCTAATACCATCTTATATCAAAACCAAAGCCTCCTTCTCCTGTTTGTTGGCATCCCAATCATTTTCACATACCCAAGCACAATTATGATTGGATTAAATACCAACATTACAGATCATTCCAGCATACAAGTGGACATACAGTGGTCCATAACGGGCGAAACTTTCAAAAGGAGAAGGCAGAACAACTCTGGTGATTTCAGTAAGATGTTAAATCCTAGACACCCCAAGATTGAGGCAAATGATTCCCTTCCAGGATGTAAACTCCAGGAGGGAGTTCAAACTGGTGTTTGAACCCTGGCTTCTCCGTGGAGCTCTTCTGTGACCTTGGGCAAATCTCTTTTTTCTCCCAGGCCTCAGTTTTTCCACTGTAAAACAGGGGGAAGAACTTGATTTCAAAGGCTCTCAGCTTCGCATCCTATTTTAGGTGATCTGGGCAGAAGAAGCTCATTGTGCAACTTTCTGTTTCATATTTCCTCCTTAGGTAGGAAGTCATTTCAGGGTTTGAGCATGTAGGTATGAGAAAATCTGCTAGAGGACAGAACAAATATTGCTTAGGGAAAAGAGCCAGCATCCTGATGGGGTAAGTTGGCTTAGGTGGAAGGAAGACCCACCACTGCCCCCGTCTCCCTGATGGATCTTAGACTTACCTCTCTAAACCTAAATACTATTATTCTAAATGAGAATAATAGTATTCGAGGTAGACCTTTACAGGCACTTAGCCCAGGGCCCGACCATAGTAAGCACTTGGTAAACATTAGCTTCATATCATGAGTTGGGAGTGTGAGAATAAAGAGGAAAGGTCTCATGCTAGAGGCACTGTAAATTTTCTCCTTTAATCATCTCCTTCATTTTCTTTGAATCTTCTTCAGATTATCCATGGCTTTGTAATTATAGACCCTCTAGACTCCACAATTAGTCTAAATATAGTGAGCTTTACCTTATGCCATATACTTAAGGATCTTCTTTGTAATATGCTCTATAAATGGTCTCTATTTAGCTTGATGTCCACTGTGATAGCAGGATTCTTTTCTGATTTCTGCCATGCTTCATTATTCTCGATTCCTTTGTCCCCCATGTGTCATTTTGAAATTTTTCTCTTTTGTTTTTGATGACTTCTCCAATTATTCATGCTAGTTTTGCATTCTTCTCCAAGAACATTTTTGGTGCTTGTTTATTCTTAATTTCAGAAGTTAAAAAAGCATTTGTGGTCTTAAAAACCCAGAATTGAGTTTCCTCAGAGCTGGTAATCATTTTAGCCAGCTGATGACGAGGCTTCTCTGGTTTGTGACAGGATGATGTGTTCCATCCTCCTGTCTGTGCTTTGTCTGATTTAGATTCTAAGTCCACATGTTTTAGTACTTTTTAAAAAAATTTTTAAAATTTTTGGCTGCGTTGGGTCTTCGTTGCTGCGCGTGGCTTTCTCTAGTTGTGGCGAGCAGGGGCTACTCTTCATTGTGGCGCGCGGGCTTCTCATTACAGTGGCTTCTCTTGTTGTGGAGCGCAGGCTCTAGGTGCACAGGCTTCAGTAGTTGTGGCTCTCAGGTTCTAGAGCGCAGAGCTCAGTAGTTGTGGCTCACGGGCTTCGTTGCTCCGCGGCATGTGGGATCTTCCAGGCCCAGGGCTCGAACCCATGTCTCCTGCATTGGCAGGCGGACTTAACCACTGCGCCAACAGGGAAGCCCGCTTTAGTACATTTTTGTCAAGCAAAAATTTATTACCAATTTAGTGCTGATCTCGGGAAATCTTCAGTCACCTGTGCTGAGTTGAGGCACTTGTCCTAGTTCAGGAATCACTGCGACACCACTAGGTGGGGTCAGAGCACATCATTTCTAAAGGAATTGGCCTTTTTCCTCTCCTTTTTTTGAAGTACTTTTAAATATAAATTACAATTTTCACAGAGTCCAGGGCAGGAGGAGTTAATCCACTGGGTAACACTTAGTCATGGGTGGTGTTTCAGAGTCTGTTCATTTTACTTCATGTTTAGGCATTTGAAATTGAGCTTTGTGCTGCCAGCACTGAATTTACTATTGTTTCCTATTCATAGCTCTCTGCAGAATTCTTATTCTCAGTGTTTGAAACATTTTTTTTAACATCTTTATTGGAGTATAATTGCTTTACTATGGCGTGTTAGTTTCTGCTTTATAACAGGGAATCAGTTATACATATACATATGTTCCCATATCTCTTCCCTCTTGCGTCTCCCTCCCTCCCACCCTCCCTATCCCACCCCTCTAGGTGGTCACAAACCACCTAGCTGAACTCCCTGTGCTATGCGGCTACTTCCCACTAGCTATCTGTTTTACATTTGGTAGTGTATATATGTCCATGCCACTCTCTCACTTTGTCACAGCTTACCCTTCCCCCTCCCCATATCCTCAAGTCCATGCTCTAGTAGGAAACATTTGTAATCATTGGTAATTGCTGAATATCAACAGCATGCTTGGTGCTAAAAAACTTGTATTTTTCATTAGCATGACAATCACCATTTTTGTTGCATTAGAGTTCATTATTGTAAGTCAACTCCTGATTATTAGTAGTAAGGAACATGATTGCAGTGGCAGTACCTGCGTAAGGGAAAGTAGAAAGCACACAGAAATTAAGTGTTAAGGGTCATTGACATCCCCCAAAACGATTTTAAGATATAGAATGGGATGTTAAAGGATTAAAAGAAAATGATTATAGCAGTGAAAAATCCTCCACGGTTTATACAAAACCATCTCAAGCTCGTAGACTCAGAGGGTATTAATCCTGCAAGCCCACTTGATGAGTGTGGAAGCTGAGACCCAGAGAGGTTAAGCGACTTTCCCAACACAGCGGGTTTGGGTGTTTCATAGCTATTTGACAAGGCCATGATTGCCCTCATGTTGTGAGTTAAATTCCAAAGATAGAGATTGTCTTCTTTACTTTGGAGGAATTGCATTGCTTTTATAGCATATAACTATTGTTTCTTTTTGCTTTGTCATCTGTCAGCTGACTGTCAAAGCTTCAAGCGGCTCATCTTTTTTCACAGCATTATAAAATTTGGGCCTTGCATGGGGGCACAATTGATTGACAGGTGAAGAAACTGAAGCGCAGTTGAGCTGTGTGGCTCACCCAAGGTTGTGCGTGGTGGACAGGGGAGTTTAGGACGCAGATCCCCTCTCTGGGCTCACGGCCGCTGCTAGAACCTGTCTCCGCTAAAGCAGGCAATGTGCCAGGAGCTGCAAACATAAGAACTTTTCTCCCCCCAAAAAATCTATAATCCATTTTGTTTTGAAAGACTTCTCAGAGTTTAAAACCTCCGTTTTGTGGCTTGCTGAGGCGCTGTGATCTGTTTCTTACTGGTCTCTTGTTCTGTGGAAATTTTTCTTGGTTGGCTTTTTGAGATTTAGATTTCCTTGCCAAGGTATTTTTAGAGAGTGGAGATCAGTATGTGTCCCCAAATGGGGCGGGTATATACCTTCAGGCCCAATTATGCAATTAGAATTTTAATGAGGAGTGTCATAAATTCTTGCTTCATTGCAATCATTACCTAGAAGACTGTTCTACTCAGAAGGCTCAGCTTAGGTATCATCATCATTATCATCAACATCATCAGCCAACCACAAGCATTTGTGAAGTGGCCACAGATTATACAGCACTTGTGTGGGTCCTGGGAGACTTAGAGAGAGAGAAAGAGGAAAGGAGAAGGGGAGAGAGAGAGAGAGAGAGAGAGTGTGAGTGTGTGTGTGTGTGTGTGTGTGTGTGTGTGTGTGTGTGTGTGTGTTAGCCCTTGTCTTCAAGGAATTTATGATCTGCAGAATTGCAGGAAGGACAGGAATCTTGGGCAGAGACAGACACCTCATTTTTCCGTGTATGTAAAGTACATACTAACTCACATATCTGGTATTGTATGCGTGGGAGGGAGACAGTGGTGAGATAAAGAAGGAATCTTAGAAAGGTCTGGTTGTGGGTAACTAGAGGCATGTAGGTTTGCTGACCAGGGAGGGCAGAGGCTGCCTTGTAACAAGGCAGAGCAGTTGGTTGGAGGAGAGAGGAAGTAATTGGTGGAGGGCTTTGAAACCAATGATTTAAATAGATTCAGCATACTAACAGCGATGATTGGAGGGCTGGGAGAGGAAAATTACTTGCTGTGGTTGATTATGGCAGAAACTGACAGGGCAAGATTGGAATTGAGTTTTTTGTTTTGTTTTGTTTTGTTTTGTTTTTGCAAAAAGGAGGTTTCAGGTTTGTGAGATTTTGTGCAGATCGAGATAAGGGATTTGGGGGTCGTGATTGGTAGAGCAAAGAGACGAGTCTCTTTTTTTGGCTAAAATCTTGTTTCTATTTGGAGGGTCTCCTTTTCCCTCAGAAATAATGGCTGATTAGGAGTGGTGTGTGTGTGTCCTTAACCACGACAGGAAACACAGACATGAGACACAGAACCTGCTTCCATGGTATGAGTCGGGGAGGGTCGGTTTTACACCCCCATTTACTGCACTCTTTTATCCTCTTTGATTAACTGGAATAGATTTTAATGGGACTCATTATTCACTACTGCACAGCAAAATCATTTTTATAACTCTTTCCATTGTGTTTATCTTGTAAATGGAGGTGTTTGGCATCTGTTTTTTCAAAACAGACCAATAAAAGTTGTATTTAGGTTTGGATCCAGCACATCAGCATCTTAAATTCTCAACTCTTCTCTGAAATCAGTTCTCGTAGGGCAGCCACGACTGCAAAAGTCAATTAGGGGTGAACGTGGAGAGGGGAGATCACAGCCCTCCTTGCTCTTGCGTTCCCGAAATCACGGTAAACACGCTACATGTGTCCTGAGCCCGGGGAGGTACGGTCCCTTCTATTGCTCTGTCTGTAAGGGAGCTAACCTTTCAATAGTTTTTATGGAAAATGCTGGGGCAACTTGTGAACTAATTAGAAGAAACCCTGATAAGTGAATGCCGGGTCTGTCCGTCGGTTCTCTTTCCTCTTCTGTGGAGTAGACAGCCAGTCAAATAGCATCTCTTGTGTGGCTGATAATCCTGTCCCCCGACATCTATGAAATGGGATGTCACTTCTCTGCTAGCTTCTCCAGGTCTGAGTCTTCTCTGTAAAGCTGAAGTTTCTCTGGGGCTTCTGATTCTCAGGCATTTCACACATGGCAGCCACATTCGATTCTCTGCACGGCCCAGAGAAAGCAGTGCGAGAAATGCAATGCGAAGGCTGCCAAAGCCAAAAAAACAAGTGGTAGTTTTAGGGTTGTGAGTCTAAACCTGGCCTGTTGTAAGAAGATGTCTCAGACGTTATTCAAAATGCTTCCCTGGTTAATAGACCCTGATTGGTCCTGTAGGTTATTGGTGCCAGTTGCTTCCAACAACAGAAAAGTGCTGCATTCCAGCTACGTTCCTGCTGCAGAGCCTAAGTGCTTAGTGCTATTTCCTTAAAACATTTGAGGTTGATAAATGACAAGCACTTCACTCTGGGTAAAGCTCATAAATCCAGCCCCTACAAAAGATAACAAGCTGACAGCACTTAGTCCTGTTTATAAAGTTCATACACATCCATCTGTGATAGAGGCATGGGATGGATCTGGGAAATAACACCGCAGCCCGTTAAAGTAATGCAAGAACACAGCCACGATGCAAGACGCGCCGTGCACCCACACTCCCTGCCATTTGCCCTGAGCTTCAAGGGCATCTGGAGGCCGAGGCCCACAGAGCTGGAGCCCACACGCCATGGAGTCCGGCTCCTTCCTGCAAATCTCCTTTCTCCCTCCCTCCACCGCTCCTTTTCTGCCTGCAAGATGAGCCCCTGCCTCGTCGCCTCCCTCCCTTCACTGGGCTGAGCAGAGGCGGGGGTGAGGGGGTATGTGGAGCAGTGGAACACTTGCCCCAGGGCGGAAGAGATGAGTTCAGGTGAACATTTCATCAGCACCAGGGACTGTTCTCTTTTTGGCAATCTGTTCGGGAAAAATGACAAACCCTCCAAAAAGGCCTGCAAGTAGCATAAGTGCAAAGCCTGAATGGCTTATGTGCTAGCAGGTATCAGAAGAGAAAATGTTTTAATAAAAAAAGAAACACGAGACTCATCCCACTGGTCGTGGCTCCTTAGAGACGTGGCAGGTATTGTTCAGGGGGGCCTGGCCGCTCAGAGCAGGGACTGAACGACCCAGGCCCTCAGTGGCTGTGGTGGGTGCGAGCTGTCACACGCTTGGGGCTGAAGCCATGTACACAGTACCGCACTGAACATTCAGTACTGCAGATAGGACAGTCACGCTGCTTGTCAGATACCAGAAGAACGCAAAGAGCGTTCCTTCACTTGACAACAGCCTGGACCCAAGCGGCAGACATGCTGTTCCCTCCGGCTGGAGTGACCTCTCTTCCTTCAGCCCCTTCACCAGAGGACCAGCTGCTGCCTGGCTTTTGAGACCCAGCTCAGACGGCATCTCCCCAGGGAAGCCACTCACAGACCCCCAGGCCCGAGCTGCGTTCCCTCAGTCCTCTGTTCTGTGAGCATTTGCCAGGTTGCACTTTCCTTATCCATTCACCTGTCTTCCCCATCAGCCGTGAATAGGGACAGCGTCTTGTCCCAGATTCATCATTCATCTCTGGGGCCAAGCGCAGTGACTAGGATGTAGTGGGTGCTCAATAAATGTTTGTCAAGTGAGTGATGGCTCGGTTAGCACGATGAGAATTGATGGTGCCCTTTCTGATCTGCCATCCATCATGCGTGGAGTGGAACACAACTGGAGGCTTTAAACGATGCCCCTTGAGTATATAAGAAGAGGCGGGGTTAGAATGAGTAATCACCACCTTTTATTGAGTATTTACTGTGGCACCTTCTTAGGCTTTTCAAATGTATCAGTGCACTTAATCCTGAGGTCAATCTGCTAAAACGGGTTCTGTTTATTATCCCTGTTGCAAAGCACAGGGAAGTTCAATAACTTGCCCAAGGTCACACAGCGGCAGCACTGAGATTCATACCGATGTTAGATAACCACTGTTTCTCTCTGCCTTTTAGACTGGTTCCTGGAAGGAATTAAGCCCTAATCTTCGGAAGCATCCATCTTATGTAATGATTTAGCTTCTCTCCTGTACATCTAGAATGGTACGAGTTATGTTCCATCCTAGGGAAAAAGGAGAAAACAGCCACTCAGACAGCTTTCTGTGGTTCACACGACAGGTCAGAGTTAGGAGACAAAGAATTGGTTTTATTTTTAATTTTTTTTGGCCATGCCATATGGCTTTCGGGATCTTAGTTCCCCGACCGTGCCCCCTGCAGTGGAAGCATGGAGTCCTAACCACTGGACTGCCAGAGAATTCCCAAGAATTGATTTTAGATGGTAGTTGAAAGTACAGCAAATGTTCCCCAGCCTCTGTTCTCCAGCCAAACTGAACTACAATACTGTCATTTCCTACAAGAACCATCTAGACCTCTAGACCTTCGCATATGCTCTTCCCTCTGCCTGTAACACACTTGCCTGCTCTCTCTTCCTTCCCCAAGGCTGGTCTTCACTTGGCTTCTCTTTCCCACCAGTTCAGATGCCATTGCCCACCTGTTCAAGAGAGAGGGTCCCTCCAGTCCCTGATGTCCCTGTTGTGGCACTGGGTGCTATAGTGCTGACCACCACACCCGGAGCTGATTTGTGTGTGGGGCGAGGGGAATGATTATCTGTTTCTGACAGGTTCACACCCTGGGCCTGTTGTCTTCTGTCCCCCATTTATCCCCTGCACCTCGGCTGGTGCTCGGACACAGCGTGTGTTCACTAAATGTTTGTCGAAGGAGTGGACGAATGGGGGTTCATTTTGCTTTACACTTTTGAGTCTCAGGTTTTGAAGTGGTCAGGTCTGTTCTGTCGCACAGCCATCGTTTGCCACGTCTTGTGTGTGCACACTCGGCGGGTGCTGTGGGGAGTAGAGAGATGACCGGCGTTGCTCTTGTTCTGAGGTGCCTACGATCTAGCGAGATGCTTAGGTGGTCACATCACCTTCCCACATCAGCACAGCACAGTGGACCAGTGATAGAACTGGAGGTGGGTGTGCTCATGCTCTTGCGAGTCAGCAGCACCAAGGAAGGCCCATTGCAACCCAAGACCTCCCATCCTCAGGGTGTCCCAAGAACCACCAGGAGTAACTGTGACCGGTGGTGTCCCAAGAACCACCAGGAGTAAAAGCTCCCAAATCAGGAAGTGGAAACCCAAATTAGGAAGACTAAGCAAGCCTCATACATTTGGGGAAGGCATGTTGAAAAGTGCACCCTCATGTAGGTAACAACACATTGGAGGTTAGATTTAGCCCAAGAGAAAAACTTAATGACTAAAAACTAGAACACTTTATTTTGTAAATAGAGCTAAGACTTAAAATCAGGTGTATTTAGGACATCTCTACTTGGTTTCCTCAGGCACCCTATCTTGCTTTGTCTAGAACTTAATTACTCATCTGTTTCCCTCAAAACTTGCTGCTCCTGCTTCTCCTGTCTTCCATCCCTCCTCTACTGGAAACACCTGATGCTCAAGCCAGGAATTCAGATGTTTCTCTTGATGCTTTTCTAGTTCTCAGGCTTTCTCTCCTTCGCACTGCCTTCATCAAGGTGGGAGTTGGCCTCCCTTCTGCCCTGCTTGATTCCAGGCTCCTTTCCTCCAACCTGTTGTTAGTGCACATTCTAGAATGCAGGTCTGATCCCATCATTCCTCTGCCTCTGGGTATATGGAGAGTCCTGGTCCATCCCCACCAGGTCCACTGAGTTCAGGCTGTCTGTTTCACCTCTGCCAGATGACATGCAGTTCCCTGTAGAGATCATGACGTTTGTCTGTTTTTAGACTTATTTCCTTTTCTCCTTTAACTAATTCTCCCTTGTTCTTTAAAGCTTTTTCCAACCTGGGTCGTTACTTGAGTATTCGGCAGGGAACATTCTTCCAGAATTTCACATCCTCAGTGTCTAATATTGCTGGGCACATAGGATGTGCTGTGTAATGCTTGCTGAAAAATTAGCTGAGAGGATGGGGAGTTCCCTGGTGGCCTAGCGGTTAGGATTCCAGGCTTTCACTGCTGTGGACAGTGTTCAATCCCTGGTCGGGGAACTGAGGTCCCACAGGCTTCGAGGTGCAGCCAAAAAAAGGATTAGATGAGAGGAAGCAGAGGCTTTAATTCACATTGAGCTGTAAAGGAGCAATAAATACCGGGCTCTTCTGAAAATGGGTTTTGTTTTAGGGTGGGAGAAGAGTGTTAAGATACCAGTTACTTACTGGAAAAGGTGGCTGGGGAGTGCTGGAGGAGAGCAAGATGAAAGGAACCCCACAGAGCAGAAAAAGAGGCGATCTGGGGGGTTGCCTACCTTAGACCACCAAGAAGAAGGCCAGTTGTCTGCTGTAGCAGGCTGCCAAAGAATGTTTCCTTATACAGAAAGGGGACAGGTCTACTGTGGGTAATTAACTACTTAGACTCATTTCCAATTTGACACCCTACAATTCTTAAAGTTGAAAATATAAGCCAGGCATTCTGAATCGGTGTGAAAAAATTTACCCTCTCTTCACTTTATTGCAAGCTCCACAGTAGCAAAGACATTGTCTCTGCATTCAACAGAGATAATTTTGCATTTTAGAAACAAGGAAGTAGAAAACTGCATTAATACGAGATTATGTTTGAGAATTTAAGCTCCCAAATCAGGAAATCCACTCACCATTTTCTTGGTAGCTCTCGTTTAGATGCACCACACACCCACTTGCAGACAGCCCCTCGTGCCAGAGCCCGCCCTGCGGTGGCCGTGAGTTATGGCGGATTGGGGATCATTACCTTGATCTTCTTGGCCCTTGGGTATTTCACTTCTCCAAGTTAATGTGTGCTCTTAAGTGTTACATTATCTTGTAGCAAAGTAGTCATTTATAATTTATATACTATGTACTGGCTTAAAATAGAAACAAGAGGATAATCAGCATCCTGAAGCTCCTAGTTTTCCAAAATAACATTTCTTCAGTGAAGTCCGCCCGTAGGAATTAAAACCTACCGTGAATTAAAAAACCCTTTGTCCCAGTGTCAGACTGGGACACAGGTGTGCCAACAAGCATTATTAAGCCTTACAGAAGGGGAAGATCATCTTTTTAAAATAAAACATTTTATTTTATTTTACTCAAAATAATTTCTAAAGAACTCAACCTTTGTAGTGTTGCAGGGGCCCCACTGAAGTCACAGAGAGGGGACGGGGGCAGGGCTAGAGCGTCTTTTGGAGAAGGACAAAAGCTAGTCCATATCTCCACCCTGCGTCTGCTGCAGTTTCGGTGTGCTTCCATCTAGGCTGCTTCTTTGCTCTTGGACTTTGAATATACACACGGAGAAGGATGGGCTTTCCTGTTGAGTTCCTCGTAGGGAACACGCCGTCCATTCACATATATTAAAAATAGAGGGCCTGCTTGAAAAATCCTCTAGAATCAGGTTTTAGCAAACACCAATCTGATTTTAGAGGTCTAACTTATTTTTTTTCCTTCTTGCTTTTATAAGAAGTCTCTGAACCCTGAACTTCCCCAGTTCCTTTTCATTGTGCATCTTCAGCGTGCTAGGACCTTGGGTGGAAATTTCTAATGAGAGCAGGAGAAGGACAGACGCCCCTGCAGTCAGGTGGTCTTCCTCTTCCGATGTCTGGTGACCTCATATTTAAATCCACCATCTGTGCCCACCATCTCCGTGATGTGTCTTGTGCTCATCCCTGTACGCAGGTGTCCATTTGAATGTCCACCTGATACTTGGGGGCCACTGACTGGGGTCGAGGCCAGCAGCCGCTATGGGTGGCTGCATCACGGGTGGCAACATTTACTAAGCTCCTGGGTATTTTCTTCCCCTATTATGATATTGAACCTGCTTTTCTGGCCACAAGATTGAAGAGCTGAGAAATGGGCTTAGCAGCCATTGCTTCAGGTCCTTTTGAAAATGAGGCTACGGGATTAGCACACTACAGTATATTCCTGTCTGTTTGTCCCCTGGGTTTCGATACAAGAGTTTGGAGTTGCTGCATGTGGCTGTGGGTGGACACCTCCTCTTTGGCCTTGGTTACACATCATGATGGGGAGAGACCCGTGATTGGACTGGCTGGTCTCTAGTGGTTCTTTTTCCCCATGATTTGTGACGTCAGTTACAATTTCGTACCCTATGTTGCGTTTTAAAAAAAAATCAAGTAAAACTAGTCTTTACATTTTAAAAAGCTAGCCTTTTATTAAAGGGCAGAGTCATGATTAAAAAGAAAATCAACAAGAAAATCTTGAGGAAACGAATGTCTCTAGAAGCTAACCCTGGGTTAATGGGAGAAGCTTGACTCTTAAAAGTGGACGTTATTTACCAGCTTTCCTAAATTGGCAGCTTTGGGCATATTAAGATCTGTAAGGAACTGTCCAAGGGAGGTATTGTGTATGCTTTGCAGTGATTAAGCCATTAAGCTCTAATTATTATTTTCCCACTCATGGTTTTGTGTAGGAAGGTTTACAATTATTTAGGAATTCTGTGCTCCTCAGCCATCTTAGCGTCATCCCCACCTTTCAGAACCTGAGGTCAGGGGAGCAGAGAAAAGGTTTTCCTGCGAGCAGATTACCACTTGGGCTCAGCTGTCTTCCCCTGTTGGTTTGTTCCCTTGCAGATGAAGTGGAAGGGGAAGGACCTGTTTGACTTGGTGTGCCGGACCCTGGGGCTTCGGGAAACCTGGTTCTTTGGCCTGCAGTATACAATCAAGGACACCGTGGCCTGGCTCAAGATGGACAAGAAGGTGGGCCCAGACCCTGATGACACCAGTGGGGCTGGCATGAGCTCTAGATTTCCCCTGAGAATGTGTCTAGCTTATTGCTCATCATGGGGCATTATGGGTACACAGCAGAGAGAGGGGCGGGTTGCGGAGGAAGTTATACGGGACAGGATGCGGGCCTAGGGAGACCCCGCCCCTGTTCCTCACCGGCTACCCCGGGGCCTGCAGAACCACCCAGGACTGACCAGCTGCCATCCCTGGCTTCTTCCTTCTTGTCACCGGGTGTCACCTGATTGCTTCAGGCTTAATGCCATTCTGTTGACTGAGCCATGAGTCAGGCTTCGTGGATAGAAATTACTATTGTATTATCGTTTTGGTTTTTTTTCCCACAATTTATGTCTTTGAAAGATTTTCTTGGGGCTCCTGTTCTTTAGGGAATGTTTTAGAGTATTTTTGAGAAACACCATGGCCCAACTCAATTTATTCATTAACATGATCTAAGGAATAAAGAGTGCCCTGGTTCCCGCGGTGAAGGAAGAATGTCTATTTTGTTCTCATGATATTCTGGGGCTTCTGAGGCCTGGTGTACAAGTCTGGACTCCCAGCAGTTCTAATGTGGCTTAGAAATGGATATTGCCTCGGGGAACTGCCCTCTGCGTGGGTTCTTATGTGCTCACAGAGACGCTGTCACCTACTTACCCGCCAACCTGTCCATGGAGACGCTGAGAGCAGGGCCATATGTTTTAGTCAGTGACTCCTAAAAGACCCCTGAATCTCTGAGTAAGTCAGTGTCTCATTTTTACCCCCAATTACCCCCTGCAATTGCCTACCTCATTCTATTATCTACTACTTTGCATGATAAACAGTGAAAGCCTCCCGTCTTCTACCAGTTTGACTCTAAACTCAGGCGTTCAAATTGTGTTTACATATGTACGCAGTAATCTGAATCTTCACGTTGGGGTCCCTGCTGGTTATAAATTTCACATGGTAATTCCCAACGATCATGAATGTCCAAGTGCTGCCATGCCAGCAAGAGCGTCCTAGATCAGGTTTATTTTGAATCTCTTGGGCACCACGACCAGGAATTTGGGCAGGAGCCTGGAGAGTTATCTACCAAAGACAGCAAAACCTTCAGTATCATTTTGTGACTCTCGGCAAAGTAAATTTGAAATCGTACCTGAGTGTTGGCCAAATGGATATTAGATTGGGGGCCTCAGGAGCCGTGGAGCCTGCTGCTCAAAGGAAATAAATTATGACACATGTTAATGGAGCCTTGTAGCCTGTCACATGGCATGTTTATGTCCTGAGATGAAATTCATTCTGGAGAGCAGATGGCCCAAGCTTTCCAGTGGGTGGATGAAATTGTTAGAATATTAAAGGCAGAGTGGTTTACTGGCTGTGCTCAAGTATTTCGTGGGGCATCTCTAGAGGTTCCTGAAACAAAGGGTTGCCATGATGGACGTGTTTTACTTTTGTTGCTCAGTTAATGTTTAGATGCTTTCACAAATATTTAGTTCATCATCTCTAAGCTCCATTCCAGTATGGACCTAAATGTTGTAGGTAGTCAGCAAGACAAAAGAGTAAAGGAAGATTCCACTACTTGAGAAAATTAAAAAACCTTCAGCCTACCATAAAGGATAGTGCCCAAGGCCTTTGAGTTATAAATTTCTAGTTTTTAGCTATCTCTGTGGCCTTGAAAACATTTGTGCCTGAATCATCTTAGCTCCACTCACCACTTGGGGATATTGATTAATTTGATTAATTCACCATGTGAAGTGAATGTTACCTCCTTGTATAGATGGCTTTGTGAATGCTTCAAACTGTAGAATCACAACCTTTGGGAAATGTGATAAATTTAGAAGGGAGAAAAATGTTTATACACTCCCTGCAGAAGGTCCTTTGATGGTGGCCTGGGAGGGAGAGGGGCGAAACTAGCTTGTTTTTCTTTTGCTCTGTAATTCCGCAGGTGCTGGATCATGACGTTTCAAAGGAAGAGCCAGTCACCTTTCACTTCCTGGCCAAATTTTATCCTGAGAATGCTGAGGAGGAGCTGGTTCAGGAGATCACGCAACATTTATTCTTCTTGCAGGTACCCCTTTTCATGCTACCCCCCTAATCTTGAGAGAACCGCCCCCAGGGGTAGCAGCAGAGGCAGCCTGGGCCAACCCCTCGGATTTGACCACAAATGCCTCCACATTGTGAAAATGTTCTCCCTCTGGAAAGCCAGTCCCTTTGGTTCTATAATGAAAAACAGTCTTCAGGACAGAACTGTACTTGAGTGATGATAATTGGCATCAAATGAAATTGCAAAAGTATGATGGTGAAAGAACACATACAAGTAGCTCCCTAACTAGAAACATCTCTGAAGATGGCTCCTCACTAACTTCGAAGTACTCAATAGTTGCCCAGGAAGTCTAAAAAGAGAGTCTTGCAAAGAGTAGTTCTTCCAGAAATTTAAAATCTGCTCTCATGAAGGCAGGACTTCAGAACTCCAGTGACACTTGGTAAATCCCACACACGTGGTACTTCAAACATCATGTTTCATGCCACTCTTTGTCTATATTGCCTTATTTTCCACCTATTCCCTCATTAGACTGTAAGCCCCTTTAAGGCAAGGCTCGTTGAGTGCACGGTGGGCACCCCGTAAGTAATTGTTCCACCGAATTGAAGAAATTAGGAGATCCATAATTATAGGTTCAAAGACAGCTAGTTGACCATCTAGAGGTGCAGCTAGGGGGACTGGTGTGAGGATGAGAACCTTGTCAGTTTTGCTTGTGTTCCTACTGCTCGCTCAGAGCACTTTCCGAGTTTCACGGTTAGTTATGGTGCTTGGCGCTGGAATGGCTGGTGTGTCCACCATCAGTGACGGAAAAGACCCTAGCAGGGCGTTAATTACATGATTGCCCAGACGTACACATATAGCCTGGCCTCCTATAATTAGTTTGAGCCTCAGATTATTGCATTAAGTAAATATTAAGTTAAATGTAATAACCCCCTCCAATAATTTCTCTTGCACAAAAAAGTTTGCCAAAAAAAGTGTGTGTGTTTGTATATCCCCTCTCCAATATTTTCATGTCAAAGGGAAGCCCGTTTAGTTTTTCTGTAGTGCAGCTTAAAACCGAAGGATTAGAAAGTTGCCCTGCTTTGAATGAAACCACAAAATGACCTCCTAGGCCCCAGAATGTCTTAGCCATATAGAGATGGCTTTCTTGTAAGCAGTGCCCATTCTCCATTTGACTTTGGCTTAATTTCCCCTCCTACTGAAATGTTGGAGCGCTTTCATGGCTGAGCAAGGCAAAATTTACTACTTTTAAGAATCTGGTGACTGCTGACGTCTGTGAAAGAGAGCTGGCTTTCCCGTTGTGTTTATTTCAGCATGCCGTCACTTCAGGAGGCTGTCTTGCCTCTATGTCTGGAACATCACCCACCGTACCAGTCTAAGAAATTAAATGCAATGAGATATGTTAATTCAACATTATGGCTTAAGAATTATATTTCCCGGACCTCAAGTGGACTTAAAGGTTAATTGATCAAACTTTATTGCTTCCTTTTTCCTTAGAGCAGGCATATTGAAAGTGATGGGTTTTTTTCCTGCAGTCATAACTCAGTGGCCTCGCTGACTTTGGTCTTGTGTTAAGACTTAAAAGCAGACTCCATTTCCTCTGATTCTGCGTGTGCTCAGCTGGGGCCGAGGCTGCAATCACCACCAGAGCCGCTCCTGACATTTCCCGAGTTCACAGCTCTCCTCCGTCACAACCCAGATGTCAGTCTCTTTTTTTAACTATGAAGATTGTTTTTCCTCTTTGGCATTTGATCACGAACAGAAGAGATTAAGGGTTTTTTTCTGTGTAGCCATCTTACCAATAACTTCTCGGGGACCGAGCTCCCAACCTGTCGGCAGCGGTAAAAAGAAAAAATCGTTCCCTTTGTCAGAAAATCATTAGCAGGCTGGGTTGACAGGCCTCATTAGAACACGCTGCAGTGTCTTGCTGTGACCAGCCTGCACGGCTCCTGTCCACACACACGGTATCATGTCTCCTCTGTTGCCCCTTTCAGGTAAAGAAGCAGATTTTAGATGAAAAGATCTACTGCCCTCCCGAGGCTTCTGTGCTCCTGGCTTCTTATGCCGTCCAGGCCAAGGTAGGCTCAAAGAAGAAAAATGCATTCTTCCTGGGCATTAATGCATGTCACAGGATCACACTAGTCATCTGTTTCTTTGGATCTTCTAGGCTTCAGAGACTTTCCCCAGAAAGTGGGATGCTGTGGCACTTGTGGACTTGGGGGACCACTCTCACTGTTCCACTGCTGTATCATCTTGTGATAGTGTCTGTGTGTGTATAAACGATAAGTGTACAGCTTGATGAATTATCTGTGTAATCTCACTGTGCACACATGGTTAATTATATTCACCCGGCCAACCTCTCTTTTTATTAACTAGGAAGAATGAGGTTATCGTCTCCAGTTTTGGTCAAACATGGCCTTGGGGTCAGAAAGGCCCAGGTCCTCATTGCAAACTCATCTTCTGAGGACCAGCGGCCCTATGCCTCGGGGCCATGTCACACCTTGGGGACTGTCCTGCTTCATCCACCTGGATGGACGTGCTGGCTGTGCTTACGGTCGGGTACTGCAGGCGGCTCTCGGCCCCACCAAGCCCAGCTGAGCTGTCTGGTGACCTGAGAGTCTTTCACAGAGAAATCGCTGCAGACTGGGAGTGGTGGGAGAGGGAGACCACTGGTCTTGTGCTTCTGTCCTCTCTGTTTTTATAAGATGCGCTACAGGGTCTGCCCAGGGTGCTTCATGCCCGTCAGATTTCCGACTTCAATCACATGCCACTTTCTCCTGATCCCTCTGCTTATTACCTTTCACTGCAGCATAAGATGACCTCAGAATTGGGACACCTGGGTTACTTTTGTGATTTTGCATAATCTTTTCAGTTATTATTTTCCTTTTTAGTTAGAGGTATCCATAAAGCCATTTCCCTGAAATTTTAGAGAAATTAATAAGACCCTCAACGTCTTAGCCCACTTTTTGGGGTAGCTTAAGATAATCTCAAAACTGGCCTGTCATTTGGAGGAGAAAAGGGTCTGTATGTGCTCGTCACACTAACAGAAGCATCAGGGTCATTTGATGACTCGTCTAATATTTGCTGAGTATTCACTGGCCTGAGGGGAGGTTGTTGACTCTGTCACTGATACAGACACAAGGTGAGTATCTGCCCTCAGTGATTTGCCCAAGGTCATTTGGGCAATCTTGGGTAAAGCTAAGGGCAGAATTCATGGCTTTGGGATTGCATTTTGTGCCTCCCCTATTCCATTATCCTGACAAATGAGTAATTGAGAAAACAGAAAAATGGGCCTTGATTCAACTAAAACATATGCTTCCTTTTATGCTTTGATTAAGAATATTAATAACAGGAAAAATGTGTCCTTTCAATCAGTATCGCCCTGACAGTGATGAAGCAGTTGTCACTTTCATTAAATCTGAGCACTTCCTGGCCCGGAACTGAGCTTCTCTCTAGCACGCCTTCTCCCCGGCTGAGAGGAGGCCCAGGTTCTCAAAGATACTACCTCTCTCTGAAGGGGTAGCCTTTAGTCTCAAAGGCTACATTTTCTTTGCATAAATTTTGGGCCACAAATTCAAAGGCCACTGTAGAAAAAAAATAACTTTTCAGGGAACCAGCAGATGTTTGCTTAAACAGATTTCACTGTAGGAAAGCCCTCCTAATTTGGATCCTGCTAATTTAGAGATGAAAGTGATTCACAGACAGCATATGGGGTTCATATGGAGGAGCGTGCTTTAACTGTTTTTCCCGGTGTAAATTGTCAGGAACATACAAATAAAGGTAATCTATGGCTTCAAGTCTGCATTTGGGAAACTAAGGATTATTATAACATGCTTCCAGTTTCTAGGACAGCTGTTAATATTAATAGGGTGCCTCTGATTACAATATTGATCAGATCTTACACGCCGGTAGCGTTTTACAGTTTTACAAAGTGTTATAACCTGAATATTTCTTGCAATACTCAATGGAGTCTTTTCTGTAAGCCAAAGAATTTAAGGCTCAGAAAGGACTAATAATTTGTCTGAAGTCACAGTACTTGATGTTAATTTTTTTTTTTAAATAATTTATTTATTTTTGGCTGCGTTGGGTCTTAGTTGCTGTGCACGGGCTTTTCTCTAGTTGCAGCGAGCAGGGGCTACTCTTCATTGTGGTGCACGGGCTTTTCATTACGGTGGCTTCTCTTGTTGCAGAGCACAGGCTCTAGGTGCGCAGGCTTCAGTAGTTGTGGCCCGTGGGCTCTAGAGCGCAGGCTCAGTAGTTGTGGTGCACGGGCTTAGTTGCTCTGCGGCATGTGGGATTTTCCCAGACCAGGGCTCAAACCCGTGTCCCCTGCATTGGCAGGCGGATTCTCAACCACTGCGCCACCAGGGAAGCCCGATATAAATCCTTTTTTAAATGGAGTTTGTAGCCCACTTCTTAATGGACAGGATTTGAAGCAGAATGGAGCTGGAGAATGGAGCAGGGGTGAGAACCCTAGTGTCTGGATTGCATAATTTAGCACTTGCTCTTGCCCTCACTGTGAGAGGGGTCTCTGAGTACGACACACTACCTTTCACTAAATTCCAGGTTCATTTATATGGTCACATCAGTACAAACTTTTCAGTAAATCATCCTGGTTCCTTCCATTATATTCCATTTCTTTTCTTCCACAACCTTTCTGAGACACATAGGAGATGTAAAAGTGTGGTGGGGAAAGTGAATTGAGCTCATTAACACATGGGATGTAATTACTCACAAATGTATTCATTACAGTATTTCAGCTGTTCAACTGATATAGACAGTTCATTCCAAAGCATAAAGAAACAATTACCCTTAAAGCATAAATACAGATATTAATCACATGGTTCAGTTAACAAGAACCATATTTCTTAGTAGGAGTTTAGGTTTTTGTTTTTTTTTTTTTTTTTTTTTTTTTTGCGGTACGCAGGCCTCTCACGGTTGTGGCCTCTCCCGTTGCGGAGCACAGGCTCCGGACGCGCAGGCCCAGCGGCCATGGCTCACAGGCCCAGCCGCTCTGCGGCATGTGGGATCTTCCCGGACTGGGGCACGAACCCACATCCCCTGCATCGGCAGGCGGACTCTCAACCACTGTGCCACCAGGGAAGCCCATTTAGGTTATTTTTGAATCAGAAATATAGGCTGGTTTTTTTGGCCCAGTCATGTGACACACCAAACCATCTTGCAATGTCTTAAGCCACCTGTTGGATTTTATATTGACAATTTGGTGTTTGAAATGTGTTCTTATTAAAAATGACTTTGGGAAAGAATGGTATGTAATTCCCCAATCTTGCAGGGCTGGCCAGCAGATTCCTAGTGTTCAGAGAGAGAAAAGACTGGTGGGAGAGGAGGCTTGTTGTTTCCTAGTGCTCTTTGATGCTAGTTAGGGGCAGAGTGCCAAAAGGCAACTAAGAAGTTGGGTATATGTAAAGTATAGGTAGAGTGGCAAGAGTTGAGGCTGGAGAGGTCTGCTGGGGTTCAGATCATAAAGGGTCTTAACTTTATCCTGTGGGGGATGCAGAGCCAGTGAAGGGTTTATATTTTAGACAGACCCTTTGGTGGCTGTGTGAAGGACAGATTGGAGTAAACCAGTTTGGAAACAGGGAGACCTGTTAGAAGGCTGTGGTGGTCATCTGGCTGAGACTGTGGGGTTCCCAACTTGGGCAGTGGTCAGTTGGATGGGAGGAGACTAACTTTAAAATAATCCAGGGGAAAAAATACCCAGGAGGTAAAAGTTGATATAAATGGTACTATCCTCTGCATATTCCCCTTTCGGGGGGGCTTATCCTTTTGCAAATGGGTATTTTCTCTCACTCAATGTCAATTTTGATATGTATTGTGTTGTACTTGTCGATGTAGCTCATTGATTCTAACTGCTGTATGGTAGCCATTGATGAATAAGCCTAATTTATTTTTCTATCCTCCTGAGGAGGAGGTAGGTTTAGTTTCTGCTGTTTCCCTATTATAAGCAGTGCTTTACTGAGAACTCTTTTATATGCTTCCTTGTGTACCTGTGCAAAAGCTTTTTCCCCTTAAGGTAGATTTCTAGAAGTAGAATTGCAGATATATCCCTGAATATAAAGAACTCTAAGGTTTCTAAGAAAAAAGCAGAAAAATGGGAGCAAAGGGTACAAATAACAGGCAATTTATAGAGTATGAGAAGAATCTGTAACTACAAAAAGATGCTCAATCTTATTAGTAATCAAGAAAAAGAAGAATTAAAGCAACAATAAGGAAACATTTCAAACCCATGAGATTGACAAGGATTAATATAGGATGGATAAAGAACAAGGTCCTACTGTATAGCACAGGGAACTACATTCAATATCCTATGACAAACCATCATGGAAAAGAATATGAAAAAGAATATACATATATGTATAACTGAGTCACTTTGCTGTACAGAGAAAATTGACACAACATTGTAAATCAACCTCAATTGAAAAAAAAAAAAAGTAAAATAAATAAATAAATTGAATAGAAGCTCTGAGCTCATTTCCATGCAGGAATAGACTGAATTGGCATAAGCTCTGTGGGGTGATGGGTATGGTAGGGGCCTGTCAGTGAGGAGACACCCGCTCCCCGAGTCCCCGAAATTCCACTCCTAGGCCTCCACTCTAGAGGAAATCCTGCATAGCGCACCCTTTTCACTTAAAACTGTCAGAAGAGAGTTCTTAAAGTACTCAGTTTTTTAAACTATTGAACTGTATTTCATAGAACAGAGGGGCTGTGGTTTATTTAAATATCTTTTTTTGTTGTTTTGTTTTTGTTTTCTTTTTTTTAATTGAAGTATGGTTAATTTACAATGTTGTGTTGGTTTCAAGTGTCCAGCAAAGTGATTCAGTTATACATGTATGTATATATTCTTTTTCAGATTCTTTTCCGTTATAGGTTATTATAAGATATTGAGTATAGTTCCCTGTGCTATACAGTAGTTCCTTGTTGTTTATTTAAATATATCTTTATTGGTAGATACTTAGGCTTGTTTTTCTTTCTATTACTTTTCTATTTAAATGGGTGCAGTGAACATCCTTGAGTACGCCTGTTGGGGCACATACGAACAACATTTGTCTATGATAAATATCAAGAAGTGGCATAAATGGGTTGAAGGATAGGAACATTTAAAGTTTAGATAATGCTAAGTGAAAGAAGCAGACAGGAAAGGCCACATATTGTATGATTCCATTTGTATGAAATGTCCAGATGAGGCAAATTCATGGAGACAGAAGGTAGGTTGAGTGGTTGTCAGGGGACAGGAGGAGGAAATTAGGACTTACTGCTAATGGGTAAGGGATTTCTTTTTGAGGTGATGGAAATATTCTGGAATTAGACAGTGGTGATGGTTGTACAACATTTTGAAAGTACTAAAAACCACTGAATTATATGCTTAAAATTGTGAATTTTATTATGTAAATTTTATCTAAAAAAATTTAAATAGTTATGGCCAAATTGCTCTCCAAAAGTTCCTAATTTAACTTCTACCAATAGTGGTGAGAATATCTGTTTTTCCATATCCTCATCAACAGTGGTTGCTATCAGCCTTTTAAATTTTTGCTAATTTGACAAAAAAGTAGATTTTTTTAAAGTTTTCATTTCCTTGATTACCACTGGGGCATCATTTTCATAGACTTATTGGCCATTTGTATTTCTTTCCTCTGTGAATCAAGTGTTTATGACTTGCCTGTTTTTTCCACTTTATTGTTTGTCTTTTTCTAATTCAGTTATAGGACCTATATATTATGGATATTAATCTTTTATCTTTTTTTACATGTCAGTCCTTTTCGTGTTTTGAGTGACTTTTGGAATGACTTCACCAACTTAATATACACATGTTCTTCTATATTTTATTCTGGTATTTTTATGGATTTTCATTTATAGGTTTAAGTCTTTAATCCATCTGGAATTTAGTGACTGGTGTGCGGTTGGGATCTAACTGTTTATTCTATATATGTATTGATTAGACCTTTATGTTTCGTGAAATCCTATTCAGAGCATTTGGTCTAATTTTTCGTACATATAAGCAGAGGAAAGTATTTGTCTCTGTTTAAGAAGTGACTCTGAGAGTCCTTTAAAAGGTGAACTCCCTTCTTGAATTTAAATTCAATTGGTTTATATCAGGGGTGGATCCAGGTTTTGTGGGCCCTGAAGCTTATATAATTTAGGGTGTTCTTTTAATGCAAGAACACCAAATTATTAATATAAAATTAGGTACAGGCCCATGCAGGTGCAGAGACCTGAAACCCAAGCCTCATTAGCTTCCCAGCAAATTCACTCCTGCTTATGTTATTGGGATGCCTCTGTACATAAAATGAGGAGGAACAGCCATCTCCATCCATGGAGTGGTCTGAATTTCTTTTATATTCACCAGCCACCACAACTTGAGGATTTTCTTCTTCTTTTGTTTTTTAAAAAGACATTTAAGGGCTTCCCTGGTGGCACAGTGGTTGAGAGTCCGCCTGCCGATGCAGGGGGACACGGGTTCGTGCCCCGGTCCGGGAAGATCCCACATGCCGCGGAGCGGCTGGGCCCGTGAGCTGTGGCCGCTGAGCCTGCACGTCCAGAGCCTGTGCTCCGCAGCGGGAGAGGCCACAACAGTGAGAGGCCCGCGTACCGCAAAAAAAAAAAAAAAAAAGACATTTAAGAGCAGGCACATACCTCAAGGTGGCTTTAATGTTATAAGTGGAATTAGTCCAGTGGAGAAGTTCCTTCAGCAGTGTCTTTGCCACCTCCCCAGTGCTCAGATGTAGCATTTGATCAGTGGAGTAGCTGGGAGCTCAGTATGACAATGTGGATCATTAATCTTGCAAGCCTTTGGAGCCTGAATTTACAGCTTTCATTTTGCATATCTGCTTGCAAAAGCACTAGAGTTTGGTCAGCACTGTTGAGAGGTTTGCAAGTACAACTCACAGGGCTTTCTTTATCATCCTCCCCCTTTAAGAATCTGACAGGCAAAGAGTAACCAGTATCATCATAAATAACGTAGCTGATGACAGTGATACCTGACTCATTATGAGCTGGGCACCATGCAAAATGCTTACCTGACTGTCTTCATCCTCGTCACCCCTCAGGAGGCAGGCACTGTTCTGACCCTTGCTTTCCAGATGGGGAAGCTGAGGTTTAGAGAGAGGGTGCCTGACTCGGGGCCTCAGGGGATGCTCCAGAGCCCGCCCGCCCCCCGCACCCCCCCCACCCCCACCGCTTCAAAATCCTCCAAGACAAATGCTCTCGTTTGACAAATTAGGAAACAGACTTGGAGAGTTGACATGACCTGAGTTTTTAATCTTTTGACATCAGGTTGTATTGAATGCTGTGTGTTAATCATAGTTTTAAAATTTTTATGGGTCGGGACTTCCCTGGTGGTCCAGTGGTTAAGACTCCACGATCCCAATGCAGGGGGCAAGGGTTTGATCCCTGGTTAGGGAACTAAGATCCTGCATGCCTTATGGTGCAGCCAAAAAAATTAAAAAAAAAAAAAATTTCTGGGTATTTCATTTAATCCCCACAAGAATCCTATAAGATAAATACTGTTGTTATTCCCATTTTACAGATGAGAAAACAGACACAAAATTTCTAAGGTCACAGCTAATAAGTGAAGGAGCTGGAATTGAACTTTAAGCAGCCTGCCTCCCATACCCCCTCCCCCCCAATTTCAGGCTCTTACCTGTACTCTCCGCAGAGAGTACTGTTAAAGCTCATACAGTTCCTGACTTATTACACCCCCCTGGCCTTTCAGAGATCCAGAGAAACCAGTTTCCTTCATTTTTTTTTTTTTTTTTAATTTTTTTGGCCACACCGAACAGCATGCGGGAGCTTAGTTCCCCAACCAGGAATCAAACCCATGCCCCCTGCATTGAAAGCATGTTGTCTTAACCACTGGGCCACCAGGGAAGTCCCTCCTTCAAGTTTTTTAAATGAAGAAATGCATAGACAGGGTTAAGTATTTAAGTTTGACCAGTTAATTTTTTAAACTGAAAAAGCAATGCACTACAATTCTGTTATTTGCAAGGTAATTATGAGGTTCATAAGAGATATTAATCCTCGGGGCTTTTATAGAAGGGTAGTATGGGAAAAAGTCATGATTTACAGTTGATGATGAACATCTCTTCAGTCTCATGAGTGTCTGTTGGAAAACTCACCAGAAATCTAATTTAAGGTTCTTTGGGAATGAGGGTAGGCCATGTCCTCACCTAATTTGGTGGGATGTAGAGCCAACAGCCTTGTGCCAGACCTTTCTTTTGTTTTTCCAATGTTGGTGGCAAAAAGGATAAATGTTTATAGAAGATAATACTAAAATACTGAGCTTTGCTGTTTTGGGTCAAAAGAAAAGCCACTGAATGCTGATTGACAAGAGATAGGCTTTGATCTTCTATATATTTTATGGTTAGTTTCTTTTAAAAAATTCCTTCAATTCTGATTATTTCCTGGTCAGACTCACTTTCTAGGAAAGGGGTATTTGTTTGTTTGTTTGTTTTTTTAATAAATTTATCCATTCTATTTATTTTTGGCTGTGTTGGGTCTTCATTGCTGCACGCAGGCCCTCCCTAGTTGCAGCGAGGTGCGCAGTTTCTCATTGTGGTGACCTTCCCGCTGCAGAGCAGGGAGGGGTATTTGTTTTGAAATCAGAAAATAAACTTCAAGTTATTGTCCCTGGTGAGTACATTAAAATGCAGGCCCCAGAGTGATTTGCTCTGCAGCTTCAGGAAAATCTGTTAACATTTTACTCATTTCTTTGTCTGTACGATAGAAATGACAGTGTTGGCATCAGATTTTTCCAAAGCATTTTTCAGAGCCTTGATTGAAAGGTATTAAAAATATTGCTGGCATTATCCCCAGCTCCCACCTATCAGTTGGCTCCAATTACCAGCCACTTAGAAGCATTTATAGGTAAGACTCTTATCACTGGTTGCTAATCACAACTTACACAGTTATGTTTTGTTATCTCCTTTCAAAAGCTGTTTTGGTAGTGACGGCTTCCTTCAGGAGTTAGAAAACTTGGCCACATTTCTCTACAAATGTCACATTCTTATTAGCATGTCACCCATCCATCCCTTATGGGATTATGCGACTCTGTTCACAGATATAATCAGTTTTGTATTTTCATCCAAGGATAACAAACTAGCAAGGTTGCAATCTTGACTTGTCATCAGAATTAAATTGCTCCCTGGAGCTGGGAGGGACAGAGGCTGAGTCGACCTGTTCAGAAACGCAGTTGTCTTTAGAATCTCAATCCCACGCTCTCCTTTTCCTCTCCTTCCAGTATGGTGACTACGACCCCTCTGTTCACAAGCGGGGATTTTTGGCCCAAGAGGAATTGCTTCCAAAAAGGGTAAGAAGTCAAATTCCCTGTTTGGGAAGACATAACCAAAGGACCGGAAGGAATATTGGACGTAGGTGGCAAGAACATTTTTATAAATGTTTTGTAATCAATCTCGAATAATGATCTCTGTTAAGAACATTAAAAAGCAAAGGTTCGTGGGATTCATTTGGGGTTGCCAGGACAGGCATGGCCTGCGGATGGTCCTTTCTTTAAAGGTGGGGGAGCTCAGTGATTCCTAGGGAGGGGCGTGGAGCAGCCTGAGTTCAGCCTGGGGAAATGAGCTGTTTGCAGCTGCGCAGGCGGGGTGGATAGGGATGAGTGGGGGGGGGGGGGGGCATTGTAGCTTTTAATCCTTGGTGGTGTTCGTCTTGTTCATTAGCCTCAGAAGCAGTCCTTCCCTCCCTTTTGCTGCTTCTGATTTTATAGCTCCGCTCCCCTGTCATGTGTGATAAAGGTCTGCTCCTCACCTTCCCCTGACTTTACCTGCTCCTCTGATGATTTCTGCAGAGGCAAAGGCAGCAGCACGTACAGCCTGGCCCGCGGCTGGCCCGAAATTAGTGAGCTCTGCTCCTGAGCAAGGTCCTCCCCCTGGGCTCTATGGCCCAGGAAAGAGGGGTGCTGCCAGGCGAGGGGAGCCCCGCGGCCTGAGAAATGGTGCAGCTTTCCGAGTTGTGACTCAGGTTGAACGGTGCTTATTTACACACCCACCTCTGCATGTGACTGGCTCCCTGTATGTGGCTTTTTAAAAATAGCTTTGCTGTTTTGTAAAAATGATGCATAATTATAAAAATACCAAACAATACCAGAACTTTCTTTGTGTGTGGGTTTTTTATTTTGCTCTCTTTTTTGCTAGGTAATAAATCTGTATCAAATGACTCCAGAAATGTGGGAGGAAAGAATCACAGCCTGGTACGCAGAGCACCGAGGCCGAGCCAGGTGAGGCTGCTTCATCACTGATTTATATTACCTTATGGGCCTTTTTTTCTTTCTTAAGGAACTACAAAACTGGGATGTGTTTGTTGAACAAAATGCAGTACCGAAGTATACAGAAGAAAAAGGGAGAGCTGGCAGCAGTGCTGGTCTTCGGTATTGTGTGTGTCCTTCTTCTGGTGCGTGGGGGCGTGGGTACTTACTGCCTGTCAGGATGTACAGACCTACTGCATTCAGTGCTAATTTATGTTCATTTTAAGAATTCTACTGAGTCCCTCCCATCAGGAAGCGTGCACAAACCTCTTAGATAGCCTCATCCACCAGAGGGCAGACAGCAGAAGCATGAAGAACTACAATTCTGCAGCCTGTGGAAGGAAAACCACATTCACAGAAAGATAGACAAAATGAAAAGGCAGAGGACTATGTACCAGATGAAGGAAAAACATAAAACCCCAGAAAAACAACTAAATGAAGTGGAGATAGGCAACTTTCCAGAAAAAGAATTCACAATAATTATAGTGAAGATGATCCAGGACCTCAGAAAAAGAATGGAGGCAAAGATCAAGAAGATGCAAGAAATGTTTAACAAAGACCTAGAAGAATTAAAGAACAAACACCTAGATGAATTAAAGGACAAACAAAGAGAGATGAAGAATACAATAACTGAAATGAAAAATATACTAGAAGGAATCAATAGCAGAATAACTGAGGCAGAAGAATGGATAAGTGACCTGGAAGACAGAATGGTGGAATTCACTGCCGTGGAACAGAATAAAGAAAAAAGAATGAAAAGAAATGAAGACAAGGCTTCCCTGGTGGTGCAGTGGTTAAGAATCCACCTGCCAATGCAGGCAGGGGACATGGGTTCGAGCCCTGGTCTAGGAAGATCCCACATGCCGCAGAGCAACTAAGCCCATGCACCACAGCTACTGAGCCTGTGCTCTAGAGCCCATGAGCCACAACTACTGAAGGCCGTGCTCTGCAACAAGAGAAGCCATAGCAATGAGAAGCCCGCGCACCGCAACGAAGAGTAGCCCCCGCTCACTGCAACTAGAGAAAGCCCATGTGCAGCAACAAAGACCCAATGCAGCCAAAAGTAAATAAATAAAATAAATAGAAAGAAAGAAATGAAGACAGCCTAAGAGACCTCTGGGACAATATTAAACGCAACAACATTCGCATTATAGGGATCCCAGAAGGAGAAGAGAGAGCAAAAGGACCCGAGAAAATATTTGAAGAGATTATAGTTGAAAACTTCCCTAATATGGGAAAGGAAATAGCCACTCAAGTTGAGGAAGCGCAGAGTCCCGGGCAGGATAAACCCAAGGAGAAACATGCCAAGACACATAGTAATCAAATTGTCAAAAATTAAAGACAAAATTATTGAAAGCAACAAGGGAAAAATGACAAATAACATACAAGGGAACTCCCATAAGGTTAACAGCTGATTTCTCAGCAGAAACTCTACAAGCCAGAAGGGAGTAGCATAATATATTTAAAATGATGAAAGGGAAGAACCTACAACCAAGATTACTCTACCCGGCAAGGATCTCGTTCAGATTTGACGGAGAAATCAAAAGCTTTACAGACAAGCAAAAGCTAAGAGAATTCAGTACCACCAAACCAGCTCTACGACAAATGCTAAAGGAACTTCTCTAAGTGGGAAACACAAGAGAAGAAAAGGACCTACAAAAACAAACCCATAACAATTAAGAAAATGGTAATAGGGACATACATATCGCTAATTACCTTAAACGCGACTGTATTAAATGCTCCAACCAAAAGACACAGGCTCACTGAATAGATACAAAAACAAGACCCATATATATACTGTCTACAAGAGACCCACTTCAGACCTAGGGACACATACAGACTGAAAGGGAGGGGATGAAAAAGGATATTCCATGCAAATGGAAATCAAAAGAAAGCTGGAGTAGCAATACTCCTATCAGATAAAATAGACTTTAAAATAAAGAATGTTACAAGAGACAAGGAAGGACATAATGATCAAGGGATCAATCCAAGAAGAAGATATAACAATTACAAATATATATGCACCCAACATAGGAGTACCTCAATACATAAGGCAACTACTAACAACTATAAAAGAGGAAATCGACAGTAACACAATAATAGTGGGGGACTTTAACACCTCACTTACACCAATGGACAGATCATCCAGACAGATAAGTAATAAGGAAACACAAGCTTTAAATGAGATAAGTAATAAGGAAACACAAGCTTTAAATGACACAATAGACCAGAGAGATTTAATTGATATTTATAGGACATTCCATCCAAAAACAGCAGATTACACTTTCTTCTCAAGTGCGCTTGGAACATTCTCCAGGATAGATCACATCTTGGGTCACAAATCAAGCCTTGGTAAATTTAAGAAAATTGAAATCATATCGAGCATCTTTTCTGACCAGCGCTATGAGATTGCAGGATACAAAATTAATGCACAGAAATCTCTTGCATTCCTATACACTAATGATGAAAAATCTGAAAGAGAAATTAGGAAACACTCCCATTTACCATTGCAACAAAAAGAATAAAATATCTAGGAATAAACCTACCTAGAGAGACAAAAGACCTCTATGCAGAAAACTATAAGACACTGGTGAAAGCAATTAAAGATGATACAAACAGATGGAGAGATATACCATGTTCTTGGACTGGAAGAATCAATACTGTGAAAATGACTATACTACCCAAAGCAATCTACAGTTTCAATTCAATCCCTATGAAATTACCACTGGCATTTTTTACAGAACTAGAACAAAAAATCTTAAAATTTGTATGGAGACACAAAATACCCTGAATAGCCAAAGCAGTCTTGAGGGAAAAAAATGGAGTTGGAGGAATGAGACTCCCTGACTTCAGACTGTACTACAAAGCTACAGTAATCAAGACAGTATGGTACTGGCACAAAAACAGAAATATAGATCCATGGAACAGGATAGAAAGCCCAGAGATAAACCCACGCACCTATGGTCAACTAATCTATGACAAAGGAGGCAAGGATATACAATGGGGAAAAGACAGTTTCTTCAATAAGTGGTGCTGGGAAAGCCGGACAGCTACATGTAAAAGAATGAAATTAGAACACTCCCTAACACCATACACAAAAATAAACTCAAAATGGATTAGAGACCTAAATGTAAGACCGGACACCGTAAAACTCTTAGAGGAAAACATAGGAAGAACACTCTTTGACATCAAGATATTTTTGATCCGCCTCCTAGAGTAATGGAAATAAAAACAAAAATAAACAAATGGGACCTAATGAAACTTAAAAGCTTTTGCCAAGAAAAGGAAACTACAAACAAGACAAAAAGACAACCCTCAGAATGGGAGAAAGTATTTGCAAACGAATCAACGGACAAAGGATTAATCTCAAATATATAAACAGCTCATGCAGCTCAATATTAAAAAAAAAAAAACAACCCAATCAAAAAATGGGCAGAAGGCCTAAATAGACATTTCTCCAAAGAAAACATACAGATAGCCAAGAGGCACATGAAAAGCTGCTCAACATCACTAATTATTAGAGAAATGCAAATCAAAACTACAATGAGGTATCACCTCACACCAGTTAGAATGGGCATCATCAGAAAATCTATAAACAACAAATGCTGGAGAGGGTGTGGAGGAAAGGGAACCCTCTTGCACTGCTGGTGGGAATGTAAATTGATACAGCCACTATGGAGAACATTATGGAGGTTCCTTAAAAAACTAAAAATAGAATTACCGTATGACCCAGCAATCCCACTACTGGGCATATACCCAGACAAAACCATCATTCAAAAAGACACATGCAGGGACTTCCCTGGTGGCTCAGTGGTTAAGAATCTGCCTGCCCATGCAGGGGACATGGTTCAATCCCTGGTCCAGGAAGAGCCCACATGCCGCAGAGCAACTAAGCCCGTGCGCCACAACTACTGAGCCCACGTGCCACAACTACTGAAGCCTGTGCGCCTAGAGCCCATGCCCCACAACAAGAGAAGCCACCCTAATGAGAAGCCTGTGCACTGCAACGAAGAGTAGCCTCCGCTCACTGCAACTAGAGAAAGCCCGCATGCAGCAAGGAGGACCCAACGCAGCCAAAAAATAAAATAAATAAATATTTTTTTAAAAAAAAGACACATGCACCCCAGTGTTCATTGCAGCACTATTTACAATAGCCAGGTCATGGAAGCAACCTAAATGCCCATCAACAGATGAATGGATAAAGAAGATGTGGTACATATATACAATGGAATACTCAGTCATAAAAAGGAACGAAATTGGGTCATTTGTAGAGACCTGGATGGATCTAGAGACTGTCATACAGAGTGAAGTAAGTCAGAAAGAGAAAAACAATTATCATATATTAACGCATATATGTGGAACCTAGAAGAATGGTACAGATGAACCAGTTTGCAGGGCAGAAACAGAGACACAGATGTAGAGAAAAAATGTATGGACACCAAGGGGGGAAAGTGGTGGGGGCATGGTGGTGGGATGAATTGGGAGATTGGGATTGACATACATTCACTAATATGTATAAAATAACTAATAAGAATGTGCTGTATAAAAAAATAAAATTCAAAAAAAAGTTCTATTATATGCATATCCCATAGCTTTTGCATCCATTCCTCTATTGATGGTATTTGGAGTAGCTATAGGTCTTTCACTTTTACAGAATGTTCTGCAGTGTACAATCTGATATCATTATATAATTGTATGAGTAGTTCTGAGGATAGATCCTTTAGAGGAGCTGCTGAAGCAAAGGATGTGAGCATTTCGCGTCTTGACAGGTGCCTCCAAATTGCCCTCTGAAAAGGTTGTACCTATTTACAAGCCCATCGGCTGTGTGTGAAAGTCTTCCCCCCCATTCTCTCCCCAACACTGGTTTTTAACCAATCTAATTTTTGTGATCTAAAAGATGAAATTTTGTATCTTAAATATTAATTAGCATTTCCCCAATCACTTTAGGAATTGATCATCTTTTCATTAGCCTTTAATATTTTTTTTCTCTTCTTCAAATCAACTTCCTATCACATGTTGTTGTTGTTGTTGTTGTTGTTTTTTGCGGTACGCGGGCCTCTCACTGTGTGGCCTCTCCCGTTGCGGAGCACAGGCTCCGGACGCGCAGGCTCAGCGGCCATGGCTCCTGGGCCCAGCCGCTCTGCGGCATGTGGGATCTTCCTGGACCGGGGCATGAACCCCCGTCCCCTGCATCGGCAGGCGGACTCTCAACCACTGCGCCACCAGGGAAGCCCACATGTTGTTTTTAACTCTTAAAAAAGTATACCGAAAAGTGGACAAGTCGTAAATATACCACTTGATGGATTCTTATAAAGTGAAAACACCAGGTAACACGAGGTGACAAGAAAGCACGTGCCCCCGATCACTCCTTCCCAGAGGTAACCACTCTTCTGAATCCAACTCCATGGATTAGTGTTGCCTGTTTTAAACATTGTATAAGTGCAATCAGACAGTTTCTGTTATTTGTGCCTCACTTCTTTTATGCAGCATGATATTGTGAGATTTCGGTTTGTGGCTTGTAACGGTGGTTTTTTCCATTTTTGTTGCTGTGTAGAATCCCGCTGTATTCATAGACCACACATTATTTATCCATTCCACTATTGATGGACATTTAGGTTGTCCCATTGTCTCCTGGTTTTTGCTGTTACAAATAACATCAAACAATTTTCCAAAGCAATTGTATCAATTTACCTCAACAACGTGTGTGATTTCAAGTTTCTCCACCTGCTTGCCACTGCTTATCCTCTCAGGTTGAATTTTTTAAATTCATTTGAGACCATATTGAGATGGGAGAGAGGGAAGAAGGCAAGGTCATAGGGAGAATTGAGTTAAGATATTTCAACACTGTACCTATCTGGGAGTTTTCTGCAAGTCATTGCTACTTCAAGAGCTTCCTTTAAGTCTGACTCACAACTTAGAAGTGGGTGAGCTGGCTTGGGTTTGACAGCCTGGATAGCTCTTGCCCTAACCTCTAGCAACATCCAAAGGATTAAAATCAGGAAGGTGCCTTAACCTCCAATAACACCCAAAGGAATAAAATCAGAAAGGCAGCTCTCAGGTAGCTTGCAGAGAGAGATACATCATTACCAAAACCTTCTAGGTGAAGAAAGTACGCAATTAGATAAAGCAACAGCTTACGTAAAGTTCGAACATACAAATCCATTTGAGGGAGCAGATGTACTGTGTGCTTTTCTTGAATTACTCAAGCCGGGTGTCACTATTTACCAAGGGTAAAGCGTGAAATTGAAGCCAAGAGACACTAATGAATCGATTCCCTTGTTTTCATGGGGACGGGAAATTCTGCTTCACCTCTGTGTGGTGTGGTTAACAGACTTGGGATCGGTCAGAGCTTGGCTGGTAGCTGCCTGGCTCGCGTCTTCCCACAGTTTCGAAGCTCAGCTCGGTGTGCGCCGCCCTCCAGATTTCTCATTTCCGTGCCAGTGACGGTGTCTTTCATTCTCCTCGCAGGGACGAAGCTGAAATGGAATATTTGAAGATAGCTCAGGACCTGGAGATGTACGGTGTGAACTACTTTACAATCCGGGTGTGTAGAAGCCTCTGCGAGTTCCCTGTGTGTGGGTGGAGACTGAATGAGGGCAGACTGTTGAAACGGGTCCCTCCCCATCCCAGGGCGGTATTCAACAGTTCAGGGGAAGAGGAAGGGGAGGGTCTAAGAGCCTCATTTTCTATATTGGGACTTAAATTAGATCCTAGGTGATTACGTATCAGTGGAGCCCGTGAGGGCCTGGTCCTGTCTGGGCAGAAACCTGTCTGAATGCTCTGGTGTAACATTTGATTATCTCTGGCTCTGTGAGATCCGGGTCCACAGGGAACACCTGTAAATACTTTCTTCCCCCAGGACACAAGGAGAATAAAGCTGCTTTTACAGATTACTGATTTGTTTGGGTGGGGACTCTCCCTGGCAGGCTAATTGATTTTCTATGCAGACCATTAACAGTCCGCTGTCCTGTGGGAACCCGCTGCTCCTGCACCCGAGAAGCGTTTGTTTTCAGCCCCTGTCCGGCCTTTCAAGCATCTTTCTCCTGAGGCTCTGCTGCTGGTCGCAGCTCCTCCCAAAGGAGTTCATGCGATTTGCTGAAGTATTTCATTCCCGGTTCCAAACTGTAGATGAGTAGACAGTAAAACAGCCATCATTATAGTTAAGGCTTGCTTTCCTTTTCAGGGTTTCCATAAATTTTGTATTAAATTTAGGTAAATTGAAACACATGTAAAATATCCTAGGGATAGCTTTCTACTTTGTTTTCTAAATACGTATTTTTAATGGATCATTTGCATAAAATAAGGCACGCTGACAAATTATGTCATTTTTGTATAGTATACAAATGCCTAAAAGATTTTCCCTAATAACGCCAAAGGTTGTTTTCTAAAGTTTTATTAATTTGTATTTGCTAATTGTTTGGTTTCTTTAAGGTCAGACTCATTTGACACATTTCTGTGGTTTTGTCCATATGACTCCTCTTGCTCCACCACCTACATTCTAGAAAACTAGTATTTTATAACCTTTCAAAACCAGCTTTTTATGAGGGAATATTTCTACAGCAGACTAAATTATACTATTTTGTGCGTGTGTTTCTTGTATTGCGCGATAGATGAGGCTAATGGATATTTTAGTGTCTTTGTGTTAAAGTTCCCGAAATTTCACCATCACCTAAGGAAGACGTGTGCTTAAAACAATTTGAAAGGGGCTGCTTGAGTCCCCACTTCTCTGTTTATTCTCTAGAACAGTTGGAGCCTCATGATAGGAGGCAGAGGGTGCAATCCATTTTTTTAAAAAACTTAAGGTAGAAACATAATGAAACGTCTTGTTTTCCAAAACGTACTATAGATTTTTAAAGCACAAAGCCTCACTTGTGTTAACACAGTGGTTTTAAGAGCCCTGCAGATGAGCAGACGACTCTCCCTCCTGGTTTGGTGATCACATCTGACTTCAGGTGTTAGCTCAAGTAAAAGATGTATCTCAGAGTGCTCACTCCTCCTCCTGACGCCTGCTGTTAGCCTTGTACTTCTCATCACAGTCCCGGCACCTTCTCGGTTTGCAGACCTTTTTTCCTGCCCTGGAGTCTTGGGTCCGTTTCCTTGTTGTCAGCAAGGGGTCAGGTGTGGGGAGATTCCCCCCACTGCCGTACGAGGACCAGACTGCAGCACAGGGCGATGGGCCTGCAGCCCGAAGAGGTGGCTTCCAGGTGCACACTGGTCAGTGATATGGGGGCCCAGGGCGCTTGCCCTATGGGTGCCCTGGCTGCTGGCTGGACTGCCATCAGAGTTACAGCCTGTGTACAGTCTATCAATTAAAGTTTTACACAGCTTTATTGGGGTACAATTTATATATAATTCATTTTGATGTATTTTTCCGATATTTTGTAGTAAAAAATTTCCAACATGCAGGGAAGTTGGAAGACTTTTACAGTGCATACCTATGTATACCCACAGCCTGGATTCTACAGTTAACACTTTATACTTGCTTTATCACATTGAAACTACATTTTAATGTAAAATAAGGCCATCTGATCCCAGCATTTAGAGTTTTCTTTCTGGTAGTACAATAACCTTTTCTTTTAATATAAGAGGTGTTTAATCCTACAAGTTTTTATTCTACATCTATGATAAGCCAGTTATTTAATTAGCGGTAACAGTGTTTCGATTACCTCTACTTTAGCCATCGAGCCAGTGACAGGAGCCCCCAGTGATCCTTCCGTGGGACACATGAGTAACAAGAATGGTATCATTTTGCCTCCACCTGCCCCAGTTCAGGAAGCTGGAGGCCCCCTGGGTTCTAAGACAACAGTGACTTCTGTTGGGACCTGTTGAAACTTGTCACATGTAACGGTCTATGCCAGGTTCTTCGGGAAGTTGAATAAAATCTTGAGCCTCAGCTGGAGGTGACGGTGGCTGTTCTTTGTCAAATCTACAGAATAAAAAGGGCACAGAGCTGCTGCTCGGAGTGGATGCTTTGGGGCTTCACATTTATGACCCTGAGAACAGGCTGACCCCCAAGATCTCCTTCCCGTGGAACGAAATCCGAAACATCTCGTACAGCGACAAGGAGGTAGGACCTGTCTGCACTGTAGATGCCCTGGCGGCCCAGCAGGTTTTTCCCCATCTCTCCTCCTTCTGGAGCAGCCCCAGCCAGACCGCTCCTTGTTAGCAGCAAGATCCTTTAATTCCCAGGCTTTGGGTTTTTGCTTGTTGATCTTTATAGTATTTACAGAACAGTACTGGCATCCTATTTTCAAACAGCATCACTAAACCCCTCTGCTGACTAATGAGAGGCTGGGAAGCTCAACTGTCAGGACTAAAACCCAGAGAACAGTAAACAAACCAGAAAGTAACCCTTTCTTATTACTTGGCTTTCTATTTCTGGTGAGAATTCTCTTTGTTTTTTTATTTTTAAATAAATTTATTTATTTTATTTATTTTTATTTTTGGCCGTGTGGGTCTTAGTTGCTGTGCGTGGGCTTTCTCTAGTTGCGGCGAGAGGGGGCTACTGTTGGTTGTGGTGCGCAGGCTTCTCATTGTGGTGGCTTCTCCTGTTGCGGAGCACGGACTCTAGGCACGCGGGCTTCAGTAGTTGTGGCACGTGGGCTCAGTAGTTGTGGCTTGCTGACTCCAGAGTGCAGGCTCAGTAGCTGTGGCACACGGGCTTAGTTGCTCTGCGGCATGTGGGATCTTCCCAGACCAGGGATCAAACCCGTGTCCCCTGTATTGGCAGGCAGATTCTTAACAACTGCGCCACCAGGGAAGCCCCTCTCTTTATATTTTAAATGCGGTGTATATTAAACCCTCTCTCTGTGTCCAGTGCTTGATTCATGCGGTGCAGAGATATGGGTATACACACACACACACACCTCTCCATAACATGTATATGAATGTATATGTATTTTTTATATATATATATATATATATATAAAAATACATAATGTATACATATCAGCAGTGATATAAAGGATATCAGGCCAACTTGCTTACAAGAATTAAAGAAAAATTAAGTTTGAATAACTCAAATGAGCACTCTAACTTAGAATTCAAATATTACTACATAGGATTGTGACTTTTCCCTAATGCTGTAATCCTATATTTATTCATTCTTTGTTAATTTTTTAAATTAATTTTTATTGGAGTATAGTTGCTTTACAATGTTGTGTTAGTTTCTGCTGTACAGCAAAGTGAATCAGTTAAACATATACATATATCCACTCTTTTTTAGATTCTTTTCCCATATAGGTCATTACAGAGTATTGAGTAGAGTTCCCTGTGCTATACAGTAGGTTCTTATTAGTTATCTATTTTATATACAGTAGTGTGGATATGTCAGTCCCAATCTCCCAATTTATCCCCTCCCCCGCCCTTTCCCCTTTGGTAGCCACATTCATTGTTAAGTTTAAGAGTTTTTGAGCATCTCCTTTGTGTTAGGTTTTGTGGGAGAAACAAAGATGTAGAGAATGCAGTCTCAGCCCTCAGGGAAGTTATAGTCAAGTAGTGACTCAACTGCCGTGATACATAACCTCAGTGTGAGCGGCTGGTGACAGAGGTGGTGATGATATGGTGCTTTTCCACCTGCCAGCAGCTTTGCCCTGGCTCTGATTCAGTCTTCACAAGAACACTGCTGTGAGAGTAGGGGCTGTGTTCTGGTTGCTCTGTGTCACCTCAGGAAGCAGAGATGCAGAGGGATCAGGTGACCTGTGTCTGGTGAGAGGAATAGCAGAAGCCACATCCCCCGAGTTTCCAGAGAAGCACAGAGGACGGGCCCTGAGACTCTGCACCAGGCTGAGGAAGGCAGGCCCGGGCGTGGAGTGAGTAACAGAGACGGCCCACGTGGCTGCCTGCAGAGCCCCCACCCCGTGCAGGTTTCCTGCTTTCTCTTTCCTCGTGTAGCAACTAGAGGAAAGGAGCACCAGGCCCCTGGTTGCCAGTATGTGGTTGAGATCCACTCGGCCATGCTTGATGAGACAGATTGAGCTTCTTAATTCAAAACATTTTGGCTTCTCAGATTTTTGTAAGTAATCCAGGAGATGAGCATTTAGGTATTTCTTTTTTAAAGCACTTAAACTGAAAGTTCTACGTGACTTAAAGCAGTAGGTGTGCTGGTAGTTTTTCATCTCCTAATTTCATAAAGTCTATTTACTGCACATCCACAACTTCGCGTGCTAAAGGCTCCCAAAACACTCATCCTTCACGGAAGCCAAGCAGTGAAGTCTCCCCTAGTGCGATGGCTCGACACAGTAAACTAATATTCCCTCTCCCGGGGCAAGGCGCCCCCGAGTTCCATCAGGTCAGTAACTCGCACAGTGCAAGGGCCCCAAGCTGGCTTGACATGATGAGAAGTAGTCTTGGTCATTATATACAACAACCATGCTGTCACAACAGAAGTGCTGGTTTATTTTAAGTGAGCCATTGATTCTGTGTGCATGCCCCGGCATGGCACCGAGCCTGTGGTTTCCCCACTCCTTGAGGTTTCCCACTGACAGCTCTGGGCTTTGATAGCAGGGCCAAAAATAAGCTCACTAAATTCATAAATAGCAGCCTACACAAGAGCAATACTGCTTCTAAGTTCACTTGACCAAAAGCGAAACAAAGGACCGTTTTTCTGTCCTCTGTGTGCTAACCCCTTGTTGGACAATATAGCATGTGAAAGAAATACCCAAGAATAGATCTTCCTAAACGACTTCATCTGCTTAGCAAGTCTTTCTTGGGAGTGGATATTCATGTTTAAAGTGCATCTCTGTCTATGACATAAATCACAGCAAGATCCTTTCTGACCCACCTCCTAGAGAAATGGAAATAAAAACAAAAATAAACAAATGGGACCTAATGAAACTTAAAAGCTTTTGCACAGCAAAGGAAAACATAAGACGAAAAGACAACCCTCAGAATGGGAGAAAATATTTGCAAATGAAGCAACTGACAAAGGATTTAATCTCCAAAATTTACAAGCAGCTCAATATCAAAAAAACAAACAACCCAATCCAAAAATGGGCAGAAGACCTAAATAGACATTTCTCCAAAGAAGATATACAGATTGCCAACAAACACATGAAAGGATGCTCAACATCACTAGTCATTAGAGAAATGCAAATCAAAACTACAATGAGGTATTACCTCACACCAGTTAGAATGGTCATCATCAAAAAGTCTACAAACAATAAATGCTGGAGAGGGCGTGGAGAAAAGGGAACCCTCTTGCACTGTTGGTGGGAATGTAAATTAATACAGCCACTATGAAGAACAGTATGGAGGTTCCTTAAAAAACTAAAAATAGAACTACCATACGACCCAGCAATCCCACTACTGGGCATATACTCTGAGAAAACCATAATTCAAAAAGAGTCATGTGCCACAATGTTCATTGCAGCTGTATTTACAATAGCCAGGACATGGAAGCAACCTAAGTGTCCATCGACAGATGAATGGATAAAGAAGATGTGGCACATATATACAATGGAATATTACTCAGCCATAAAAAGAAACGAAATTGAGTTATTTGTAGTGTGGTGGATGGACCTAGAGTCTGTCATACAGAGTGAAGTAAGTCAGAAAGAGAAAAACAAATACCGTATGCTAACACATATATATGGAATCTAAAAAAGAAAAAAAAAAGGTTCTGAAGAACCTAGGGGCAGGACAGGAATAAAGATGCAGACGTAAAGAATGGACTTGAGGACACGGGGAGGGGGAAGGGTAAGCTGGGACGAAGTGAGAGAGTGGCATGGACATATATACACTACCAAATGTAAAATAGATAGCTAGTGGGAAGCAGCCGCATAGCACAGGGAGATCAGCTCGGTGCTTTGTGACCACCTAGAGGGGTGGGAGGGAGACGCAAGAGGGAGGAGATGTGGGGATATATGTATATGTATAGCTGATTCACTTTGTTATACAGCAGAAACTAACACACCATTGTAAAGCAATTATACTCCAATAAAGATGTTAAAAATAAAAAAATAAAAAAAAGAAATAAAGTGCATCTTTGAAATCTAGGATGTGTCCGGTCTCATCAGGAATGAATGAGAACAACAGTTGCCGTTTTTTCTTTATATTCGACCCTGCCTGGTAGTCTGGCCCTGGGTTCTCCTACTAAGCTACCCACCCTCCCACCCGCCCATCCATAGCATTCCTCTTTCTCTCCCCTTTGATTTTTGTAGTATTTTCCTTTTCTACTGCAGTCCATTCTTTGTCACTCTTTAACCGTATTCTTTCTATTAACAGTTTTCTTCAAACCATCCCCATGTTTGGAAATCTGGGGTGACACCCTGTATGCTGTCACATCAAATCTAAGCCCTTCTGACTGCCCATCCCCAGCCCACCTCACCAGCCCCGACTCCTGCCTTCCTCCCAGTCTAAACCCATGGTTTTATCTTAGTCATCAAAGAGTTAATAATGACACACACACACACACACACACACACACACACGCGCGCGCGCGTGCGCGCGTGCACTAACACTGCTCATTTCCCCATCTCTGCCTTATTCCTATTGCTTGCCCTGTCCAGAATGCCCCTCCATCCTACCTTTTAGCTTCTCTGTCATACTCTTTGTCTAAGACCAGCTTATGTCCATACTACCCTGAGGATTTGTGACTTGTGCCACCCAATGAGGCACTAACACGTGATGTAATCTCTTGAGTAGTTGACTCTTGTTGGTCTAGTTCCAGCCAGGTGGTGAGCCTCCTGTAGGCAGGGCCGCCTCTGCGGCGGCCCTCCCAGTGTTGGCCTCAAAGTTGGACCTGTCAAGGGTTTGTATTTCAGATTTCCAAGCCTAAGATGGTGCCGAGAACCCAGCTTCCAGGATCCTGAACTTCCTGGGCACCATGAAGCCAGGACAAGGCATGGCCTCGTGCTGGAACTTTGCTAGGGGGGTTGCTGCTTTTGTGGAATTTCCCAGTTGGTGGCAATGTTCTAGGCTATCAGACTGAAACTGTTTTCTGCTTTTTCCTTTCAGTTTACTATTAAGCCATTGGATAAGAAAATTGATGTCTTCAAATTTAACTCCTCAAAGCTTCGTGTTAATAAGCTGGTAAGTTGAGATCCTGGTTTTTGTTACAGACTGTAGTTTTTCTGTGAAATTGAAAGCCGTTTTTGAACCAGTATCAGAGTGACATGTTGTGAGGTGTAGAATGATAACTCACTTGGTACGTGCTTCTCTGATCAGCCTTGAAAGATTTCTCTTTAGCGTAACCTAAAGAGTCAAACGTACATTTTGTGATGAGGAATTTCTAAAAGTTATTTTTATTGAAGTACTTTATACATATGAAAGAATATGTATAATGTATACATGGGGTATAAAGAACAACAGAAATAAACAGCTACCTACCCACCACCAAGCTTTAAGAAACAGCACACTCCCAACACTGTGGAACCGCCCTTGCATTAGCACCCTGCTGTCCCCCCTCTCCCCAAAGGTGACCACCATTCTCAGCTGTGTGCTTAATATCCCCCTGCTTTTCATCAGAACTTTAGTTCGTATACGGCAAGTTATGTATGTTTTTGAAATTTATGTATGTGCTATCAACTGTGTTCTTCTGTCACATGCCTTTTTTACACATTATTTTTTGAGATTTATCTACGTTGATGCTCAAAGATATGGTCCTTTCATTTCACTGCTGTATAGTATTCCATTATATATTCTGTTAAAATATATATATATATATTTTTTTCTCCGTTCTCCTGTTAATGGACAATTAAGTGCTTTCTGCATCTTGTATCTGCCCACTGGTGCGCATGGGCAGTTGCTTCCGTGGAGTCTAGAGAGTGTCTTCACATAGCCCTGCATGTGGTATATGTCCAAATTCAAGGTTATGTCATGTTGTTTTCCAAAGAAGGTGAATTAATGTACAGATCCAACAACCCTGGGTGAGACTTCCTTTTGCCTTATATCCTATATCCTCAGCAATTGTGTTATTAGCCTTTAAAAATTTTTGCCAATCTTGTACATTTAAAATGGTATCTTCAGTGTCATATTAATTTGCATCTTTACTAATGAGGTTGAATATCTTTTTGTATATTTATTGGCCAGTCTCATTGTCTCTTTTGTCAAACTTGTTTCTTGTCTTTTGGCTGTTTTTCTTTTGGGTTGTTTGTTTTCTTTATTGGTTATCTCTTCTTCCACTTTGTGTCTTATTTTTCCTCTTGCTTTTTATGTCTCAACAAATTTTAATGTAGATAAACGTATACATCTTTTCCTTAACTATTTGCGCTTTTTGTGTCTTGCTTGACATCTTTCCTTATCCTGTGACCATCAAGATATTCTTCTATGTTCTCTTCTAAGAATTTCCATGGCTTGATCTTTGCACTTAAGGCATTAATTCCTCTGGAGTCGAGTTCTGCATGTGGTGGAGGTGGGGGAATCCAACTTACTTTTTTCCCACGAATGACTTGTCGTCCCAGCCCTGCCTGTTGGACAAGCTTAGCCGTCATCTTCCCTGGTCTGCGGAGCCATGCCCTGACTCCGCAGAGTGAGGGGCATCAGAAGACAAGCTAAATGGCACCCCTTCCTCTCTTCACTGTGATTGTCTCCAGAGCTGAGGCCTGGAGGCCACAGGGAGGACGTTGGTGTTTCCCTCCATACCTTCTCTCAGGTTCCCCACAAGAGCCCTTGGACCAAGATGCTGTAGCTGCTGTGCTGTCTCAGTGGAGTCAACGTGTGGGTATAACATTTCTCCTGCTTTCATTGCACAGATTCTCCAGCTGTGTATCGGGAACCACGACCTGTTTATGAGGAGGAGGAAGGCTGATTCTTTGGAAGTTCAGCAGATGAAAGCTCAGGCCAGGGAGGAGAAGGCCAGAAAGCAGGTGAGCAGGTGAACTGCCGTTGTCTCCTGGTGGTAGTCTCGGCCGAGAGGTAAGGAGTGGTCATGGGCTCACAGGAGTCCTTTGAGCACGGATCTGCCTACTCTTATTTTATTCCTGTTGGGTCTTTTTGGCTGATGAATAAATGATGGTGGGATGTCAGCTCTGGAAATGAGGAATAAACTCTAACAGCATATCTCAAAGACACATCCCTAGTTATTTCTGCAGTGAATTGAGTGAAGTGTGATTAATGCACGTTGTGGGCAGAGATAGCCAAGCCCACATGTATCCACCCACCTATCCACCCATCCATCCATCCATCCATCCATCCATCCATCGTCCATGCAGCTAAGCTTTCATTCTTTCTGCCTGCCTGTCTCCTGTGCCCAGACTTCTCCTTTTCTAATTAGATGGTGATGGAATGTAGGGCAGCATCTCTGCGCCCACTGCTGGAATTAGACTCCAGCCGCGCTTCCCCATTGCAGGTCAGCCCAGGCGGCACATCGCCCACAGCGAGAGGTGCCAGGAGCACGTTATCAGCAGTCTGGACGATCTGCATCATTGTTTTCTACTCTTAGACCTTTTTGACTCACCGCAATCCGCACAGCTAATCTGAGCCCCGCTGCTGAGAAATATCAATCATGGCTTTGGATGAACTACTCGACAGAGTAGCAGCAGCTGCAATCGGCTGCCCTTAGGACTTGCAGGCTTGGAGGGGTAATAATTAGTCTGTGTGCAGCTCTCTAATTTGGGTCCTCCGACGAAGCTGGCTCCCGGCCCTGAGGTTTAGAATGAAATGCCCAGTGTGATCCATTGTGCTCTCGGCTCCGTCTCTGTGCTCTCGGCTCCGTCTCTTTGCTCTCTGAGATGGCAGGCCACAGATGTACTCTTCGGGATGCTTTGGGGTGGGGTGGGGGGCAGTGGAATGGATTTTGCTGGACAAAGAAATGCTCCTGGGCCAGCACAGGGTCATAGTGGCAACTTCAAGAAGAGCCCTCTCTGACCTCTTTGTCAGCAGAGGAAAGCTTAGAAGTGAGAGATCTGATCACGGCAAGGAGTGTGTAAGCCTCCAGGCTGGCAGAGAGTAGCTTGAACACACCCCTGGACCTGCACTGCCTGTAGGATGGCAGATGCACGTTCCTGGCATCTGGCAACCACAGGTCAGGGGCTCCATGGCCCAGCAGTACAGACATTGACCTTGGAGCCAGATGTGAAACTTAGTATGTGACCCTAGTGATTGACTTACCTTCCAGATCTCGGTTTTCTTATCTGTCAAGTGGAGCTAAGTATCTCTCTTCTGTGTCTCAGATCAGAGGACACACTGTACCTGAAGGTCTTTGTGAGCTGAAACCGCTTTGCAAACAGGAGGTCCCTTATGATTGGGGTGGAGGTCTCAGGGAGGGTGCAATGCTGAGAGCAGAAGGGGGTTGTAGACTTTTTTCAAGTGGAGGATAATGGGGATCTAGTCATCCACCTAATGGGAATTGTAATATGATGGAAATTAGAGAACAAATCGGCCAAGCTTTTCATTGACCTGCAAGAGGAAAACTGGAGAAAAATTTACTGTATTTTATTGCTTGTCTTTGCATTATTCCTTTGAGGCCCAATGCGTTTTTTTGACTTACTATTTAGAAAAAGCAGCAATCTTAAAAATCTTGTGTTTGGGAGAAGATTGAAGCAAGAAGTAAGTAATTAAATGTGCTTTAATTATTTAAGGAAGAAAATAGTGCAGTGGTCACTTCTGGCTCCTGCTTTCTGAACTCAGCTAGAGCCCTAGGATCACAGAGAATAGCACTTGTCCTCTGCTTGTTCCCCTTATTAAGCTCGGCATGTGGCCCAATTAATACAGTGATCCGGAAGGCAAGGGAGGCAGCAGCAGCTTAGTGCTGGTGCCGTAAGGATCAGGGCCGCGTCCTCACTCCTCCCCCCACCCCGTGCTCCCTCCTGTCACAGGCCTGGCTCAGGAGTTGCTTTCGCTTGAGGCTGTGGGGGTCTGTGCCTGGCTGCCGCCGCCTCCTGCTGTGAAATACGATGTGTGAGCTATTGATGCATCACACAGATGATTCCATCTTCTCCGAGGGTCAGAGGCAAGAGTGGAGCTACTGTTGATGAGATTAGAGGTGTGGGATGGGTCCGTGTGGATAAGAAGTGGCACGGTGGCTCATGGTGGTGGAGAGGGACACGTGGTCTATCTCTGGAGCTGCCCCTTGGGGAGAAGGAGCCTGCATTGTGTCCTGTCAGCTGCAGGGCAGAGCCACTGGGGTCTCAGGCACGTTGGCCAGGTAGCTGTTTCCGTACCCAGCGTGTACGGATGCACCCGTACATCCAGGTGGAGACTGGCTCCGTGTTCTGCTGTTTGTTCATTTACAACTAGATGATTTTTCAAGGAGCACGGCTTTCCACTCTAGAGCTGGTTTAGAAGGATGGAGGGTGGTGGACAAGGAGAACGACACTGGTACCTAAAGTCCAGGGAAGAAAAGGGTCCCCAGAGGGGAGACCCTGGGCACTGGCTGTCCTCAGATCTGTGGCACAGCAGGTCATGGGCCCTGTGACCAGCGGCCGCTCATTCCCCCTAGATGGAGAGGCAGCGCCTCGCTCGAGAGAAGCAGATGAGGGAGGAGGCTGAACGCACGAGGGACGAACTGGAGAGGAGGCTGCTGCAGATGAAGGAAGAGGCGACGATGGCCAACGAAGCCCTGGTGACTTCCAAGGGGCTGGGTCCTGGGAGGCTACTCGGACTCCCTCTGGTTCTGGAGTTAGGCCCCCAAGGACCACAGATGAGGCACATTTGCTTTGACATTTTGGCTTAAAATTATTGTCTTCCTCTCCGCCTGTGTTTCCAGGAGCAGATTTAGATTGAGTTCAACCTCCAAGTGCAGGCAGACTCCACTCACTGTGGGTCACCTTTCCTGCAGGGTGTCTCAGCCTTGGCCTGCCCCACCTCGGGGCCAGGTCATCCCCTGGTGGGGGCCATCCTGTGTGTTGAGGGCTGGTTGGCCGTGTCCCTGGCCTCTGCCCACTAGATTCCCCTATTTGTGACAATCAAAAATGTCTCTAGACATTGTGATGCGTCCCCAGAGGGCACAGTCTCCCGTGCTTTTGAAGCACTTATTTAAAGAGAAAGGACAGAGTTAAGTTGGGTTTCTCCCTCATAAAGTGTAGCCTCAGCTCAAGTGGTCCCCATGGAGGGACCCTGAAGGGCCTTCTGAGAAGTTGAAGGGTGTGGCTTGGGGACACTCAGTGGCAGGGCCCCAAGGAGTCCAAGACCTTGGTCCTTGCTGACCTGAGTGTCTGAGGCCTGATCGGGGCGGGATGACAGGCACAGGACTCCTGTTCCCGCTGAGCACGCTCTTTTCTCCAGATGCGGTCCGAGGAGACAGCCGACCTGTTGGCCGAAAAGGCCCAAATCACTGAGGAGGAGGCAAAGCTCCTGGCACAGAAGGCGGCAGAGGCCGAACAGGAGATGCAGCGCATCAAGGCCACGGCCATCCGGACGGAGGAAGAGAAGCGCCTTATGGAGCAGAAGGTGCTGGAGGCCGAAGTGCTGGCGCTGAAGATGGCTGAGGAGTCCGAGAGGAGGTCAGCATGGGGGCGGGGAGGCCCTGCGCTGGGGCAGAGCCTGCGGGCAGCTGCTGACCCGTCTCCCGGGCAGGGGCAGAGGCTCCTTCCCGCACAGGCCTGTGGGGCTGGAGCTGGACGGGCGCAGGAACCTAGTTCTCCTGTCTAGTGGACTCTGGTCGGGCTGTGCCTTTGCGATGAGCCCCCGTCTCTGTGATGCTTGTGTTTGCAGGAAAACCATCGAGCTTGTCCACAGGCTGCTGTTAGCTGAGGAGACATGAGGAGGCTCTTCTGGCATTTACAGAATGTGCTTCTTCTTTTCCCTTTTGGTTTGAGGGGTGTGTGGGGAGACAGCAGCTATTCACCTTTAACGCTTCCCTGAAGATGGGAGGGGAGGGCAGGGTGCCCTGGCTCACAACCAGGTCGAAGGATGGGACTGTAGTCTGTGCTTTTCAAAGACAATTGGAGGCTCTGGGCTGTGCTGGTTCCGCAGCCGTCAGACAGCCCTGGCTCATTCCTCGCGGCACTCGGTCTGTGGGTTTAGAACACCTGAATTTGGCTTTTCACTGCCAGGGTGCAGTCGCTACAGTTTCCTCTCCATTCTTTGCGTGTCATTCTGGGAATACGGTTCCACGTTTCCTGCCCTGCCCCAGGCTCCTTTCTTTCCATGTGCGGTCACTTCCCCGTGAATGATGTGTGTTGGGCTGGGTCCCCTGGGTCCAGTGTCCTGACGAGGCACGAGGCCCTCAGCGACGTACTTATCTTCCTGCCCGAGGAGGTTGTTTCACTTGGGGGTCGTGAAGAATCAGTTCTTTCACATCCTGCCCTTTGTGATCCAGTATGACACCTTTGCCCAGCCCACTCTCACCCAGAAAGAAGCAGAGGAAGCTTCTAGCCCCTCCCCCGATTTCCCTCCCCCTCCCCCAGTTGCAAAGGTTCATCCTTGACTCTTCTGGCCACCTGCTTCACTGCTCTCCCAGTTTTGATTTAAACTGGAAATCAATTGAAATGAACAATACCTGGGAATGTTGTTCCTGCTTCGGAAGTTCTGATTTCATGTAAATCCTCCCCCACCCCCCAACCCCCGTGCTTGTTTGCCTGGTCTGGTGCCACCCTCAGGGTTAATCCAGCTCCCTCCTCTCCAGGGGTCAAGGGGGAAGAGGGGTCTCTTTCCTCCTCCTGTCATCTTCTGTGGAGCTGAGGGCCCCTTCTCTCCTTGCAGGGCCAAGGAGGCAGATCAGCTAAAGCAGGACCTGCAGGAAGCCCGCGAGGCAGAGCGAAGAGCCAAGCAGAAGCTCCTGGAAATCACCACCAAGCCCACATACCCGGTGAGCCTGGGGCTGCCAGCCGCGCTGCTTCTCACCTCGTAGTGGTCCCTTCCCTCCCAGCCCTCCAGTTCCCCTGGTGGGGCCTTCAGGGCGACTGTTAAGCAAACGCATGGTGGAGCGAATGGTGCAGAATGTTCTAGGGCCTTGAAAGAGAGATGGGACGTAGGGAGGTGACTTGGTTTAAGCAAAGTAACAGAGGTGGGAAGCAAAGTGGTCCAAGGGGTAATAAATGATACCATTGATGATCTTATAGGGCAGATGGTGGGAGAAGTAGATTGGGGCCGTATTTTAGATGAGCCTCTGATCTGGGAGGAGAAAGTCCTCAAAACAAATCTAACTGCCTCACTCTCTGCTTCAGGGGTGGGCACGCTGGGTCCAGAGCCTTTGTGGCCTCTGGAGGGGTGGGTGGTTGACGCAGCAGTGCCCTTGGTTCTTGTGGAACCGAACCTCCTAATCAGATTTCTCCTTCGTAGCCTATGAACCCACTCCCAGCCCCACTGCCTCCTGACATACCAAGCTTCAACCTCATTGGTGACAGCCTGTCTTTCGACTTCAAGGATACTGACATGAAGCGGCTTTCCATGGAGATAGAGAAAGAAAAGTACGGAGCCCCCTCCCCTCCCCTGTGCCCCGCGTGGGCAGCCTGGCACTAACTCCTACAAAGGTTTGTTCTGTCCTCACCCACTGGGAGAGGAATTTCCTAATTGGAAATGAAGGGCGACAGACCAGCATTCATCTTCCAGGATAAAAATGACACTTGATTGGTGATCCGGAGTTTGTAGTGACTCCAGAGCTCACCTGAAGTCTAGGACTGGCTGTCAGAGGTCTCCAAGCCAGTCAGACCGCTGTTCACGTGGTGGTCCATGGTGGTTGTGTTCTAACCTGGTGATGCGACACGTTTCCTAGTTGTGTTCTCTGGCGGCTGAGCTCTGTGGCGGGTCCCATGTCTAGAACAAGGGCGAGAGAGAAGAAACTCCAGCTCAAGGCTGAGGAGGGCTAACGGCTGGGGCTACAGTCATCTTGAGCAGCCCTGCTGCGGGATCCGCACTTTGAGCCCAGCGTGCCCTGAGCTGTCTTCCTCCTTCACTTTATGGTCAGGGGACGTGGCTCTGAGATGGAAGGGAGCCCCACTGCAGAGGGCACCTAACCGAGGTCCCCTAATCAGGGCCGTCGGTAAATCGGCCATCTGTGCCATGGCTGGGCAGGGAAATGTCACAGTAGCTGCCAGGCACGAGGTGCCTGGGTGACAGGGTCCTTTATCTTTTATCTCATTTCGTTCCCACCAACTGACTTCAAAGGTAGGTTTAGTGTTCCCATTTATAAATGAGAACCCAGATTTAGAGCATTTAAGGAGCTCACCCAGCACCCCACAGCTGATGAGGGACAGATCCGGGGTTCAGCGCTTCGTCCGTCTGACTTTGCGGCCCATGTGCTTTCACCTTGTCTGGTGTCCTCAGGTAACCCTCTCCGTGTCCAGCACGGGCAGCCACAGGCCGGGCAGTAAGGCTCTCTGGGCTCATGTCCTGAGGATAGAGGGACCCAACGTCTCTGTCTGTGGCACCCGCAGCCCCTCCACCCGTGGTGGAGTTCCCTCTGCCCTTCACTGTTTTCTAGGCGTGCTCAGCAGTACACGGTTGTGTGACTGTTTCCTAGGCGTGCTCAGCAGTACGTGGTTGTGTGACTGTTTCCTAGGCGTGCTCAGCAGTACGTGGTTGTGTGACTGTTTTCTAGGCGTGCTCAGCAGTATGTGGTTGTGTGACTGTTTCCTAGGCGTGCTCAGCAGTACACGGTTGTGTGACTGTTTCCTAGTCGTGCTCAGCAGTACGTGGTTGTGTGACTGTTTCCTAGGCGTGCTCAGCAGTACGTGGTTGTGTGACTGTTTTCTAGGCGTGCTCAGCAGTATGTGGTTGTGTGACTGTTTCCTAGGCGTGCTCAGCAGTACACGGTTGTGTGACTGTTTCCTAGGCGTGCTCAGCAGTACACGGTTGTGTGACTGTTTCCTAGTCGTGCTCAGCAGTACGTGGTTGTGTGACTGTTTCCTAGGCGTGCTCAGCAGTACACGGTTGTGTGACTGTTTCCTAGGCGTGCTCAGCAGTACGTGGTTGTGTGACTGTTTCCTAGGCGTGCTCAGCCGTACACGGTTGTGTGACTGTTTCCTAGGCGTGCTCAGCAGTACGTGGTTGTGTGACTGTTTCCTAGGCGTGCTCAGCCGTACACGGTTGTGTGACTGTTTCCTAGGCGTGCTCAGCAGTACACGGTTGTGTGACTGTTTCCTAGGCGTGCTCAGCAGTACGTGGTTGTGTGACTGTTTCCTAGGCGTGCTCAGCCGTACACGGTTGTGTGACTGTTTCCTAGGCGTGCTCAGCAGTACACGGTTGTGTGACTGTTTTCTAGGCGTGCTCAGCAGTACGTGGTTGTGTGACTGTTTTCTAGGCGTGCTCAGCAGTACGTGGTTGTGTGACTGTTTTCTAGGCGTGCTCAGCAGTACATGGTTGTGTGATGACTGTTTTCTAGGCGTGCTCAGCAGTACACGGTTGTGTGACTGTTTTCTAGGCGTGCTCAGCAGTACACGGTTGTGTGACTGTTTTCTAGGCGTGCTCAGCAGTACACGGTTGTGTGACTGTTTTCTAGGCGTGCTCAGCAGTACGTGGTTGTGTGACTGTTTTCTAGGCGTACTCAGCAGTACACGGTTGTGTGATCAGGGTGAGGCTGCTTACTGCTTTTTCACAGTTCATGTTTTCTTACTCATTACCTGTGCGCACCAGGCACCACCCGTGCGTGGGAATCACTGCAGAAGGTCCCTTGTGTCTGTGCTGCCCAGTTTGCCTGGCTGTGCCCGTGTAGCTGGACACCCTGAGGATGGCTTCCTTCATAGATAACCATGTGTGCTTGCAGGTGGTGGTGGGCATCTTTCTATTCCTGGTGTTTGCTGAGTGAGCTTCTGTCATCTTTAGGAGATTATGTCCCAAAACAAGTAGGGATGTGGCCATGGCCTATCAGAAGAGGTCACTAGAATGGAATTACTTCTCCGAGAAGGGCTGAGACAAGATTGTTTTGGATGCCAGGAGGCTTGTTTCTTGTGTTGTTTTCTGTGTAGAACTAAAACTATCTGTTATCCATTACAACTGGTATGAGAGTTTACTGAGGCTTTCCTACACTTCCTTCTGTTTAATCCCGACCACAGCCCTGTGATCGTTATCCCTATCTTATGGATGAGGAAACAGATGCAGAGCAGTTTAGTGACTGGCCCAAGCTCCCATGGCCCGCGAGTGGCCAAGCAGAGATGTGAACCCCAGGCTCAGACCCTGGGTCCCAGGCCAAGCAGCGTGTGGGTCTGGAGCCTCTCGGCCACGGTGCGCCTCACTGTTTGCCAGACCCCATGATACTCTGTCCTCTCTCTGGCAGAGTGGAGTATATGGAGAAGAGCAAGCACCTGCAGGAGCAGCTCAACGAACTCAAGACAGAGATCGAGGCCTTGAAACTCAAAGAGAGGGAGACGGCCTTAGATATTCTGCACAACGAGAACTCTGATCAGGGCGGCACCAGCAGCAAACACAATACCATTAAAAAGGTACCGAGTCTCTTGTCTTTTGCTGATTAGGGCAGTTGTTAATGAAATGTGAGGTTGGCATCTGGTTTCCTCAGTAGCCGAGTCATTAGACTGTTGTCATTTTTTATATGTACCTAGTTGAGGAAATTTTTTGACTCACGCCAGAAAGGGAATTTAATCTGCCAGTGTCTGTGAATCCATTGACTCGATGGAAGGGGAGCTTGTGTTAAAAGCTCTGATGAAATGAATCACGGTTACAGGACAGGTTTTGATCCATCATTTAGCAGTAAAGCAATTCTGTCTTTTAAGCCGAGGGGAGTTCTGCCCAGGGAGCTGCCTTACTTAATGAGAAAGCAAAATGAAAGGGAGGCTGTTGAGAATGGCCTCTCCCTCTCGTCTTTTTGCGTTTTTAAGTGGCAAGGACTGTAAAATTCTGTTCTTGATTTAGAAACCAAATTCTGAATTTTTAACTTTTTTCAGACTTGAAAGGGAGTATCTAGAAGAACCTTAATGTTTTAAGAGATGAGACTTCATTTATGTTGCTAACAGTTTCATGTCTTTCTCCACGGATATTTTGAGCTTTCAGCATTTTGGAGGAAGTTAAATTCCATACTAACTATCAGCCCAAGAGTGTACATCTCTTACGCTGGGCAAAGCGGAAAGGTCCTCTCCTGCCAGGTGATGTCAGCTCCTGTCTCTTCCCCCAGGACCAGGCTAACACCCGTAAAATGGGGGTCAGTAAGACAAGGCTCTTCATTGAGTTTAGATGGTGATAGTTAGATGTGTTTCACTTTGTACGCTTTAGCGTAGTCTTTAAATTGATCTCCCAGTTTGAGAACTGTCTGTTTTCAAGAGATCTGTATCTACCTGCCATCGTTGAGGGGTACAGTCGGGAGCCCTGAATCCTCCCTCTTGACTCCGGTTAGTATTGGCACCGAGTAGAGAATTCCTTTTAATAGCGTGACCTGGAGGGAGAGACCTTTCCACAATCCACGTTCTTCTTTCCTCCAGCTTCTGTAACTTACCGGGTTTCCCTTCCAAACCAAATTCTGAAACAGTTAGCAAAGGGGAGCTGGAGCGAGGCCTCAGCCAGTGAGCAGAGAGAAAGAAGGATGACTGGGCCAGTGAGCCAGTTGGGCCTCACAGGAGCTGCCTCGGACCCCTCCCTGACCCACTCCTCCCCCGGGCGCCGGGCACAGGCTCATCTTTGCCACTGCTTCCATGAGCCAGGCCCTCAACCACAGGGCCCTGGGGTGCTGAAAGCTGGGGAGACCCGTTTCCAAGCCATAAAAACACACAAATGAAGTGGCTTGTCACAATTCAGGCCTGTCTGAGCATTTTGCAAATGGCACGTGTGGCATTGTTGATATCACAGGGTATGTTTTTGTTTTTCTTCATTTTATTTTGCTGGTTTAGCCTCAAGCCCAAGGCAGAAGACCTATCTGCATTTGAGCCCTCAAAGTAGGTTATTCCCAGGTACTCTGTATGTGGTGATGGGACTGACCTCTGTGATACTAACCCCTGCATGAGCTTGCCTGTCTCTGTCCCCGGGCCGTGCCGAGCCCTCCCGAGGGCAGGTGGCGCCTGGGGACTGGCCGCAGCATGCTTCGAGTCTGAGAGCAGGCATCCGCCCTGTGGGGCCAGAACAGCCTCCAGGGTCCAGAAGGCTGCCTCGTTCTGAAGAGCATGTCCTGGGGCTGTAGGACCAGCCGTCCTTCATCTTGTGTCGTTGTCGGGCTGGGGAAGGTCATGGCTTCTTGTCCGGTCAGGTCTGTCTAAAGTCCTTTGTCTTGGTGGCGTACTCCTTAGATAAATAACCCTAGCATGGAAACGGGGTCAATTTGGGTGTTCTTAAGACTGGTGCCTTTAAAACGAGATCAAGACCTTTCATGTGGTGACAGCCTCTGAAGACCTGCAGTCATACCTGGCAGCTTCTGGTCGTGGGATGAAGGGGCTGCCCGTGTTCCCTCATTTTCCTCTAGAGCCTCCCTTTCTGTACACATCTATTCTCTTTTCGAGGACAGCAAACCAATAACACAGGGGTCGATATGCAGTCAGGCTAAGCGGACTCTGTTCGCCGGCACACTAACGGCCACCTCTGCCTGGGCTTCTCCGCAGTCTGGGGCACGGTTGCAGTCGGTGTGAATTCATGTCGGGACAGAGAAATCTGGGCACCCAGCAGACGGGTAGTCAGTGCTCGTGGAGTGAATTAATTGAATAATTGCTGCTTTCCTTCTGCAACAGTTCATTATTCTCCCAACAGGCCTAGGCAGTGGAGAGAATTTATTACGCGCAATAATAACATCCTGCCTCTGCTCCTCGCCTGCTCCCCAGTAGTACCCCCGCCAGCAAGCCCACCCACACCTGACAGTCACATGGGATGTGTCCTTTGGTGTCCTCACCGTGCTTTCTGCTCCTAGAATAAAATAAGCCCATTGGAAGCTCTGTGCAAAACAGTGCGATCTGGCATAGGATAGGTCCTATTTGTGGTTGCTATTAAAGTCCCAGATGGATCTCATTAGAAGATGGATTCGATCTGTCAGTGGTTCCAGGAACCCATGGCGTGAACCACAATTTGCGTGTGACACTTTTGTTTAGCAGGCTCCTGTTTCTTCAGCTTTCATACCGCACGCTGGCGCTGAACACGCCAGCACCAAGCGGCGCATGCTCCACGCCGGGCAGGTGTGAAGAGCATGGAGTGGGCGGGCCGGGTGGCCCCTCTGCTCAAGGGATCACCCCGTGGCACCCAGAGGACCCCGGGGCGGCTCCACGGTGGCTTCCTGGACCCCGTGGCAAGCACAGGGGCATGCAGGAAGTCCCTTTTTGTCTTAGTCTGTGCTGTCAGATATTCTCTGCATGTGACCGTCCTGTTCTACCTTGATATGATTTCATCTCTCTTCTTTCTGTAATGATTCAGAACGCTTAACTTCTTCAGGGACCCAGTTCTGACCGTCAGTTCTCACTGAGCTGTGATTATAGACAAATGATGTTTGATTTGTAGTCAAATGTGTACCGCTCCTAGGACATGCACAGAAGCCTTTTTTTTTTCTTTTTATTTAGTGTCTTGATGTGAACTTGTTTTCAAAGTATTCTGCCAAGCTCCAGTTAATCAAGAATTCTGATTAATCAAGGATTAATAAAATGGAGTTGGCTCTTAAGACAGCTGGACTTAGTATCACCAGATTAAATAGTGGCAGCTTTTGCTACACGTGAAGTTGGATGCACTTTCCACTTTCTCGACTTTGGTGGTCCCTGTGGCCAGTGACCAAGCCTGACAGCCAGTCACCTGCTGTGCTGGGGCGGCTCTGGCCTTGTGCCTGCTGTGGTCTGGGCTGAAGTGAGCCTAGCTGATGAGAAATACCACGGCGGGCTTTGAAGGGTGGGCGCCTAGAATGTCAAGGGCACAGCTCCATCTAGAAAGTCCGGGATGAGAAATGCAGACCGGTGGTGAACTGGAGAGTGTCCATTGTCCTGAAACTTGTCATTAATCTTGGTTCAAACCAGCCTGCATTGATTTTTGTTTTGTTTTTCATGTCTTTTGATCATACATTTCTTCAAGGAAAGACTGGTTCTGCTACCTCCCGTGATCCGGGTGTACTCCTCCCCGTTGCTGTCTGTCCTCTCCTGCCTCACCTCGAGGCTGGTGTCTGACCCTGACTCATCAGGACCCTCCAGGGCTGGTGACTCTTAAGCTAATTACAAGGGTTTACCCACGGGTTACATGGGAATGCTGAGAGGCAGTCCAGTTTTCTTCACCAGGGTTGCCGCTGCTCTGCCACTTACTATCTCTAAAATTCATACCTTCTGTTAAGGGTCAGTGTCCTCACCTGTAAAAAGGGAATAAACAGTTCGTTCCCCCCCAGGATTGTTATGAGAATTTAGTGAGTTCACTGTAAGGACTCAGCGAGTGCTTAAAATTATATAAAGAAACAAATCTGCTTGCGAGCCTGGGCCGAGGGACGTACCACAGTTACGTGCACAACTTGTGACACGCGTATACAGTAAGTGTTTTAGTTTCCGTGTGTTTAGAGGTAAAAACTTTTAAAACTCCAGAATGAACTCCGCTGACTGTACTATCTGATTTGGATTTGCAAGGCTGTATTTTTCTCCTCCTGCTAATCTTTTTTTTTTTTTTTTTTTTTTGTGGTACGCGGGCCTCTCACTGTTGTGGCCTCCCCCATTGCGGAGCACAGGCTCCGGACGCGCAGGCTCAGCAGCCATGGCTCACGGGCTCAGCCGCTCCGCGGCATGTGGGATCTTCCCGGTCCGGGGCACGAACCCGTGTCCCCTGCATCGGCAGGCGGACTCTAAACCACTGCGCCACCAGGGAAGCCCTCCTCCTGCTAATCTTAACTCCATATTTCAATTTTCTCCCAATCGATAATCAGTACAACTGGTTTGGCATTTGCATCTGAGTCCCAAGCGGTGCTAGTGATCAGAAGCTGCCTTTGGGAACGTAGATTTGTGGCATTCTCGGGGGGAGTGACCATGACATGTATTCCTGGACTCTGGGTCTTGTGAGCGAGGGTGTGGGGTCTGGCAGTGAGGCTGGGGGAGGGGGACACGGTGTCTTGGGCTTGAACCTCTTGCCTTCAGAGCCACTGCACTGATGAAGTGAGTGGTGGCCAGGTGTGACTTAGCTGGGCAGCACATTCTGGAGGTGACAACACGTTCGCACCCTTCATCCCCTCTCAAGGGACAGCTTCACTCCCCAATTCTGGGCTGGTATGAGCGCCAGGAAACTTGTCTTTGTTTTTTGTGCCCGTGGTCTCTGAAGAAGCACAGGATTTCAAAGGCAGTCGACAAATGAGAAATCCTGTGGGTCATAGAGCTTAGAAAGCTTATTTTTTTCGTAAATGGTGTGAACCATCGAGGTCTAGCTGTGGCTTCCGCTGGTGGAGGAGCAGGAATGAGGAGCCTCGACATTTATCTGAAGCTCCAGCCGCCTCTCTCAGATCGGGAAGACATAAAAGTTCAATGTCATCTTCAATTTGCATGGACTCCCTTTGGAGATGCAGGGCTGGCCGAGTCAAGTGGAGCACTTAAAACACCAGGGAAGTGACAAATCACAGGGCGAGGGTGAAGAAGCGTGAAAGGCGTCTCCCACAGTTAAAGCAACCAGTCAGGCCTCCCTTGTGACCTCCATCAGCATCGCCTGCCTGGACGGGGGCAGCTCCACAGGCTGCGCTGCCCGTGTGGTGAACACATTCAGCATCCCCAGACCCCGCTCAGGGACCCACAGGGCTCTGCCTGCTTCGGAAACCCTGTGATGTCTGGTGGAGCGTCCCCTGCCTTGGCTCCCTGGCTCCAGAACTTTCCCTTTGTGAGAACAGGGCAGATGTGGTGGGGGGAGGGTGGAGAAGAAAGGGGAGCAGGAGTGGAGTGGGGAGCAGGGGTCAGCAGAGGCACCAGGTGTGGATGAAGAACACAGGAGCGAGGGCACTGGCTCCGTGGGAAGCTCGGGGGAGGCGTCGCAGGCATGGGCTGGTCTCGGGGCACCCTCCTCCTGGACATGAAGCCTGGGCTCATCCCTGAAGGTCACTCCCTCCTCACGCAGACTGAATGTCCACGCGCCTCTTAACTGTCGAGCGCTTCCAGTTTTCTTGCTTGTTCCTGGTAGCTCCCTAGGTAGAAGATTCCACCAGCCTCTTTGCCAAAAGACCACGATCCAGTCCCTCCCTTTGGTCGGTGGGCTTTACCTGGTCAAGCAGTTGCCCTTTGGGAGGCGTTGAGGAGTGTGCAAAACCTGCCTCGCCCTTCTAGGGTATTTTACCACCATTTGGAAGTGTCTGAGGACATTAGTGGGCCTTATTGGATGCAGTAAGACATCTCATTTGGTCCCTCAGCACTGAAGATACGTTTCAGTGCAGCATTCCTCCAGCACCTGATTTGTCACCGCAACAGCGGGAGGGAAGAGTCGGGATGCAAACTCATTCTGCAGGCTCGAGGTTCTATTCTTATGATCCTTGCTGTGATTTCCCTTCTGATATTGGCAATTTGAAATGACATCGGTCTATCTGCCCCATTTCCCGAAGGTGCTCGTTCAGAGTGCTCTGTGCCCATCAGTTAGCCTCCCCCTGCCCAGCGAGGTGAATCAGGCCGATTCGTCCATTTTCCAGGTGGAGGAATGAAGTGAGGACCTGCCAGCATCACACAGGCAGCTTGAGACATGGGCAGATACCGGTTTCCAGGCATCATCCTGCCACTTTAGGTCCCTAAAGGATTAGTAAACCAAAGGCACCCTCTGGGTTTTCCCAGGCATATTTCTCTCTAGAGCAGATACAGTAGCTGATACCAAACTGGATTTGTTAATTGTGGTGGACTCGGCCCTTCATCCTACCTCTGCTTAGGGATAAGTGTGTGGACAGCTCTCTCCCCGTGCACATCACCAGATGGTATTTGGGTACAAGCTGTCAACTAGCAAGACAGCTGAATAGCTTAATCTGACCCGTTTATAGCAGCCATCCCCCTTCACCGGCCCTGCCCCCTCAGCTTTGATTTGGAAGGGGAATGTTTATCACACCCCAAACCAGAGATTATGTTGGAATTTGCTGCTGCTGGATTTGGCTGTCACCTTCCTGCTCCTGGTGGAGAATCTGCCCGTCCTTTTGTATCTGCGCCCTCCCCCGCTCCTTCGTTCTCAATATGTAGTGGTTGAGAGGAAGTGTAACATGATTTTAGGGCTTGCATTTCAATTCCACTGCATTTTTATGGGACAAGCAGAGTCTCAGCGCCTAGAGTTATTAGGTTAGTATCTAAAATGGGTTCAGCGTTGTGGGTCTTTTTGTTTAAAATGAATTAGACGCTCCCCCACCCCTTCTTCTCTTTTCCCCCTGGGGATGAGTGGATTGAGGTGAGGCCCCCAGAGACTAGTTGGAGGAATCCTGGAGCTCTGGTTAGTTTTCTTCTCCCAGTTTAATTGTAGAGCTTCTTCTCTCTCATCATTGATAGCCGAAGTGGCTCTGTGTCCCACCCACCCCCTTTTGCTTTAGGAACAAGATTATCACAGTGCGGCCTTGTGAATCAATTTCTCTGTGCTGATGAAAGTGTAATTCATTCTTAATCAAACAGCCTTGCTGCTGCAGGCTCTGTGCCGGAATACATTTAGTTATTCTGTCTTCACTTTGGGAAGCAATCCCTCTCAAAAGGACTTTTGGAGGAGAGCTGGAAGGAGGGAGCTGGCAGCCAGCCTGGGGCTGTGGTTTTCCAGCAGGGGGCACTCCTGGGAGTGAGGCCGGAGGAGCTTCGTAGCTGGAAGCCTTCACTGCAGAGCAGGCCAGGAAGGATCGGCAAGCCTGGTGCTGGTCTTGGTGCTTCCAGGCTTGCTGTCTCTACACCCTGGGGCCCTCTCTCAGGGGCAAGCCAGGTCCTTGTATCTAGACGGGCTGCCTGAAACCCTCGCCCAGTGAGTGGGAGCCCGTGAGTCTGCATATTGTTTGCATGCCCGGGTTCAGGAGAGGCTGCCGGGTACCAAGTCCTTCCCTAGGGTTGGAGGAACCAGCCTCCTGTCTTTTTAAGGAGACAGAAGTGTCTCCCGAATCTGATTCATTAGCTGGTGGAGGTGTCTGTTCGGTGATACTGCACACAGCTCGGGTGGTGTGAAGAGGTCTCGCCCTGCCAGAAGGCTCCCCGTCCTGCCCTTGCACAGCCTGGTGGCCGTCACAAACAACGGGCAGTGTGATGGGGAGGTGGCTGTGGGGGAACTCTGCCAGGCTGTGTCTATCAAGGCTGGGCAGGAAGAAGGGGCCAGGCCACGGGTGGGCCAGAGCGCCCCCAAGACAAAAACCACACCATACAGATATGCAGCCGAGAAAGAAGAGGAAGTTTGTCTCCTCAGAATGGAGCTGGATTAGTGACAGACTTGAACAGCCGGTTCAGTCAAGAGAGAACTTAATTCCTCCTGTATTATTCACACGGCGGATTTTAATCAGATGTGAGGAGACAGCTGCAAGAGAGAAGCGGGTCAGTCCCGTGCCTGGTGAGGAAACTTCATGTTCTTTTGTCATCTTCAGGGAACTGGTGAGAGGAACGTGGGGTGCAGAGCTCCCGGAGGGGCTGGATGCGGCCGCCAGGACTCCCTGGCCGCCTCTGTCTGGACCCAGGGGGAGTTTTGGACGGTGCGGGGCAGACGTGGCCACCAGTCATGCTCGGGCAGAACTCTACCCGCGTGTCCTCAGAAGGATTCAGAGAAGGTGGACCAGACTTGACAGGTCCCAGAATGAGGCAGCCACTGTCCAAGAGGCCCTGCTTGTCTGTCTGCGTAATGAGGCCTTTCTGCTTCACCACCTGCTGGAATTCGGAGTCCGCCCAGCATGGCAGCGTGGTCGTAGAGCCACGTTCTGTGCACCTGGGGAGTCCCCCATGGCACCGCCCCAGTCCTGGAGGTGCTGCCCCCCAAGCAGTGGGTCTGGGGTGATGACAGGTGTTGCTGGATCACCAAAGGGGCTGCAGGGTGGTGGGTGGCCCTCGCGGCTGACTCCGGCTCTCACCGTTTGGCACCGCAGGATGCGAGGCCCAGGGTGGCGGGTCATCTCTGTGGTCCCTTTGCCACGCTGTGCGGAGAGCCAGGCCCGTCCCTGAGCAGGAAGGTGTACCGAATGCTGACGTGGCTTGTACACCTTGGGGTAGGAGAGGGTAGCGGGAATCCAGGATGCTTGTGAGCCGATTTCCAGGAGTCTACGAAGACGACCTGCAGAGGCCGTTCCCTTTTTGAAGGGCTAGCTTTGTGCTGTTTCCTCTAAGCCTTCCCCTCCTCCTTTACGGATACCTCCTGCCTGAGGCTACACGGTAAATGTGACAGTGAGCTTTCTAGAAAGAGCAGGTGGTAAGGGATCCCACAGGTGAGGGGAGGGCTGGGGTGTGGGGCGGAGCCGGGCCGGGAGCGCAGCTGGCAGTGCCTGAGGGGGAACCTCCCTGCCCCTGGGCTTGAGTCCCCATGTGGAAGATAGAAGCCCAGGCTTCTCCCCACGGACCGTCCTCACTGCCCAGCTCCCCGGCCTGTGCTCCAGCATGAGCAGGTCCTGATGCCTGAGATGAGGGACGCTGTGGAGGTAGGGCAGGCAGAGGAAGGGTTCCAGCCGCGCCAGTCAGCTCGTGCGGGATTATCCTCTGATGACGGGCTTCCTGTTGGAATTGGAACCACCACAAACTGTACAGAAAGGGTGAAAGGCGGGGGCGGGGCAGCCAGGTCTGCCTGTGGGCCGAGGTGGGACGCTCCAGTGCCCTTGGTGTCAGCAGCCACGTCCGCCACCTCCGTCCGGTGGCTCTGCCCATCCCTCCAACAGCCTGGAGACCATGGTACTGTCTTCTTGCCGAGGCTGCGCGTCCAGGGTGCTCTCCTGCTTCTGCACGGCCAGCGTTCGATCTCGCACCGCACCTCTCCTTGGGCTGGGGTGCGACTGCTGCTCTTGTGAGATAGGAGGTCAGTGCGGGCTGGGATCCAGGGCAGTGTGTTGCCCACTCGAAGAGGCCTTTGCCTCCCAATAAGCACACGCTCAAGTGACTGGAGTCTGGCGCTGCCAGAGCTGCCAAAACCCTCCACTGGCACCTCGAGGGGATAGCCAACACGCAGCTCCGGTAGGAGGATCCAGGAATTCTTGGAACCATCATTGTACAAACGGGCAGGAGGCTCTCGGAAGCCCCCACAGCCCGGGCTCCGTGCCTGCGGAAGAGGCCAGGCCTCTTGGGGGCATCTGCTCTCCCTGCCTCAGAGGCTGTGAACCCTGCCTTCGCCCTCACCCCTCCAAATCTGCCCTCTGCCCTGCTCCCCCTGGAAGGAGAGGAGTCGGAGCTGGGGGAGGGGCGATGTGACACTGCTGTTAGTAACACCAGCTGTAGCGTTTCACCACGCACCAGGCACGGCACCGAGCGCTCTGTAGAGTTTCTGTCCCTCCGCACGTCACCCTGCGAGGCAGGGGCTGCCACCACCCCTGCTTCTCGGTGGGAACTGGGGCCAGACGGAGTCAGTGACCTGCCCAGGACCACCCAGCCGCCGAGATGGGCTTTGGGTTGGTCAGTCTGGCCGTGCCTGTGAGTGACTCAGTGTATGGAAGGAAGGGCTGCGGCAGAGGCCCCGTCCCCTGCAGGTCCCCTGTACCGTGAGGAGCCGGCCTGAGGTCTCCCCGGGAGTGTGGGAGGAACCCGAGTGGAGACACGGGGTTTCACACCTTTTGATTCACTTTCCCCCAAGAGCCTTTTTGTCCCGGTGGCTCTCTGGCTGTCTTTCTTTCTTCCCCAGTTACCATCCTTGTTCCCATTATCACAGAGCACGTAACTCCCGGCCCGTCTCCTCTGCTTGTGTTTAGGGAGAAACCCATCCTTCTAGAGGGAGTTCCTTTTCAGCAAAGAAATGAAAGGTTTCTCCACTCCCGTTGGAGCTGGGCTTTCCAAAGGGTTTCTGAAATTGGTTCCACTGAAAAAAAGAGCTCAGATGTCTCCTTGCATTTAGCTTGTTAGTCAGGAACTTCAAGGCCAAAAGATTTGGCAGGATTTAAAGAGCTGGCTCTCAAGCTGTCTCATTTTGAGTGTACTGATGCTGCGTGTCTTTGATGGTGAAGTGGTTGGTTTGGAGTCTTCTTCCCCCACCCTGTGGAGAGCCAAGCTCTCTTTGGATTCAGGGACTGCCAGAGGTTGAGGGAATGGGCCAGACCATCTAGCCTGGCCCCATGGTTTAACTCCAGAGAAAAGCGGCTCAGAGAGGTCAAGGGTGTCCACTGAGGCTACACAGTGAGGTGGTGACGGAGAATTAGCGCCTGGGCCTTCTCAGCCCCAGGTGGAATTCTCAACTTTCCCCTGCATCTCACCATTTCGTTATCGTTATCACCTACATCTCATTCACTCAACAAACTGAGCTTCTGCTATGTGCAAAGCACTAAGCTAAGTGGTTTGAGGGTATGAAGATGAACAGTACGCACTCTGTGTCCCCCCTCCCTGAAGACACTCCTTAGCAAAATCCCAGAGCTGGGTATGGGGCACACAGTCTCACCCAAGTAACTGATTTCAGGAGTAGAGCAGGAAGCAGGGCACTGGGGGTACGCCCATGCCAGATGCTTCTGTTTGGGGAGATCCTGGGAAGGGACCTCCCGAGTTGGGGGATTGGGGTTTGGCAGCCCGGGAGGTCGCAAACCCTAGTTAGTGCTTTATCTGCCAATCAGAGAGCTCCACCGCCGATCCTCCCTCTCCCTTCCACGTCTTCTCAAGCTTGTGCCGCTCAGGACAGCATTCCTGGGAAGGCCTCACAGTTTCTGCCCAGAGGACCGCCCCATGTGCTGCGCCCTCCCTGCCTAAACCAGCCCTACCTGGAAAGCCAGTTGCCTCCCAGTTTGTGGATGGAAACCCCCTCTCAGCTGCCAGGTCACGGGCAAGTCTGCTTTGGGGCCACCTGGGGAGCCAGGAGTGGAAAGGATGAGCTCTTCCTCACCTGACACAGGCCTGCCCTGCCCGAGGCCATGTCTCCTTGCCTGAGCAGCGTGCCCAGGGCATGAGGACTGAGACACTTGCATTGCTGAGCTGGCCCTCGAGCCCTGGAGCGGATGAGCACCCAGGCTGGGACCAGCACGGACAGCACAACAAGAGGCATCGTTAGAGACTCCTTTGTAGATGGGGATGTGAGAATCTATTAAAATGCCGAGGGTTCCCCTGCCCTCTGTGAAAAGGCGACATTGATGACATTTTCCTGCTGACATGCTTCTGCACACCAGCCATCCCTCCTGGCACGTCCTCATTTGTCACCTCCTAATTTGAGTTCCTGGGCAAATCTGGAAACTTACTTGGGATTGACCACGAGCTTCTTGAACATCTACTTGAACCGTCTTCCCTTTCACTCCCAGCCACCTTTGAGTTTAGTCCGGGAGGCAGGAGGGCATCCTGTCGTGAAAGAGCTGAAAGCCAGCCCCCCTTTCACTTTCTTCTCTGCTTCCTTGCAGCTCACCCTGCAGAGCGCCAAGTCCCGAGTGGCCTTCTTTGAAGAGCTCTAGCAGGTGACCCAGCCACCCGAGGATTGGCCACTCCTGCTTGCAGCACCGCTGGGATGGGCCTGACACCGAGGGAGCCATCCGTGGGCGGGCTGGATGGGGGCTTCCTTGGAGCTCTGGAGCTTTTCCTGGCTGAGCGGAGAGCCCAGCCCCCTTCACGTGCAATTGCCTTGAACTATGACCCTGCAGAAGTATCTCTCTTGGGGTTCTAGTTCTCCTGACCTGAGTCTTTAAATTTTTTTGAGTATTTGCCTTTCCTTATCTAATGTGGGATTCCGTGCTTCCTTCGTCCAAAGCACCCTGGGGTGTGTGTCTTACTGTCCACTGCTGACCTCCCAGCCCTGTCTGGGAAGTGGCTGTAGGAAGTGAAGTACACAGGCCCCCTGGAGACCGGAAGGCTGGTGGCATTCCCCCCCACCCCCAGGGTTCCAGAAAATTCATCTTCACTGGTGAGGAACTGGCATGGGAAGAAGTGTGGCCGCCCAAGCCCAGGCCCACAGCAACCTGCCTGCTACACGTCATTGGAGAGCGAGCCAGGCGATGGGTCCTCGGCCTAGGCACCCCTGAGGTAGCCCTCTGGCTGCCAGCTGGTGGGGAATGGGAAAGGCAGCTGTGCCTGGGGGAAGACCCGGCAGAAGCTGTGATGAAGGGCTGGCTGCCAGCAGAGGGCCTGGGAGGCCAGCAGAGCCGTGTAGGAACCTGCACCCTACAAAACACTCGCTGCCTTTCTTCTGCCACCTCAGACCAGGGTCCAGGAGGCAGGCGGGGCCCTCTGCAACCGTAGCCTCTCTCGCACGTGGCAGGCGGGGTGGGGGGGCTCCCCGTCACTCTAGTCAGCACCTGGCAGCCCAGCCATGACCGGGGTCTCTGTAGGGCTCTGAGGCCCCGACACCCAGTTCCACTGGCCCCAGTCTGCCTCGTTGATCTGAATGGTCTTTCCTCCCGGCCACACGCCAGCAAGGCTCTCCCCCCCGTGGCTGTACCTGGGCCTGCTTGGCTGTTGCCCTCGTCTCCTTGAGAGCCCTTCGCCTTATGTTCTCCCCTGGGCCATGTGAGGGAGGGGATGCAGGTGACCCCTCACAGTCAGTGCTCTGCACCTGCCGACACGACCCCCGGCCATGCCGGGTGGCAGCAGCTCACAAAGCCACCCCATGGCCCATACTCACTCCTTGGTTTGGGGCCGCTTTCCTGCCCTTTCTTCCTCCATGGCTGGTGGTGCTGCTGTGACCCGCCAGGCCATTCACATCCTTCCGATGAGGCTGCTGTGCAGAGCCGGGGATAAGTGCTAACCAGTGAAAAGAAGTGTATTAAATGAAGGCGTGGGAGGGCCTGGAGATTTCCTGAGGGCAGAGGTGGCTTCTGGCAATCCTGTGTGGTTTTGAGAAACTGAGAAGCTCGCAGAGATCCTGCCAAATTCCGTGGTCAAGCTGACCTAGTGGTGTCCTGGGCTTGCCGCCACCTTCTTGGGTCACCTTGCACGGTGTAAGCCAGCCCTATGTGTCCCCCCAGCCCCTCAGGACATGCAGGGTGGGACTCCGAATCTGGACACTAAGCATGAATGGCTGTAGCTGGAAGGTTCCCTTGTGTCTCTCTGTCCCTCCGAGGCCTCTTCCCCTGAGACACGGTCCCGGCGGGGCTCCTCCGGCCGCGTTTGTAATGTAAGGTCTGACAGTTGTGAGGCTGTTTCCTCAGGCTCACCACCCATCCCTAACCTGCACAGTTAGTCTGTAACAGTGGCTGTGGGCACAGAGCATGGTGGTCATTCATAAAAATGTTGTCAGGCTTTGTTTTTTTATTATTTAACTGCTGTGTGTATGTCTGAAGTCTGGGAAATGCCGAGCCATGCAGCCACAGGGGAGCCGGCTGGGATCTGAGCTGTGGAGGGAGCAGACTCTGGAGGGCCGGCAGAGCCTGGCTCCAGCAGGGACAAGGCAGCTCTCCTTGGGGACGAGAGCTGGCAGGTACCTCCCAGAGATGAACAGGCGGAGAGGATGGCGGCCCTCAGAAATATTTTGAGCCCCAGTGGAAGAAGGAATGAAAGCAGAGCTTGGTTTTCAGGGCGTGTGCCAATGGCCGAGGTGACTGTGTGATTTGTAAGTGAATGAGCTTAGGTCTTATTAAGTAAGGAAGCCCCCGACCTCCATTGAGAGCAGGGCCCTGCCCGGATTGTTTCCTTTGAAGTGCTCCTGATGGTCCTTGGGCAGAAGCACCGTGCTGGTAACACTCAGCGAGGCTGCGCTGGCAGCCCCTGGCGGGTCCACGCAGGGCACCTCGTTGATCTGATTTAGGCTCCACCTCAGCCCCAGCGGCTCTGTCCTGTGCTGTCCTCACAGTTATTTGCGCACCCACCGGGCCCTGCTGGACAGCACCCCGCGGCACTACTTAACGCTTCCTGAGTGATCGCGTTCTGTAGTCTTGGGGACAGGTTTCTCTCTCCCTTTCTTTTCTCTTTCAAATCAAAACCGCAAGTCCTGAGGGTAACAACCTGCGACTGGCTAAGCTTCGCCTGCTGGCAGGACTGGGGCCTGCAGGCCCCTGGAGGGGGCGGCCTTGGCAGGGAGATGGCCTCTCCCAGCCTCCCCGGGGCCAGGCTGGCCCCTCTGGGCTTCCAGGGAAGCTCCATCCACCCGTTTTCAAAGACTTCAAACCATCCTTCTTCCTATGGGGCCTCCTGTCAGGGCCACACCAGGGAAGGCTATTTTCTATTCTGGGGGGTTGTTGTAATTTAAATGATTGTTTTAATAAAAATTCTAAGTTGTAAAAAGTTCGTCTTGGGCTCCCTCAGTTTGCTCGTTGCTCTGGCCATTGAAGTGGTGACTGGGGCTGGGGGGTGGCGGCTCCCTGATGTCTGGGACCTCAGCTCCAGCCCCACGTCTTTGGTGGTGAAAGGGTCCCCTTTTCCAGGCTGACGACAGCACCGCGACTGTGCCTTCACCAGGACACCCCTCGTGCTTCCCGTGAGGCAGGCCCTGTACTGGGTCCCAGTCTCTCCATGTCCTTCCCACACCCCTCGCCTGTCCTCAATTCTAGACCTGAAAACTAGGGCACCAGACTGGGCAATCGCTCCAGGCACTCCTGCTCTGGAAGATGGGGCGTGGGCAGCATGCAGAGCCACTGGGGGCCCAGGCACAGCCTGCAGGACAGATGAGGCCCTGCTGTGGTCACAGCGCCACATGCCATTCACACTTGGAGTTGGGAACGACCGCTGCAGAGCTTTGGGGTTTTTTTGCTGGTTTTATTGTTTTAGTCAACAAAAGTCCTTTATTAAGACCAAAACTACTATAGGATAATTCTATCCCAAATCACGCAACCTAAAATAGAGATTCAGGTGGCACAATATGTTCTCAGGACTTCTGAGGGTCCACAGGGCTGCCTATCAAAGTACACAAAACTTTCCAAGAGTTTGAGTTAAATATAACCAGCTTTTTATATACTTTGGAAAGATATGAAGTTGTAAAACTAGAGAATTTTGAAGTTTTTAAACATTTTGTTAGTTTTAAATGTATAGAATTAGTAACTAATTTAACTTTTTGTTAGATGAATAATATGAGACTGCTGCGTTTATTTTTTAGCTGAAGTATAGTTGATTTACAATGTGTTAGTTTCAGGTGTGCAGGAACTGCTGCATTTCTTAAATGTAGGTTATGTTATTTTCAGTGATTGGAAATAGTTTTATTTCCTACGTAGTCCAAGCTGGAGAAAATACTTTATAAATACTGGTCATTTGAAGCTGTCCAGACAATATTTTTACCTGACTTTTTTTTAAAAAGCCAACTCCTGACCCCCAAGAGATAGTAAGGCTCTCACAGATCCCAAGGGCTCCATTCAGTGGGGTTAGAATTAATAATACTGATATTTGGGTATTGGGAGACAGGTTGAATTCTCCTCTGCTTTTTTTGGTTTGTTTTTAGTTTGTTTTGACCGTGCTGTAAACCCAAAGCTGCAGGCCGGACCTGGGTGTTTAATTGTGGCATTTGCAGCCCGGCCCCATTAGGTCCTTCAGTGGCATTCCTGCCAGCACTTCATCCTTTTCTGTCGTCCTCGCCTGAGCTGAGCACCTGGCAGATGTCCCCAGGGCTGCCCACCCCAGAAGCCTTCGCTTTGGAGGAGCGGGTCGGGAGCCACCCACGTATAACAATGAGTTGGCAGCCGGACTCTGGGGGGAAAGGTATCGGTGAGAAGATTGCTGCAACCATGTCTAATCTAATCTCTTGAGCGTCTGAAGAAGAGAGTCGAGCCGTCTGTGTGTTCTCCGTCTCCGTCTCAGACAGCCCAGGCAGCTGAGAGAGGCCAAGGGCTCCTCTCCCCTCCCGGGCCGCGGCGGGACTCCCTGGCAGCCTGTCATTACTGCATTACAGCAGGATGCTGCGGCCACAGTCCCGGCCCTGGTAGGGAGTCCAGAGCTCGCTTACACGGAGAAGGCTCAGGGCTGTTCAGCACTGCCAGGACCTGAGCTGACTCAGAAGAACCCCCACCGGGTCCCCTCCCGGTTCCCACTTGATGCCCATTTCCCACTGGGGTAGTAGCCCCAGAATAGCACCTGGCATGTTGCCTCTGAGCCAAAGAAATCAAGACATCTCCTGGAGAGGTCCGCAGCCGGAGCTGCATGCTTGCTCTGTGCCTCCCGGCTGCCCCTCTGTAACGAGGGTTGGCAATGATGCCTCTGGGTACCTCTGAGATGTTGTCAGGATAACATGAAGAACAGACACAAAAAACACTCAGATTTCTAAGGAAAAAGAGACGAGGATGTGCAGCAGTACCACCGTTATTTACAAGTAACAGAAGCAGTACACATGAAGAAACATGAAATCTTTTCTTTACACCCAGCCATGCGGAGGGCTAAGGAAACCACATAGCTGAGGGGCTCAGGGCCCACAACTTGGAACTCAGAAAGACCTGGTTTCAGTCACTTAGCGGCCATGTGATCTAGGCAAGTCACCTAAGTTTTGGGCACTGCAATCTCTTCATCTAAAAGGGGAGTTTTATAGGGTTTTGTGGGGATCATTTATGCCTGGGAAGCTCTAAGCCCAGTGCCACAAGGGGAAGGTGACTCTCTCTGGATGCTTCCTTTGGAGGGGTGGGGGGCTTACAGGAGGAAGCAGGAAAAAAAGCAAGTGGACACCCAGAGGAAGCCCTAGGTCAAGAGGGACCAGGCCCCCCTGTGGCCCCCACATGGGCCCCATCCCTCCACCTGTACCAGGAGCTTAATTACCTGCATCTGGCCTATTTGTCCTCACTGTGTTTGCCCAGTGCCAGCTGCAAAGCCCAGGAGATGATAGATAACCCAGGCTGGGGCTGCCTGGCTTTGTCACATTAATACCTGCTGCTCAGGTCAATAATTTACTGGAGGCTCAGGGTGGGAGAGCGGCTGGGTGGGCAGCCCTTGGCCCTGCACCTGGAGCAGCTCCCTGAGCCCGTGGGCACCTGGACCATAAAAACCCACTGCAGACGCCGGGGGTTGGGGCCTGGGGGGGAGGGTCGGCAACGGGCACGGCAGTGACCTAATTTTCTCTTATCAGGCATAAGGAAGAAGTTCCCATGGAATCTTGCCCATTTTCAATATAAATAATGTAATTCCCCTGCCTGCCTGCTCAGGGAGGAAGGGGCAGCCTTTGATCCGAAGGAATTAAGTCAGTAAACAAAAGCGAAGAAGGCTGCTGAGGTGTCTCCTTGTAGGCACCTGCTGTGCCATTTACCCGAGAGTGGATTGGAGTTAAATCCAGAACGAGTGAAGTGGACCGGTGGGGACAGCCTCTCTCCTGCCCACCATCCCGCTGGAGCTCCCTTCATCCAGAGATACCTTCCAGTCCCCCCCACCCTCCCCAGCAACGGCCCAGCTTGGCCCTGCATAGTTTCCAGGGGAGGGTGATTCCGAGGGAAATGCGTGTGCAGAATTGGAGTGGTCTGGGATTGTCTGGGCTGGAGAAGGGCTCCCCCCATGGGAGGAAGGGGCCCGTGGCTGGCAGAGCCACCCAGACTGATTGTCCCACCCTGGCCTGTCGGGGTCCAGCCTGCGCTTCAGGAGAGCACCTCCCTGCTTCCAGCCGTGTGGCCTTGAGAGGGTCCCTCCCGCTCTTGTCCTCGGCTGTAGGTCAAGTTTGGACCAGAGGAACCCAGACCTCTTCCAGTTCCAGCCGTCTACGAATGTCATGTTTCTAAAAGAATTCCTCAGGCTGGTCTGTTTCACCCTCCAGGGAGCCGAAAAAGACAGACCCAGGATACCAGAGGGACAGCCGCGGCGCAGCTGGTCTTGAACCAGGCACCCTGCAGGGCCAGCGAGCTTCACCCCATCCTCTCTCCCAGCCCCAGTCTCCTCTGGCACAAACTGGGAAGTGGCAGTTCTGGTGCCAGCCCCCGAGTTAATGTGAAGGGCAGTGGGCACCATTGCAGGGGCCTGGCACTGCCACCTGGGCTTCCCCGCAGCCTCCTGCCCGGCAGCCGGTTCAGCTCCTGACAGCCCAGGTGGTGGCTGGGGCAGCCGAGTGCGCGTCGGCAAGGCCTGCTGTGGCAGGTGCTCTGCTCTAAAACCCACGGGGACCCCGCCTTCTTTGTCCACGCCTACACCCCTCCCCCAGCCTTCCTCTCCCAGCCGAGTTCCTGAGGCAGAATCTATTAAGTCCTTCATATTAGCCGGCAAAGGGGGAAACGGCCCTCTTTCATCTTAACTGGAGTGAATTTGCATTAACACCTGGGGAGTTCTGTTTGCCTTGAGAAAGCACGTTACTATTCTGAGCTGCACACGCGGCGAAGTATCCGTGCAGCTTTTTCGCGAAGTATCGGTACAGCTTTTTTCTCCTCCCCCCTTTTTTCCCCCCGGAAAGGGGAGAGTGGCTGGGGATGCCAGGGCTCCCCGCTCCACATAGGAAGGTCCCCGGAAACGCCGAGAAGGGGGAGCAGGGAGCAGCTCTCAGGGGGTGCAGGCGTGCCCCGCCCCCGCTGCCCCCTCCAGGAGGCCGTTAGGCTCCAGGGGCCGCCCCCACCCCAGTGCCCTTATTTGCCAAGCTCTGCTGTAACCAGTTCGTACTGGGCGTCGGGTAGAGAGGCCCAGCAAGGCAGCATTCTGGGAGCCGGAGCCCCACCCCGAGGTGCTCCTTAGTCAGGGAAGGGGGCGGGGTGATGCGGATAAATCAGGGGTGGCTCCCGCTGGGCGGAGGCCAGCAGTGACGACGATGTGGAAGTCACAGCGTTCCAGGTGGGTCTGACCCTCCGGTTTCAGAACCGGCGCCAGCCCACTCTCCCGTCCTGTCACGGAGGCAACTTAAGAGTGTTCGCACCCAGGAACCGTGGGGTCTAGGCCGAGGGTGGTTGGGCATGGTTGTCACGTCTCAGATCTGGAGATGGAGGATCTAAAAGGAGAGAAAAGGGAGGAGGGGCAGGGGAGGGAACGGTGCACAGGGAAACACCCCCCCTCAGCCCCTCGTGCTTTCCAGTTCTCCAGAAGGCCCAGCTCCTCCTCCCAAACCTGGAAAGGATGTGCACCCCCCTCTCCCCCACTCTAGCTCCCATGGGCCGGGAAGCTGAGGGGGGCTGAGAGTCCCATGATGAGCAGGGGAAAAGCAACACCCTCCGACCCCAGGCCACCCCCACCCCACCTCCCGCCTCCTAGCAATCCCAGGCGACAGGGAGGGGAGAAGGATGCAGGGCAGACAGGGGTCCAGGCCCCATCCCCTCTGGGCTGGGGAGCAGGGCAGAGGGAGGGCCCCACGAGGACCGGGGAGGAGAGGGCTTGGCCTTTCGAGCTCCACATTCCTCTTCCGCAGGATCGATTCAGTTCCCAGCCCACCACAGGGTCATCAGGTTCTGAGCCAGCACCTGCCACAGCGAGAGTTTATTAAACAAGGCCTGCTGCTGTGTGGTTATAGCTCTTCACTATTAGCTCGTCCTGATTCAGGTATCAAAGGAGACAGCTCAGGGCAGCAGGGGCCATTGTGGGCAGGGAGGGCTTCTCCCACAGCTCTGCTCCCACTCCTGAGCCCTGGGCAGCTGTGCCCCTCTCCAGACCACCCTGAACTGCCCCCCTCCCATGAAGACAGGGGCAGGATATGACCAGCCACAGAGAACCCTCCCTGCCCTGAAGCTGGGGCCCTCACAGGTTGACAGCAGGAGAGGGGCTGGTGGTTGCAAATATCCTTGAGTGGGTGACAGCTGCAGCTGCCTGGGCACAGCCTTTGGGACTTGGGGGGAGTCTGGAGGGTCTGGGAGCCCTGGGCTGGCATCAGCATTCCATGGGCATCCCTGGCCCCTGCCCACCCCCACCCAAGACTGGGTCCATGCCAGGTGCCACAGCTACCTCTCTCCAGTGACATTTACCAGCTGGGAAGTGGCCACCGAGACGTGAAATCAGGGCCGGCCTGGGGCTGGCCCACTTCGTTAGAGCTGGCTCTGCTCCACTGGGTAGGTCGGCACAGGCCAAACACAGCCCCGCCCCGCCAGCCCTCCAGCTCCTCCCAGCCGGTCCAGCCCCACTGCCTGGCTCAGGGGAGCAGGCCCGGCCCCCCACCCCAGCACCGACCCTGTCTGCTCTGGCCAGGCCCCGAGGAGGATGAGATTTACTACAACAGTGATCCGTGTTGGCCTTGGCACACCTGGCCAGTCTCTAATCCTCAGCCCTCCCAGCAGGGGCACGTTCACCACCCTACACACCAGTCCCAGTTCATGGCAGCAGCTCCCGCTTTGGTCCTGGCTGCATCTTGAGGCCACACGAGAGCCCTGTGCTGTCACCATCGCTCCCCTGCGGGACAGGAGGAGAGTGAGGCTCGGAGAGGCCACGTGACCTGGAGCTGGGGTGCGAACCCCGTCCTACCTCCGCCTGGGCTGTTCTGCTCCTCAGCTTCCCAGGAGAGGCTGTCCCTCGGGCCCAGCCCAGAGGCGGGTGGGACAGAAGTCCTGCCCTCACGTGATCTGGGTGTGGCCACCGGCCCCCTGAGGGGGCTCAGCAGTGGGGACAAACCCCAGGGGCAGGAATGGTTTGGGAGGGGCTATCAGGTTGGGGCTGGATTCTGGGAGAGGCGTCCTGGTGCTGGCTCTCACCCCCACAGCAGGGGAGGAGCTGGGGATGCAGGGTTGAGCTCGGTGCTGTTGGGGGGCACGGGTTCATTCACGAGCCCCCCGCCAGGCACTCCTCGTTGAGCCTGTCCCTGGGCCGCATGGAGCGAGTGCAGGTCTGAGGCGCAGATGTGGGCGCCTCCCTCCTCCTCCTCCCAGCTGGGGGGCCCAGGCAAGTCAGGTCACCCCTCTGAGCTCCAGGTTTCGAAGCTGGAAAACAGGGTCACCGATGTCTGCCTCGGATGACTAAATGAGAAGAACGCACTTTAAGTGCAGACTGTGCCTGGCCCCCAGGGAGCCATCGCTGCCAGGGAGCACACGCCACAGCAGAATGCTGTCTGCCACATTCCCAGTATCTACCATGAGGGATGCAAAACCCAGTCCTGTAACTTCCAGGGTGCGTGGGGCAAGCATGCGGCCGAAGCCTTCTTGTCTGATTCCCTGGTGCCCAGCACAGAGCCTGGCCCAGAGTGGGTGCTCAGTACTTAACTGCTGGGTGAATGGGTCTCAGGCGCCCCCATCTGTGAAATGAAGATCTTTTTTTTTTTTTGAAGACCTTTTCTTTTTTTTAATATTTATTTATTTACTTAGGCTGCGCTGGGTCTTAGTTGCGGCATGCAAACTCTTAGCTGCTACATGCATGCGGGATCTAGTTCCCCACCCAGGGATCGAACCCAGGACCCCTGTATTGGGAGTGTGGAGTCTTACCCACTGGACCGCCAGGGAAGTCCCTAGAATGAGGCTCTTAATGCCCAAGGATCTCGCCCCACTCCCTAGGCCGTTGTGCAATTCAGGTGAAATGATGGCTCAGAAAGCATTTGTTTTGATAATTAATATGCTGAGGAGGAGGGAGAGGGAGGCAGTGACCTCCCAGCAAACTGGGTGAGGGCTGGGAGAGTCCAGGCCACGATGTCCCCCGGCCGCTGGTTGGGTCAACTGAGCTGTACTTACCGTGGGGCCTGGTCGTTACTCAGCCACCCCCACCCCCAGCCCTCCTGTCCCAGAGGAGCATCCATCAACGTCTCCTTCGCCCTGTTGGCCCAGACAGTTAGGCAGTTCTGCCTGAATCCAAGGGCCCCGCCACTCAAAGCCACCATCACTGCTTCGCCCCTCCTCTGCCAAGGGCCGGGCTGGGGGTCAGGGGTAGGAGTGGGGGGTGCGAGGCAAGCATGGTACCTCATCTCTGTGACTCCTCTCCTCTTCTGGGTCAGGGGGCACTGCTGTGTCCCCATTTTACAGATGAGGGCATTGGCTCCCAGAGGCCAGAGACTTGCCCAAGTTCACACCCTGGAGCTGTCACTCAAATGCAGATTGGGGTCCCCACTTTTTACTTCTGCCGCCCTTATCCAGGCCTCAGTCTCCCCTGTGCTGAGAGAGCTGCAGACTTCCTGCAGGCTCCAGCCCCGCCAAGCCTGCTCACCCCATCCCAGCCTCCCAGGGACAGCGTGATGGATGAGGGTCCCGTGGAGGGGCAGGTGCCACACGCCCACACACCTGCGGGCTGACCGTTGGGTGATGGATCTCTTCCTCCTCTCCCCTCCCCAGGGCCTCGGCTCCATCTGGTCCGGCGCCGCGCCAGCCTGATGGATGGGCCACCCGCCGGGCCACCCTCGCTGTCGCTGCCACCCGCATCCTCGTAGCTGTGCTCCAGGGTCAGGAGGGCGGCTCCGCAGCCCCTCATTCAGTCATTCAACAAACACATGTTTATCAAGGGCCTACTATGTGCTGGAACACAGAGCAGGCAAGACAGATTAGGAAACCAGTTGTCACCCTCCAGTGTAACAAGTGTGGTCACAGGGCAAATAGAGGGCAGCTGTGAAAGCCAGAGGAGGCCTCTGACTCGAGGGACCAGGGTGATGGGTCTGACTAGGGCAGAAGGAGCAGCTTGTACAAAGGGCCAGAAGTGAGAAAAGCAAGGGATGGTCCCACAGCTGTGACAGGTTCAGAATGACGGAGGCGTGGAGACGGGATGGGGCGGGGGCCCAGGGAGGCTGGGGGCTGGGGCGAGGCCAGCTTGGGCTCGCCTCTGGATGAGGGGGAGCCAGAGCCAGGTTGGCGCTTCAAAAAAACCCCACCGCTCCTGGGGGAGGGCGGCCTGCCGAGGGTCTGTAGAAATTCAGGAGCAGAAGCAGGCCCTGGCAGGTGGGACTGGAGGGGGCAGCAAAGGGGAGGGAGTGAAAGATTCTGGAGCCAATAGTGGTCAGTGGCAGAAGCCCTGGGGGTGATCGCGTTAGCCCCATTTTATAGATGAGGAAACCAAGCCTTGGAGACGGGGCAGGACCTGCCCAAGGTCACACAGAGAGGGAGAAGCAGAGCTGGGCTGGAGGCGAGGTTGTGTGGGAGCCACTGGCCCCTTGAGCCCTGACATCTGAGCCTCGACCCCAGCCTCAGCCTGGCTTGGTGAGGGAGTCCAAGGGCAGCCCCCACCGGCACGGGCACCAACTTATTCAGGGAGGCAGCTGTCCCCTTCGTGCTGCCACGGACAGGAGCCAGGCAAGAAATATCGCATCATTAAAATGACAAATCCCTTCACTAACTGAACTGGAAGGCCTGCCTCCCTGCCTCATATCCCTTAGCCCCCTCCTCCCCCGCCCTGGGCTCATCACCCCTCCCAGACCGGCAGGAGAGCATGGCGGGACCACTGCCTGGCCCCTGAGATGACCTTGGGTCTCCAGCCCTCCCGCAGGGACCCGGGAGGAGGGGTCCTCTCCATTCTACAAGTGGGGAAATAGAGGCTCGGAGAGGGGACGAGACCCTCCAGCAGGGGCTCCCTCCTCTGCAAGGGTCCCGGCTGTCAGGCCCCCCCACCCCACCCCGACTTAGCAGCAGGGGCTCCCCAGGTGACCTCAAAGGCCACATCACACCCTGGGGTTCTGCTCAGAAGAACGAATCCAAATTAAGACTCCCATTCCAGAGTGCTACCGTGATCTGCTGCAGAGCCTTTCCCATCCCTTACCTCGAGGGGTACACTTTCTTGTCTGAGCCCCACCTTGTGAGGAGGATGGGGCACGGGTGGTTCTCCTGGATTTACAGGCAGGAACCCTGGGGCCTTAGGCAGGCTGCTGCCCTCAGTTTCCCCATTTGACAATTCTTTTGGACCAAAGCTGAGGCCGAATTGTGCGGGGCCTGGTGGGCGCCGAGTGAACATCTGTCTCTCCCCATGCCCACCTGTGTACTCCCACACCTCATCCATGCCTGCGTGTCCAGAGAGGCCCACACGTGCAAAGTGCATTGCACACCCAGACACGTGTGATGTGGGCCCCAGCCCTGGGTTCTAGGGACCCAGGTGCTCAGACCCCTGCACGTGCCTATCCCCCCTGGCACACACGTGTGCACACACCCTTGGCTACAGACGCACATGCACAGGCCCACACCCCTCATGCGTCCAGCAGACCTGTCCACGAACATCTGTGTCACGTACCCACAGCCGTCGGGAGCCCCACATGGAATCCGGGCTCCTCTGGGGAGCAGGGAGTGAACAGATGCCGGGAGATGCCGCCTGGCTCCACAGGCAGCCTGGTTCCCAGAATGACCCCCCCACACTCCCCAGCCCTCCTCCAGGCCCAGCCAGCAAGGACGCGCCATCCGTCCGCCCAGTGTCCTGGTCTCCTTGGATGCAGACAGATCCCACGGAGGCGTCTGGCGCATCCTGACTCGGCCGCAGCAACTGCACCAGCCCTCCCGGCCCCCTTCCCTGTGCCCAGCGCTGTCCTGCCCGTCCTTCCCCACCTGCTGGGCAGCGGCACCAGCCCCTCGCGCCCCACGCTTCTGGGGTGGAGAGGCGACTTCTTTCAGGAATCACCATGAGGGGTCTCCCAAGCCCTCCCACCTGACCTTGGGCAGGTCCTGCCTCCTTCAAGACCTCAGTTTTCCCCTCTGGAAAATTGGAGGGAGGTTGAACTAGAAATTTGCCAAGGTCTTCTATGTCTCTGGCTGCGCGATTCTCCCAGAGGCCAGGAGAGGGAAGGTGGGGGAGGGGGTCAGGGGGAGACACAGGGAGGAGGAAGCGGACTTTTAGGGATAGCCCCTCCCTGGCCCAGCACCAGGCCTAACAGGGTTGGGAGTGGGAGCGCCCCTGAGCCCGGGGCTGAGCCCGTGGTGAGCATCCTCTCAGGTAATCCTCCCTGCTGCCTCCCAGTGGGTGCTTCATTGCCATTTTACAGAGGCGGAAACTGAGGCCCGGAGAGATGCCAGGAGGAGCCAAGAGCCCCCCAGCTCCCTGCACTTCCCCACACCGAGGGCCACAGTGTGAGCGCCACGCGGGAGACAGCTCCCTCCGCACTTGCTGTCCTGCCCGAGGTCAGGGAGGGTGGCATTCCGGGAATGGCTTTCTCCAGAGCCAGGCGCCTCCTCACTGCCCGCTCCCGCTCTGGCTCTGAGCCCACCCCTCGGCACTGCCCATCCATCTGCTGTCGCCTCCTGGCAGGGCCACTGGGCCATACATCACCCAACGAAGAAGCCTGAGGCAGCCTGACCAGGCAGGTGGGCTGGCGCTCGCCCTGGAGGGACCCACCCTGGTGCTGATGGTGGGGTTTTGGGCACTGACTCTTGCCTGTGAACAGGGAGCTGGGGCCAGCAGAGGAGGGGTCTCCTTGGAGTCCCAAAGCCCACCCCAGAGGTAGCCGATTCCTGCGGGAGGAGCACAAAAGAGGCAGTTGGAGGCCATGGGGTGACCCGAAAGGGAGTGTGGGTCAGGCTGATGGCCGCGCAAGTGGAGGGAACCGAGGTGGAGCACTTGGCAGGAGGATGGGGATTTTTATCTCCCCAGCCCCCATCTGCCGAGTAATTTGCTGATGTAGGTCGCTGGGGCCCTGCTCCTTATGGAGCCATGCTGGGGGGTGGGGAGCCAGAGGGAAGGATCACAGGTGTGGGGGTCTCAGTCACCAGCCCACCCCATGTCAGCCTCCTGGCCCCCTCAACCTGCACAACACACCCCCGCACAACCTGCCTTCACCTCCCAGGGCTGCCTCGGTAGGGAGCCTCCAGCTTTGCATTCATTCATTCAGCAACTATGTATGAGCATCTGCTCTATGTCACAACACTAGGGATGCGGCCGTGAACAAAATCCAGCAACAGGCAAGAAAAGAGAGTCCACGGTGTGTTACGTTGTGGTAAGTGCAAGCCAGGATAATAAAGCAGGGCAGTGGGAGAACAGGTGTGGTTTGTCTTTTGCTTTGTTTTTTTTAAGCAAGTGTGTGGCCAAGGAAAGCCCATCAGGAAGGTGACTTTTGAGTAAAGACCTGAAGGAGTGAGCGATGAAGATGTCTAGGGGGAGAGCATTTCTAGCAGACAACACAGCAAGTGCAAAGGCCCTGGGGCAGGAGTGTGCCTGGCACTCTGCCAGGTGAGGCACCTGGAGCAGGTAAGCAAGGGGAAGAGTCGAGGCCAGAGAGGTGAGGAGAGAGGTACACTGTGCTCCCTTGGAAGAAGGTGGAGGGAACTACGCCTAGGTTAGGAAAGTGACCAGTGGTAGTTTAGCGGACCAATGGGAGGGCCTAACATTGGACAGAGGCCCTCTGTCCATGGTCTGTCTGTCCTCCCTCCCTCCCTTTTCTTTTTTCTTTTTCTTTCCTTCATTAATTAATCCAGCAAATGTTTATTGAGTGCCAGGAATCGTTGTAGCCTCTTGTGAACTCAATCCAAAGGATTCTCTACCCTGCCCCCCTGACAAGACACCTCACAACGTCTGCCCCGCATGCCTGGGGTGGGCCTGGACCCCCCCCACCCCCTCTCTATGCTCCAGATGTCAGCCCGCGTGTCCCTCACACAGGTGCAGAATGGCAGCGATGTGTGTGCAGAAAAGCCTCCAAATGCCGGTTTCCAGGGAGCACACACAGGCTGTCCCCTCCCCTCCCTGGGCCTCAGTTTCCCCATCTGGGAACTGAACAGGGAGAGAGGACCTAAGACCTCTTTCTGATTGCCCAGAGCCCTGGGAGCACAGGGAGGGGCTGGGCTTGAGGGAGCCCCTATACCCCGTTCTATAGGGAACTGAGCTTTGAACTTACAGGTCCCCTCGTGTCGTGCTCGCCAAGGCCTCCTCCTCTCCTCTCGACACAATGGAACCCCAGGTCTGAGAGGGGCATGTGTAGACCCTGGCTGCCCCAGCCCCACTCAGCTGCCCCAGGAGCCCTGCTTGGAAGGAGCGGCAGAAGAGCAGGAGGTCCCAGTGGTGACCCAATGCCAGCCAGGGAAGGGCCCCCCCGACCTGCTGCTCGCTGGCCCTGGCCCTGCATGGCCCCCCAGTTCACCCTGGCCCTCCATAGCTCTTCTAATTACATAGCCATAAAGCACAAATCTCTAACAATCCAATTAGTAACGCCATTACTGCTCTGTCCAGGATTAAAATTACCAATTAAACTGCTGTCGATTTTATCATCACTTAGGCTCGACACAACCAGGGCACTTCAGGCCACAGAGGCCCATTAGCGGCCCCTTGAGTGGGGACTGACCAGGGCCAGGGCTGGGGGCCTAGCTCAGCAGCTCAGAAGGAAGTCCCTCCACCCACCACCCCTGGCGTCCTAGTACCCTGTCCCCCAACATCAGGGACTCCAAAAGATCATAGCCCTGTTCCCTACGGAATCAGAAGCGGGCAGGGGAGGAGGGACTTCGGCAAAACCAGCCTCTACCTGGGCAGCACCTCCAGTCTGCGCCTCCCCCACGTTCTCCTCATCAGACTCACCGTTTCATGGCCCTGTGTTTCAGTGCCAGGCCAACCTGCACAGCTGAGTCCCAGGACGAGGGGCCGTAAGCACTCATCTGAAAGTCTGGCCCCCACGTCCCCTGCCCCCTCTCTCTGCTACCACAGTGCCCTCTGCCCACAGCCTCGAGGTGCCATCCTTACACGGTATCCCCACTGTGCTGGGGCACCGCTCTGATGAGCTACTCACAGATCAGCACTGTCCATCTCCCAGGTGACAAGCAGGTGCTCCTTTGGGGGACCCTCAGTGACTTGTCTCAGCACAGGGGAGATCTTGGAGCACAAAGCCAGAGGCCAGGGAATAGGCAAGTGCTTGCCCTGTCTGGAGGTGGGGGGAGTGAGCTCCCCGTCCCTGGAGGTGTGCAAACACAGGCAGCACCCAGGCCTCATGGTGGCAGGTGGAGGCAGAAGCTCACACATGGAGAAAGGTAAATGTTAGGCTGGATGATTGAAGCCAGGTAAGTAATTTGCTTCTCCTGAGAAAGAATATGAGATGTTAGGATCTGAGAACCCCCTTGGGAGGGCCGGAGGGTTCAGTTGTCTGATCTCCAGCCTTTGCCCTGGAGGTGCTTCCACAACAGGGGAGGGGCAGGGGCAGAGGAGGGGAGGGGGAAGGGCCCGGGCAGCTGGAGACGGAGGTAGGCACCAGCTTGAGAACTCAGCCTGGTGTGCTAAGGGCTGCCGGTCCCTGGAACCGCAGTGACCCCTCTGAGACACCACAGGAGCAGTGACGGCGAATGTTTGTGCTGTGCCCTGGACCCCGGGCTCAGTGCCTTCCCTGTCATCCTCCTCCTGTGCTCATCCTGAGAAATGGGTACCCTTATTCCCAGGTGAGGCACCAAGACTCTGAAGTCCACCAAGACTCTGAAGTCCAACAACTTGCCTGAGGTCACACTGTTTCTCTCTCCGGTCTGATCCCAGAGGACATGTCGTGTGCCAGATGGGGCTGCAGAGCCCACCCGCAAGGTCTGCACATTTCAGCACCTGTGCAGCTCCTTGTTCAAATGGAAGCTTATGCACAAGCTCTTTATGTCACCCAAAGAAATGCAGAAAAGGAGAGGCACCCTCGTCCCACTCCAGAGATGGCCAGAGCCTGCAAGGAGAGGCAACCTCCTCCCACCCACACCCTTGGCTGGCGCTCGGGCCGGCAGGACTTGGGGCCTCTTCTGGAGGAGCGGCTGCCCTGGGCAAATCGGTCAAGCATCTCATCAGAGGCGACAGACTGAGGCAGGGATCTGGGAGCCCAGAGAAATTAGAAGCTGCCTTGCGCCTGTCTTCTGCCAGCTGCCACAGCTGTCACTCAGGAAGTGGGCCTGAAGCAGGGGCTGGGCCCCTGATGCCCCAGCCAGTCAGCAGCCTGCCCAAAGGGGGAGACCGAGGCCCAAAGGGGACCAGGGGCAGGGATCGCTGTCATTTCCTGGGATGGACACGACCAAGTTCTTCTCGCCCTTGCCCAGGCTCAGTTTCCCCGACCAAGCCTTCTTCCCTGGAGCAGTGGTTCTAACCCTTGGAAGCTCCTGGGAAGCTTTTTAAAAGTGCCCTTGCCCAGGCCCCAGCCAAGCCGACTCTCTGGGGTGGGGGGGCCTGGGTGGGTGCCTGAGTCTGTCTCTCCCAGGCCAGGTGTTTCGCACTTATTGACATCAAACCCTGCCGCAAGGACTAGAAGCTTCTCTGCTCCTATGGCCATGCCTCCCTCTGCCTGCCAGACCATTTCTGGGCCCAGGGTAGTGTGAGAGCCAGAAAGGGAGGCTCTAAAGGTCCAGCTCTCAGCAACACGTCCCAGCGCTGTGTGTGCCAGGGACAGAGTACCAGGCACTGTCACCTGTGTCATCTCATCAGATCCCAGCAATCCTCGGTCGGGTAGTGGTAGAGTCAACCCTATCTTACAGAGGAGGAAACTGAGGCAGGACTGGGTGTCACACCCAGGGCACAGAACTGGTAACAGCAGCCGGGTTTCATGCCAGCCACAATGGACTCCAAGTTCAGTGCTCTTTTTCTACCACCAAGCTGATTCTCAAGGAGTAACAAATTTAAGGACTTGTCCCTTTCACCCTGTTTCCCTCTCATGGACTCTGCCTCCTGCTCTGTCCTGTCTACCCCTGTCACCTGTGGGAGCTGGGCATCTAAGGGCTCAGAGAGGGTGCTCAGGGGAAGGCAAGATCAGAGCAGACAGGGGCCTCTGGGTCCTGGCCCGCACCCCTCATGGCTGGGTCTGCCTCTGCAGGTCTATAAATTCCATTATTCATCAAGTGACTGTGAGTTTTCCCGGATGATGAGTATTTTTTTCATCTCCACACACTGTCCCCAGCGGGTTCTTGGAACAATATTGTTCCCTAGCCAAGGATCAGAGGCCAGAGCCTCTGCCCTCCCTGGATGTGCCCTTCCCCCACCAGCACCTCCCTGCCTCCCCCAGCAGTCCCCAGGTTTGGGCAGGGCTGCGGTCAGTGGCCCCAGCAAAGCCTTGAGCTTGGTGCTTGCCCTCCCTCCATTTTGATATCCTCTTCTGGATAATGGGTTCATGTATTGCCTGTCAGGCCCTCCCGGATCCTTCCACAACTTTACCCAGTATGGCTTGGCCCTGGGCTCTGCCAGTAGCTCTCCCTGGTGCTGAATGTGGGTGGCGACAGGATGCTGGGGAACATGCTGGTTTTGAGATGAGAGGGCTCCAGTCTCTGGCAGGGAGGCAGCCAGCCTCTGGACAGGGTAGTCCCCACTTCTCTCCTCTTGCCTCCCTGCCACTTGGTGGATTCTCCCAGAGTCACAGATGGGGCACCTCTCCTCGGGTTTCCGGCACCCTGAGACAAGGACTAGTGGGGGAAGTCTGTGGAGACCCCTCTCTGGAGGGCCCACGAGTCTCCTGGTGGCACCCCAGGGAGTGCAGTGTGATGGCAGCGGCACCTTCCCCAGATGGGGGAGTGACAGACACAATTCACACCCTGTGATCTCACCATCTGCTCCCCTGTGACGTGCAGAGGAGAGGACGGGGCTGCAACGCCGAAGGGCGGCTGGGCTGGTGTGTGATCCTTCGTTCATTCATTCATTCTCTCATTCATTCTTTCAGCAGATGTTCATCCAGCCCCTGCCACTTTCCCAAGCCCAGCCCAGTCCTGCGCCAGGCGCTCAGATCTGGGAGGTGCAGACCCGGACCCTGCCCTCCAGAGCTGAGTGGGGCCCTCACACATCTCTGAGCTTTTGCCCACCCTTGCTCCTCCTCCTGGAGTTCCCTTGACTCGTAGTAAGAGCCACCATGTTCCGTGCCTGAGCACTTCGCGTGCAGGAACTAAGCATTCACTCTGGGGGCTGGATGTGTTCCTATTTAACAGGTGAGTAAGCTGAGGTTCAGAGACACCCAAAGGCACATGTCCAGCTCTGGGTTCTCCACGCAGAGCTCTTACTGCTCATGGCACTGCCTCCTCAACCAAAAGCCCCGTTTCCATGTCCTTCCTCTGTAAAAACTGCCCCCCCCCACCTGCCCTTCAGCAGGCAATGAGCTTTGGCCTTAACCATGCTGCCCAGCCCTCTGGCGCTTGCTCTGTGAGCCCCAGGTACAAGCAGCTCCCCCTCATCCTCTGACTCCCAGCCTGGCTTGCTCGCAGGACCTAGCACCCAGGGGCTGCCCACCGGAGGGCCGAGGAGGTCGATGAAGGTTCCCAGAGGAGGTGGCGTTCCTCTGACCCTGGAAGGGCAGAGAGAGAGCAGCATGGCCCAGAGCCTGGATTCCCATCCCACCCCTACCCAGCTCCTGCCTTGAGCTTGAACCCCAGCTCTATCTCATAACTCTGCATGACCAACCTGGTCCCTTCAGCTCCCTGAATGGGGTTGCCCTTGACCGTGAGTGGGGTGTGGCCAAACTGCCTTCAGAGTCTTAGGGGACTCTGTGCAGGTCATATGCACAGCCCAGGTGTAGCCCAGGTGCAGCTGGTGGCGTGTGGAAGCTCCCTGGACACACAGCCAGCTCCATGGGCCTCCATAAATATGCCTGAGGTCAAGAATGGCCCAAGCAGTGGGTGCACCACGACCTTGGTGCTATAATCTCTTGGTGCTATAAACCTGGAGGGTCCTGTCCCTTTGGCCTGGTGGGAGCCTGTCCCAGGGAGCAGCCTGGTCACAAGATGGTCACAGACCAAGGCTGAGGCCAGGAGGAGGGCCCATGTCTTAGCAGACACCTACACCTTCCCTCAGCACAGACCTGCAGGTAGTGCTAGTCAGGCCCACACAATTGATTTTTGCTTGATTTACTCGGGGACTGTTTCTGCCCGTCCTTTGAAGATTCTCTGCCTGGACAGCATGGCGGGAGCCACAGGGGATGCAACGGGAGCTCCGTCTGGCGAGCGCCAACATGCTGTGTGGCAGCCTCTTGGAAAGTCACCAGGAGCTGGGTTTCCCACCAGCCCCTCAGCAGGTCCCAGCCCACCTTCCCTAGACGTGGGGGTCCTGATTTAGAACTGGCTAGCCACTCAGTAAACACCAAAGGATTGAGCTGCTGTCATTCACACTCCCCATCAGTACGTTGCAGCTATAATTATTATTATTGCATATTCCTTGGGGGGGGTTTATGCTAATAGTAAACTCCCAAGAGACACAGGGAGGCCCTGCCAGGCACCTCTCATATGTTACATCTCTTCATCTTCACACTGCCCGGGAGGTAGCACTGCCACCCTCACTTCACGAGGGAAACCGAGGCCCCAGGAGGTTAAGGGAGGTGACTAAGTTCCTACAGCAGCAGCCCCAGGTCTGTCTGGCTCCGAGGTCCAGGTTCTTTCTTCCCCATTCCTCTGCTCCAGCAGAAGACCCAAGGGAGCTCAAAGCACTCAGTTCTAAGGGTGGAACGTCAGACCCGGGACTGGTGGACTAGGAGGGCTTCGGGAGGGGCTTTTCTGGGGCCTCACACAGTCCCCAGCCCCAGGTCCTAATGGGCACCCAGCTGGCCCATAGCGGCTGGGGAGACAGACAGACAAACAGCTGGGGTCCTTCCTGGCTTCTCTGCAGGTTGTAGATGCTGCTGGGAGCCGTGTCCACAGCCAAGTCCAAGAAGTGCTGGGGCCCAGGCCTGGCCCAGCCCAGCTCAGCCAAGGCTGGCATCTCTCCCTGAGCCCCTCTCCCCAGGCCATGCGACAGGGCTGTGATTAATCAGCGACAAAAGCAGAAAAACGTAATCAGCCTGGGAAGGGCAGGGCCGTAGAGGGCCGTGGCAATCAGCTTTCCCCTGGGGCCGAGGGCTGATTGGACCAAAGGGGGCAGGGAGGTGGTTCCGATGGGGCCTCAAGGGGCGGGGTCCGCAGCTGGGGCCATGGCGAGGCCAGAGGGTCAATCCCTCCTTCATAAATATGCATGGACGTCTGCAAACACAGGCCCACACCCAGGGGCCGCACACTGTCCCCCACCTGCCCACGGGTTCCTGCCCTCCCCTCCCAGCTTACAACCTTGGCACACACAGGTGTCCACACACACTCCCAACATGCGTTCATCTGCGTGTGGACTCGAAAACACATGTACACACCCTCATGGATAACGGATACACGCACAGGCATACTGCTCCCACGAACACCTGACCCCTCACTCCACACGCACACAAGCTCTGGGGCCTGGGAGAGCCCTGCACAAGTATTAGGTCTAACCTGGAGCTATGTGAACTGACAAAGCCTCACACCAGTCCCTACAGGCACGCAGCCACCTCTGTGTCCCGCACTGCCTCTGGGGCCTGGCTCCCTCTCTGCAGGCTGAGCAGTGGTGAGGGCTTGGGAAGGAGGCTCCACTGTTGGAGGCAAGGTCAGGTGCGCGGTCTCAGCCACAGGGCAGGGAAGCCTGCCCCAGAGCTGTCCCCAGCTCCTGCCTGCCGGCCCTGCCCCATGACCTTGGTCAACGCCCTTCTCTCTCAGCCTCAGTTTCCCCACTTTGGAGCCTCTCCTGGCGCCAACACTGTGTGATTCTCTTCGAGGACCCAGGCGCCTGGGGCAGACCTCCCCTCGCTGCCAGTTATCTGGTCCTCAGTTCCTAGCTCTCAGTTCATGGGGGTGGGGGCCAGCCAAGGGGCTGGAAGGGCCCCACCCCCACCTTAATTTAATCCTGGTGGCTGCGGACTTGGTTTGTATGGGCGCTGGGGGGGCAAGTTATCCTCCTCAGGGAGAAAGGGGAGCCCGGGACAAAAGGGAGAAGGAATCCCCGGCGGGCGACGGGCGGCCGCACAGGGGCCGGCGGCGGGAAGGGGCGGGCTGGGTTGGTGGGGGGAGCGCGAAGGGGGCGGGCGGCGGGCGGGGGAGGCGGGGAGCGCAGCCAGCGCGGCACAGAGCGAGCGAGCGAGCAGGGGAGGCTGCGAGAAGCGGAGCGGCGGGCCGGGCGGCCGCGCCGGCGAGCGGACCAGCGGGCGGCGAGCAGCGCGGAGCGCGCGGGGCACCGAGGAGCGGGAACGGCCGGCGTAGCGCGCAGCGGCCCGAGCGGAGAGGCCCGAGCGGCGCCGCCCCCGCGGCCCCTGCGGGGCCCCGGCCGGGAGCCCGACGAGGGAGGGGACGGCATGGACCGGCGGCCCGGGGCGCGGGGGCGCTAGGCCCCCGGAGGGGCGCCCCCCGCCTCGCCGCCACTGCCGCCCTCCGCAGCCGCGCGCCCAGCCCGCTCCAGCCGCCCCCGGGGCCGCCGCCGGCCCATGAGCCCCGACCTCAAAGTTTGCGGCGGGCGGGCGGGCGCGGAGCCTCCAAGATGCCGTTCCACCCGGTGACGGCGGCGTTGATGTACCGGGGCATCTACACCGTGCCCAACCTGCTGTCGGAGCAGCGCCCCGTGGACATCCCTGAGGACGAGCTCGAGGGTGAGTGCCCCGCCGGGACCTCCGCCCGCTGGCCCTCCTACCTGTGCGCCCAGGTGAAGCGCGGTCTAGGGGCGCAGGGGCGGGGGGCTGTCTGCAGGTGCCGCTTGCCAGGTGGGCACTCCAGCGAACAGCTGCGCGGGGAGGCAGGACGAGTTCGCACCTCTGGGCGCCGCGGTGGGGGTCGCCAAGGCGGAGGGGCGGCCCAGCCCCTGCCCGCGTGGTCCCCCGCGCTGCGGAAACTTGCCGGGCCCTGCAGCGGGGTCACGGGGCCGCGCAATCCGCGGTGACGGTGCGGCAACGCGGCGGGTTGGGTTGGGGGGTCTGAGCTGTGTCCCCTCCGCCGGCCCGGCCAGAGCACCCGCATCTTGATCCCCTCCGCGGCGGCCGCCCGCGGCTCTGCGCTGGCATTGACATTCCGCTCGTGTCGCTTTTAAAATCCAGTCTGCTCGGGCAGCGAGAGAAGGGGAGAGGGCGACTGCCCTGCTCCTGCCGGCTCCCGGGATGCCCGCAGCCCCTCTTACGGCCGTAGCCCCTTCCCTACAGCCCTGCGGGGACCCCCAGCCTGGAGCGCCAGGAAGGCGGCCCGGGAGGTGGTGGCGACAACAAGTGGCCAGATTGGGCGGCTTGGTTGAGATAACCAAGCCTGGTAGGGAAAGGCAGAGAGGCCGGGACCTAAATCTGTCCCCCTGGAGTCCCTCCACCTCTGGACATGAATGGGGACCTTAGGCAGCAGGCTAGGCGAGATCAGAGCAGATGGCAGAGGCCAGGGTCCCTAGACAGAGGCTTCTGAGGAGCGATGAGACCCCTGGGGCCTGTGAGCTCTTTCCCTACTGGGCTAAGGACAGGTGCTCAGGTTTTCCCTCCCCCCAGACCTCCTGGGGTCCCATATGGAGTGGAGTGAGGGGCTCTGGGCTGATGGGAGTCTTGGCCCCCTGGGATCTGCTTGTCTGCTGTTGGGGGAGGGGCTGCGATCACCCAGAAGCTGGGCCTCTCTTCAGGTACCTTAGGTCCAGGGGTCTCTGTGATCTGGGACTCAACAGGGCCTTTGGGGGGTGCAGCTGAGACACCAGCGCAGTCAGGGATGATGGTGGGAGCACAAGCCATGGAGAGAGATCCAGCCTCATCCCCCAGCCCTGGAGGGAGCAGATCCTGGGGGAGTCAGATGGGATCAGGGGGAAGATCAAGGGGAGAAGGCAGCTACCCCCACCCCACCCCACCCCCACCCCCGCACTGCACCACAGACTATGAGCCGCCTGCTTCTCAGCAAGTCCCCCCAAAAGCCTCCAGAGGTTGGGAGAGCCATGGAAATGGAGCCTGATGTTTGAGGTGGGCAGGACGGATGGATGGGTGCCGCTACTGGGTCTCTGGCCTTGAATTCCAAAGCCCAAGTCCCTGCCCTGTCTCCGCCGAAGCCCAGGAACAAAAAGTCTCATCCAGGGCTTGGGAAAAGGAGGGAGTATGATGAGGGACAAGAGGGCGGGGATGGGCATAGGCTTCTCTTCCCTAACGCTGTCTTCTCCTGCCCTGGGCCACTGCAAACCTCTACCAGTTTCCCCTCCACAGACCCTCACCCACACCTTCCTCCTGGCTACGCGGGCAAGGGTAAACATTGTCCCCCTACACCGGCAGCTTTCCCCTCATTCCCTCCCCTTGCTCCCAGCACCCCACCATGACCCTGGCAGCCCTGCTATGGGCCTCAGTTGTCCCTCCTCTCCTGATCTCCCAGCCCTGGAGTACAGACCCCAAGGAAGGGGAGAAGCTGAGGCGGCTGGGGTGCAGGGGTGAGCAGGGCACAGGGTAGGCAGTCCAGGGGCAAAGAGGCCGCAGGCTCCCCTTGGACCGCATGGCGGACATGCTGGCAGGAGCCCAGGAACGTTAGTCACCAGCCACACCAAAACGCACTCCCTGCTTCTCTCCTGTCCACTTCTCCTGGGCCCTGTGAAGCAGAAGGACCTGGCACAGGGGGCATCTGAAGGACAGAGCCCTCCCTGGGGTGGGCGGGGGGGGCGTCATGGAGCAAGCAGATGCCTGGTGGCCCCAGCCCGTCTCCCGGCCTGCGGGCAGCCATGGATGAAGACAGGAAGTCCTCTGTGATCGGCCCCCTTGTTGGCTGCAGGCACTCTGGAAGCCCTTCTCCTAGGAGACCAAGTCTCTGCAGGCCCCAGTGGGCCTTGAGTGCCAGGGGTGGGTGGGAAGGGTGACCATCCACAGCACAGATCCCCCCTCTGCCCCCTCCACCTCCCCAGTGCCTCATCAGTGCTCCCGCCCCAGGGTAGTGTGGGTAAGGCCCAGGCTCTTTGCTGGGAGGATGCCCATCACTGGGGGAGCCACACATGCCAAGGAGAGGGAGCCTGGTAGCTTGGGATGAAATGCTACAGACAGTATGTGCCTGCCTGCAGAAATCCAGGGGGTGGTGAGTCCGAGGGGGGAGGAGGACTAGGGAGGGAGGTGGAGAGCACCGGTTAAGGTGAGGGCTTCCTAGCCAAGCAGTGGTGGGTTCGAGTTCTCTGCTCCCTCAATTTATGGAGTGACCTTGGGCAATCACTTGCCTCTCTTGCCTCGGTTTCTCCATCTGTAAAAGGGGGTTGACATTGCCCCTCCCCAGGGCTGCCAGTGACAGAGGATGTGATGAAAGTGCTCAGCACAGGGCCTGGCATGCAGTGGGGACTCGGGGACCGGGACGCAGTAGCAGGGAGGCTGAGGGGTGGGGGTCAGGGAAGGCCCATGAGGAAGGAACACGGGATATGCAGGGGGGCCAGGCCAGAAAGGCAGGCTGGGGGAGAGGGTGGGTGGAAATGGCCTTAAAGGTCTGGCAGAGGCACCTGGGGACCCCTGGATGGCAGTTGGCAGGGTAGACGTGGCTCGGCAGAGCTGGTCTGGGTCCTCCAGCCTCCCTTGAGGTGGAGGTATAGGATCTCCCAGATTCTCCCTGAGATGCACACAGCAGAGCTCCCCTGGCCTGTGGCAGTGCTGAGGCTGACCCCAGTGGCATCGACGGGCTTGAGCACCTGAGGGTGGGAATTGGGGCAGCTGCAAGCCCTAGACTGGCCCTCCCTCTGAGAGGGGAGGAGGAAGACGGACGGACAGGCAGACAACCACCAGGGCAGAGGTCTGGGCTTGACACTTGACCTGCTCAGTCAGATGGTGGAGCCTGCAATGAGAGTGGCCAAACGGGGGCGTTCGGGGTATGGGGGGGCAGAGGAGTCCCTTTTCCTGCCCCTCTTCTCTGCGAGCCCAGCAGCCGCCTCTGTCAGGCTGGAATCTCAGGGAGGCCAAAGTGCTGGGGTGCGGTGCCAATGCCGCGGAGAGTGGCTGTCGCCGCAGAGGACAGACACTGCCCCCCTCAAAGTGACCTCCAGCCCACGCACCCCCTCTCTGGACTCTGGCTCCCTGACAGTGCTGGCATCCCTTGGGGGCGGTTGGGGACTCAGGCCCTAACGCAGCTTCTTGGGCCGGGGAGGGGATTGAGGGCGTCAGGCTGGAGGTGGCAGGTAGGGACCAGTGTCGGCCCGGAAACCCAGAGGCCCTGCCAGCCCTTGCCTGGGCCAGGCTTCCCCATGCCAACGTGGAGCACGGCAGGCTTTCCCTGGCCTCGTGGGGAGCGAACAGAGTGAGGCTTTCGGGGAAACGTGCCCAGCTGGGATGTGCCGATGGCGGCAGCAGCAACAGGACACCCACCCCACTCTGGGAGCCCCCAGCAGAGTCCAGGCTTCAGAGATGGGGCAAGAGTCACGTTCCCATCTCACAGGCGAGGCTCTTGAGGTTCAGAGAGGGAGGTCACTCGGCTGCTGAGTGGCAAAGCCAGACTTCAAGCCCGGGCCCCCGAGTCTTGGCACCAGCAAACAGGAAGGCCGGCCTGGTGCTTGAAGCTCCCCTAGTCCTCCCTCTCCTTCCGGCTCTGCCAGAACGTCTGGGATGTTCTGATTTATAGCATCGTGTTCTGAGCCAGGCCCAGCCCCAGCCAAGCACTTACATGCTTGATTTTCTTATTTAGTCATTTCCGCAGCCCCATTGTACAGGTGAGCAAACACCCACTCAAAGGCACCCGACCAGGATGTGGGAGAGCTGGGCTCTGACCCTGAATCTGTGTGACTTAGTGCTGATTCTCTGGCCGAGAAGGTGATCCCCGAACTTGGCCTCAGAAATCAGCTGGTGCTGGGTCACAGCTCTGAGCAAGGGCGAGGACACAGAGTAAGACTGAGGTTGTGAGCCAGGCGTGCCAGGGAGGAGTGGCTGAGGCGACACATGAATGAGGAGGTGGCGGTCTTTGGATTAATCTAGTGGTCTTGGAAGGTTAGTCCTGCCTGAGAAAGGGCTGCCCCTGGGCCTGTCGCCTGCCCACGGAGCCCAAGATTCACCTGCCCTCCACTGTCTCCTGTGTATTTTCTCAGGACTTTTAGGAGATCAGGGGCTCCAGTTGAAGCAGCCCTGGGCTCTGGGAGCCACACCTGGCCCCTGTCAGTGTGGGAGGGACAGCCTGGACCCCAATTCATTGCAGGGGAGAGCCAGCACCCACTGCAGGTCCAGGGTTTTGCCATCCCACCCTGAGCTCTCCCGACCAAGCACCCAGAAGGATGGGGTGCCTGCCTTGGGTTCCCCAAACCAGCCCCTGACCTGGGTGGGTCTGAGGATGGTTCCCCCACCCCTGACTTCGGCTTGATCCCCCTCCTCTGGGTGGCCCATGGAGTGAGGGGGTCCTTAGGGACTGCACAAGGGGACAAGCGGCATCCTCAGCCTCCCTTCCTGCTTCTTGCCTGCTTGGGGAGTAGAAAGCAAACGCCTGCCCTTACTAGGATCATTTGTAAACTAAGGGTAAATGGGCTCTGAGCGATGACCCCACACCAAGTGGAGCATGAACTTCTGGTCAGCTCCTTTGTGTGCGTGCTCCAGATGGGTGGCTCCCTGAATCAGTCATTCATTCACTTAACCACTTATTAGCAAATGGTTACGCTTGAATGACAGGCACCGTTCCAGGGAGCGGGGACACAGCGGTGAACAAGACTGACCTGGCTCCTGCTCTCATGGCGTCTCATAGTTCACAATCTGATGTGGTCAGGAAGGAATCCTTGGGGGAAGAGTGGGGTCTGTGGGAGCCCAGAGGAGGGCCAGAGTCAGCTGGGGGGGCGGGGGGGGGGGCTCCAGGGAGGTGATGCCATCCACGCTGGGAACCAGGGATGTATCAGAATTCACCATGGTGAAGGGAAGAGCATTCCAAGCAAAAGGAGCCTCATATACAAAGGCCTGGAGGTGGAGCAGCCCTGGTGCCCACCATGACTGAGGTGGGCAGAGCCCATGGCTGGGTCAGGAGACCAACAGTGCCAGCCAGAAACCTAAGTGTGTGTGTGGAGGGCTGGGCAGAGGGTGTGCCTGGCTGCATGGTCAGTGCCCTCCTCTGAACCCAAAGACTCCCAGGTGATTGGAATTCCCTCAACAGCCTCTGTAACTGCTGGGCCTCTGCTCACACACCTCTGGGGATGGGGAGCTCACTACCTCCTCCGTGGCCCTGGAAAATTCAGGTGGGAGTTGGCCTGGAGTTCCCAGAGTCCAGGGTTTATAGAAGCCTCTGGGCCTGGCCCAGATCTCCCTTCCCAGCTGCTCTCCTGGCCAAGGGGCCACTGGTTAGGAGACCAGGTTCTCAGGACCTGCCTGGGATGGGTAGGGGGTGGTCCAGAGTCAGAGGGTCTGGGGGCCTAGGCAACTCAGGTGTGGCCCACTGACTCTGTCTTGGCCTGCATGTCAACTGGAACCTCCAGGCATTGGCTATAGATGCCAGGTGGGAAGAGCCTGATGAAGTTTGGGGCTTCAGCCCAAGCCACCTTGCCGTGTGGCTTGGGACACATGGCCACCCTCTCTGGGCTATAGTGGGTCCAGCAGAATCAGGGGATGACCCCAAGGTGCAGGATCCCACAGTCAGTTTCAGGGGCTCACAGACCCTCTAGGCCAGGCCTGGGCCAGCCTAATTCCTGCCCTCACCAGAAACAGCCCTGACCCCACACTGGCCACCTAGCCTCTCTGGGCCTCATTTTCCAGGCAGGCAGCATGGAGCATCTCATCTGTCTCTCCTTCCAAATGCACGCACGCACGCTCGCACGCACGCTCGCACGCACGCACATGAGCTCACCTCTGCCCGCGAATTGAACAAGGAGACCCCCGGGAGCTGGAGCAGAGAGGGTGGGAGTGGGTTGAAATTCACTCCCCATCAATGGGAAATGTTCTGTAGGACCCTTCTTGGGCTGAGTAACAATGAAGGGACAGCAAACAGAGAAAAAGAGGTGAAAAAAGGGTGAACTGGGGAGAGGTTAGGACCCTTCAACCCTCAACAGTTCCTGGATGTCCTTGGTAAAACCCTTTCATCCTTACACCATTACCGCCCATTTTACTGTGGGTAAGACTGAGGCTGGCCCAAGGTCACTCACTGGGTTGCTTGTTCCCAGGCTCCCAGCCCAGTGCCTTGCTCCCCACCCCTGAGTCACCCAGGTCCTCAGGCCTGTCTCCCCCTCCATACAATGGCGGGGAGTGACCCCCCGCACCTGAGCTGGCCTGGGGCTGCTCCAGCCCTCCTCTCTCTTCCCCCAAACCTTGGGCTCCATCTGGGAGGCAGTCTGCACTGAGCTGTCAGCCCATTAGCCCGGAGCCGCCATTAATGAGTGCTGGCTGGTGTTAAGGAGCTGAGCCTGGGGAGGAAGTGCGATGGGGATGATGGGAGGGGGATGGAGGGGGGGTGGTAGGCAGGGAAGCTTACGGCAGCTCACAGAAGACTGGCTGCCTAGCCCGGCGTCCTCCCCTGCACCGTGGGACCCGTGGTATCGGCCACACGGGGTCGTCGTGAGCACGCCTGAAGAGGCTGCGGGAGCCTGGCACGCGGAGCCGGAGACCCCCGGGGCGGTCTTGTCACTGCCGCGGGGCCTGGGCACCTTTGCTGCCTGCTTGGCCTGAGCTCCAGGGAGGCAGCGCTGTAGTGGACTCTTGAGCCACCTGCCAGTTCTCTCTGACCAGACCTTCGGGCTCTAGAGGGGAAGGGGGGATTCTCCATCCCGGTCTCAGGATGTGGCATCTGGGATCCTGGAGGTCTGGGGAGTGGGCTGTTGGGGACAGGAGTGAGGTCTTGACCTGCTCTGCTCCTCCCACAGAGATCCGAGAGGCCTTCAAAGTCTTCGACCGCGATGGCAATGGCTTCATCTCCAAGCAGGAGCTGGGCACGGCCATGCGCTCCCTGGGATACATGCCCAACGAGGTGGAGCTGGAGGTTATCATCCAGCGGCTGGACATGGATGGTGAGCCCTGCCCCCTGGCTGTTTCCTCACCCCTCACCTGGTGGTGGGGGGCAAGTCTGGGGCCTGAGCCCATAGGGGGCCTCTCACTCTCCCCACTCCCAGCCAGCCTTCCAAGCCCATGGCTTGGGTTTGCAGCCAGGTCTGGCCCCATTTCTCAGCCTGGAGAATTGAGGCTAGAGAGAGTGTGACAGCCCCAGCCATACCCAAAGGTTGGAGATTCTGCCCCTCTCACTCTGTGTTCCAAGAAATTTTTAAAGTACAGGAAAGCAGAACGGATATACTAAATACCCCATTTCCCATCACCAAAAATAAAAAGTCAATTTAGTTGTAAATATTTGCCACCTGGCATTTAATCAAGGAAAAACTCATAAGAACCAGTAATGCCCAGTGCCCTCCGCTCATCCTCCTCTGGCTGCCTCCCCCACCTCCTCTCCACCCAGAGAGCAGGTGATGACCTGGGCAGGCGGTCCCCCATCCTGAGCTTCATTTCCTGTCTGTGTGGTGGGGAGGATGTCCGGCACCACCCCTGCTCCGGGACAGCAGCAGGGTGCTGGGAAGCCATGTAGGGTTCAGAGGGAAACGTGTCTCCCACACGCAAGGCCTGCTCAGGGCCCACCTGCTGTGCGCCCCCCCCCCACTCCCCACCTTGTCAGGTGGGGCCTCAGCACACGCGGTGGCTTCAGCATCAGCCCAGAGACTGGCACATCAGGCTCTGAGGAGGGGACCTGCCTGAGGTCCCATGGTGGCCCAAGGTGCCCAGGTGCAGCCTCACCAGCTGACTGGAACTGTGCCCGCTCTAGGTGATGGCCAAGTGGACTTCGAGGAGTTTGTGACCCTTCTGGGACCCAAGCTCTCCACCTCGGGGATCCCAGAGAAATTCCACGGCACTGACTTCGACACCGTCTTCTGGAAGGTACTCCCTGGCTGATTGGGACCCAGGGCTGTGTGCACAGTGAAGGGCTGTACTGGGCCAGTGAAGGGTCGGGCCCACACCATAAAGGGGGGGATGACACCCCCAGGCTCTGTCCACTGGACGTCTTGTCTCCCAGCGGGCCATGGGGTTCCCTGGGGAGGCTGGTGTTGGTCGAGGACTCAGAGAATGGAGTGAGTGGTTCCCAGCCCTCCAGAATCTGGAGGCTTGTCACTGGCTTGTGTGGCTGCAGGTGCTGGGCGGGGGGGACTGTGGTGGTGCTGGTGGCCAGAGCGCTGTGTCTCCCCCCACCCAAGTGTGACATGCAAAAGCTGACCGTGGACGAGCTGAAGCGGCTGCTCTACGACACCTTCTGTGAGCACCTGTCCATGAAGGATATTGAGAACATCATCATGACGGAGGAGGAGAGCCACCTCGGCACAGCGGAGGAGTGCCCCGTGGACGTGGAGAGTGAGTGACCCACCCCGGGACCCCACGGGCGGGCCAACTGCTCGGGCAGGGGAGGAACCAGGGGCTTGCAGAGGGGCGCTGGGGGCCTCCTTGCCTGCCCCAAACCTTGCGTCCCCGTGTGCCCCGCGGAACGAGCCCATGTGCAGAAGGGCAGACGGCCCCTGAGTCCATCACTTGGCTGTCCCCTTCTCTCTCTGGTGCTCCCCGGCGGTGGGCGGCCACAGCCTGCTCCAACCAGCAGATCCGTCAGACGTGCGTGCGCAAGAGCCTGATCTGCGCCTTCGCCATCGCCTTCATCATCAGCGTCATGCTCATCGCAGCCAACCAGGTGCTGCGCAGCGGCATGAAATAGGCGCCACCTGGGCGCCCCATGGGGCGCGCGGTGCGTGGGGCCCCCTCCACACCCACCGCCGCCCACAGTCCTCTCCCTCCACCAACTCCCTGGGCCACCACCGCGTGTACTTCAGGGCCTGGGCGTCCAGCGGCGCCACCCCGCCCGCCCCACAGGCCTTGCATGGAGCTGTGGCCCAGCTGCAGAGGGCCTGGTGGTGGCTCTGAGGACGGCCCTGGCCCTGGCCCGGCCTGCACCCTGCCCTGCCCCACCCTGGCCTGTATGTAGCACTAACTTTTCTCGCTGTGCAGGGGCTCCTGGGAAATTAAGGAGGAATTTATACAGGGCCCAGTAGCTGCAGGTCCCTTGGGCAGGAGGAGGCATTGTGTGCCCAGGGCCACATAGCCAACCCAACCCTGGTCCCTCAGGTCTGCCCAGGGCCATGGAGGGGAGTGCAGGGGACAGAAAGCCTCCTCCTGGAGGGCAACATGAGGCTGGGGTCTCCTGGGCCCTTCTCCCTGGCATGGCCTGAGGAAGACCCCGGCCTTCTGCTGAATCCCTTCCTCTGACCTTCCTTAGACTCAAACTCAGCCCTCCTCCACACACCCACTAGGGCTAGAGAATCAGCCCATTTCAAAGATGAGGACCCTGAGGCTCAGAGGGCTCCCAGATTTGGCCTCAGTTCCCCCATCAATGGTGATTTTTAGGCAGGGCAGAAGCTCACAGAAGATGGAGCATCTGAGGTGGCCCAGCTGCCACCTCATCCATTGGGCCCCCCACCAGAGGCCCAGTGACCTGAGGGCCACATTGCCCACGAGCACCCCAGCACAGTGGAGTGCAGTGGAGGCAGGAAGCAGAGTTGGGGCCCAGAGGCTGCGAATCCCCTGAGCAACCTATGTGGTCTCCCTACCGACTGGGGGGCTCCTCCAGGGCAGAAGCCACCCCTGGTGTCAGTGCCAGGAAGTTCAGCCAGGCCACTCTCCCAAGCTCAGGGCCCGTCCTCCTGGGTCGCCCACTTCTCCACACCATCCAGGCTGGAGACCCGGCTCCCATCCCTGCCCAAGCTGTGCCGTCTCACGGTTGGGCAGCAGCTCAGCACGGGCTGATGTGGGGCCAGGACGGCAGACTGAGTCCTCAGCTCTCCTCCCCAGATCTGGGGCTACTGCGCGCCTGGGCGAGTCACAGCCACGCTGGCTGCCCCCTGCCCGGCTGTGCTGAGCCTCTGCCGGCTCCCAAGGGAGAAGGGCAGCAAGCACCGGTCACCCTGGAGAGGACCTCACCTCACTCCAGCCCTGCCCATCATCTGACCCAGGGCCAGAGCACGGAGCTGAGGGCGCCAGGCAAGGGGCAAGAGCAGCCGCACGATGGTGGTGACAGACTTTCTTTATAAACATCTGGAAGGAAGTCTTCTCAAGATGTCCCGTTGGGGTGGGGGTGGTGGAGCTGCCTGGCTCAGAGCCAGGACCAGGGCTGCACCTGGTTGAGGAGGACACTTAGGCCTCAGAGAGGCCAGGCCAGGCCCGGTCTTTAGTTTCAGATGCTCCATGGGGTGCAGCAGGAGGGGGCCTGGGTGTCCCCCGTACAAGCCCTTATCTTTATTGTGGCTGATTGGAGGGCTGACTAGGCAGGGATAAGGGACTCAGCCCCACTGGACGCTGGGCTGCAGGGGCCAGCCCCCAGGCGGGGGTGCCCGCAGGGATGGAGGAAGCTCCTGGACTGGTGGCCAGCCCACCGGGTACTGGAAGACGGTGGCTCTGATGGGTTCAGCCCTAGAGGGAAAGAAAAGAACAGAGAATTAGTGTGGAGCACAGCTCAGGCCCAGGCGGGGGCAACCCCCTCCAGCTCACCCTCCCCACCACCCCAGCTGTGGGCAGGGGCAGCTGCCTGTATCACCTTTCTGGAAGGCAGAGTCTCAGAAACACGCAGACCCTTTGAGCCAGCCACCTCACCTCTAGGATTGAGCGCAAGGAAATAGGGGGGCTGTGGGCAGAGACTGAGCTATAAGAAATGGAAATAACCTAAGTGTCCACCTCTGGGGGACTAATTAAATATATATGCACGTCCACAGCAGAGAATGCTATGCAGCCTGCGTGAGAATTAAGGCAAACTTATATGCACTGACGAGGAAAGGTGTCATGATGTATAATACTGTGTGAGTAGGGAGAAAAAGCAGCTTATAAAATAATGTATATAGCATGATGCTATTTTTGTTTAAAGATATATAGCATATATAAATGCATAAAAAAAAACCTGGAAGACACAGCAAAATGTTAACAGTGGTTCTATCTGAGCGGTGCAATTATGGGTGATTTTTTTTTACTTCTTTATACTTTTCAAGAAAGTTTTTCAAGCACGCAAGCCTTTGAAATGAGAAAAAAATATTGTCTAAAAATTTTTTAAAAGCCTTATTTCTCATGCTACTTACTCCCCTTCCCCTTAAGGTCCACCGCCCCAGGAGCCACCTCCTAAGGCCCGGGGCCTATCTGAAGCACCCACCCTGTGTGCTCAGCCCGGGGTGGCCCTGTCCTAAGGGAGCCGCTGAGGCGCACAGGCAGCCTCCCCACCAACTGCTCCACATTCCGATCCTTCTGGACTCGACCCCCACTCAGACTGCCACTCCAGGGCTGCTCTGCCCCTCAGGCTACCTTGAACTCACTTGGGAGCTCATGTCACCCCTGTAGGACTGGAGCTCTCCAAGGGGGAGAGACCAGGGGATGGGGTGGCGTCCATCTGCTCCCGCAGTGCCCAGAGCCGGGCCTGGCACAGGGAGCCACCCAGTGAATGCTTGCTGATGACAAACAGCCATGCTGAGCGCTATTACCGCCTGGATACTACTCTGGGCCAGACAGCACAGCCGAGAGGAACCTCAAGAATCCTTACTGAACCCCACTTTATAGATGAGGCAACTGAGGTGCATGGAATCAGTCACGGGCCCAAGCGACACAGTCTAGAATGGGGGATGAGAGGCCGGAATGCCACCTACACGTGGGCCCCAGATGTTGGCCCCTCATGCTTCTGCCCCCAGCCCAGCCCAGCCCAGCCCACCCCCAGGTCCCACTTTCAGTGAAGGTGAGGCCCTGGCAGGCTCAGGGGCCCAGTGGCCAGGCCTCTGCAGGACGGGAGCGTCCCAGGCCCACTGAGAGGTTTGAAGCCTCAACCAGCCACCCCTCCTGGGCCTGACCTGCTGTCGGACCCAGAGCAAGGGCTTCAGGCAGCCCCGGTGCAGCCTCTGGGGCCTCCCGTGGCGCGAGGACAGGGGAATCCCTGCTCGGCAGCCTGCTGCCCACTGGAAAGCACAGAAAGCGGCTCCCAGCATGATTTATGGTGCCGGGGAGATTTTATAAACTCCACCAGGCGCAGAGAAGGGTGGGAATGGAGGAGGCTCCGCAGTTGCTGGAAGGGAGAGCCCCAGCTGCCAGCCAAGCCCCGGCTCCCCGTGGGGCTGGGGTGACCGCAGTTCTCCTGAGAGGGTGTGATCCATCGGGGAGCCCCTTCTTGTGAGCCTCAGGCCCTTCCTCTAGGACACGGGTCAGACTCCCGGGCAGCTGAGGCCTCCCGCCAGGAGAAGGGTGCGTTCCCCGGGCCTCAGACATGCGGGCCCTGAGGCCTTGGAGCACACCCCTCCAGTCTGCACGGAGCAGACGGGGACACAGGTGCGTAGGACTGTGCTCGTGGCTTCTCTCTTGGCCTGTCTGCCCCGTCACAGGGACAGGGCAGCTCTCTTTCACCTGTCCCCAGCTATGGTCCTAATTAGAAGGAGAGAGTCTTAGGGAGGCACCTGGGCCAGAACAGTAGCACCAGCCCTGAGAGGGGTGCAAAGGGGAAGATTAAGACGGATAAAGTCACAACAACAGTGGAAAGCAGGGGCGAGCACTGGCCTCGCAGGGATCAGCCTGCTCACCTGAGGCTGGCCCCTCCCTCCCCCTACTGTCTGCTCCCAGCAGGTGCCTCAGGGTCGGTCTGCTGGGGCACGGGGGGGGGGTGTGGGGGGGTGGGGGTGGGTGGGGGGGTGAGGGGTGGGACAATGCACCAGGCTGGGGCCCCATTGAGCCTCCATCTCCCCTTTACAAGGATGGTTAGCCTGGCTCACCTTGAGGGCTCCGCTCAGCCTGTGAGGTCAGAGCCCTCGGGTCTGGGTGGCCCCAGGTGGGCCAGGCAGCCATCTCTGCCCTGTGTCCTGGGGGGAGGACACAGACACCCAGAGAGGAAGAGGGGCCACCAGACCCGTCCCCACGAGGCGCCCACGGCACTAATACTCAGGAATAGTCCTGCAGGCCGGGACCCTGCTCCCCCAAATGCTCTCTCATGCAGCCAACATGTCCTGGGTCTGCACCAGGCTGATGACAGTGTGAGCTCAGGGCCGTGAGCGGGAGGCCCGGGGGTGGAAGGGGAGAAAGGGGAGATGTCTCAGCTAAAGCCTGAAGGATGAGTCTGACTTTGCCAGGCAGACATGGTGGTGGTGGGGCAGTTCCAGGCAGAGGAAATAGTGTGCACAAGGTGCCCGCAAATCAGAAACGCCCCACCACACCTAACCAGCTGCCAGGCGTCCGGCGGGACTGACAAAGAGGCCAGATGGGAGAGGTGAGAAGGTGACCCTCAAGGGCCGTGGAGGCGGCAGGGAAGTTCTCCGGGGCCCTGCAAACTGGGCTGTGGAGTCCGGGTCCCCCCGACGGGGAGGAAGCCCAGGAGGGTTTCAGCAGGGCCGGGGCCAGGGAGTGTTCTAGAAGCTGGTTGGGGCTGTTGTGTGGAGGATGGACTGGAGGAGCAGAGGCAGGTAGGAGACCAGGAAGGGCTGCCGTGACGTCTAGGAGAGCCAGGGTGGGTGAAGGGCAGAGAGGGCACTGTTGCCACAGGGCTGCCTTGATGGTAGACTCAGGGAACAGAGAGAGGCAGCCTCCTGGCTGCAATCCACCCCCCTGACCCCGCGGAGTGGGGGCCAGGGACGCAAGGGCAGAGCCCAAAGCCTGTGGGCTGCAGGGGGTGGGTATCATTTTTCATGAGACCAACCTGAGGGGAGAGGGCTGAGGAAGACCGAGGCTGTGATGGCAAAAGCAATGATAAATGGTCACCTCCCTCCTAACAACCTCCTTTTCTCAAGGCTGGACTGGCCTGCTCTGCCCAGAGAGTAATTCATTTTGGCCCCAAGCCCTCAGGAGGCAGGTGGACTTGTGCAAAGGCACAGAGAACAAGTGGAAAAGCAGGTCCCCTGGAAGGGGCCAGGTTGGGTGGTCAGCGGGAGAGGAGCCCAGGGGATAGGGTTCAGCCTAGGGTGGTCCCCAGCGGCAAGCTCTATTCCAGTCACTGCCATCCCAGCAGCCGGCTACTGCCACTACCACTGCAGACTTCCGGCTGCAGTGGCCAACCACTGCACTGGCCCTTGGCCAGCCCTAGACCTGGTAACAGAAGTGGCCCAGGGTCCAAAGCCAGGGCAGGGACCTAAGCTCTCTCTCAAGTGACAGCTGAGTGCTGCTAAGGGTAGTAGGTGTGTGACCAAGGCAGTCACAACCTCCTGGAGGGGAAGAGATTCCTCAGCTACAAACCGGGGGCACCAACCCCCCTAAAGGCCGGGGCTGAGTGCCGGGCACACCACAGCACCAACACACCTGATTATCACGTGGTCACCACTCTTCCTGCGACTCTGGGCCTGTCATTCAGCCTCAGTTTCTCCATCTTGTGCCCTAGTCCTCTGAGTCTCATGGTCACAGGCACGCTGCCTTAGAGAGCACAGGGACACATCTATCCCTAGGAAGGGACTTCAGGGCACCCATCTCTACCCACCCCCACGCCCCCTCAGCCCAGCCACAGGGTCTCCCTGAGCCCTCGGCACAAGCCCAGGGGGTGCCCAGGCCTCTGGGGCTCACTCCCAGCAGAGGAACCATGGTGGCGGAGCAGGGAGGCAGCTGGGTCCAGGGAGTGGGGGAGCGGGGAAGCCCCCAGAGTTCTCTGAGTGGCCTCAGCCCCGAGCTGGGGTGCAGGACATGGGTCCCTGGACCAGTCCCGAGGGAGGTGCCCACACTACCAAGATCACAACCACTTCTGACAGGACCAGACGGAAGGGATGTCACATTCCAACACAGGAGTCATGACTGTACTATATATTTTCAAGGTCGGAGGACAAACTGGGCACAGATTTAAAAACAATTAAAGTTAATTTTAAAATAGCTTAACAAGCTCTCCTCACTGAGGCACGGAGAAGGCAAGAAGCTTGGCCCTCATCTCCTGGCGGAGCCTCAAGGGAAGCCTCACCTCTCCCACAGACTGTCCCAGCCAGGCTGCTGTCCCATGAGGCCACCGGGTCCCAGTGCAGGACAGGAAAGGAGGCAGCCCAGCACGGGGTGACTTTACCAAGTCAGGCAGGTCACAGGCACATCCTTTAGCCCTTTTCCTCCCTTCTCTCTCTTTCAATACCTGGTAGAAGACCCCAGGAGCCCTGGCTTTGGTCTTGGCTGTGACCTTGAAGAGGAGAACCTGGGACGGCACACAGCACACACCTGTGGGCTCCTGACCCAGGGTGCTCCCCGTACAAGGGGTAAAGCGCACCCTGTCCACTTATGAGCGTCCTGAGTGCTGGGCCCAGGCAGCAGCTGGGCCAGCCCCACCCCAGCCCCCTCCTCGAGGAGGCAGTGGGACAATGACAAAGAGCCTGTCACATGCCTGTGCAATCCCAGCTGTGCCTGCTCCGAGCTGTGTGCCCTTGGACAAGTCACATCATCCCATGAGCCTCACTTCCCCTTCTGCAGGGTCGGAGCAACCATGCCTATCTGGCAGGGCCTAGAGGGGACAGTGCGGTGACTGGCTTTCTGGGGCCTCAGTAACCACAGTCAGGCCTCTCCCTCTGGCAATGGACTTGGTAATGTGGAGTCAAGCTGGCTTGGCCACCTGCCCCCTTCAGCCACTGCAGATTCCACTAAGGCAGGGGGATGAGGCCTAGGCCAGGAACCTTCAGGCAAGTGCCCTTCAGCCTCTGGCCAGGGCTTGGGGACCCAAGAGCTCCCGATGTGGCCCCCACCTGAGGAGTCCTTTCGGGGCACCTGTGTCTGGTCCCTGGGAAGTTCGTAGAGACAAGGGCAAGCTGGCTGGGGTCTTGCAACTGGAGGGCATGGGAGAAGTGGACCCACAGGGCCTGTACCTGCTGCTTGGGGCCGAGCTCAGCTGCTGGGCTCTCTTCTCCAGCCAGTCCTCCACGTGGACCTCAGGGAGCTCGGTGACGTCTAGTGGCCACTCCCTGGCCCACCTCTCCTCTGTGGGGATAGAGAGACAGGCAACTGAAGGGCATACTCACCCCCATCTGAACCCCACACTCTCACAAAGCAGCTGGAACCTTCCAGAGGCGGGGGGGTAGGCACGGGCTGGGAGGCCAGGAGCAGGTCCTCTGGCCTGTCCCCATCCTGCAGCCACCTCCCCAGGTAGCCCCTCTGGGCCTCACTCTGCTTCCCCATGAAGTGAAGGCAAAACACTGGCTGCCTCCCAAGCTTTTTGGAGTTGGACACAGGACAGTTGAGAGCCTGGTCCTCAGGAGGGGTCCAAACCTGGGGTCAGGGAGGCAGTGTGGGCTGCAGAACAGGGCAAAGCCTGCGCTCTCCCACCACGAGCCAAAGGCTCTGAGAGACCATGGCTGGAAGAGCTGGAGATACAGCTGTCACCAGGACTCGCTGGCCTGGCCCATAAGGCCTCACTTCCACCCTGGGAAAGCTCCTAGAAACCTGTGTTTGTGGCAGGGCTGCTGCTACACTGTCATCAGATCCCCAGGGCAGGGCACTGCCCACAGGGTCTGACTGGTCGGAGGGGAGTGAGGCCTATTGGTGGATGAGGGTGAAGGTCAGGCCACCCCAGACGCTCGCTGGCTGCCCGAGGCCACGTGGACAGAGGAGCCGCACTGGATGGGGGCTCACATGAGGCTCAGTTTCTCCATCCATTCAGTGAGGGGCTGCATGCGAAGATCGATAAAGACCATCTAAGTGGGAATTTCCTTATCTCTAATTGGAGCAGTACGAAGTGAATTTCCCAAAGGCAGACATGCCAGTTTCCAGAGGGAAGCTGAACTTGCCCTTCCCTGTAGTCCCCAGGCCTGAGCATCCTGAGGGCAGGGAAGGTGCTCTCTTTATCCCCTTGTCCCCAGAGCGCAGTGGGGGATCTGCCAGGGGCCGAATAGGGGCTCCAAACACGTTGCCTGATTGAGGAAGGGAGGGTGGGTGTACATGAATGAATGCCAGGCTAGCAGGGCCCAGGTGGGGCTGAGGCACACCCTCGGGACTCCTGGACAGGAAGCCATGCGTGTCACTTTAAACCCAGCCAGGCACATGGATGGGAGCTCCCTGGCTCCTTCCCCACTCATGCCTGGGGTGGTTTGAAAGCAGTTCCTGATGCCCTGGATAGCCCTCAGCCTACCCCACATGGCAGCCACAGAAGAGGGGGAAGGGGGGAGACACAGGGCAGCATTCCCCTACATCCCCCCAGCACCCACCCCTGCCCAGCCCAGGGTCCCAGTGAAACGCACCCTCCACCTGCATACTCAGGTCCTGCAGGTCTCGCTCTGACATGTGGGAAAATCTGCAGTTGGAGCCAAAGTCGCACTGGCCTGCAACAGGAGGAGAGAGTCACTTGCTGCCCGGGATGGACTCCTACCATTGAGCTGAAGGGCAGCCTGATGAGGGGCCACCAGAGTTTTAGGGGCAGGGTGTTAGGGACTAAGGAGTAGCAACTCCAGCCCTGAGGAAGAAGCTGGACTCTCTCTGGCCCAGCCATAAGAGCAGCCAGCATGGCCTGTCTGGTCCACTAGGCCCTGCTCACAGCCCTTCCCTGGCCGGGGACCAAAGTCCACTGAAGCCTTTCATGATTGGGTTCCATAAGCCTCTGCAGGCTTGTCTCCTGTTACCTCCCCTTGCCCTGGCCCGTAGCCCCGACTAACTATGGGTGGGTCCCTGAGAGGGTTCTGCTTCCTCACACCCCCGCCTTGGTGCCCCCTGCCCATGGCAGGGGGTGGGGGGGGAGGAGAGCACAAGTAGCTGGACTGTGCCCCAGAAAGGCTTTAATGGCAGCTTTGTCAAGGAGGTACCAAAGTCCAGGCTGGCTTTCCAAATCTCAACTGGGGAGACCAAAATGTTTCTCAAAATAACAGGAGACTAGGGGGAGGAGGGATAAATTGGGAGATTGGGACTGACATATCCACACTACTATATATAAAATAGGTAACTAATAAGAACCTGCTGTATAGCACAGGGAACTCTACTCAATACTCTGTAATGGCCTATATGGGAAAAGAATCTAAAAAAAAAAAAAAAAAGAGTGGATATATGTATATGTGTAACTGATTCACTTTGCTGTACACCTGGACTAACACAACACTGTAAATCAACTACACTCCAATAAAAATTATTAAAAAAAATAGGGCTTCCCTGGTGGTGCAGTGGTTAAGAATCCGCCTGCCAACGCAGGGGACATGGGTTCAAGCCCTGGTCTGGGAAGATCCCACATGCCGCAGAGCAACTAATCCCGTGCACCACAACTACTGAGCCTGTGCTCTAGAGCCCGTGTGCCACAACTACTGAAGCCCGCGAGCCTCTCTGTGCTCCGCAACAAGAGAAGCCACTGCAGTGAGAAGCCTGCGCACCACAATGAAAGAGTAGCCCCTGCTCGCCGCAACTAGAGAAAGCCCGCACACAGCAACAAAGACCCAAAGCAGCCAAAAATAAATAAATAAATAAATTTAAAAAGTCATAATAATAGGAGACTAGAGGTGTCCTAAGACAGCCTTGCCTACCAGCAGCGTGTTCACATCAAGGTGCAGCCCATGGGGAACGGCAGCCCCTGATTCGCAGGCCTGGTGCCCATTCTAGGGGCAGCATGGTCTCCTGAGGGGAGCACAGCCATTCACCCCGCTCTCCTAGGCCAACAGCAGTACCTCTCCTTGGTGCTAAGCTCCCTTTTACACCATGTTAATCATCATGGCTTTCCTCTTTGCCTTGGCTGCTAGGAAACTCAAGGCCAAACCCTTAGAGTATACAGGACCTCAAGGCAAGCATGGAGGAGACTAAGCATTCTTCTGGCCTTGTCTTATTTTTCCTACCCTTATTTTCATCTGCCTTTGGCTCCTTCACTTACTGAGGTTTTTGTCTCTTTGAACTATATGCATCTTTATTAGCTGCGTACTGAGCAGTGAAATCAACACCCAGCGTCCTTTGTTCTAACCCTGAAGCTTCTCGGCATTGTCAGGCCTGTTCCTGTCTCCAGCCCTGCCTGCTGGGAGGGAGGGCACAGTGGAGGTCGGGCACAGTGGAGGTCAGGCTCCCAGGCTAACTTAATCAGCCAGTCTATTACACCTATTAGTATCTCCTGGATTTACTTGCAATCTCCCAGCCCTTGCTTGTTCTGGGTAAGCTGATAAAATCACATTCTAGGTCTGAAGAGCTGAGGACCAAGCCCTGGATGTCATAAGGCACAACCCCTGGCAAGGCCCCTGTTGACTGTGTCAAGTCAGCTGACACACCAAGGCCACAAAGCGGGCTCAGGCGGGAGGGTGGGGGGAGGCTGTGCAGAAGTCCAAGCAGACCAGACAGGGCACGCTGGTCCCTAGGGGGACCTGAACGGAGTAGAACACTTTACCTGTCAGTAGAAACTTCCTGCAGGGCCGCTTGTTCTGCTCATCCAGCAAGATGGCAGCTGCATCTGCGAGGAGAGAGGATCTGGGTTCAGACTTTAGCTGCACACAGGCACTTCCTACCACTGAGATCAGGGAAGGAAAGAGGTCCTCATCCACGGAGGAGTGTAAGAGGGGATGACCACAGGTAGGGATGCTGGGCAGAGGGATCCGAGCTTCAGGTGACCTCAGCCCCACCCACCCCACCTAGACCCAGCCAAAGGCCAGGGCCAGGTTTGAGGTCAGAGACTCTCAACTTTGCACAGTAGATCATATTGGGAAGTGTTTTTTTTTGAAGTCTTGGTACCAGAAGAAGACTTCTCTGTACTGTCTTTGCAACTTCCTGAGACTCTCTAATTATTTCAAAATAAAAACCTAAAAAGCCCACCAGTAAACCCCAGGGCCCAGGCATCGCTCCATGGCCAAGGCTGTACCCCACCTCCCTCTGTTCCCCTCTCACACTAGCCACTGGCCTCAACAGGACTTCCTGGCAATCTTTCTGGATATGAACCTTAACCCCCGTTTCCTCCGATTTTTCCTACTTTTACTTTCATCATATAGGTACAGTTTAAATCTTGTATGCTCCTTGGTGGGCAAGGAATCAATCAGTCAAAATCTGTAAGTGAGTGAGACAAGTGAGGAAGGTGCCCTGACTCAGAGGCCCTCATGTCGCCCTGGAGGAAGGAGAGGCCAGGTCTGAGCTGTGCACTTTCCCCGTCCATCTGCTGCCTTTTCTAGAGGCTGCTGGGGTAAAGGAAAGACCATGGGCTACTGAGTCCAGGTACACAGGACCACATCCACCAAATGTCACCATGACCTCCACCTCAGAAGTCTAATGGCTGTTGAAAGCCTTATCCCACCTGACTTCTGACTTCTATGCTTCATTTCATGGTGTTAGCTATTGCTTTTCACTGGATTCCAAAGTCACCGAGTCAAAATAGTTCCCCTGGTGTTTCTGACCTTCACTCTAAGAGCCCTCTGGGTCCTCTGCTCTTCTTTGTTTAGATTTTCTGTTACACTTTCTTGTTTCTTTCCTAAATTTATTCGGAAGTCAAACACATCTCTGCTGGTTACTCCAAGATGGAGACCTCACCACTAAATTCCTACTTAGCCCTCAAGTCAGACTTTCCAGCTGGAGCAGGTAACAAGCATTTCCAATCGAATACTCTCCAGGCCACGTCCAAATGGAGTGAGGGGTTAGGTGGGCTCCTCATTAACGAGCCCTGACTGGTAGATGAACTCTAAGTCTCAGTTTCCCCATATGTAAAATGGGAGGAAAATTCTCACCTGGTAGGGCTGCTGTCAACATTTAATAAGATAACGGATGGAGAGAGCACAGGGCAGAGGAGGTCCCACATTAGAATTGTGGGAAAGTGGGGCTGGGAACGGCTTCAGCATCATGGTCCCCGGGTGATGCTAATGTGCAGCCAGGGCTGAGAGCCTCTGGAGTGGCTGCTCAACAAACAGGAGCAGTTCTGACTCCATTTCCTCCTCATAAACCCACCATTTACATGAACATCCCCATTTTGCAGACGGAAAAACTGAGGTTCACACAGGGAAAGGGGGCACACACATAAGAAGTGGCAGTGCCAGGTCTGAACCCTGGCCTGTGCATCTCAAGCCCCCACCCTTTCCTGTGTGGTTGCTGATTTCCTGGTGGCTGGTGAGTAGCCGACTCTGAGGGAGGCTCCTCACTTCCTCAGGGCTGGCCTGCTGGGGTCGAGAGTTAGCTATCAGAGGACTTACTCCCGGGGCGGCCTGCAGGAGCGTGGGTGGGCCAGCAGCGTGGGGAGAGGGTCAGCACTGGACTTGTCAGACTCAGCCCACCCAGCTGGTGCCAGAGGCTTTCCCTGGGGAGGAGGGCTGGTGGAGGGCGTGTGGACATTGCCCAGGGCCCCACTGGGGTAGGACAGCTAAACTGGAAATGGGGCTGAGTCTGAGTCTTAGACAAGGGGCCCTGGTGGGGTAACTCAGTATGGGAGAAGAGTTCCAGGCTGCCCAGCATCTGGCTGGTGGTTCTCAACTCCAGCCACATGGCGAATCACTAGGCAGCTTTTAAAGTATACACAGCCCAAGCCCATCTTTCTCATGTTCTGTTGTAATTCATCTAAGGGGAGGGCATGAGAATTGCTAAAAGCTCCTTAGTGATTCTGAAGTGCACCCAGGATTGAGAACCCCTAGCCACAGGCCCTGCTCCTCCGCCTGGCATTCAAGGCTCCTCATGATCTGACCCTATTGGTCCTTCTCGCTTCAGCTCCCCAAATCAACAGCTGCCCTGCTGCCCTGGGTTTGTTTGCTTGTTCATTGAGATATTCATCTAACAAACATTTACTGAGCACGTCCTGTGTGCCAGGCGCTGCGCCAGGATGAGGATTTAGTGGAGAACAAGTCAGACCTGGTCCTTCCTTCCACTCCAATAGTCACACTAATCCATGTGGATATAAACGGGGTAAACAGCCAGCACGCAGCCAAATGACCTGACCTGGCCCAGGAGTTGGAGAGGGCGTCCTGGAGGACTGTCTGGGGTGGGGAGGACAGCAGGAAAGCCATGCCTGCAGAGGGGACAGTACTTGTGGTGGTCAGTGTGGCTGGAGCTTGGAGGGACAGGTCAGCAGGGCTTGGAGGCCTGGGTGGGACAGGGGTTCCACCCAGAACACACTGTTGTAATGGGGTGTGAGGTTACACAGGAGAGGGGCCCTGTTTTATTCACCTTTAAGTCTTCAGAGCCTCTCTGGGAGCCAAGGACACGCTAAGCGCTCACCAAGTGTTGGCCGAATGCATGAGCCATGAGATAAAGGGTACAAGGCCAATCCTTTTGTGGACCCATAAGCATCGTTCTTACTTAGTAAGTCCTTACGTGCCATACAGTCATCAGGAGATTACTGAGCCCCGTCACATCCTGGGAGGGGGGGTATGGCTATTACAGCTGTTTTACACATGGCAAAGTTAGGGCTACAGTGCTAGTGAGTGACATGTTGGGACTGACATCAGGCAGCCCAGCTCCAGGGCCCATGCCTGTCCTGACCAAGGCAGATACGTTGGCACTGACATCAGGCAGCCCAGCTCCAGGGCCCATGCCTGTCCTGACCAAGGCAGATACGTTGGGACTGACATCAGGCAGCCCGGCTCCAGGGCCCATGCCTGTCCTGACCAAGGCAGATACGTTGGGACTGACATCAGGCAGCCCGGCTCCAGGGCCCATGCCTGTCCTGACCAAGGCAGATACGTTGGGACTGACATCAGGCAGCCCAGCTCCAGGGCCCATGCCTGTCCTGACCAAGGCAGATGGATCATCAGCCCTCTGAGGGTTAAGGGACTTGTTCAAGGCCATGAAGCCGGGAGCAGAGCAGGTCTCGAGTCCTAGCTGAGGCAGGGTACCCTATGCCCTTGCAGAGACTGTGCTGTGTGGTTGTGCAGGTGAGCTGGAGCCCTGGGGAAGCCTCCCAAGGAAGGGGAAAGAGCTCATATGTCAGCTTGGGGACCAGGGTGAGGTGATGCACTGCTCTGGATTTCTAAGTCACCACCTGTAAGTGGGGCTCCCTGGCCTGCCCAGCTTCCCTCGAAGTGCTGTTTTAAGGACTGGATATGGCTGGGGATGTGAGCGAATGCTGGGAACCCTGAGAAGGGGCTCGTGGCACCCACTGTTTCATCTTTTCTATAGCCCTCTTCCAATCAACCTGTACCCACGGGGCCAGGGTTCTTGGCTGAAAGTCTGGGACTAGGAACAAACACCAGGATAACCTTGAGGCCTAGCACCACACCAGATCGCAGCCCCTACTGGATTTGGGGTACAGGGAGCCTCTGCCTGACACCAGGTTCAGAGGCCTCTGAGGCACCTGGGAGACCCCTCCGCCCCTGAATTCCCCTCTGCCCCCACTCCCAGCCCCTTGCAACCATAGCCACGCCTGGTCTGCTGAGTGGCTTGGCCACCCTCCCTCACCCAAACCTGCCTCTGGGGATGGGGGTCAGGGGATCAGTGTTTTTTATTTTAAGGTCTCTAGGTGATCCTAACTCAAAGGGTTTAGATCTGCTGCCTTACAGAGTTACTGAGAAAAGCAAATGACAGACCATGGAAGGCACCTGGCATACAGCAGGCACTCAATAAAATGTGAGTGATCTGAATCTGAGTCACAGACCAGGGAACTCTCTGTCTCCCCTTCTGAGCTGCTGGGACTCAGCTCCTTCCTTCCAGCCTCTGGGCCCTGTCCTGGAATCCTGCTCCCCAGCTCATGGAGCACCGGCCCTGCCCCGGCTCATTCCAGGAGCTCCTGGTCACCCCACCCCACTGCCACAGTCCCCCTCCATTTGTCCAGCTCCTGGCGCCTCTCTCACTATGGCTCAGTGTGGCTAAAGACAGCAGAGCAGCAGCAGCTCCCCTCCAGCCAATGCTCCTAGGTGCCAGGCCCTGTGCCAGGTGCTTATGGCCTTAATTCCTTTGCCTCATAAGCCTTTCCCAGAAGCAGCTCAGTCATTCGACAGCCATTTACTGCGCCCCCTGCTCAGGCAGCAGTCGGCCATCGCCATCAAACGTAGCTCCGGTCGTGGTGGCTATTGCCCACAGCCCTTCAAAGGCTGCCCTCTGCCCATCCCCCTTACCGTGGCCTCTGCAGGCCTGCACGATCTGGCCCCGGCCCTGTGGCCAGCCTTGGTCCCTACCATGCTCCTTCTCATCCTCTCTTTGGCTCCGAGAGCAGCTGGCGCTTTGCCCTCTACCCAGGATGGAGCACTGGCTTTTCCCTACCTTTCAGCTGTGGGCCCAGACATTAGCTCCTTAGAGAGGCCTTGTTCATGGCCACAGTGTCCCCAGAGCCTGGTAAGGCGTCAGAGAACGGAGCCCTCAGTCAGGATTGCAGGGAAAGGAGCTCGCCTTCCACCTGCCCTTCTGAGGGCCCATCTGCCCCAGGGGCCAGCAACCCAGGCCTCCTCTCTTTTGCTCCTCAAAGAGCCCAGCTGGCCCGCAGCGTTTCCCTGTCTGATGATAAGAAAGACTGGAGAATAGGGCTTCATCAGCCCGGCCGCCAGGCCGGCAACACCCACCTCGGAACATGTCGTACCAGAGCTTCTTGGCCTTGAGGTGCTGCAGCCCGTTCAGGTGCTTCTTGCGGTTGTGGAGGTTGTCCTGGAAGGAGCGGTCGCAGTAGTCGCAGAAGTAACGCTTCCCCATGGTCACCCCCGCCAGGTGCTGCTGCTGCCTGGGAAGTCGCAGGGCGCTGGGTCAGAGCACAGAGGAAATGCCACCACCCTGCCTGAGCACGCCCGGGGGCCAGGCCTGCGCCACGTCAGGAAGGCTCTACTTACCCACACCAGCTCGTATGAACTCCGCAACAGCCCATGAGGGGCTACCCGGGCAGATGCTTATGGCCTGAGAGGCCTCATTCCAGAGGGGTCTTTTAACAGTTCTGACACCCAGCTTCCACCCCAGGTCGGTTAAAGCGGAAACACAGTGGGTGAAGCCTGGGCATCAGCATGTTTTAATGCGCCCCAGGGAATTCTTGTCTGCAGCCAGGCTGGAGAACCACCACCTCACCCACTCTGGACAGCACCCCCCACCACCTCTGACGTCCCCTCTCCTGTTCCTCCATGCTGGCCGCACAGCACCCCCTCTCTGCTCCTCACACGTGCCAGGCACACGCCAGGCACACGCCCACCTCCCGCTGTTTGCACCTGCTGTTCCCTCTGCCGGGATGCTCCCCCCGCATACCTGCCCCGCTTGCTCACTTGACTCCTTCGATCTTTGCGCAAATACTACCTTCTCAGTAATCTCCCATGACCACTTTATTTAAAATTGCAGAACCCTCCACTTAGCTTTCCCCATTCCCTGCTTCACTTTTATCACCTTTGAAGTAATAAGTTACTTGTTATGTTTATTATATTTTTCTTTCCTTCAACAGGAATATAAATCCATGTGGGCTGGCATATTTTTGTGTTTTTGTTGTTGTTGTTGTTTTTAGGACACTCACACTTTATTTTCTACATAAAATTTACAAAGCCCCAGCCCCCAAAGTGGTGCACGGTACAGAGTAGGCAACCAAATATTTGTTATTCAACAATGAGTTAATTCCCATTTTCCTTATGGGACAACTGGGGTTCACAGAGAGGAAGCGATTTGCCCAAGGTCACACAGCTGGTAAGCAGAAGGCAAACCCCGGTGCCCTAAAATCCCGCTGCTGGTGTCCTCCCTTCCACAGCCAGCTTAAGGCTTAGAGAAGCCAGAGGGCTCAGGGAGAAATGCACACAGCTTCGCAAGGAGACCAGCTAAACACTTAGGTGGCAATCACAGAGGGAAATGAGAACGTTTCAGGGTCTTCAGATACTTAAGACCCCTCAGTCCTGGTGACCACAGCTGCCACTCCTGACCCAGGAGATCTGCAGCCATGACTCAAGGCCAGCCCTTGGGTCCCCGTTTGGTGTCACAAGACCAGAGGACAAATGGGTTCACTCAGGGCCACCAGGTGGGATCTGCAAAGGCTGAGCCCAGAATAGCCTCTCACCTTTCAGGTCCTATAGTCTGACCCCTCATTTCCCAGAGCAGGTTCCTGAGGCCAAGAGGAGGAAGAAAAGTGACTTCCCCAAGGTCACGAGGTAGCAGCCCAGGCCAGCGGCAAAAGCCCCAGACTCTCAGAATCTGGCTAGTAAAGTTAAAGCTGAGACCTGACCCACAGGGCAGAGAGATGGGGGAATACATGTTGGGAAGAAGAGAACGGGGAGAGACACAGAGACAAATAAGCCCCTGGACAGTCCAGGCAGCCAGGCGAGGGATGGAGGAAGCCGCTCCTGCGGCAGAGACAACAGCCATTAAGTCAAGGGCTGTAATGGGATCACGAACAGTCATTCAAAATGAAAACGTATAAAACCTCTCTTCTCCCATTACTGCTGAGAAACCGCATCCCAGACACGCGGACTTGATATATTAAATTTGGCAGCTCTAATACACCCCGTCTTGCCAATAAACTTATAGGAATTGGACTGAAATTGTAAGAGATGAACGTTTAACGGCCGAGTGCTTAACTAAGCCATTCATGAAGGCTGAAGCTCAGAGGAGCCACTGGCTCTGGAGCATAAAGGGGAAGGGACGGGAGGGCCAGTGGGAGGGGCGTTCCTCCAGGAGACTGATAAGGAACAGTGGCTCTGCGGCAGACTTAGCTAGGCAAAACCACACAGGGCACTGGGAAGCCAGCTGTGTGACCTTGGACCTCTCCAGGCCTCTACTTTCACTGTAGGAATATGGGGCGGTGGGTCCAACGGGTTGGCTGATTGCTTAGGGAGCAGCACACAGAAGTTTGAATCCAAATGAATTATTAATAAAAGAGTAACAGCAATACAAATGACACTAATAATGTCTGGCATTAAGCAAGTGTACAATAAATGTTATGTAATATTTGATGCACTAAGCACCTACTATGTGCCAGCACTGGGCTAAAAGCTTTATAATCCATCATCTCACTTAATCCTCAGGACAACCTGTGAGGTTTCAGATGAGGGAACTGAGGCTCCAAGAAGTGAAGTGACTTAGCCAAGATCACGCTGCTAGAAAGCAGCCGAGCTGGGCTTAGGACACAGGCAGGATGGCTCTAGAGCCCACACTCCTAATCACTTATGAAAGTTGCCTCCTAACAAATCATACTGATGACAGCTTTCCTTTACTCACTACACCCCCAGGACCATGTGGCCCCTTTAAACCCCAAGAGGTATGTATTACAACCTCATTTACGATTGAGGAAACTGAGGCCCAGAGAGGTGCTGTGAGGTGCCCCAGATCACACATCCAGGAAGGGCAAAGCAGGTCTCCAACCAAACCACCAGGAAATGAAGATCACATGCCCCTCTCCCAACCTGCCCAGCAACACCGATTCAAATGATGAGCCCCTCGGGGCTGGGCTGTGTGTGCCTGTGTGAGCGTGTGTATTTGTGTTTTCCCCTCTCTCTCACATAAACAAACCATGGGGGGCACACCAGCCTCAGCTGAGGGCCATCGTGGCAGCGCTGCCCACCCATGCCTCCCTCTGCCCACCCTGGTCACCCCTCATCTGGCACAGGGGAAGTGCTCAGCCATCCAGGACGGGTCAATGGACTTTGTGTCTAGTCCCAGCTCTGCCAGGTGAGGATGTGGCTCTGTCACTTGCCCTCTCTAGGCCTCGGTTTCCCCACATGTGAAGTGGGACGCAGACAGCTAGACCAGGTGATCTCTAAGGGCACACACACACACGTGTGTCACTTAGCACAGAGCCTGGCCCACAGGAGGCCCTCCAGAAACATTGGCCATCATCACCATCATTATTATTAGCCTCCAAAAGCCTGTATTTCAGAAAACTGAGACTCAGAACAAGGAACAGGATATCAGTGCCCAAGTGACCTCTGTGGTCAGCTATTCCATATTACAGATGAGGCAAGGGAGGCCAGTAAAGGGAACTGAGTTGTCCAAAGCACACAGCACAAGGCAGGGGTGGGACTGAACCTCAGCCCCGTTGGCAGGCTAAGACCTCTGCCTGCACAGCAGCTCTGCAGAGCCCCCAATGCCCAGGAACGGTGTCAAGGGAGCAGAGCGGCTTTAGAGGGGCCAGCACTTCCTGCCTCCTTCACAGGCCTGACCCCATGGAGGCAGAGGCCCTGTCCCTGGTTAGGAGCTGGCCTCCAGCAGGGTGACCTCACCCAGGCATCGTCCAGGTGTGAAGTTCTAGAGCTCCTGACCCAACTCCCTCCTGCTCCAGTGCCCTGGCGCACATTAGCAAAAGATGCGGCTGCAGAATCCTCTGGACAGACACAGCACCGGGCCAGACACACAACTTGGCAAGCAGAGTGTATTTCACTCTGCCTCACCTCGTAGCCAGGTGTCCTTGCACAAGGCACAACCTGCACCACTGCACTTGGCAGCCCTGAGTGGGAGGTCAGGGAAAGGGGAATGGGGACAGCCGGACGTCTCTACGGCACCCAGACACCAGCATGGGGTGCTGACTAAGCTGGCCCTCTCTGCTGTGATTCATCCTCGTCCTCTGAGGCTGGCGCACTCTGCAGTGTGTGAGCGAGGTCCTGTCCGGAACACAGGACCATCCGGCCCGACTCCCTCACCAGGAACACAGGCAGTGCCACCCACCCACTCCCAGAGACTAGGTCCACGGTGGCGACAGCATCTGCTGGCTCCCTGGAGCTTCGCCAGGTGACAGGGTGGCTCCTCATGGGCACGGGGCAGAGGGCAATGCTAGTGGGACCACCCTCTGAGGTCACACAGGCCTGTGTTCAAATTCTAGCTCCACCACTAGAAAGTTATTTCATTTCCCAGAGTCTGTCCTTAGCTATAAAACAGGGACCCCGCCGCTGCTGTGAATTTACCACCACAGAGAATGGAGGCCGTTACCGCTGTTGCCATCATCCCCTGGGAGGCTCACTCCCCTCCTACCCCCAGCGCGTCCTGACCAGTTGATTTAAAATTGCAGCCAAAGTCACAGCAGCAAACACGTCTGCCCCCTCACCACCTGCTGTTTTCCATAGCTCGTCTCACACACTGATTTACTGTCACAAGAGCTGCCTCCCCACTAGAATACAGGCTCTACGAGGGCAGAGGGTTCTGTCTGTCTGTCCAACTACACCACCCGGAAGAGAGGATCAAATGCAGAACTGCTGGTGGAATAAGCGAGGGAGCCACCTGTGGAGCCCAAGGCCTCCCGCCCTTTGCTCACCGACCCTCTTCTCCACAAGCCTGAATCTGGGGACAAGGACGGGGACGAGAAGAGAGTCATGTAAGGCCCCCAAAAGCAGGTCTCTGCCACCCCCACCCTCCCTGCAGGGCTTCTGTCTCCAGCAGGGCCCCCACTACCGACTTAGACCACACCTGGCGAGCCCACGGCACCTGACTGCAGGCCTCCAGGCTCAAGGAAAAGATGACCAACGAGTTGAGACGCTGTGGGGTGGAAGAAGGAAGAAAGGAGAATCAGATTTGACTCCTGTGTGCTAGGCATTCTCTTATTTAATCCTCACAGACCCTCGGAGTAGATATCAAGGCATCCACTTCGCAGATGAGGAAACAGGTTCAGAAACTCTCACTCCTATTTTGCTCAAAGCCACGACCGGGAGAGACACTGATAAGGAAGATTTCTCATCAACCTGAGTGCTGCGGGTGGGCCAGTGGTGCTGAGGGCCCCCGTGCACCTCCTGTGGAGCCCTCACCAGGCGTGCCAAGGCACATTGGAACCAGCATTCACACTGGGGCCTGGCTGACCCGGGACCCATTCTCTCCCCACCCCACCGCTCCACCGTGAGGCTGGCTCAAGGCAGACATCTGTGCTTCACTGCTATTCTTGGTTGCTTTCATCACGTGCGTCTCAGGTACAGAGCTGGCTTTGGCACAAGGCTAAAATCAGTCAACAGCTCGGCCGTGGCCGGGGCTGGGATGCATACTGTAATTATACAGGACTTGTGCTCACCACATGCTGCCCTCGAGCTTACCTGTCATTTCTTCTAATTATGGCACCACCAGACCCCAGGTGAACAGCAAACCGCAGCCAGAGGACGGCTTTACTGCACGCCCCCTAGGAGCATGGCAATGTCCCAGCACCACATATGCCCGCCGTCTGGAGTTGGCGGCATCGGACCCAGCCCCTGCAGGTGGCCTGCAGACTGCCTGCTCAGGACCCAGCTCCAACAGAAGTGCCAAGAAGATCCAGATGTCTCCCCTGATAGGAGCCCTGATATGTTAAGGGTCTCCCTCAGATGTCCCAGGGTTTTGTAGCAACCACGAAGCTTTCTCATCCTGACCTCATTCACGTGTTCATTTTTTTTTTTTTAACATCTTTATTGGAGTATAATTGCTTTACAATGGTGTGTTAGTTTCTGCTTTATAAACGTGTTCACTTCTTAAAGTAAAGTATATCATCCACTCTCAGCAATATAAGGCAGTGGGGACTCCACCCACAGCGATTTCTTAACTCAGCAGGTCTGGGACAGGGGTAGGGTCTAAGGAGGCCCTGATGCAGAGTCCACAGACCATACTTGGAGAAATGCTGGTCTAAGTGGGGAGATGACAGACTGAGGAACAGAGAAGGAGGGAGTTTGCCTGAAGTCACACAGGCCACACAAGTCAGCCCTTACTGTATAGCCATCCACCCAGGCCTGCATCCCAACTCTGCCACTCGCAGGCTGTGATACTCTCGTCAAACTACCTACCCCTGAGCCTCATCTGGAAGTCGGGGGTAATAATACTTTTCACAGGAGTACTGTGAGGATTGAATCATGCATGCTAGGTGCTTGGCAGAGTGTCTGGCAAGCCAGTGCTGCTTAATGCACATCTGTGGACGTGGCAGCCAGCCTCTGTGGCACCCAATGACCCCACCTCCTGGTGTCTGCACTTTGTGTCCCCTGTTCCAAAGCATATCAGGGTTGGTCTCTGTGACTAAGAGAAGAGAGCTGAGGGATGGTATGTCACCCCCAAGATCAGGTTATAAGACAACATGGCTTCCATCCTGGTGTCTCGCTTTCTCTGATCACTTGTTCTGGGGGGGAAGCCAGCTACCATACTGTGAGCAGCCCAGTAGGGAGGCCCACATGGCAAGGAACTGAGACCTCCTGCTAACAGCCAAGTGAGTGGGCTTGGAAGCAGACCATCCAGCCCCAGTCAAGCCTTCAGAGGAGGGCAGCCCTGGCTGACAGCTTGACAGCAACCTTGTGGGAGACTCTGAGCCAGAACCACCCAGCTACGCCACTCCCGTATCAGATAATGTTTGTTGTGGTAAGTCACTAAATTCTAGGGTAATTTGTTATGCAGCAACAGCTAACTAATACAGTGAAATAAATGAATGGAGAAGCTAAATCACTTTATAATTTGTGATGGCCACAGGTACAAAGTGCCCCACAATGCAAAACTCTCCTGAGTCAAGTCAAAGGAGGGCCCCCCTCCCACTTGCATATGCACAACCCTAAAGTTCCATGATTCCCTTTTCAGTCATTCATTCACCAGCCAAACACACTGAGCACTTCCTCTATGCCAGACTGGGGTTCACGCTTCATGACACAGAGTCCATGCTCTCACGAGAACGTGAGCTGAGTATGTGCTGGGGATGGGTAGCCGACAGATGTGCCCCCAGTAACAGTCATAGGTAACAAGCTCTGTGCCGGGGGTCCCAAAGAGGGGCGCCTGCATCCAACAGGGACTTCCTCCAAGGAAATGATCAGAGATCATCTCGAAGATCTAGGTACCAAGGTGAGCACTGCAATGTAGCTTGTCCTGAAACCAAACTCCAAATGTCCAAGAGTAAAAAGAGCTGACAGTTATCCATTGCTCACCACATGCCAGGCAGACCGCTCAGGGTCCTGTGTAGAGAGGGGGAAGGGGTTCAATGATGATGCACAAAGCCTACCATCCTCATTTTACCCTAAAAATAACTTTGGGTAGAGGGAGCCCACAACTGGCAAGGAGCAAGAGTAGGGTGTGAGCCAACCTATTCAATGGTGCCATTAAAAATCAAGTCAGGGTTTCCCTGGTGGCGCAGTGGTTGAGAGTCCGCCTGCCGATGCAGGGGACACGGGTTCGTGCCCCGGTCCGGGAAGATCCCACATGCCGCGGGGAGGCTGGGCCCGTGAGCCATGGCCACTGAGCCTGCGCGTCCGGAGCCTGTGCTCCACAATGGGAGAGGCTACAACAGTGAGAGGCCCGCATACCGCAAAAAAAAAAAAAAAAAAAAAATCAAGTCAAAGTAATACATCAACTATACTTCAGTTAAAGAAGAATCAGTCAAAGGGAACAATTCCCTACAGGGACAAAATGTTCATCCCATATTGTAAATGAAAAATGACTCATTGTCACAACAGTATGTACAACATGATACCACTTTTTTAAGGAGAAAGAACTTCCCACCTCAACACACACATATACACACAGACACACATACAAAGACTGGAGAAGACACAAAATATTTACTGTAGTTATGTCTAGAGAATAAAATTACGATGTGTGGGATTTTTTTTTTCATTTTGTGTTTTTCTGTTTTTCTAAGTTTCTACTTTTGGCGTGTATAGTTTTAAAATTTTCCCCAAAAATTCCCTTCAAAAAAGTGGGAAATTTGTCAGGCAGGGATAAACCCTATTCCTTCTTCCTTAGGAGGCTGCCATGGATGGTTCCAGTGACCCCGTTCACCTGGATGAACCGGCCGGGGGTGGTGTTGAAAGGGATCTAGCGTAAACATTTTCCTCAGTCCAGGCTGATGGTTGATAGGACAAGCCCTGATTCCAAGTGGACCTGGCCCAGTGAAGGTCAGCTGAACCCAAATCTGGGCTCCAGGAGCTTCAGGATGGAGAGAGTTTCTCACCAGATAGTTAGAGGTCCCAAAAGGCCAGAGTTTCCAAATAGGAAAGGCAAAAATAGTCTGAAAGAGGCTCTTGAACCATATACCCTGACTCATATAAACACCTCTGCCTTTCCCTTCTCTCCCCACCACCAAGTCTGGGCTCCAAATACCATGTGACTCTCTGTTACCACTGCCCAAGTCAGGTCTCACCCCTTCACATCTGGACCAGCCTCCTTAGTTCAGCCCACCCTTGGCAGCATCACATCAACCCTCTCAAAACAACTCCTCAAAATTTTCCATTGCTCCTGGTGAGGAGCTTATTAAAAATGAAGTCTCCTGAATCAGATCCTCAGGAATTCTGGCTCAGCAGATCTGGAGAGGGGCTCAGAAATTTGCATTTTAACCAGGGACTCTAGCCACCCCCAGTAGGTACCCCCAAGAAATAAAAGCCTGGAGAACTGAGCTTCCACTGTTCATTGACCTCTTCATCCCCTGCATCCCAAAGGCAGCCTTTGCTGAAGGCAGTCACTCTGGGTAGACACAGCCCACAAATCTGTGTCCCAGTCAGAAACTGGTCAGACTATGAACCACCTCAGTAAGCTGAAATGGTAACCCCGACTTGATGAGAATGCTAAGCACAATTTGTTAGAGTGGATAAAAGTGTTTTCTTACTGGCTAAGCATCCTGTCACACTCCAGGAAAGCTTAAAATTGAAAACAGAGGTAGTAGACTAAATCAATTATTGTACTAATGTTCCTGTCCTAAGATTATTAATAATCAGTGTCTACCTGGTGCTTAAAAGTATCACATTGAAAAGAATTTGACATGTTGAGTATATAACAGAAAAGCACTGTGATTCCAGTTTAAAATATAAAAGTCAAAATATGTAGTTAGGTAATTGATAAAGTATCTGTCAGTAATTGATATGAAACTTGTGATTCTAAGTTGAGGGGTCAGCAATGGTTGGAAACACTGGCTGCACGTTAAAATCACTGAGGTGCTATGAAAGCTACTAAGGGTGCCCGCCATATCCTAATTTCTTGTCAGAGATGGAGCCTGTATTTTTTGAATCCCCCGACTGAGAACAAGTTGACAAAACAGAATTTGACTAAGTTTGTTAAAAGTATTGAAAAGTATTAAAATTTATTACATTTATAAGGTTAATTTATTAGATTTTCTAGTAACTGTTTAAGTATTCTGGGGAAATTATGCTTGTTAGGTTATATATCTGAAGTACTTAAAACGAAAATCAAATATATTAAATGTATAAGTGGACTTAAATGTGTAAGGGAATGTAACTGAGCTGAAGATAGGGCTGAATGTTTAAAGGAATTTACTTTGTTCAAGTTGAGTTCAAACATTAATCAAAGGGAAAGTTAAGGTCATTTTTCTAATTTTTCTAGATTTATGTATAGAATAATAATTTCTAAGTTGAAATTGATGGCCTAAAGAAAATTAGATTTTTAGAAAATTGTTGCTCCAAAATGAGAATGAACTAAAAAGGCAAAAAAATAAAACAAGTCCCACCTTAACTCCCTGTGGTCTTCCCTACCCATCTCACCTAAAATAATTCCTCCCTCCTCTGAACTCCTCATCTGGGAAGTTATCAGCAAGATATAAGTATTCTTTCCCAGAAGCTTCACAACTTCCTGCCCGAAAGGGCTACCAGGACGCTTTGCAAATAGAAAATAACCGCATGGTGGATATAGAGCATTTCACGTTTTTCCTACCAGTCCCCAAACAAGGCATTACTGTTGCTTTTACAAGTCAGAGGCAGATCCAGGTCTTGAATCCAGTCCCTGGTTTTCAATGCCACACGTACGCCAATGACTTTTATCTCTGGCTCAGGCCTCTCCTCTGAACTCCAGATCCAAATCCCAATTGGCCTCTGGACCCCTCCATTTGATGCCTAAGGGGCAGCTCAAACTTAATGTGGCCAAACAGAACTTAAGATCATCCTGTTGATTTTAAGTTGCTGAGGTCAAAACTTTGATGCCATTCTTGAGTCCACTTTCCTGTAAGCCCTTACATGCATCTGTCAGCTTGTTCTGTTTGTCCCACCTCCAAAAATACATCCCAAATCTGATCACTACTCTAATCCACACCCTAATCTAAATTACCACCCTGCCTCAATTGACCCACCACAGCAACTTCCCCTCTTCAGTCTGTTCTCCAGAGCAGCCAGAAATGATGACATTAAAATGTAAATTAGATCATGTCACACCGCAGCTTAAAACCCTTCATTGGCTTCCTAGTGCAATTAGAAAAAACTAAGACTTTTTACCACGGGTTACAAGGCCAGATATGAACTGACCTGAGCCTACTTCATAGTCCACTCTACTTTTTTCCCCCTCAAACACCCCAGGATAGAACAGCCTCAAGGCCTTTGCACCAACGTTTTCCTGTTTGAACGGCTACCATTCACTCAGGTCTAGGGTTAAGTGTCGCCCTGGGGCCCACCTTGTCTAAAATATTACCACCACCACCCCCTCCCCAATCAACCTTTCTTCAGCTCTTCAAAGCATTACTTGTCATTACTGCACCTTCCCATCTACCCATACACGGTAGAATGGGCGCTCCATGAAGGCAGGGACTTGTTCACCGCTGGGTCCCCAGCGCAAGGCCCAGAGGCACTTAGAAAACATGTGCTGGACGGCCCTAGTCCTCCAAAGTCCTTGCTATTTCTATTCCCAAGAAGGAATGAGTGGATCTAGGTTTCCTGCCTTCCAAGCCAGGATTGCCAGCTGCGAAACCCAGGGATGAGGGTAACATGAAGCATGGGCAGAATCGCCACTTCCCCTGAGGCTGGGCAGAGGGATTCAGTCCCCAGGACCCGACTTGTTCCACAGGCTCCAACTCTAGCCCTGGACTTGGGGCTGACAGAGACAGGACGGGGGACAAGCCTGGGACCGGGCACCCAGGCCTCGCTCCCCTATCCACTCCGCATTCCGTTTAATAGTGTGGCCCGCCGCGGGGCTCGCGGACTTAGATGGAAGAGCCCAAGGCCTCCCGTGGGGGTAAGGACACTCGCCCTCGACGTCCCGCCAAAGAAGGTACCTGGCTCCGTGGGGCCCAACGGCTCTGAGCTCCTCCTCCTGCTTGCTGGGATTTGTAGTCCTTCCTTGGGTATCGGTCCACCCTTCCCAGAAACCTTTGCGAATCAAAGCTGAGACCGTGCAGGAGGAAGCGGAGAAAGCGCGAGGGCTTCTGGGTGTTGTAGTTTAAAATATTCAATCAGCAAGAAATGATTGAGGAGAAAAATTCGGTAATACATTTTACCAACTATTTGGGCTGCCGTGATCTGGATTTTAGGAGATTTGAATCACGCGCAAGCCATCAGTTACTTCCATAGTTCAAAACGACGAGCGCTGAGATCCAGAAGAACTACAAATCCCATAAAGCGTTACAAGTTGAGGACCTTTGGAGAGAAAGCTCGGTCGCGGTGCATGCGCGGTGGCGCTAGTTCGGCAGCGGGCAAACATGGCGGGCCCGACGTTGGCTGCGAGGTTGTACTCCGTGCTGTTCCGCAGGACCTCCACCTTTGCCCTCACCATAGCCGTGGGCGCCCTGTTCTTCGAGCGCGCCTTCGATCAAGGCGCGGACGCGATCTACGAACACATCAACGAAGGGGTGAGGGCCTGGGCCGATCCTGACCTTGGGCCCCTCTGAGGGGTGACAGTGAGAGTGAGGGTGGGGCGGGATTCAGTCTACCTTTACGAGGAGGGGGGGGATCCCTGGGTGTCTTCTGTCTGCAGACTGCCGTCTGTCCGCTCCGCCCGGTGTGAATCCTAAAACGTTAAACGGGGTCAATAGATCCTACTTTGCAGGGGTTTTAAGTATTGCTGTCTTCCGCCCCATACACCCACTTGTCCATTTGCAGAAGCGAAGACTAACCTAGTGAGAGCAAAGGACTTGTTAGGGCTACATCACCAGGGAGTTAGAGGCAAGTCAGGGCTGGACCCGGGACCCCCTATCTCGTCTGAAGGTTTCAAGGGCAGATTTGAGCGGGCGACGGTCGTGAAAAGAACAACTCTTTAGATACCGTGGCTGGCCTTTTCAGATAGCACTTTTCAGTTCCAAAGTCTTTCCATGCTGTCAGCGGTGGTATTAATAATGGTTAAGAGTAGGGTGGGTATGAAATCAGAGAGCCCTGGATGGGAATACTGGGCCTTATCAATTAATAACTGTGGCGTTAAGGTGGGCGAGTTTCTTAACCTGTCTGAGCTTCACTTTTATCTGTGGAATAGAAATGATAATAATAGCAACTATCTCAGGGAATTATTGTGAGGATTATATGAGATGCAGGCAAGGTGCCACAGTACCTGGTAAGTGGTACTCCCAAAAAATGTCATTTGTTACATTCCTCACGAGAAAGTGGAAGCATAAGATAGAGCATAACAACACTTTTTAGACTCACTGTGTGCCAGGCACTGTGCTGGATGCCTTGCCTGCTTTCTATCGTTAAATTTTGGCTCATACTGGGGAAGGTCTTGGACAAATAAGGCCTGTGCCACCACTCACTCTGTTTTTAACTTGAAGGGGTCTGGCCCTACAGCCCAGGCAGGCTCTGTCCACTGATGTACTGCCTGTGGCCAGGTCAACTTTCTGCCCTTATGAAAGTGCTGCTACTGTTCATTTTCAAGCAGTTCCTCTGGCTGTTTCCAATGTGTGGGGAAGGCATCTCAGGATGTTGTCATAACCCACCCATCTTTGTTGCTTTTAGGAATGAGAATACAGCTAGTTCCTCACCCAATGATCATAGGTCTGAGGAAATTTTTAAAATGGCTCAATGTGAAGTATTTGGGGACCATGCACTTAGGACCTCTTGAGTAATACCTGGGAGTTGAAAAATGAGACATTTTCCAGCCTCTGTTCCTTAATAATTGTATGCTCAGGGGGTAGGTCCCTCAGTCTCTCTACCTGTTTCCTGTAAAGTGAGATCATGCCTTCCCACTTACTTCACACACTGATTGAGAGCATCAGAGCATCCTGTAAATGTTAGGAATGTACATCAAGCCTAGTACTGCTTCCAGTTTGCCCACTGCAAACTGTTAGCATGTGCTACATGTTTCTCTCAGGTTTGTTTTAGAGACCAGGGCAGTGGGAGGAGTTATAAAATGTGAGAGGCAAAACTAAGTTTGTGGTTCTTGTCTTTAAAATGCAGAAGCTATGGAAACACATCAAGCACAAGTATGAGAACAAGGCGTAGCTCCTTGGAGGCCCCAATCCAGGCCAGAAGGACCAGGTCCACCCACCAGCTGTTTGCCCAGAGTCAGGGCCTCAGCTTGAAGATGAAGCTCATGTCACTCTACACGGGCCACCTTTAGCTGTTGGCATGAGATGACGTCACCTGACACTCTTTAACTTCTGCTATGTTTGAAGTATGTTTAGTCAGTCATCAACAAATAAATGTAAATTGTCCTTGAGACCTGCTTCTGCATGGGGTGCTTTTTAACTACCTGATCTTCACTTAACAGTCATTTGACACCACTTCAAAGTCCTCTGCGAATATCTGAAGGGCAGATTCCATTATTTTGGGTTTCCCATTAACTTCCAAAGAAGAATTGTAGTTTTCAAACCATGAGCTAGAGTTGGTGATGTTATCTTCAGCTTTGGCTTCTAAACCAATAACTCCATTCTTAAGTCAGGCAGAGGATAGCTAACTGGCTTGGCCCTAGGGAAGCTCTGTGGATCCAGCGGGGGAACAAACCATGGCCTGAAGGTTTAGTCTCCATTCTGCCTTTAACTTGCTGAATATCTTTGGGTAAGCTGGCGTACCTCTCTGGGCCACCGCTCATCTTCTGATGGCTGTAAGGGACGTTGGAAAACATGCAGCATGGCTGGGAGCAGCCATGGAGAGCACTGGGATGTGCTGAACAGGAGAAGAGCAGTTCTGTTTGGTAACTGGCCTGGGAAGATGAGTGACTCACCTGTCTGCCATATTTCACCTGGAGCTTGGCATGATTGGGCCAGAGCTGGATCAACCACCATCAACTAATGGGGAAGAGTCAGGTCGGGAAACACAGGGGTAGGAGAGAACCTAGGAATTGCCCAGTTTGCCCTACCTGAGGCATATCTTAATGAAGATGAAGTCAGGCCCTCGAGAAATCATGACCTGCTAAAGGTAGTACAGCTCTGGGGGCCAAATCAAAACCTGAACCAAAGTAGAGGTTCATTCTAAGACTGATTCTAAGAATGATTTCAGCATTAATAGAGGAACACTCTGGGGGTTGAAGATTGCCACTTACTTTACACTGTTCCCAACGATTTGAGGGCAATGTGCTGGTGAAAAACAATAAAGCAGGGAGCATTCTCGAAGAGTTATTCTACATTATTCTTGAGCACCTGATGACGAGCTCAGGGCAGCAGAGTTAGAATGAGTTTAGTTGATCACTTGTCTCAGGGCACATTCAGCCCAAGCAGCAAGCGTATTCCTAAGCCATTCTACATTAAGATGCCCTTTACTGGACTTCCCTGGTGGTCCAGTGGTTAAGGCTCCGTGCTCCCACTGCAGGGGGTGCAGGTTCGATCCCTGGTCGGGGAAGATCCTGCATGCATTGTGGCCCAGCCAAAAAAAAAAAAAAGACGCCCCGTTATTTATCATCCGCATTTCTGGGCTGTTGAGGTTGTTTGTGTGTGTATTTCCTTTCAATAAGAGCCAACATTAAAATAATCCCTGTTTTACTTATTTTAGGGGATTGAATATTTTCCACCCAGAACCTCAGAATGTGACCTTATTTGGAACTAGGGTCTTTGCAGATGTAATTAGTTAAGATGAGGTCGTAATAGGTTGGGGTGGGCCCTAAATCCAATGACTGGTGCCCTTTTAAGAAGGCCATGTGCAGACAGCAACAGAGATTGCAGTTGAGCTTTCATAGGCCAAGGAATGCCAGAGATTGCCAGCAACCACCAGAAGCAAGGAAAGGGACAAGGAAGGATTCTTCCCTAAAAACCAGAGGGGGAATTCCCTGGCAGTCCAGTGGTTATGACTCTGCGCTTCCACTGCAGGGGGCATGGATTCGATCCCTGGGTGGGGGAACTAAGATCCCATATACTGCATGGCGCAGCCAAAAGAAATGATATGGAAAATTGGCACAGATGCACTACCGGAAAGAGTGTGTGAAGTGGTACTATTTCCTGGAGGACGTTTTGTACATATGTATTAAGATCCTTAATATACATACCCTTGATCCAATAAATTCCACTTCTAGCAACTTTTCCTAAAAAAAAATTAAATAAATGAAGGTCCACAAGAGATGTTCATCATGTTGTTTATAATGGGCGGGGGTGGGGGGGGGATGAAATATCCAAAATAGGAATTACTATTGAGGTGAAATATGCAGTCATTTAAAACCAAGTTTTAACTGGGAGACAATATCTAACAAACATGGCATATCCAACCTCATTAATATGAAGGAAATATCCAACAAACATGGCATATCCAACCTCACTAATATGAAGCAGTCTTCCAAATCCATAAGACTAAGTAGAAGCTGGGGTGAATGACAGGAATAGGCAATTAAGGAATACAAATGGGGGCTTCCCTGGTGGCGCAGTGGTTGAGAGTCCGCCTGCCGATGCAGGGGAAGCGGGTTCGTGTCCCGGTCTGGGAAGATCCCACCTGCCGTGGAGTGGCTGGGCCCGTGAGCCATGGCCGCTGAGGCTGCGAGTCCGGAGGCTGTGCTCCGCAACGGGAGAGGCCACAGCAGTGAGAGGCCCGTGTACCGCAAAAAATAAATAAATAAATAAAGGAATACAAATGGCCACAAACATGAAAAGAAACATGAAAACTAGTGGCCCAGTTTCACTAATAAAGAAACAAAATGAAATACCATTTTTTGTGCATCAAATGAACAAAGATGGAAAAGATTAGCAGCACCAGTATTTTAGTGAAGAAGTAGGCACTGCCCACAGGCATTGGGACAGTGATTTTGGAGGGTACTTTGTCGACATCTATTTTATTTAAATGTTTGTTCCTTTTGACCTTGATCTTCCACATCTAGAAAAATATCTCCAGAATCCCATGTGCACGTGAACCCATACAAAAAGTCATTGGAGCATTGTTTGGAATTAAAAAAGAAGAAAAATGCCTTTCAATAGGGGAGTGGTTAAATACAAGGTAGATTCATACCACAGAAATCTATGCAGACAATAAAAAAAAAGACTGAGGTGACTCAGCGTGTAGTTGAAAGAAAAAGTGAAAACGAAATCAAGTTGCAAAACGGTATGTTTAGTTGTTTAGTTTGATCTCACTTATGTAGACACACACACATTGATAAGGGTACACACAGAGTACTGCAGGATGTGCACTAAATTTTCCTGGGAAAACACACACCTGAGGGCTAGGATTTCAAACAACCTTCACTTTGTGCAACAGTGATTGACTTTTTCTTGCAACAAGCAGATGTTGACGTTCTAATAAAAATATTTTATAGCAAAGAAAGCAATTCATTAAAAAATGTTTAAGGCAAATGCTTAGATAAAACAGTCAAAATATAAAGCTGAGTGAAAAAAAGGAGGTCACAAATTCCTATAAAGCATGATACATTTTTTAAAATTATTTGTTTTTATTTTTGGCTGTGTTGGGTCTTCATTGCTGTGCGCGGGCTTTCTCTAGTTGTGGCAAGCGGGGGCTACTCTTTTTTGCAGTGAGCGGACTTCTCATTGTCGTGGTTTCTTTTGTTGCAGAGCACGGGCTCTAGGCGCACGGGCTTCAGTAGTTGTGGCACGCAGGCTCAGTAGCTGTGGCTTGCAGGCTCCAGAGCGCAGGCTCAGTAGTTGTGGCACATGGGCTTAGTTGCTCCACAGCATGTGGGATCTTCCCGGACCAGGGCTTGAACCCATGTCCCCTGCATTGGCAGGCAGATTCTTAACCACTATGCCACCAGGGAAGCCCAAGCATGATACATTTTTTAAGACTCAGCGCTTTCACTGCTGTGGGCCTGGGTTCAATCCCTGGTCGGGAAACTAAGATCCCTCAAGCAGTGAGGTGTGGCCAAAAAAAAAAAAAAAAAGGAAATGCTCACACCAAATTGTTCACGGTGGTGAACTGGCTGAGCTATTTTCTTTTCCATTGTATTTCCCCATGATTTCTAAGTTTTCTGCATCAAGCATGTACTCTCTTCATAATGTGGGAGTTTAAGTAAAAGGGGGAGAGAGCTTGATCACAGAGAGATGAAAAATGTGAGCCCCCAGCCCTGGCTCCAGGCCTGGAACCCGGCTGCTGGGTGGCTCAGGGCTCCTCTTCCTGAGGTCCCAGTGGGCACTTGTCCTTGATTGGCACTGCCAAATGGGAGCTGGACCTACCCAGGGCTGGGTGGGTCTGTCCGAAGGTGGGGGAAGTGAGGATTAGCACCCTCCTCAGACTGACGCAGAGAAGCTGTTTATTACTGGAAAAAATTCACCTCTGTCCCAAGCTCAGCCGGAGGCATGTTCTGGAGATGAGAGCTGTCTTTACAGTTAGAAAGCCCCAAGGACTCTGCACCTGGTCCCCTTGCACAGGTGTCAGGAAAAGCTAATTGCTTAGGTCCCTCATAAAGCAAGTTCCAGAAGATCTCTGAAATTGTCTTCAGAAGTTAGCATCTGGTATAGCTCTGAGCAAGTAGGACTGCTCTCTGGGCAAAGAGTTTTGTGCTGATGTCCTATTCCTCTAGCTTCTCTCTTGCATTCAGAAACATCTCTCCAAACTGGTAGAAACCATTCATTCATTCATTCAACCAATACGTCTCTGTTGAGTGCCTATTCTTCCTGGCGCTGTCCTAGACCTTGGGCAAATAGTGGAGAACCAGAAAGACCCCTACCCTCTTGGAGCTTAAGCATTCTAGGAGGTGAGACAGACAGTAAACAAGAAAGTAAATAAGAATTATAGCTCATGTTAAGGGCTATGAAGAAAATAAAACTGGGTAACATATAGGGAGTGACTCAGGTTTGAAGAGCAACATTAAATGGTCAAGGAAGTCTTCTCTATGGAGATGACATTTGAGCTGCGATTTGAATAGAAATCTCAGTCAGGTAAAGACCCAGAGTAAGAGCATTCCTGTAAATGAGAACAGCAAGTGCGAAGGCCCTGAGGTAGATGTGAGTTTGGTTTAGTCACTGTACTGAAGGAAGAGAGGGAATGATAGGGTCAGATGCTGTGTGGTCTTGTAGGCCACACTAAAAGTGTTTGGATTTCATTCTTTTTTGTTTTTTTAATAAATTTATTTATTTGTTTATTTTTGGCTGCGTTGTGTCTTTGTTGGTGCACGCGGGCTTTCTCTAGGTGCAGCGAGCGGGGACTGCTCTTCATTGTGGTGCATGGGCTTCTCATTGCCGTGGCTTCTCTTGTTGTGGAGCATGGGCTCTAGGCATGCGGGCTTCAGTAGTTGTGGCTTGCGGGCTCTAGAGCGCAGGCTCAGTAGTTGTGGAACACGGGCTTAGTTGCTCCGCGGCATGTGGAATCTTCCCGGACCAGGGCTTGAACCCATGTCCCCTGCATTGGCAGTCGGATTCTTAACCACTGCGCCACCAGGGAAGTCCTGGATTTCATTCTAAGAAGAAAGGGAAGCCCCTGGGGTGGGGGTGGGGTTCTGATTAATGATTTACATTTATCAACCATTTACTATGAGCCAGGCATTGTACTCAGTGCTCAGCAGTTCACATGTCATTTAATTTGAACAATAACAACAATCCAAAAGGTCATATTATTGATATTATTCCTATTGAATAGCTCTAGTGAAGTGTAAAGAGCACTAATTTTAGAATGGACAGTCCTGTGTTAGAATTAAAGCCCCACCACTCACTAGCTGTGTAAACTCAGCCAAGTTACTTACCCTCTCTGAGTTGGTTTCCTCATCTGTAAAATACTCACTGTGATATTCACAATGACAGCTATGATTCTTATTATTTCTGGAGATGTTGTCATCTTGGAGGGGTGTCAAGGGGAGTAAAGATTACTTACCGTAAATCCTCACCCAGCTGTCTGCTTAATTAACCCAACTAGGGGCTACCCTGGAAACTTCTGGCACTCCAGGGCAGCCTGCCAAGGCTCAAAACTTTTCAGCTCTGGATGGAGTCCAATTTGTCCTGGCAGCTCAAAGAAAGAAGGAAGGCCCAGCCCTCAGAACATTCTAGGCTAGTCCACGGTAAACACAAGAATGCCACCTATCACAGGCTGGGTTCCCTGGGAAGCAGACTCTGGGCTGGAAGTTAGGGTTCAGGAGGTTTATTAAGGAGTGCCCTTGGGGTTAATATCCTTCAGGTTGACAAAGGAAGGATAGGAAATAGGGCCACCAGAGGGAGAAGCCAGATGTAAATGCTGTCTTAATGGAGTCCTCGGGGCCGTGTATACCTGCATCCACTCCTTGGGGCTCTGCAAGATCCAATTTGCAAAATAAAGATAACTAGACATGCTTTTGCCTGTTAAAGGATGCAGACGAGAACTGGAAAAATGTTCACAATGTTTTATTAACTGAAAAAATGGTGAGAACAGCATGTGTCGAATGATCTCATTTTGGTAGAAAACCAATGTTTATATTCCTTTTTCTAAAATAATGCTAGAAGGATGAGAACTAAAATCCTAACAGCGATTATTTCTGCTGGTTTTTCTTTCTTTGCTTATTTGTGTGACCCACATCAAGCATGTTACTGCTTTTGTAAGAAGGTAGAGGGAGGACGATGTAAGTTACTAAAAAGAAATAGATTTCATCCTGTAACACAGCCAGCCCTTCCAACAACAAGGAACAAGGACTGTCCTACAGATGAGCTTGAAGTCTTCTGAGGAAGGGACAGAAATCAATGAATTTAAAATGTCTGAGCACGTAGAGAATGGACTTGAGGACATGGGGAGGGGGAAGGGTAAGCTGGGATGAAGTGAGAGAGTAGCATTGACATCTGTACACTACCAAATGTAAAATAGCTAGTGGGAAGCAGCTGTATTGCACAGGGAGGGGAGATCAGCTCCATGCTTTGTGACCACCTAGAGGGGTGGGATAGGGAGGGTGGGAGGGAGACGCAAGGGTGAGGGGATGTGGGGATATATGTATACATATAGCTGATTCACTTTGTTATACAGCAGAAACTAACACAACATTGTAAAGTGATTATACTCCAATAAAGATGTTAATAAAGAAAGAAAGAAAGAAAGAAAGAAAGAAAGAAAGAAAGAAAGAAAGAAAGAAAGTAAGAAAGAAAGAAAGAAAGAAAGAAAGAAAATAAAACTGGGTAACATATAGGGAGTGACTCAGGTTTGAAGAGCAACATTAAATGGTCAAGGAAGTCTTCTCTGTGGAGATGACATTTGAGCTGCGATTTGAATAGAAATCTCAGTCAGGTAAAGACCCAGAGTAAGAGCACTCCTGTAAATGAGAACAGCAAGTGCGAAGGCCCTGAGGTAGATGTGAGTTTGGTTTAGTCACTGTACTGAAGGAAGCGAGGGAATGATAGGGTCAGATGCTGTGTGGTCTTGTAGGCCACACTAAAAGTGTTTGGATTTCATTCTTTTTTGTGTTTTTGTTTTTTTAATAAATTTATTTATTTGTTTATTTTTGGCTGCGTTGGGTCTTTGTTGGTGCACGCAATCATCCAAGTGACCCCTCCCTGACACCACTGTTGTGGTGGTGCTTTAAAACCAGCTGCTTTAAAACCACGTTCCCTACCTCCTTTCCATCCCTCTGAGGATGGATCACTTTCTTGTGTTCCCCTCTGTGTCCCTTGACAAGCTTGTTTTCGGTGTCTCTAGCACTGTTGTAAACCCAGCAGCCTCGTGTCTTCCTCAGGCAGACCTTATCTCTTCCCCACACCTTTCACTGTGTAACAGAGTCCTCTGCTTCCGGCCATCTTCCTTCCTTCCTGATGTCGAAGCAGACTTCTGTCTCCCTCCTGTATAGGCTTCCAACAGAGAAGCCACTTCCTGCCCTGGGGCTGAAATTCCACGAGATGCCTTGTCTCCTTGGTTCACTAAGCTTTCCTTATGAAACCCCTCCTTCAAACTGCGCCGTCCAATGATTATCCTTTCCTTCCACTGGCAGACGGGAGACTGTGGCAGAGTAGGGATTTGGAAAATAGGTCCTGACTGGCTTTCTACTATCCTCTCCTTTCCCCTGCCCCTCTGTCAATGGAATGACTCTATTAGAGGGGTTGTATCATCAGAAGTATGGTATTTAGAACGAAGGAGGTGATAGGTCCTCTTTTTCATGCTAAGCCAACCGCATGTAGAGTATTGTGGCTTCCGGTTCAAGTGCCAAGCTATGGAGAAGTAGGAAAACCAAGAGGCTGCAAATAGGGACTTTGGAGGCTGGCAAACCTGGGTTTGAATCCTGACTTAGCCACTATTAAGCGACTAACCTGCTAAATGGGGCTTATAATCACACCTATCACTGGCTTTGTTTCAAGGATTCAGTGAGGTAGTTTACAGTCCCCTGGACACCTCCTCTGGGCTCCCAGGGCACCCAGCACACACTTACCAGGCTGACTTGTACCTGTCTTCTTCTCTCTCTGGCTCCTGTGTGTCTAGGTCATCCTGAGCCCAGAGGCCTCTGGGAAGACTGCCCTGGAGGAGTCAGGGCAGCTGTGCTGAGGGGTTGAGACGTAGGGTGCCCAGAAAGCTGGCTGGAGCATTGGTGGGAGGCACCCGCCACCCTTCACCTGGGTCCCTGTGAGCAGGGCCCTGCGAGTTCACTGGCCACCTCACAGCAGGCCACGACTGTACACGCCTTATCCCAGCCATCCTGCCAGCATCTCTAATTTACAGACAAGACAACTGTGGCTCGGAGAGGTGAGGCCACCTTGCTCAGAGTCACACAGACTGACAGTGGCTGAGGCCAGCTGGCTTCTGACCCCAGAGCCTGGCCCCTGCTCTGAATGGCAAAAGCAAAATAGGCTACTGGCCATTCAGAAGCCCCAGATCCCCAAGGAAAAGTTCTGGCCTGGCCATTGCATGTTACTCTGAGTTAACGACTCTCAGGGAGGAACCAATGCCTTTTTGTGCGGACCCCTCCTGAGAGGGGGAGTCTGGTTTTCAAGGTGTAACAAGCCACGTGCATCCCCTTTAGCAGGTCACCAAGCTGGTCCTCACCTGTTGCTCCTCTCCTGTGACAGAGGCTGACTGGACCTGGGGGCGGGGCTCTGCCCATCATCATGTGGACCTGGTGAGCCTGTCACAGGAAGAGACGGCAGCCTCACCTGCCACTAATCAAACTCCCATCCAAAGGGGTCTCAGCTCAACTGTTCCCGAGGCTCCCTAGAGGCAGGGGCCTGTGGGGAAGGCTGTTTCATGAAAGAACTTGCCCACGGAGGAAAAAGCCGTCCCTGATTCTGTCCTCCTGGTGGGAGCTGTCAGCAAAAATACAGATAGAGGCAGCTCTAAAACTGTTCGTGGCCCTGGGACCCCAGAATCCCACGTTTAGAAATGTGCCTCCCCTGGAAATAACAGGTGATTTGTGCAAAGAGGTTTGCGGCAAGGTGATTAAAAGAGAGCAGAGTAATGCAGGGCTGGACAAATGCAGAGTGGAGAGGGCTGCCCACCAGTTTTCTTCTTTCCCGACTGAACAAGTTCACTGCTGTCAGAGTGTCCCCCAGTTGTGACCTCATCTGACCCTCACAGTTACTGGTCCCCACGAGGCAAGAGGGCTTAGAGAATGATCATCCCTGTTTCGCACAAGAAGAAATCAAGGCCCAGAGAGTCCGAGTGACTGACATAAGGTCACACAGCTTATTGAAGTCTAGAACCTGGGCCCCAGCCATCTCACCCTCCATCCAGTGCTTTTTTTCACCACCCCTGGCCACCTTTATGAGCAAATTAAAAATAAAAAGGATGGACACGTGAGGCCTGGGAACGTGCATGTGAAAGAATGCTAAGTAGATCAGACCATGAGATGGGAGACAGGGTGGGTGCCTGCGTGTAATCTCTGTAAATAAAATTCCTAAGTGTACAGGAATGATTGGTGCTCATCCTGCTGGAGGCTCTTTTTCTGCCAGGATCTTCTATGAAAACCACTTTAAGGAGGAGAAAACCATAATTACCCCCTTGGGATGGCAGAGCACTTAAGGGACATGTCAGGTTGCTGAGGGTGGGCTCACGCAGCCAGACAGAGCATATTCAATGTCATAATTTCATACGTGGAGAACTAGAATTAAGGACCCGTTGTTTTTGTAATTCAGACCAAAGCAAGTGAAGCTCCACACCACCTCCAGGGCTGGGAGAGACCCCCAGGAGCCCAGTGAATTCTTAAGCAGGGCAAACTTCCCCATCCCCCGGGGAGGAGGTGGAATCCAAAATCCCAGGGCCTGAGATTGGGGCAGGTTAGGGGTTTTAAATAGGTTGAAGAACTCTGGACTAAATGCCCTTTAAGGCTCTCCAGTTCTGCCAGTCTGTGTAAAATTCTCTTGGTGATTATCGATTGTTGGAAGAGAATTTCTAGTATGATGTGAAGTTGGAATTTAATGCTCATTTTACAATCCCTCCACCCCTCATCACACACACACACAGGACTGGAGATGGTAACCTTTAGACTGAATCTTCCATCTCGGTTCAGCCTGCAGAATTGCAATAGCTTCTGACTGAGGTCAAGGCCCCTCCCTGCTGCCCCGGCACAGAGATCTAGGTAAGAGCTGATGCCAGGCTGCCCCTTGCTCTACTGGGCTGCTCTGAGAGCTCCACGGGGGCTCTGGCTCCACCCTTCCCCTCCCTGGGGACTAGCGTCCCCAAGGTGGGTCCCCTAGGCACCTCCCCAGTTCCTTCTGAAGATCCCATAAACATGCTCTGGATGCCAACACTCCCTCCTCACCTCTGAGCCCCCTCTTTCTTTTCTTTGATGCCAAGTTCCTCCTTAGGTGGGCCCACTCTCCTGCCTCCTCTTCCTCATTTCCCATTCTTCCCACTGGCTATCTCCCCACGACTTCCTGGCAAAGCTGTGCAGTGAGCCCCATTCTTAGCCTGCTTGACCTCTAAACTGCAGCCTAACACTGCATTCCCTCTTCTCTGCACCCCCCTTCCACATTCACCCTGGATCTCTTGACTTTCCCACCTCCTGGCCCCCTCCCAGGTCTCAGTGCTCCCCAGCCTCTGCTAGCCCCATCTTAGCCTCCAGCCCTAGAGAGACTGGACACAAAAATGAAGAATCATTCAGTGGGCTTAATGGCAGACTGGACACACAGAGGAAAGGATACATGAATTTGGAAATAGAAAGTTTAAAAATGGAACTCAGAGCATCTGAGATCTGGGGGACAATATCAAACAGTCCAACATACATGTAATCAGAGTCCCATCAGCTCGGTCTGCTGAAATGGCATTTCCCATCCTCTTGTTCTGCAGCTACTACTTGTATTTTTCTTTCTTTGTAAGAACAGGATGCGGGGGCTTCCCTGGTAGCGCAGTGGTTGAGAGTCCGCCTGCCGATGCAGGGGACACGGGTTCGTGCCCTGGTCTGGGAAGATCCCACATGCTGCGGAGCGGCTGGGCCCGTGAGCCATGGCCGCTGAGCCTGTGCGTCCGGAGCCTGTGCTCCACAACGGGAGAGGCCACAACGGTGAGAGGCCCACGTACCGCAAAAAAAAAAAAAAGATGCGGGTGTGGGGGAAATGAATGGTAGGTGGCTTGGGGTTCAGAGTCGGCTTTAGGAGACATCCTGAGACCAAATCCTCCCTCAGTCACTTGCTAAATGTGTGACCTTGGACAGGCCACCTACCCTCTCTGTACCTCGGGTCTTCTCATCTGTACCTGTGTGAGGATTAAACAAGATAATGCAAGGAATGAGCCAGGCAGAAACTCTGGCCACAGTTAAGTGCTTTTTATTCTAATTACAAATAATTGTGGTCTCACCACCATTGTCGTCCATGCTCTTATCATCATTTTCAGTTACACACAATCCCTTCCAGACTTGGAAAAATGCAAAAAAAATTTTTTTCTAACATTTTCACAATCATGGTGCATTACCATGGATTCTGCTTTCACATTTATTCTTAAATTAAAAAAAAAATTCTTGAATATTTAGTTTCTCATGTTGCTACCAAGTATTCATTGACATCATGTTAAAGGGCTACACAACACCCCCCTGCATTTTTGGTGGGTTTAACTTTTATTTTTGTTTGTTTGTTTCTCTCCCTGTATTATTTAACCCAAGCTTCTGGTGTGGCTGGGACAGGCAGTTTCTTGGGACAGGCCAAGTATTTACTCTTCCAAACTGCACCTAGCCATCTCAGAGGGCCACTCAGAAAGGATCTGTATCCATGGGCTCCGGGCATGTTACTTGCCCTCCCTGGGCTGTCGGGGCTCCTTTGAATGGCTCTGCCCACCCACCTCACAGAGGCACAGGTGCACTGTTCAAACTGACACGTCCACCGTCATTGCCAATCATGGACTGGAGACGAAGACACTCAAATCTTAAGTCCTCTTGGAGGCACAAGGTCTTAAAAGCTTCCTGGGAAATGCCTGTGATAGTCATGTTCTCTGCCAGGGTACAGAGAAGGCACTTAGAAAATTCCTGCTTAGGAGCAGTCATGGGGGTGGTAGGGCCCAGTGAGTGAGTGGGCAGGGTTCAGAGCCTCCACCCCACTTCACTTATAGTGCTGCCCATCTTAAACCCTGGGGCCTCCTCGGTGGATCTAATTGGCACCAAATGGAAACCATTCATCTGGTCCAATGTACCCACTTTATATGTAGGAAAACTGAGGCCCCAAGAGGTGAAGGGGTATGTGCGCCAGCACTATTCTGGATGACCCCTGAGCTGTTTCCAAAGCAAGCCCGAAAGGATGCCCTCATGATCTGAAATGGAAAATCACCTTGAGGTGATTCTTCAAGGGAGATTAAGTTGGACCTGGCACTACATTCTGGAAATTTTCAAAAATCCCCGTCTTCTCAAATCGTTTAAACCAGGACGCTAACGTGAAGCCTGAACTCCAGGTGGTCAGGAGGTACAGATGACAAGTGAAGGTGTGAGGGGCTGTATAAACAGTAACAGGTAAGGCAGGTAAAGCGAAGGAGCCCCCTGCAACCCACTTACTTCGCTCCAGGGCCAAGGGCTGGGCTTGAGCAGCTCAGAGAGAGAAAAAAAATGGGCCTGCCACTGAGCTGGGTCCCTGGCAAATGCCTCCAGGAGGAAACAGAGTCTTCCTGCTGCCTGTCAAGACGGCTGTCCCTGGGCCTGATCTCAGCTAATTTGACAGCGCGAGGGGAGGACACCACCCCCATATCTACTCTGCATCTCAAACACACCGAGAGAACTGGCGCGACAGAGGAATTGCTATTGATTTCCACTTGTGCAGGCTGACCTAACAAAACCAATTCATCAAGTGCCTGTCTGCCTCGCTGCTTCAGATGCTCATCCTAACCACGTGCAAATAAATTGCACTAGCATCTAGGGTGATTTGTCAAGGTCCAGCTGAGCAGGGGCCCTGGCTTCCAGTGATGGACTCCGGGCCAGGCTGGCGGGGGGTCAGCCCAGCAAATGCCCTGCTGCTGATCCGCCACCGATCAGCCACATTCTGGGTGGCCCAAGAATCGGGACGTCTGGCAGCTGCGGCCATGCTAGGAGCTGGTTGGCCATGCCTGGGAGGGGGCTTTGAGGAACAAGGCCCAAGTCCCACTCGCTTCAACAGGACTTGGTAGTGACATCGTCACTTGTTTCTTCCTGTCTCCGACCCCTTGATTTTGGAGGATTTAATGGAACGTCTGTGCAACCAGGAGGCACTGAGTTCTGGTTTTGGCTCGGCCACTGGCCAACCATCCTTGGGCAGCTATGAGATGGAGATGACACCACCCGTGGGGGCCCAGGACCCTGAAAAGGCCAGGGGTCAGACTGGGTGTCCAATCCCTGTTCTCCCACCTCCTAGCTGTGGGCGGACAGCCACCTGCTGTTCTCAGTGCTTGGCCTCCTTCATCTGTACTATGGGGCTGAAAATCATACCTACCTACCTCCTAGGGTGGCAGTCATGGGGACTGAACGAGCTCACAGAAAGGACTGCAGGGCCTCACACACTCAGCCCCTGCTTCTGCAGGCAGGGACCGGAGGCTCAGAGAAGGGAGTGATGTTCTCTGGGCCACACAGTGAGGCAGAGCGAGATCAGGAGGGGTGAAAATAAGAGGCAAGCATGAAAGGCTGATGAAAAGAGCACCGCCCTGCCGCCTTCCTCTCCTGACGGTGGCTGTCATCGAAGCACTGGGACACAGGGGGAGTGGGTCACAGGCCCGGCATGGATCATTTCTTGAAAGGGTCAAAACTTTATTCGCCGGGCTTTTTTTGTGTTTTTTTTTTTGTTTTTGAATACACAGGTTTCCTGCCGTCCAGGGAGAAAGGGACATGGTATCCGGCTGCACGAGGTTTGGGGACTGGCCTTGGGGCTCCAACCCCGTCCCTTGCACCTGTGCGCTGGCCGCTCAGTTCCTCTGCTGTGGATAAGGCACTGTGTGTTCTGCAGGATGGCGCTCATGGCTGGCTGGCAGACAAGGAGGCAGCCTTCCCAGGGGCTGCGAAGCTGAGGCTGTCGAGGGGTGGACTTGAACTTGGGGCCTGGCAGGGGGCCAACTGGCGAGGAGGCCCCAGGCTATGGTACCTCAGCCTGGCAGGTCCAGCTGGCCCTGTTGCAGCGGCCTCAGGATGGAATCATGCCTTTGCTTCTTTTGCGGTCAGTCATGGTTCTCCGGTTGTGGTTGGCTCGTGTGGCCTTGCTGGATTCCTTCTTCCTGCGTTCCTGTGTTGTCTCTCGGCTCTGCCCGTGGCCCCGGGGGCTGCCAGCCACTGCCATCGAGCTGTCATGCCGGTACCTGAGGGAGGAACAACCCGCCCCCACAAGAACCCATCAGGCGAAGGAGGAGGCCCTGATGGGAAGAGCCCTTTGCCTTCCTTGGAGGTCCCTGGGAGAGGACCCAAAGCTTGGGCCAGGATACCCCCATCCCAGCTTCCAGGGGGAGGAGAAATGGAGCCCGGCAGGGGCAGGGCTGTGGGGGCTCCAGCCAGCGCCGTGCCCTCTGTTTACTCTCCTCTGAGCTCTGCCTCCCGATGGGCCTCTGGCTAAGATCTGAGGGTGGACCAGCTAGTGGGCTGAACACAGCCCACAGTGCAGAGAGGACGAGGGCCTGGGGATGGGCCCCTCTCTTCTCCACCCAGGGCCACGTGATACAGATGAGGTAGGACTCCAGTTCTACACCCCAGGGCCTTGCTTGGTGGCCTCCCAAGACCAAGTACACTCAGATATGACCTTGGGCCTCTTCAGACCACATCAGCTGCTGGGTTTACCCAGAGCTCTGTGCTCAGGGCGCTGTGATGGATCAGAGGTCAGAGTCACTCTGTTCTCTGCTCAACGACCTTCTGTGGCTCCCGGCTGCCTTCAGAATGAGATCCAATGTCTTCCCCACTTGCTTAGGCCCCCTGCACCCAGTGCGCAGGGCTGTGGGAGTCCCAGGGCCAGGATGGGGGACTGGGCTTGAAACCCCTGGCTTGGCTTTAAGTGGAAGAGGGACCTGGGGCAGGTCCTTGGCCCCTCTGGACTGCACCCCACCCCCAGGAAGACAACGGGGTGAATTAGAGGAGTCTCTAGTTACCTGTTCCCAGCTCCCCTCTGAAGGCCTCCCTCCCTGACCACCCTGAGCTTTCTTGCCTCTTTCCCCTCACATGAAAAACTCCTTTGCACACTTTCCACCTTTAAGGGCCCAGCTCACATGCCCCGTCCCTAACATGCCTCTCTCGGCCATAAAGGATATGTGCCTGTCTGTCTATCTGGGCTCTCCCAGATTTTACACTCTGCCTGACACCAGCGAGCCATGGACACATCATGCTCCCACACTGGGTGATAAACCCCTTGTAGTGTCTATCAAGTAATGGTTACAAGTGTGGACCCCAGAGATAGGCCACCTGGACTCAATCTCTGCTCTGCCACCTACTAGCTGTGTGACCTTTGGTGGGTTACTTAACATGTCTGGGCCTCAGTTTCCTCATCTGTAAAACAAGGATAATGGTAATAGTAGCTACTTCATAGGTCTGTTGCCAGAACTAAATTAACACATGTAAAGCACTTGGGGTTTGTGTGTGGGCTTCCTGTGTGGCTGGCTGGGCTTCACCCTCCCACCAACACAGCCTATTAAATGCTCACCCCTTCCTGGACAGGAAGGCCATGCGCCTGGCTTCTGCTTTTTCCCGCAGCACTGCAGGGTCCTGCACAAAATGGTCAGGCTGTGGAGGGGAGGGGAGAAAAGAATCATGAGCTGCTCCATTTCCCTAAGCTGAGGTGAGGCTGCACCTGGCCCAATCCTGGTGACACCCCTATGCCAGGAGTGGGGCTAAGCCACAGTGCGGCTGGGCAATGCCCCAGAATGCAGCTGGCTTGCTATGGTCCAAGGTTTCCACCAGAAGCCCCTCCTCTGACCCTCCCACCAACTTCCGGAAGAGAGGCAGCTAAAGATGGCTCCATGATAGCAGGAGCGTGATGATGACAGGTGAGAGCAATGGGGGAGGGCCAGGATGGCCGCCATGAGAGACCACACGGGGCCTGGAAACCCAAGAGAGCGCCCTGGAAGCTGACTCCTCTCCCCGCTGGCGCCATAAGCAATGGGCTGTGGGAGCGCCTGCCCTGTGCCAAGGTGGGGAGAGACTGGACTAGCGGGAGAAAGTGGGACCCAAGGACCACAGACAGGCTTTGGGGGCCCGGGCTGTTTCACAAAAACAACAACAAAACAAGGGGAATTAGTAACTTTTGAAAACTTCAGGATTTGACATAAAAATCCAGGCTGATCCCTTGCCTGGAAGAAGGGAAAGCCCTGGAGGGTCCGGGCCTCCACAGTGCTGAGGAGCCCCTGGGCAGGGCACGTGTGTCCCCCCACCTCAGTTTCCATCAGGCCCCGCTACTCATTTACGTTGGTGGCCTGGCCCCGGACATGTCTGAATTTGTCACCCTGGTGGGAGGACATGGGGGGGGATCCAGGGGTCCCAGGCTGCTGCCCCATTCAACCTGAGCAGCGCTGCTCTTATCTATTTTATATGAGGCTCTAGTTAAGATTTCACTTGAAGAAAAAGTTTAGTGGCTAAAAAACTGAATTTTCAAACCCATCGTCCCAGATGACCTCCAAAGGGCCCTTGGGCTCTAACGCCTCTCTGATTTCAAGAATTGCCAACCTGGGCACAGAGGCCAACAGCTGTCCCTCTCCTGGGCCCCAGGCCTAATTAACCCAGCAGCTCGAAGGCCCGGCCTCTGATCCATCCTCTGGGCCCTCACTGGGCAGCAAAGGCGGGTTCTAAGCTAGCAGCTCTCCAAGCAGACATCCCGGGCTCAGAGGGACCCCCACCCTCCCTGGCAGTAATGCTGGAGCCGCCTCAAGGCCAGGTTCAGAGAAGGGGGGCACAGATCCCGATTCACCTCTCAAAAGTGTACCCTCCCCTTCACCTGCCACCTGCCAAGGAGGTACCTTGGGGGCCTCGTCCTCAGCCTCCTCCTCCTCCTCCTCCTCGTCCTCCTGCCCTTCTCTGGGCACTTTGGTTCTCAGCACCTGAGGGATGGTGAAGGGCCTGAGGGTTTAGAGAGAAAGTGAGATCAAAGACTAGACTAAACCTGGAGAGTGAGCCTCAGGGAGGGGGAACCCCACTGGGTGAGAGGGGCTGCCAGGACGGGGAAGGGCTCAGGAGGCCGGGAAAAACCAAAGTGCTTTTGAAGCCAGCTTTGCTCCAGCCCCTGGATTCTGTGTGGGTACCAGGGTTTGACGTGGGGGCTTTGGGGAGCCTGAGCTGGGGCTGTGGGAGTCTCTAGTTCTCTCTAGTCAGGGCAGCTCTGCTTTCACCGGGGAATTGGGGAATCTCCATAAGATCCCATTGGGAAAAGTTTTCTGCAATTAGGAAGAAAATGTAAAACTCCTGCATGAGACCCAATAAATGCTGCCTCACTCAGGGTAGGTTGGACCAACCGGCCAAGGGGGGGTGCTGGGGTGGAGGGAGCACTGGACTAGGAGTCAGGAGGCCTGGGTTCGGGCCCTGGTTCTGCCACTGACTTGCTCACGTGACCTGGGCCCTGGCTCCCACATCTGTATAAACAAGAGGCTGCGGGAGGCCACTCTGCCCCTGGAATTTGACAGCCTCACCTGCGGCTGATGAGCTCATCATCAGAGTCTGCGTCGTTGGCGCCCACCTGGTTGCCATCATATGTGTCATCATACTCATCCTCGTAGTCGTCACTGCGGTAAGGCGAGTCCTCCCCTGGCTGCACTGGCACCTGAGACGGCAGAAGTGTGGGTCCGAGGGGCCCGGGGCTGGCCGGTCTCCCCCCGCAGCACGGCCGGTGGCCTGGGGACGCCTACCTCCTCTGCCACCACGCTGTACTGCTCGTAGCGCCGCCGCTGCGCTACCACCTCCCGCTTGTCGTTCAGCAGGCTCCGCGCGCTCTCCTCCTTCCTGGCACCGAGAGAGAACAGCAAGGAGACACAAAGGAAAACCATTAGGCTTTGAAGGCATGGGAAGGGGCTGCAGCTTCCATGGCTTACTTCTTCCCGCCTCAGGCCGCCACAAACCGAGATCAAGCACTGGTGGGGGCGTGGGGCTCACCGCTGCTGGTGCCCATGTGACTGGGTCCAGCCACTCTAGAGGGCACCCCAGGAGCAGCTGTTAACGTGGAAAAAATGCCCCCCCTTCAGCTGGGAGACTCCCTTTCAAGGCGTCCACCCTGGAGCAACACTGGCCATGTGCGCACAGAGGTCTGATTGGGGATTTTCTTTTCAGCACCGTTTTTAACAGTGAAAGACGGAGAGCAACTCATGTCCATCACGGGTGAAACAGCCAAAGGACCTGTGCTCCCTCTGTGCCACAGAATGCTGGGCGGCAGCTCTCAAGAATGACGGTGATCTATTTGTGCTGATGGAGAAAGAAATCTAAGACATTCTCCAGGAGAAAAGCAAGCAGAGAAAAATGCACAGTATGATCCCATCTGTATAAAAAGCAGAAAGCAAACCAGAACAACTGTCTCCTCTTGTGGGCACATACCTATCTATGCGCGTAAATGCACAGAGAGAGGGCTAGTAAGCCCCCTGCCAAATGCCTGGTTACTCCAAGGAGGGGCCTGGGGTTATCCAAATCTTTTAAAACAAACACAAACTGAAGAAAGAGCAAGGCCACATGTTGCTTTCTTAGTGAGCTCAGGGGAGCCCTAGGCGGCCTCAGGGTGTGAGGGGCGAGGAGGGGTCCCAGTCTCTCACTTTCACCCCCGCTTTAGCACAGGGTCTCATCCGTCCTGCAGTTCAATCTTCCATGTCAGATTGCATGGCAAGAAAAAGTCTGAAAGTTTAACTCCTGTCATATCACAGGGGAGGAAAGTCGGGTGCAGGGGAAGGAAGGGGAGAGACGTGTTTGGGAACACAGTGAGCTGTAGCACAGCCATAGTGGGGACTCAGGCCTCTTGACTCCGGGTTTTGCAAATCTGTAGAAAAACCTGGTTTGTCAGACACATAGGCCTGTGGAATGTAGTTTCTAGCCCTGCAGGGGAAATCAATATGAGATGCCAGGAAAGAAAATCCAGCTTAGCTGTGAAATCGGGCCTCTGGAATGTATCAAGGGTAAGGGGAAAAAAAAGAAGAGACACAAAGTCTGTAGCATTCATAAAAATCTTCTATTAACTGGCTTTTGGTGCAGGGAGGGGCAGGCGCCTGAGTCTGGCCTGGGAGCCTGGTGCAGGTCAGGACTGCAGCCCTCAGCATGGCGGGTTAGGATTTGCTTCCTTCAACAGTTTTTATAAAGGGCCTACTATATGCTGGGCAGGGTGCTAAAGCTGGGTTAGGGAGAGATTCAGAAAAGAGTAAGATCTGGATTTGCCCTTAAGGAGCTCAGTCTAGTGGCAAAGAGCAGAAGTGTGCTAGATGAAGGCAAGCATGTCCTGGAAACACAAGTAAAGGAGAAATGAACTGGGGTGCAGGGAGCCTAGCGGGGGCGCTGGAGAAGGGGTAATGGAGGCTCTATGGTGCAGAGACGTTTGTCTGGACCAGGGAAAAATCTTGGTCCACAGGAATCTTTCAGCTCATGTCAGGAAAGTGGGCGTGTGACTGTGGCCTCGGCCCTTACCTGGCTCTCTTTGCCACATTGAGGGCTGGAGAGAAAAGAGGCAGAGAGGAAATGAAAGGGGCCAAGCATGTTCAGGTGGGTGGTGCCACTGGCAGAAGCACACCCATTCAATCAACACATGTTTCCTGAGGGCCTGCTAGGCGCCAGGCCCTGAGCTGGGCCAGGGGACCAAGGATGGATGAGAGCTGTCACTGTTCTCTCTGCCACATCTCACAGCTCCTGGTCTACCTGGCCCCCAGTCCCGGCAGTAGGGAGGTTCTTTCACACGGTGCGCCCTCTGGTTTTGTTGCTCCCAGCAGGACCACAGAGAAGCCTGGCAAACTGCACCTGCCCCAGCTGGGTCCTAGGAGAGGACACAGGTAAGGACAGAGGAGCCTGGTGCCCTGGGTACCCCATCCAAGAAGGTGTGGCTTTGGCCCCATGACCTCATTTGGAGCCAGAGAAGGAAACGAAAATCAGGGGCAAAACCAGCCAGGAAAATATCCATCTGACCCCGAATAGCCAAAGTAAACTTGAGAAAGAAAAACGGAGCAGGAGGAATCAGCCTTCCTGACTTCAGACTATACTACAAAGTTACAGTAATCAAGACAGTATGGTACTGGCACCAAAACAGAAATATAGATCAATGGAACAGGACAGAAAGGCCAGAGATAAACCCACGCACATACGGTCACCTTATCTTTGATAAAGGAGGCAAGAATATACAATGGAGAAAAGACAGCCTCTTCAATAAGTGGTGCTGGGAAAACTGGACAGCTGCATGTAAAAGAATGAAATTAGAACACTTCCTAACACCATACACAAAAATAAACTCAAAATGGATTAAAGACCTAAATGTAATGCCAGACACTATAAAACTCTTAGAGGAAAACACAGGAAGAACACTCTTTGACATAAATCACAGCAAGATCCTTTTTGACCCACCTCCTAGAGAAATGGAAATAAAAACAAAAATAAATAAATGGGACCTAATGAAACTTAAGAGCTTTTGCACAGCAAAGGAAACCATAAACAAGACGAAAAGACGACCCTCAGAATGGGAGAAAATATTTGCAAACGAAGTAATTGACGTAGGATTAATCTCCAAAATATACAAGCAACTCATGCAGCCCAATATCAAAAAAACAAACAACCCAATCCAAAAATGGGCAGAAGATCTAAACAGACATTTCTCCAAAGAGGATACACAGATTGCCAACAAACACATGAAAGGATGCTCAACAACACTAACCATTAGAGAAATGCAAATCAAAAACACAATGAGGTATCACCTCACACCAGTCAGAATGGCCATCATCAAAAAATCTACAAACAATAAATGCTGGAGAGGATGTGGAGAAAAGGGAACCCTCTTGCACTGTTGGTGGGAATGTAAATTGATACAGCCACTATGGAGAAGAGTATGGAGGTTCCTTAAAAACCTAAAAATAGGGCTTCCCTGGTGGCGCAGTGGTTGAGAGTCCACCTGCCGATGCAGGGGACGCGGGTTTGTGCCCCAGTCCGGGAGGATCCCACATGCCGTGAAGCGGTTGGGCCTGTGAGCCATGGCCGCTGAACCTGCACATTCAGAGCCTGTGCTCCGCGACGAGAGAGGCCACAGCAGTGAGAGGCCCACATACCGCAAAAAAACCCCCCAAAAAACCTAAAAATAGAACTACCATACGACCCAGCAACCCCCTACTAGGCATATACCCTGAGAAAACCATAATTCAAAAAGAGTCATGTACCACAATATTCATTGCAGCTCTATTTACAATACCCAGGACATGGAAGCAACCAAAGTGTCCATCGCCAGATGAATGGGTAAAGAAGATGTGGCACATATATACAATGGAATATTACTCAGCCATAAAAAGAAATGAAAGTGAGTTATCTGTAGTGAGATGGATGGACCTGGAGTCTGTCACACAGAGTGAAGTAAGTCAGAAAGAGAAAAACAAATACTGTATGCTAACACATGTACATGGAATCTAAAAAAAAAAATGGTTCTGATGAACCTAGGGGGACAGGAATAAAGATGCAGATGTAGAGAATGGACTTGAGGACATGGGGAGGGGGAAGGGTAAGCTGGGACGAAGTGAGAGAGTAGCACTGACATCTATACACTACTGAATGTAACACAGATAGCTAGTGGGAAGCAGCTGTATCACATGGGGAGATCAGCTCAGTGCTTTGTGACCACCTAGAGGGGTGGGATAGGGAGGGTGGGAGGGAGATGCAAGAGCATGGGGATATGGGGATATATGTATACATAGAGCTGATTCACTTTGTTATACAGCAGCAACTAACACAACATTGTAAAGCAATTATATTCCAAAAAATATGTTAAAAAAAAAGGATCCATCTGAGAGCCAGAACATCAGTTAAGCAGCAGTAGCTTCGGAGACCGTATTTGGAACAAGTTGCTTGCGTGGCCTCCTACAAGCCCAGGGAACATGTGGGCTCTCCTGAAACGTGCCACCTTTTCCCTCCTTGTTTCCTCTAGCCTATCCTTCAAGGCCCAACTCAAACTGGCCCTTAGTGGGGTGACACCCACTTTTGAACCTCTAAAGGGCCTGCAGAGGCAATAAAGCCCCCCTTTTCCAGGTGAGGAATCAGGAGATCCAGAGAGGCAATGTAACCTTCCCAAGGTCACACATCTTCTACCAACAGAGCCAGGGCCATAACACAGGCCTCCTGACTCAAGTCTGCTTGGCTACTTCCTGTGTGGTGTGATCACAGGCTGGCCCCTTATCCTTGCCAAGACTTAGTTCTGCCTCCCAGGGATGATGTCAGCATGAAATCAGACAATGAGCAGAAGTGGACCTGGCACCTGCTGAGCTCAGCAAAAGGAATCCTATTTCTTTCACTACAGGCCTTGTCAGAGCCTTTAATGTACTAATGTGCCCTGTGACTCTCCAGGAGGCACACAGGGTGCACAGACATTTTTGGCAATAGAACTAATTAGAGAGAGAACACTTATTATCTTCCAGGGAACCACTGTCCAGTCCAAAGGAGTTAGGGGACCCCACCTTACACACACCGCCTCCTTCCTTAGCTACTATACACCTGTGGCACACGTGCTTGGCGTCTACCCAACAACCCCCCTTTACCTCACCCCCACTCCTATCAGACCCTCTTTTTGCTCAGGTCCTCCCCCTTCCCCCTTTTCCGGGAGCCCTGGACCTTAGCCCTGTGACCTAGTTCCTCAGTGAGATGTGAAGGGAATCTGGGGAGTTCTGGGAAAGGTCTCCTGGCCTCTAAGAGAGATGCAGAAAGACCTCGTCCAGACTTCCTCTTGGCTGTGTCATTTCTGGACGTCACAGCTGAAACAGGTGCAGTTACCCAGTGGCCCTGAGGGAGCAAGATGCATCCTTGATGATATGGCTGCACCACAGGTCAACCAAGCCTAGACTTCCCTACCCTGTGACTGCCTGTCACGCAAGGGGACAGATTTCCTTATTACTTGAGCCACTGAGTATATCATATCTGGTTTAATGACACACACACATTTTAACTCAAGGGTGATCTGCCTTGTGCTACTTAATTTCTCACATGCTCCGTGAAGGCAGGGCCAAGGCCCTAAGCCCCACTGCCCTGCCCGCATCAGGATAGGGGTCCCCACTGAGGTCCCTCCGTGCCCCATCCTGGTACCTCTCCACTCTGTCACGGCCTGTTTAATGTCCTAAGTCTTTCCCAGGGTCTCTGTGCCCTTTGAGAATGAGGCCTGGGCACCTTGCTCACCTTGTCTCCTGGTGTCTCTAGCACAGGATCTGGAGATAGTGAATCACTTAATAAATATTTTCTGTATGAATAAATAAATAATGAACACATGAACAGAGACTCTGCCCGGGCTACCCGGCACAACGAGCTCAGTAAACATTTGCTACCTGGTCTCTCTGCCAGGCAGCCGGGAGCTCCTTCGAGCAGGGGTACAGCCCTCCTCGTCTGCCCCTCTCCCCATGGCTGGGTCATTCTGGCCTGGAACAGTGGCCACTGATACAGGAAAACATCGCCAGCTTGGGATCTGGGGATGTTGCAACGTGTGTGACTAAGCAGTTTGCAAATGCTTCCTGTCCAGCCAGCCAGATGGCTTTACAGTTGCCCTGTGCCGGGTACCCAGGCCAGCAATCAGCCACGCTTCTAGCGCTGGACAGCCCCGGGAATGGGGAACAGCTTGAGCTTCTGGCACTGAGGCTCCTATCCCAAGAACGGGGCAGGTCCTCTCTCCTCTCTGACCCTCACCACCTCCATCTATGTGTTGGGGGAGAGGGCGGGCTGGACTCATCCAGCAGTTCCTAGATTTCTGGATTCCGTGAAGCAGCCCCATGCAGGAGAACGCTGGGGGTCTAGTGCAGGGCTGACGGTGTCTGATCCCGCCATTCTCCATCATGCCATGTGGCTGCTGACTCTCAGCCCCTCCAAGGGGTCTCCATTCCAAAGCCAGGTGATCTTTCCAAAACATATAATGTACCGGCTCAGGCGACCCTCACCATGCTCCCACGTCCTCGGGGCCACCACCCCTGCTGTTCACTCTGCTTGGAAAGCTTCTCCTGTCCCCCTTGCACAACTGACCCTTCTTCGTCCTTCCACAGTCATTCCCACATCATTTTCTCCAAGGAGCCTTTCTGCCTGGACTGAAGCCCCGACTAGAGGCTTGGAAGTCTGCGCACCTCCACCTTGGAGAATCTTTTTCATCTGCAATTTCATGTTGCTTGTTTGCCAAGCTGATTAGTGCAAACTCCACGTGGGCAGGGGCCCTGCCTGTTTCACTCCCCACCACATCCCCAGCACCTAATAAATCCAGGGCCTAGAAGCACCAGGCAAATATTTGTTGAATAAATGAATAAATCATGAATGGACTTTTCAATGCCAAAAAAGTAAGAAGGACATAGATCAAACATAAGTGGAAAGGCCTTAAAATGGAATACATTCACTTCTGAAAAGCTCACTCAGGACAGGTCCTTCATTTGCTCATTTTGTCATCAGATGGAAAAATACAGGTCAAGGAGCAGCTGCTGGGAAGCACTGCCCAGCTCTCCCACCCAGGATTCAGTGGTGGACACCTCCAAAGATGAAAGAAGGGAAGAGGGGCTGGTTTTGGTCCCGCTGGCCTTTTGCTGTCAAAAAGGAGGACTCACTAACTCTGTGTGCAGAGTTGGAGCCTAAAGCGGGATCATTAGAGACCCTGAGCTCGGCTGCTGGGAGCACATGGGTGCCAGGTATGGGGGAGCCCCGAGCTGAAGCTCCATGACCAATTCCATCAAGATGGGGGCTCTGAGTTTCTCGCTTTCTCTCTGCACATGCAGAGTTGGGGTCCCTGGAACCCCACGGTCCACCAAACTCACCTCCTGCCCTTGTGTACCCGGCTCAGGTCCACTGAGTCCCTGCTGAACACGTCAAACTCATCATTCTGGAAGATGTTGTGACGAGATGCCAGCAGGGGAGTCACGTCTGGCTTCACCTGTCTGGGGGGCAGCACAGAAATCCATTTCAGGGGTCCTTGCTAGTGGATGCCTACCTGCACCCACTCCCCCCATCATGTCCTATCCATCAGAGACTCCACCCCCTTCAACAGCCACACCTGGGACACAGCCTAAAAACCTGCCCAATCCTGTCCAATCCTGCCCCTGCCTGGGTAGGCGGCCACCCCTCATACAAAGTGTCCCTTGGTCCTGCATGCCATTCACACAGGTTTTGCTCACGACAGCCCTATGAGATAGTCAGAGGTCACTCAAGTTCTTTTTGCCTCAAGTGCCCTCACCTGTAAAATGGACACATGGAGGCTGAGGAGCTTGTCCAAAGGCAGAGCTAACTTCATTCATTCATTCAATAAACAACATTTATTCATGGAAGAAACACCCATTCCTGCACTCATTCCTTCTGCCTCCCGGGGCCTTCAGGGAAGCAGTGGGCCCAACTCAGGAAAGGTGGGTATGGGGGAATTCCCTGGCAGTCCAGTGGTTAGGACTCTGCGCTCTCACTGCCGAGGGCCCAGGTTCAATCCCTGGTCGGAAACTAAAATCCCACAAGGCGTGCGGTGCAGCCAAAAAAAAAAAAGAAGGGTGGTTGTGAAGGAAGTGAGAAGCTTTGGCTGTCCTCCCTCAGGAATCTACTGGGAAGGTGGCAATGACAGGGCAGGCCAGCAATATCAGAGCTCTGAAGGCTCTCGACCCCTTGGTCACATCCCTGTGGCTCTAATGGGTCTTCCTACGAGGTGGAGCAGGGCAGTCCAGCTGTGCCCACTCTGCCCTGCAGGGGGCATGTGAGGACCTCCTGGGCCTGAGGTTTCTGTTTCCTCAAAGAGGACATTAGCTTCCACGGTTGGGAAACTCTGCTGCGGGGAAGAGCAAGCGAGCTGAGTCCTGGGACACGTGGGAAGGAGGCGTGGGAGGCAGAGGAACTAAGAAGGGCCCCTGACAAGGGCCCCGGGGCGGGCTGGACGCCGTGAGCCTCCTCCCACCCGTCTCTCTCACCTGTCTAGGCCGCGGTCCAGCTGGCTGAGGGCAGGGGCCAGCCGCCCCTCCAGGATGTTGTTGATCACCTGCTCCGGGTCATAGCTGTAGTGCTCCAGGCAGGCCAGGATGAAGCCCTCGCCAAGGTCTGGCAACAGGTCCTTCACTTGGGAGATGAGTGAGTCCAGTTCCACGCCACACACCGTGGGGCCTGGAGCAGCCGCTGCCCCCAAGCACTGTGGGAAGAGCCAGAGTGAAGTAGGGGAAGGCTAGGTTGGGCTAGTGACAGGGCAACCGGCCCCCAACAGTGCTGGTCTCAAGTCAGGGGACCTGGTTTGAGTCCCAGCCCTGCCCCTCCTGGCCGAGGGACCTGAGCCAAGTCACTTAAGTGAAAGGGGGCACTACGATTTACCAGCTGAGCTACTTCTGGCTGTGTGACTTGGGGCAGTGTGCTTTTGCACAAAAAACGCAGAGCACTGTGCCTGGCATGGACTAGGCTCTCCATAAACGGCCATGGCTTCTATGAATCAAGTCCTTTTCCTGCTCTGACAGGTTGATGACTGATGCCAGAGCGGAACAGCAACCACCAGACCTGACTATGTGGAGATGCTCTCCTTTGATTATCTCCACCTCGATGAGGGGGATTCAGTGCATAGACAGCTCAAAGTGGCTTAATTTTTTAGGCTTTTAAGGAAATTTACAAATCAAAAAAACAACAGTAAAACTCCTCCATGTCTGAAATAAGCCAAACAGGGAAAAGGGGGTGTGTGGGGGGAGGCACAAGGGGCTGTCATTCTCCAAGGTCCTGGGGCAGCAGTCACGGGGCCTGGGGTCTAACAGGAAGAGCAGCAGCGTCTGTCAATGGAGCATTGAGGGCCAGCCAGGCTCAGAGCATTCACTCCACACAGCAGCTCTGAGCATCATCCCACAGCCACATGGAGGTGCGTGGGGACAGTGGCAGTCCCCACCTTACAGGTGAGAAACCAAGGCTGATGTGAGGGACGTGCCTGAGGCCATTCAGCTGGCGGGTGACAGAACCAGGATACTTCCCTGAGCTGCCTGACCCCAGAGACTGTGTGGTCTTAATCCCCACATCATGGTGCCTGACATTCAGCGAAGAGTCCTGGGCTCAGTGGCTGATCAGTACGGCCACAGACTTGGCGATGGTGAGTTCTGTAAAAGCCTGGAGTGAAAGCACTAGATCAGAGGTTTCCACTCTGTTTAGAGGAGAGTGCCAACAAGGATTTCACATGGAAAAAGCTCCATTGCTTCATCTTATGGAGGGGAAACTGAGGCTTTGACAGCTAAGCGACTTGCCTTCCTCACACCCTGCCTAGCACGCCCGCAGCTCAGAACCCTCTAAAGGCAACGCAGAGCTGACCAGCAGCTCAAGACTGTCAACTCCAAAAGAAACCCTTTTCCCTGAGAGCAGGAACAAAGAAGGCAGGTTTCCCGCTGCCCAAACCTCTCGATGGGGCCAGGAGGGGCTGGGGAGCAGGGGAAGCACCGCTCTTGTCACACACCTCCTCTTCCTCCGAGTTCTGGGGAAGCGATGACGGTCTGCTGACCGCCTCTGCCACCACCACGACCCCGTTAGGATTCTCAGCCACCGGTGGGTCTTTGGCATTGGTGGCTTTCCTTCGGTCCACCCCTTCCCATGCACTCTCAACTGCCTGGAGAATGTAGGCGGTCCGAGTCTCGTCCCTGTGAGGACGTGTTAAGGAGTCTCTCGGGAGGGCAGCTCTGAGGCAGCATTGTTTCTCAATCTATCCCCAGCATCTGACTGTATGGCTTCGGCCAGGGGCTGTCTGGGCTGCATCCAGTGGGCATCACGGGCACCTGGGCTACATGAGGAAACGGGCCAGGCAGACCACAGCCACACTAGCCTGAAAACCCAGTACCTGCCACTCAGCAGAAAGAAGCTCTGGGTAAAGACCGGGCCAGGGGCTGGCAGCAGAGCATCCTGGAACATGGCATTTGGACAATCCAGCAGCTCCTCCTCTGCACTGACCCCCAGGAGGAGGGCCCGGTGGGGACACTACCACTGGGCTTCCTGTCGAACCAGTTGCGGGCTTTCTGTAAAGGCTGGGGGCCCACAGGGTGTCCCTGAGACAGGACTGAGCAACCTACCCAGTCACCAAAATGGTCCTTGGGCCTGCTCGTTCCTGCCCCTCCTCCCTCTCTACTACCCTGGGTATTGCCAAGCCAGATGCTGGGGAGTTGCCCTAGACCCCCTCACTCTACTTCTAACCCAACCCCCCACCAGCCAAAGTATGAAACTGACAATGTCACCCTCTGCTTCACACCCTTCCATGGCTCCCCAGCACTTGCAGGGCTGACCCCAAACTTCTCAGTGAGGGCCATCCCTGGGCCATGCAGGTCTGCTCGGCCCCAGCTCATCTGCCATGGCCTAAACCCCCTCCCGCTAGACCCCTTCCCCTCAGCCCTCTGCAATCTGCACACAACATCTGTGGGCTCCTCAGACAGGCCTGCTCTGTCCGCTGTCCCCTGGGAACACTTAATTCAGGGTTTGGCCACCTCCTCTTCCTTGCGCTGTTCTCAACTTGGATTTCACTTCCGTGTGACACCCCCATCCCAAGCTCCACTGGGTTGAAGGCCCCCTTGGTTTCCCCTGACTCTGAATTTCTCCCATATGACACTCTAACTGCCTATTTAATTATCCGTCTCTCATCCTGCAGTGAGGTCCATAAGGGCAGGGCTGAGTCCATCTTGGTCACACAGGCCCAGAGGCTCAGCAAAGACTAGGGTAAGTAGGGCTGTATTTGCCCCAAGGATCAGAGCAGTCATCTCCTCCAGAGACTGGGGCTGGGGCCTCAGCGGGCATCTAGGGAAGGCTGGCCTAGACGTGTTCTGGGGCCAAATGTCCCTCCACTCCCTGTGGGTCTGACCCGGTCAGGTCAGGCCCGTCCCAGGAGCTGCAGTGGAAGGATACAAGGCTGACGAGGCCTGCTGCAACAGGCTGATGTCATCGGCCACGGGGAAGAGCGCATCATAGTCCCGGAGGAACCTGCCAGAGAGAGCGCAGCGGGGGTGGGGGGGAGAGGGTGTAGGGGAAGACAGGGCTGGAGCCACAGGGGCTGGTTTGCTGAGGGCCACTCCCTGTGTCTGCTGCCCAACCACAAATGCCAGAAGCTTAGACCGTGGTGAGCACATGGCAGGGGCTCTATTACGTAAGGTCTCCTGGGGCTGGTGGGAGTGCCACGGGCCCGTCCCAACTCAGCTACACGCTCACCTCTTTTCCTGCAGCAAGGAGCTGAAGATCTGAAGGAACTCTTCAATGAAGCCCTGAATGTTGTCACAGCTGGAACAGGACACAGGCAAGATGAGCTCATTCCATGCAGACAATCTGCAGCTCCCTTCCTCGCCCGCTCACCCCACCCCTCTGCCAGGCCTCCAGCCAGTTGGGGGAAAGAGGCATTTTTCTCAGTTTCCCATCTTTGCTCAGCAACCCTGGAGCAGGGGAGGGACAAGATGAAGTGAGGGAAACGCCTCTGCTGGGCTTGGGGAGGGGGCTCTTCCACCTGGGTGGGGCAGTGGCTCCCGAGTGTTTACCTGCTTTCTAGGACTGGGAGAAGGCAGATCTGGTTCAGGAGGATGTGAAAAATCTCCAGTAGCTTCTTCCTGGAATGGGAGAGCCTCTGCCACAGGTCACCTAGCAGCCTTCGAAGGCCACAGAGAAAAAAGAAGTAGATTTGAGAGGCAAAAAGGGCACCGAGGGAACTTCTTTCCAGCATTTGCAGGTGCCCCTTGCCCCCCAACCCCTGCCCCCGCCCCCAGGGGCTGGGAAAGCCTCACAGTTTGCTGTTGACAGCAGTTGGCAAAAGGCTACAGGCTCTGAGAGGCCGGCTGGTTCCAGGGCCACTTCTCAGCTCAAACAGGCGGTCAGGAACCAGCAGGTCAATAAGAGCTTAGAGCAACAGCTGAAGGGAAAAGGCTTCAATACAGAGGCCGGGAGGCCATTAGGTAGGGAGGCACCAGCCAAATCCGCATGGTCCGTGGTCCCACCCCCTTGACTTAGAGATGGGGATGCCAAGGCCCACGGAGGGCAGGGCCCAAGCTGGGGCTTCTCTCTCCCACAACAATACTCTTAGTTTTGTCCCCGCCTCACTTGCTATCTTCAAGCCTCCTCTTCTTAATTGCAGACTCCAGTTCGGAAATTGCTATTTCGTAAAAGGAAGCTAGCCTGTGGTGGCACATGTGGGTAAAAGGCTGGATTAGCTCACAAATATCACACTTCATTAGAAAAAGCAAAGCAAACTCAAGGGAGTGGGAAGGCCTATTTCTTGCTCCCAAGTTGTCACCACAGTTTTCTCCCGGGACCACCCTGGCTCTTCCTGAAGTTCACCCCAGATTGTCCCACAGTGGCTGGTCCTAGGAAGAGCCTTGTGGGAAATGCCCTGGAGCTACTTCCCCCATTCATATGGGAAACCAAGGCCCAGATAGGCTCATTCTAACAGAGCAATGAGAAGGCCACCCAGGACTCACTGGGGTTTGAGGAACAAATACAAGGTGACTTTTTTCTTGCTCAAAAACTGCCAGCAGCTCCCTACCTCCTATGACATCAAAGTGTAACTCCTCTCTGGTACATCCGTACCTGGCACAGTATAGCCAACCCTGCTTCTCACCTCAGCAACCTCACAGCCACCCCTTCTCAACTCAGATTTAAACTCTCCATCCCCTAAATTAGGAGATTGGGATTAACATACACACACTACTATATATAAAATAGATAACTAATAAGAACCTACTGTATAGCACAGGGAGCTCTACTCAATGTTTTGTAACAGGGCTTCCCTGGTGGCGCAGTGGATAAGAATCTGTCTGCCAATGCAGGGGACAGGGGTTCGATCCCTGGTCTGGGAAGATCCCACATGCCGCAGAGCAACTAAGCCTATGCATCACAACTACTGAGCCTGTGCTCTAGAGCCCGCGAGCCACAACTACTGAAGCCCGCACACCTAGAACCTGTGCTCCACAACAAGAGAAGCCACTGCAATGAGAAGCCCGCGCACCAACGAAGAGTAGCCCCCGCTCGCCACAACTAGAGAAAGCCCACACGCATCAACGAAGACCCAATGCAGCCAAAAATAAATAAATAAATAATTTTTTAAAAAATTCGGAAAAAAAATTCTGTAGCAACCTATTGATATATGGGAAAAGAATCTGAAAAAGAATGGATATATATATATATATATATATATAACTGATTCACTTTGCTGTACACCTGAAACTAACACAACATTGTAAATCAACTATACTCCAATAAAAATTTCAACAAAAGCGAAAACAGAAACTCTTCATCCCAGCCACACGCTTCCTGATCACGCTCACCCCTGTGATTACTCCTCCCCGGAACTAGATGCACAGCACTCAGAAGATCGTGTTTTTACAACTTAAAAGGCAGCTACCTCTCTTCTGGGGTGTAATTCTATCTCTGAACATCTTAGGCTTCCCAAAGCCAGAAATGCAGCTGACGTGCCTAGGACAGTGCTGAATCTGCAGCAGGCACCCTGTAAACATCTGTCTGTCAATCGGCTGGCTGCTGACAACTTTTTCCTAGTGCAGTGCTGTGCGTAGCAGAGGGTAAGCCGGCCCAAAGAGGCAGGCCTTTCGAGGCCCACAGCATGGCACCCAGAAGACGACAGAGAGGGTAGTTTGGCTCAAGCAGAGTCAGGCGTTGCCAGGATACACTGCTGGTGGGAGGGTTAACTGAAACAACCCGTATAGAGGGTGATTTGGTGAGATCTGTGAAAATTTTAAATGCATATACCATCTGTTCCCACAATTCTACTTCTAGGAATTTATTTCTCAGATATACTTGTAAAGAGGTACATAATGACCTGTGTACAAAGTTATTCTTTACGGCAATTTTTTTTGTAATAGCAAACAGTTGGAAAAAACCTAAATCTCTGGGGGCTGGTGTCCCACACAACGGAATTCTACCCAGCCATACCAAAGACTGAAGGTGCTTTATGCATAGATGTACATTAAATTTAAAAGTAAAATGCAAACAGTACATACAGTCCTCATAATATGCCAGTATATTAAATATTAAAAAGAGGGCAGGAGATTTATAATGTGTATATTTGCTTATATGTGCATATTTATATGCATATCTCTGGAAAATTCCACAAAAAAAAACTAACCCGATGCTTGTGTGTGAGGAACAGAACTGGGGAAGGGGGAAAGGGAGGCTTTTCAATGTGTATTTTATACTTTTTGAGTTTTGAACCATGTGAATGCATTATTTGTTCACAGAATTAAAGGACAGAAAGAGAGGAGGGCTGAGAAGGTTGTTCTGAGAGAGATTAGCTAGAGGGCTGTTTGGGGAGGTAGTCCTTTGACCAGAGTCCTCTGGGACTGAGGGGCTGCTTCGCTCAGCGGGTGTTCCTGGCCTCCAGCACAGTTGGAACAGGCTGAGCCAGCCCCAGGCTGTTTGTGGGTCAGAGGCAGTGTCACTTGCCAAAGGCAGGGTCACTCGCAGTCAAGAGTGTTTTCTTTTCTTCCTCCTCATCTTGAGATGGGTGGAGCTGCTCCCCTGCCGCCACGGGGTACCTCGCAGGAAAGTCTGCTCTTCCAGAAATGACCCTCCCATCTCCAAAGACCCTTTCCAAAGCCATCTGCGCCATGTTTGGGAAGATGCTTTCACAAAATGGGAAAATGCTTATGGCGAGTGAAAATAAGTCTAAGAACAGCATGATCTCTCATAGAGATTTTCATTTCCTACCTTTGGGGATTTCCCAAAGTTCCTACAAGCATTTGCCACATTTACCATGAGAAAAGATACCTTTTAAAAACTGTGACAACATTTTTAAGAGTCCCATCCTAACCCCTTCCTTCTGGAGAAAGTGTGGATCAGTGCTTTATTCTAACGTTCTCCGGGAGGCTGATCAATCTTCATGTCTGATTTTTGTGAGCTGAGGAGAACCAGGCGGGCTCAGGGCACCAGCTGCCATCTCTGGCACATGCCAGGGCTAGATAAATGTTTTGTTGAATGGGTGAGCAAATGACCGAATGGACAGAGGGCTGGGTGGACGGAGCTGGGCAGCTCCCAGAAGCTCCTGCAAACGGTGGGGAGAGATGCCTGGCAAGAACAGCCAGAGGCCACTGAGAACAGGGCAGCCCACCCCCACCTTCTGCCATTGCCAGGCAGTGTGCCAGTTACCAGCTCACCCCCTTCTCACTGCACACGGAACAGATGCCCACGGTGCTAAGTGGGCAAAGAGGGTCTCCCTCCCTGCCCCGTATCCCCCTTGGTATCTTTCTTCATCACAGCAGGATCTTTCTATGAGTTATTTGGATAAAAGCCTCCAGGGCCTCCCTCCTGCCTGCCCAATAAAGGCCCCACTCCCTGCCAGCACACATCAAACCAAGTCTGACTTCCCTGGAGCCCTCTCTGGTTGTCACCTGCTCCCCACGCCCACACCCGCCCCTCGTGTCACACTCCACTCCCCTGTTCTCCCCGGAACACACGCTGGGCCTCCGCAGGCTTCACTCCGCCAGCCTGAATGCGCTTCCGGCCATGGAAACCTTTCTCTGCCTGGAAGGTTGCTGTTCATTCTTAAGACCTCATTTAAGGGTTGCCCTGAAACCTTCTCTTATTTCATCAGATAGAACTTTGCTCCCTCGTCTGTGTTCATAATTCGGCCCCAACTGCTGGCGCCACACGGGCGCACATCTGCTCACATCCTCACGTGTGCTCTTCCCTGGGCTGGAGGCTGAAGTCCTCAGCCCGCTCCTTATCATCTGTCACTCCCTGTGCCTACCTGTGACAGGGGGTCTGAAACAAAACGGGACTGAATTGAAACTGCCCGACTCTTGGGTTGGTGTTTTTCTTCCTCCTCTCCCCTGTTCTTAGCCCCAAATAGCAGTGCTTCTCAAATGCAGCCTCCACACAGGCAGGAGCTGGAAGAGGGCCTGGTGCATCCTAAGCACCCAATAAATACTTGCTGAACGAAGATGTGAACTCCAACCTCGACTTCAACAGCCAGAACTACCTCTGTACCTGTAACAGAAGTCGTGTTTCTGGAAGGTTGGGCAAGCCAAAGGGAAGATATCCAGAAAGGCCCAGAGTGTGGTGCAGGTATCACAAAGGTAGAGAACGATGTCCTTTAATTCCTGTCGCCAAAGGAAAACACTGCATTATTCTCCTTCGCCCCCAGGGACAACTCTGTAGAGGGTCTGAGACAAAGCTGACAAAGCTGGGGGTCCCCAACAGGCAGGTGAACGCTGGAGGTCCCGGGCAAAGACTGGCTTGTCCATCTCTAGAAGGACGATCTGGGGAGCTCAATCCAAGCCTTGGGTCTTGCTACTGTAGTTCCAACAGATGCACAGCCGGGGATCTCTAGGGTGACTTCTAGCTCTGGGCTAATACGATTCTCTCTCTCTCTCTTTTTTTAAATTAAATATATATATATTTTTTGATGTGTACCATTTTAAAAGTCTTTATTGAATTTGTTACAATATTGCTTCTGTTTTGTTTTGGTTTTTTGGCCGCAAGGCAAATGTGGGATCTTAGCTCCTCAACCAGGGATCGAACACGCACCCCCTGCACTGGAAGGCAAAGTCTTAACCACTGGACCGCCAGGGAGGTCCCCTGGGCTAATACGATTCTCTCTTGGAAGTTGAAGGAGAACCCATCCCTGAATCTGAAGACAGCGCCTGAGGTCCCGCACAGAAAGTACATCCCAGTGAGGACAAGAATAGCCCACCCTACTTTCCTTAGAGTTTGAAGCGCCTGTACAGAACAGGGAGTGCATCCTCATAGGCTTCTCTGATTCTCACGATGACGCTAACAAGCAGGCTGGGATCTCCATTTTACAGATGAGGAGACTTATCTGTAGAGACTTCTCTGCGGTTCAGAGGGGTAACATGCCCTGCTCCCACAGCACTCGGTGTGCCCTTTTCTGAAACACTTGTTTAAGGCCTGTTCTCTCACGAGATCGCAAGCTCCAGGAGGGCAGCTCACAGCTGCTTCGTTCCTCCTCTAACTCTGGTGCTTAACACAGGGCCAGACGCACGTCCAGGCTCCTTAAACATTTACCTCCCATCTGGCATCCCCATTAGATTCTGAGTTCCATGAGAGCAGGCGCCGTGTCTGCTTCTGCTCACTGCTTCACCTTCACAGCCCAGCCTGGGGCCTGGCACGTGCTAGGGGCTCCTCCACGCAAATCGGCGCGGTGGATGAAAGGCTCAATGAATAACGCACCCAGGAACCTGTCCACCTGAACTATGTGAAGACTAAACCTCCATCCTGTTCCCTCCGCTACTCCATAAATGAAGCTCCCAGTGAAAAGGCCTGCTGAAACGCTCTAAACCTGTGTGATGGGAACAGCTGCTGGTGGGGTTGGGGTAAAGGGCTGTGAGCAGGGGAAGAAGCTGCTGGGCCTTCTACTGGCCAGAAAGAAGCTGGGCTGAAGGGCAACCTCACCAGGAGAGGCATGTCGCTGGGGGTCAGCCGGCCCCTCTCCTCAAGCTTCTGGGGTGTGGTGCAGGCCCCGTCCCCTTGCAAACCACAATGCTGGAGGATATTGCTGAAGACCTGTGAAACACAAGAGATGACTCTCCCACATCCCGTCGAGCCAGCAGCTAGACCCCCATCCTGCAGCTAGCGACTGGTGATCTGAAAACTGCTTTGGAATCTTTAGAATATATGCCAGCGTTCCTGGGACACCAGCTGAGACAGTGACCTTCTCAGAGAGCGGGGTCAGAGTGGAATCTGTGTCAAAGTGGAGTAATGGGGGCATCCTTCTTGAAGGATTGTGGTGAGGATTAAAATGACAAAATGTATGTAAATCCTATGGATATTACCTGGATAGACTGGACAAGTGTATGGTGATGAATATTTAAGAGTTACAGTCAGTAACATATGTTTTTGGATCCCCTGGAGATGGCAATTTATGGGAACTATATTGAAATAAAAGACAAATCAACAGTGAGGGGAAAACAGAGCCCATCATAAAATCATGTAAGTATTTAACTGATGGTGCTATATTTTAAGTATGCTAGCATGTAAAATTCTAAGAGTTACTGTGAACAGTGGTTATCTCTTGGTGGGATTATGGAGGGAGATTAATCTCCCTCTTTCTGTTTTTTTGTTCTTTTTTTAAAATTTTCCAAATTTTCTACAATGAACATTATTTCATCTGATTTGAGAAACGTATAGGGGTATACTTAGAGGTAGATGGCTGTTGACAAACAACACAAAATGCACCCCAAGCTCTTTCTGTATGAGTGCTGGACAGCCCTTAGATTTCAGTCCTGTTCAAGAGAGGAAAGGATGAATTCAAAGGAGTGAGGTGAGGGGTGCAACACAGTGACAGTCTGGAGGTGAATCTGGGGTGGCGGGTGGGGGGGATTTCTCCCAGACTCTTCCAGGAAAGTTGAGAAACATCAGCAGGTAGGAGAAAGGCTCTGCCTCCCCTGGGCAGGGCTGAGAGCCAGTCAGTACCTGAAGGATGGTGGGCATGGTTTCATCCAGGTCATTATAGTAACTTGGCTGTTGGAGAAAGATGTTTCCTGAAAAGAGAAGAGAAAGGTAGGAATTGGGAAAAGACAGTAGGGGTGGAGAGGACACAGTACAAATGGTTGCCAGCATGTTCTGTGACCTTTCTCCCCTTTCCTAAGCCTGCCTGCACTAAAGCAGTCCTGGCCCCGGGCCCCGCTGGCACAGAGCTTTGGCCCAGCCTAGAAACTTCCCCGGGGTGAGGGAGGGACCTTGCTCAGTACAAGTTAACCTTTTAAGCACCTCTGCCCAGCGAATTACGTAAAAGACCCTCCCTGGTCAAACCAGCTCACCCTACCATCCCCAGGGAATGATCACACTTGGGCACTGTGCTTTGTATGACAACACTGGCTTTGTAAATAGGAGCTAGTCATCCAGGAAAATTAGGAGACAGGATCACTCTGCTCAAGAAACCTGGGTGCTACAATCCAGGAGTCTTGCCAGGCCACGCCTCTAGTAATGTGAGGAGATTCTAGGGAGAAATTTCTCTAGAAATTCTCCTACCCTCTGCTTTTGAATCTGCTAGCCATACTAATCCCTACTCCAAGGTGAGAGGCCTGCCAGGGACCTGGAGATAGATTTACCGCACATTTGCACTTATTCCTATAAAATGAAGCCCCTCTCCAAGTGTTCACTATCCTCCAAGTGCTGCTGCTGAGTGTGGAGGTTAGAGCATATGGTAACTGGAACAGAAACCAATTGTCCTGGCTGCCCAAATGGGTGGCGGAAGGGGGGAGGGAAGGAGGATCACAGCTAGCTGGGGGACAGGATGCAAAATGCCACTGCCCTTCAGAAGAGGCCTGGGTTCCTCATCCCACTACAATCCCAGGACCTAAGGCTGGCTGACTGTCAGGGTGCTCTGACCTCTAGGTGTCCTCTGTCTTTGGGCAGGTCTGTCCTCGGTTGCCTTAATGATAACCCTGGAGCCCTCACTCTATCCTGGATGATTTGAAAATGAATGAGATCAAAGGCCAGATGGGGCTGGGTGAGTAAGCAAGTCACTAGGTGGCTGGACTTTCTGTAAACACCTTCCTGGAGGCCGCTTCATTCCTTGATTCCAGAAAGCTGAGTTTTACCAGCAGGAGCTTCCTCAGCACCTCCCATCTGACCCCTCAACCTGTGAAGGTACTCCCTGACCTTCTGTGCCCACCTGCTCCTGACAGGCGGGGAGTGACTGAGCTGTCTCCCCACCCACCTCTGCTCTTCCTCATAAAACCCTCCTAGCAATATCCTCAAGGGCAAGTTTGAACTCCTGACCACGGCACAAAGGGTCTGTAAGATCTGGCTTCTGCTGGCATCTCCGGCCACCCTCTTCCCATCCCTCGAATTGCATTCTTCCCTCACACCATCCTCAACCTCACACAACAAGCCCTGTCCCCTCCCTCTGCCTGCAGTGACCTCCCAGAGCTAAGTCCACCATAAGGCAGATGTCACCCTCTCCAGGCAGAGTCTCCTGACCCAGGCATCAGGAGCAGGTCTCCTCCCATAATTCCCAGGCCACACAGTGGTCCTCACCACTCCTGGACCACCGGGAACAGGGGAAGGCACTCTTTCATAATCCTTCCCATGCTTAGGCCTGAGTAACAGGGATATTTTATAAGCATCAAAATAGATAACATTTCACAATCTACCCTTGAGGTCTTTGGAGTCTTCTTCTCCTTTATCTGATTCCAATGACATTGAAGATCTGACTTTTGATCTCTTAAAGAAATAATTTAAAAAGAAGGGACAGGAATGGCCTCCCTTGAAATATCCCTTCTCAGACTGAAGCAGTTCAGAAACCCAGGGTGGATGCAAGGTATTGTCAAACAGATCAGTGCTGTCCTCCACGGGGCCAAGGGCTCATATACTCCTGCTCTGGCAAAGCAGCTCCAAGAGAGTCTAACTGAAGGGCCCTGCTTTCACAATTACACTTGCTGATTCACAACACCAGCCTTAAGGTTGAAAAAAAAGCAGGAGGCAGGGACAGGGCAAGGACTGGGCTTCTGCCCAAAGGACAGTTGGCCAGTTCCCTTGCTCCCCCCTTGTCTCCTTTGTCAACCCTCTTCCAGCTGATCTGCTTTGCTCACGAGCTTCTGTGGTGGAGAAAGTGAAGGCTGCCCTTGCTGTGTCTCATGTCTTCTGCTCAAGGGTTGGAAAGAGAGCTTGTGTGTGTGTGTGTGTGTGTGCACGTGTGCGTGTTGAAGGGTGTGGAGAAGGGGCCTGCAGACGGAGAGCCAGACAGACAGACACACACACACAATATGAAGGGGCTCCTGATACCTGATCCTGCCCTCTTTTCTGTGAACCAGCCTCTGTGAGCCAAAGAAAGGGCTCTCCTTAATAAGCCAATTTAGGGTTCTCAATCTAGGGATGAGAATATTCTAAAACAGCTCAAACTCTATGAGGGAGTATGTTTTCCTGGAGACAAGCTTTCATCTGATTCTCAAAGGAGTCAGTGACCTAAAAGATTAGGAACCCTGGCAACAGGCGGAGCTCTCTCACACCACCCTTGCTTGTCTGGAAATGCGGCCAGACAGCATCTCTGCCTGGACCCTCACAGCCGTCTACAGCCCACGGACCTAATGCTGCCCTTGCCTCTACTTACAACCTGCTCCCCCACCTCAAGTTTTCTCCAGATTCGTTAAGACTCCTCCCTCCAGCTGACCTCACTAAGCCCCGCTTTAGTCCCAGATGTGTCCTTTTCTGCCCCAGCAGCCCAAGCAGGCTCTCACATTCAAACCCACGCTGAAGCCCTGGCCCCCTCCACGGGCTCCCGTCACCACCCTCCCCACCTGCATGCTGCCAGATTAACCTTGTCGCCAGATGGCTCCCCACCCTGCTCCAAGCTCCTAGATGCTCCAAGCTCCTAGAGGCTCCCACAGCCTCGTCACAGTAAGAGCTCGCACTTACCAAGTGCCTGTAACGTGCCAGGCTCTGTGCTGAGCACCACCTCATATTTAATCCCCACAACCATACTACAAGTTGGTCTTCCCTTTCTTCAAGTGAGAAAACTCAGGCTTAGAGTGGCTAACTAACTTGGCCAAGGTGACACAGCTGGGACTAGAGCTGTGGATTGGGCAATTCAACTCTAGAACCTGCCTTCTTAGCCACCAAGCGATACTGCTCCCCAAGTGCCAAAGCCTGGCGTGCAGCCCTCCTTGATCCGGCCCCAGCTTCCTCCCCTGGCTCCTGCGCTGCCCTCCCAGAATGCTCCACTCCAACCAAACCGGCCTAATAATTGTTTCTCTAGCTAATCGTGCCTGCTTTTGTGCACTCATCCCAACCTCTGTCTAGAGTATAATTATTAAGGGTCTTTCCCAGGGAAAATAAAAGAAATTAACTGATGATCAGGCAATAATTAGATTTGAATGAGAAACCAGAGGTCGTTCCAATGAAAAGCTGGATATGAAATTTCATACACATTATGCTCTAATATGTTTTAAAAAAAATACAAAGAGAAAAGAGTAGAAGGGAATAATCACCAAATCATTGTCTCTGGGTGCAGGAATTTAGTAATTGCTTTCCTGTTTCTTTACACTTTATATTCTTTCAAAATTTTCTAAATTAACATATATTACCTTTATTATTGCGGTGGGGAGGTAGGAAGGAAGGGAAGAAGACATTTCTAGGGATAACTGAGCTCTGTAACTGGGCATTTGGAAGTCTCTATCTTGTAATCTCAGGGTGAGGAGTGCTGACAGGGGTGTCCAGGGTGAGTAGCTCTCCGTGCCAGTCCAATGCCATGAGTGGCTATTCAAAAATGAGTCCACTGTGGCACTGTTCCCTCTGTAACTTCCCAACAAAGCTTCCGGCTCTGAGTGAACCTTCCAACCCATGGCCTCCTGATGGGATCCAACTGCTGATGTCTGTTCCCTTCACAAGCCCAAAGGGTCCTCCCTGAACTCTGCCCCCATCTGTTCTCAGCAGCAATGCAAATCTTGACATTTCTGAGGCAGCCCCATCACCCCTGAGGCAGGGAGTGGCCAAGGGTGAGAGCCTGAGAGTCAGGCCCAAGTGACATAAATCCCAGCCTGGCTACTCGTTAGTCATGGCCTCTCAGGCAAGTCCCTGACATATAACCTCAGTTTCCTTAACTGTAAATGGGGATGATGACACCACTGACATCACAGGGCGACTGGGAGGATCAACTGAGATTACATATGAGGAGCATCCGCAGAGTCACCAGTGAGCACTCAAATAACCGTTAGCTGTCGCCACCGTTCTTACTCTCATTGCCGAAGCAAACTCCCCGACTCCTTCGATTGTTTGACACATGGCCTAATGCTGACTCCAAGATCCTGGAGCAGCTGCGTGATGCCCATTTTTGTCTCCACTCCCCCACCACCACTTAGTCACTTCTTTCAGAGTTGACACACACGTCCACTAAGACATTTCCAAGCACCACCCACTGCTGCTGCTCTGAATCCCCCTGTGCTCATCCGGGCGCCCGCCTTTGGAATTTGGGGGCCATCTCTGTGCCCCCCCGCCCTGCCGCCGTCAGGCCACAGCCCCTACTCACCTATCATCTTCTGCAGCAGCGGGGAGTTGCCTTTTCCAAAGAGCACGCAGAGGTCCAGGATCTTTGGGATGTCAAACAGGAAGTTGTTGTAGAGGATTTCTCCAAAAGCAGAGGGGGAAATGAAGTGATCCTAAGGAACAGTGCAGAAAGCATGAGAGACTTTCCAAAAACATGTGCATTGCAGGGTAATAGCAAGCTCACAAGAAACAACCTTCAGGTCCATCAGCAGGGGCCTGGCTAACAGAAGCAGCTCTGTCCACACCGCGGACATGTCTGAGCCTCATGGACTGACCTGGAGCAGTGGTCACACTTCATCTTAATGTAAACAGAAGCAAAAGCTCACTATAAAACCATCAGCTGGGGAATCATTCTAAAATATTTATGTGTAAATCACCATGATGTCTGGGATTATTTAAAATACTCCAAGAAAAACAGAAAACTCAGGGGGAGGGAGCAAACAAGATGTCTATACCTGTTGAACCCAGGTAATGGGTACATGGGAGTCATTATACTTTTGTGTATATTTGAAAATTTCCATGTAACAAGTTAAAAAAACAAAAAAGCAAGATACTATTTTTAAAATAAATATGTGCGCACACACACACACATTGAAAGGAAAAAAGTTTCCTGAAGGAACATGCACCTTGACAGTGGTCATTTTGAGGGGAGGGAGTTTTGTGGATGACTTTCATAATCTACAAAATATTTCTGTTATGTTTGAGTTGTTTAGAGACAGCATTATTATTTTTAAAATCAGGGGGAAAAAAGTAAAGGTTTTTAAAAAGCACATACGAGTCCCTCTAAAAACTCAGAACCAATGTATTCGCCCTCTGACGCACAAGGAGGGCATAGTCACGCGCCACCTGGCACAGGGCCTTCGGCTCCCCATCGATGAAAACATTGGGTGTAACGCAGGCGACCCGGTGACTTAGAGGATAAGGGAGGTGGCACAGATTTCTTCCCCAATGGTGGGAATAAAAGCAGAGGGGAGACAGAGGAAACATGATACTTCCAGAGCCTTCCTTCCCAGGGCTGAGAGCCTGGCACAGAGGTGTCAGGTGGCGGTGGTGACCTGTCACGGGATCTGGGGCTTACTTTGGATTCCTTGTGAGTGGACATGCGAAGGAAGGTGAGAAAAACACTTCGGTGGAGGCGCTTCTCCATGTCAACGACCTCAGGGGCCGGGGCCACCCAATCGTCGAACTTTCGGGGGACATAGTGCAGGTAGGAGTCCAGGCACTTCTGCAGAGTCTCGTCGAAGACAACCTAAGCCAGGCGACAGAGGACAGCAAGGGCTCGTCACTGAGGCCCAAGGGCGTGTGGGTGGACTGTGCAGGGCTCACGGCCCATCAGCCCTGGCCTGTGGCAAACACTCCAACCCCAAGGGACCGAAGAGGTATAAATGAGCCGAGGGCTAAACACGAGTTTCTAAAAATGACGTGTTGGAAGGCGTTGTGTAAACATCACTAAGACTGTGATACAAGTCAGAGCAATCCAAACCACAATTTGCTGTTAAGGATCCAGTGTAAGAAGCAGAGAAAAAAAGCATCTCCTGGGAGAGAAAAACAACAGCACCCAACCAATGGCATGTCATGTGCTTTGTCTTAGCGTGAATTTTGATAGAATGTTACCTGGCACCAGAATTTATCGTGAGGCAGGGCCAGGAGCCAGTCGAGGTCATTGGCTACGAAGGTGGCGCGTTCCAGGTACTCCTCCACTAGGGCGGGAATGTTGTCTTTAGGGGGCGGTTTGTATAACACAAAATACCGGTCTGCCTTCTGCTCGGGGTGCTACGGATCCAAAAACCACGTGTTAACGTGGCAGAGGTTAGTCAGTGAGGGCCCATTTGCCAACCCACAGCAATGACAACACTGGGCTGTTCCAACCAGTGACCCTCAAGCATAAAGAACTGAGTGTCTCTGACAAAGGGGGCTTGGTTGCAGCCAGGGAACACCAGGCGGGCATTAAATACCATGTTTTTTGGAGAATATTTAATGACATGGGGAAAGGTTAAGGGAAGAAAAAGCAGGACACAAACCTCTCTATTTTATAACCAGTTTGGGGAGTAAAAAAAAAAGTACACATATTTAACACATTCACACACTGGTACAGATTTTTTTTTAAAGTGTGTGTGTGGGGGGCACCCCCCCAAAGCTCACAGTGGCTATCTCTAGTGGAAGGGATTATGACTTGACTATATTTTCCCATTAAAAAAAAGAACATGTATTATTTTTTAAATTATTTTTTAAATCATACAAGTGAGGCATGAGCATCCTTTCTTTCAAAAACTCACAATAGTACAGAAAGGTGAGTTGCCTGGCCCATACCCCCAGCCCCTGTGTCAACCCAGAGGTAACCCCTCACCATTCCCTGAGCATCCTCACAGACCTTTTCTAAGTATTTACATTAAAATGTGCCCATATGAGGCATTTCTTTGGACCCATTTTCATCTTTCTGACACAAACAGTATCATACTGTACATATCACTGTGCTATACCCTTTGTATAATCAGAAAAAAACCTCAGTATTTTTTTTAAAAGATGCTAATCAGGTAATTGCAGGTCTCAGCTTAGCATCACAAGCTCTCTCTTCCAACCCTTACCTTGCCATGAACAAATCTTACTTTGTTCACCATAAAGAAGAGAAGATGAGCTCAGTTTTCTCCTCTGACTACATAAGGGCTGCTTTCTCTTGGGGAGGGGGGGAGGTGATAACAGGAAGAAGGCTGGGCTGCGTCTCAGCTATTATCAACCACAATCCACCCACTTCCAGGTCTGTCAATCCAGGGGGCACAGGAAAACCACAGCTGATTGGTCAGTCTCCTCGAGAACCACCTACACCTCCCAACTGCCTAACGCAAGTTTGCAAACTGTGGAGTCTTTGAGTCCCGCAGGATTCCTTGGGGGTCACCTGCCAGGTGGGTCTTCAGGACCCCTCCCATTTAAATCATAATTTATACAAAAGGAATCCTGCTGCCTGAAACAAATCCAAAACTACTCTCTAGGCCCTAATTTCATCTCCTTGGTTTTCGAGTTCCCCTCCTGCCTTTGTCTGTTGACATCTCACCTCTTAGGTCACTTCTCAGGCCAGGCTACTCACCCCACTCACCCAACAGACACACACATACACACACCCCTGAGAGTCTACCTCCCTACAATCCTACACATTTACTGACACCCTGCTGCGCACATGAAGAAAGGCATCCTCTACAGAGGGGAAGATGCACATCTAAGCTATCAAATGAGCACAACACAGACAGCTCAAACCCGGCAGAGAGACTGTGAGAGGGCAACAGGTGATTAACTGCGCCTGGAGGACGAGGGGCCGCTTCCCAGGGCCGGCAGCATCTGAGCTGGCCCTTGGAGGATGAAAAGGATTTTTAGGTGGAAAACACAGTATTTTTATGGAGGCATAAAAATGGGCCATTTAAAAAAAAAAAGGGTACAGACTGCACCAGGCGGTGGGAGATGGATTTGGAGGGAGAGATGCTGGAAGGATAATAAAAGCCGTCACTCACGGAGGACCTGCCCTGTGCCGGCTGCTGAGTAGGCCTGTCCCCCAGCCCATTTCTTTTTTACCTAGAACAACTATTTCAAAGGGAGACAGTATTCTCCCCATTTTACAAAGGAGGAAACCAAGACTCAGTCAGATTCAGCAACTTTGCCAAGGTCACAGGGCTAAGGAAGCAATTGAGGCAGGATTTGAACCAAACCTGACACTGCAGACCTACTAAATGACCTAAGGTACCACGTGTCACCCTGGTCTCACTGCTCATCCTTCTCACCCCAGCTCTGACCTCACCTCCTCCAGGAAGTCTCCCAAGTCCCACCCTGACTAGGTTAGGGGTTTCACCTGGGCTCCCCAACACCTGCACTCTATGCTTCCCCGACTGTAGCACTTGTTAAACTGTATCAGAAGTGCTTGCAGATCCGTGGTTGCTGTGGAAGGGGACAGAGGAAGGGATAGATTATAGGGGGGGCACCAGGACACTTTCGGGAGTAGTAGAAATGTTCATTATCTTTTTTTTTCTGGCCGCACCACACAGCATGTGGAACTTCCCCGACCAGGGGTACCAGGGATTGAACCCGTACCCCCTGCAGTGGAAGTGCAGAGTCTTAACCACTGGACCACCATGAAGTCCAGAAATGTTCATTATCTTGATTATGGTGATGGTTTCATGGGTGTATGCAGATGTCAAAACCAATCAGATCGTATACTTTAAATAAATACATGCAGTTTATTGTCCTCCAATGATACCTCAATAAAGTGATACAAAAGGGAGGGCCTGCCTTCTCCTTCTCCCCCACTCCCCTGCAGGTCTCTGGAGGGAGTCTGAGTCTTGCTCACCACAGCAGTCCCAACCCCTAGAACAGTGCCTGGCATCGAGCAGACTCTCCATGTACATTTGCTGATTGAACAAAGGAATGCATGGAGGTAATGAAGGACCAGATCCTGTCAGGGTCTCTGAAGGACCTTCAATGCCACGCTCAAGAGTAGGGGCCATTGGGGGACTTCCCTGGTGGTCCAGTGGTTAAGACTCCATGCTCCCAATGCAGGGGGCATGGATTCGATCCCTGGTCAGGGAACTAAGATCCCACATGCCGCATGGTGCAGCCAAAAAAGAAAAAAAAAAAAAAAGAGTAGGGGGCATGGAAGATTCCAGGGCAAGGAGCAGCAGGCTCCAACTGTATCTTCCACTCTTCAGGCCTGGCTTAGGTCCCACTTGCTGCATGAAGCTTTCTGAACATTCTCTGCCCATCAAACTTCTGCTCTGTTTATCCTGATAAGAAACTATTTTGGACTGTTCTCCAAATGCTCCACTTATACGAGTCTTGTCTTTCTCAAGAGCCCATTCACCCACTTTGGCCCAAGACTTGATTTCTTTTGGATCTTCAATAGTAAGTATGTGCATCTGCACGGTAACTACTCAATAAACATTAGCTTCAGCTATCACTCTGCAGAGGCAGCATGATGGCTGTCCCTTTGCTGGAGATCTTCTTCTCCCAAGTTGGGACTAAAGAGACAAATACAGGGCGGGTACATCTCTGAGGACAATCTTTCAGGAGCTTCTGGTGGCCTGCAGCACAGCCAAAAGACTGCTCCTCAATCAAACAGCTGTCTTCCTTAGCTCGTCCCTCTTCCCACCCTACACCCCATTCATAATGCCGCTGTCACCGTCACAGCTGTCATCACCGTCTTCATTGAGTGCTCACTATGTCCTAGGTTCACTGCTAATTCACAGGCATCTCATTTAATCCTCACAACCACCCCAGCAAGGCTGGTTCTACTGTTACCCTGTTTTGGATCCTGAGGCTTAGAGATGTTAAGTAACTTGCCCAAGGTCACAGGGCCAAGTCTGTGTGACATTAAACACAAATCCGGGCTCCTTAACTCTGCTTCCACCCCAGGTGGTTTGTGTAGGAGTCAGGCTCTCAGAAGTCCAGGCCAATAGACACAGGTCCTCCTGCCAGGTCCATCCTCCTCCCACTGCTCTGCCCGGCTAGTGCTTACTCACCCTTCAATACCCAGTTCAGGATCCCCCTCTTTCTGGAAGGAATTCCTGGCAGTGTGTGCTCTCCCACCACCCTAAGACCTCCCCGTACCCATAAACCCCGCTGGTCTGGATCAGCAGCCTGGACTTCCTTCCCTCATATCCTGATCATGCTGCAGAGAACTACCAGTCTGCTTTCTCCCCTCAAGGGCAGGAACCATGTCTTTTCTCTTTGTAGCTCCAGTGCCTGTCACAAAGCGTGGCTAGGGTCTTTGACTCATTTACTGAATGTCTCCTGAGAGCTACTACGTGCCTGGCACTGGAAAACCAGAACAAAGGGAAGGGCCCGGTCCCTGCTCCCACGGAGCCCACAGTCTAGCAGCCCAGGTGTCCAGTACGTGGGGAAGGACTGAGGTGGGAAATCAGACCCAAGGAACCCGTCTCCACCAGCGCCGACCAACAGAACCTCTGCAGTGACGGAACTGCTCTAGACCTGGTCCGTGCTGGCCAATACAGTAGGCTCTCACCACATGGGACTATTTTAACCTAAATGAACTAAAACTAAATTAAAAATCCAGTTCCTCAGTTGAACTAGCCACAATTTCAAGAGCTCAACCACCACACGTGGTGAACAGCTAACATATTGGACAGAACAGTTCTCAATTTTCTGATCAATAACCCCCTTACATAAAAAGATTATGAATACAAGAATATATTGCACAACACAGGGAACACAGCCAACATTTTATAACTATAAATGGAATATAACCTTTAAAATTGTGAATCACTATGTTATACACCTGAAACATATAATGTTGGACATTGACTCTACTTCAATTTAAAAAAAAGTTACAAAAAAGAAACAAGAGGCTTTATAGCAGAAAGGTTAAGCCTATGGGCTCTAGGGGCAGCCTAGCTGTGTTCCCATCCTGGCTCCCCTAATTTTCCAGTTTTATGACCCTGAACTTTTAGTTTCCTCATCTGTAAAATAGGGACAACCAAAATGCCTACTCAGAGGGCTGTGGTTCGGCTTACATGAGATAAATCCAGGTGAAAGGTTTGGCCAAGAGCGAGTGCTCTATAAATTTTTTTTTTAATTTTTATTTATTTATTTATAGCTACACTGGGTCTTCGTTGCTGTGCACGGGCTTTCTCTAATTGCGGCAAGCAGGGGCTCCTCTTTGTTATGGTGCACGGGCTTCTCATTGCAGTGGTTTCTCTTGTTGTGGAGCACAGGCTCTAGGCGTTTGGGCTCAGCAGTTGTGGCTCGCGGGCTCTAGAGCACGGGCTCAGTAGTTGTGGCACACGGGCTTAGTTACTCCGTGGCATGTGGAATCTTCCCCGACCAGGGCTCGAACCCGTGTCCCCTGCATCGGCAGGCGGATTCTTAACCACTGAGCCACCAGGGAAGTCCCCTCTATAAATATTAAGTACTATTATTAGAGAGTAGTTAGGAAATAATAGGAAGCCATCCAGAAAGCAGGAAATAAAACACCAAGCTCGTTTCCCACAATTTTACTCAAGCTCCCAGAAAATACTTCCTCCCACCTTGTTCAAGTAAGCTCATATTCTTGGGAAAACAGCAAGGGGGTATGGGGACTCCAGTCCCCGCGTCTGTCTCCTTCTCCAGCACCCTGGCACCTCTCTGCAGCTCTAATCTCTCCCCGCAGCTGGTAATCGGCATGCTCACAGCCTCCTTAATTTTCAGTCTCACAAGCCCTGCCAGGTCTGTGTGTGGCGCTTCTCAGCCCGTTCAGAACTGACCTCTGAAATCAGTGTGCCCCGCCAAAGTGGATAGCAGCTGGGACAGCTCTGAAAAAGGCCCATCCGAAACCTGAGCACCTCCCACAGGGTCCAATCCCCAGACCCAGCTTTGGGCCAGCCCCACTGCTAGGCCAGCTCAGGCTGAGTCAGAACTGCCATCAGACTGATTCAAAATGAAATGCTTTGCAGGCAAGGTGTGGGGTGGTGACATGGAAAATACCACTCAAATTCAAGCTGCTCGGAAAGGAAACTTCTACTCTACGCTGGGCCTGGAAGGACCTAATAGCGTCCTGACTACTGAATTACAGACTGTGGCCCTTGGGTCATTCTAGAACAGATAAAGAAGGAATTTACTTTTTGCTTCTGAAATTGCAAGAATGATAATATCAGGCTGAACGGCCTCAAGGCACCGGCTCACCAGCGCTGGTGAAGTCCTCAGCTTCCCTGTCTTCAGGTCCTTGTGGGTGATCTGGAGTTGGTCCAGGGGCAGAGCTGGCATTGTGCTGCATTGACCCTCCTGAAAGGAATATGGATGGGAAGAACACAGCAGACACAGAGGCTCCTGGGGGCAGGGCCTGCATTGGGGCTGATCCCAGAGCCAGGAGAGAAGCTTCAACCTCTGGCCTCAAAGGCTTCAAAGGCCTGCTTCCTGTACCTACTAATCTAGACCAAAGTGACTTTTTTGCCTAAAGCAGCAGTTATCAGCTGAGGAGGAAAACACTCCCCAGGTGACTCCTGAAATATTCCCACCCAATTTGAGAAGTACTGGTTAAAAGTACCTAGATTATCTTTATTATGGCTCCAGGTCCGTGCCCTCTTTGGCCTGTGAACTCTGTGAAGACAGTACCTAGACTCTCCTTCTCTTGCTACCTTTCCTGTGACAAGCATAGGCCTGATACAGAGGTGGCTTCATCAAATATTTCATGAACAATTGAATATGAGGATACTTTTCTTACCACTCTAACCAGATTTTAAGTCTTTTGAGGGTTGGAGCCATGGGCCTTTCTTCACTTGCAGAGGGAGTTAAGAGTTTACAACCTTTCTAGGCTTCAGGGAAGAAGGACACGGATAAACAGAAGGACCAGGGAGGGCAACAGAATTCACAGAAAACTGCCAGAGCAAGCTCCTTTCTAGAGAGGCACAAACTGGCCTCAGAGTCAGTGAGCAGCAGACACCACGTCGCCTGTCTTCCCATCCAATGCTCTTTTCTCAATACAACTTGGCCTGACCTGCGGAAGGACATGCATATTGGCTGAATCATGGCACAGAAGTGACTCAGGCCTCAGACATGCCACAAAAGGCCAGCACAGTCTCAATGATGACATGAAGACATATCAAGGCTGGGATGAGGAAATCATCACCTCCTGAATCCTCGCAGAGGAGCTGAGGGGCATGGTCAGCCATGAGTTACTGGAGTCCCAGCTCTCAGATATTAGGCCTGGCCCTGGTGTTATGAAGACAGACTGATAAAGCAGGGTCTCTGCCCTGGGGGAGCTTCTGATCCAATAATAATAATGACAATGGCAGCGGCGGCGGAAACATGCTTCTCATGTGCTGGTGCTCTTCTCAGTACTTTTCTCAGCATGAACTCGCTTTATGCACCTTAAGTTGCTTTACATGTATTAATGCTCGTAACAACTCTAAGGTTGGTACTATTATTACCTTCATTTTATCAATGAGGTAACAGAGGCTTGGAGAAGATAAGAAACTTGCCCTAGGTCTCAGAGTTAGTGGCTGGTGAAGCACGCTGGCTCTTAACCATTCGCTGTACTGAGTCTAGTGCACTTGAGCTGGTGGGGGCTGTGGCTGTCGGACAAGCATTTCTAGAGGAGTGCCTGAAGGCTCAGGAGAGCCTGAGTTGAGTCTTGAGAGTGGAGACTGGCCAGGGAAGAAGGATGTCCCAGGCAGAGGAAACGGCAGGAGCAAAGGTAAGGAGGTAGGAAGCAGCTTGGTATACGAGGAACCTTGGTTCAGCGGCTGCTTTAAAGACTGTGAAGATATCCATCTTCACATGGGATGCAAAGACAGAGGTCCAGTCTGTCTAGTCCTCGAGGCTTGTTCCAGCTCTAGGATCGCAGTGGATAGTGGATCAGACACATGGTCCCTGTGTCTGAGCTTTCATCTTTCACCTTTGCAACATGTAGATAACACCATCTGTTGTATATACATTACTTCTAATCAAGTTACTATCTTACTAGCCTTTTGCAATAACCCAGATAAGAACGACAAGGATTATTATGCTCAGATGTCCTAAGAGGGGCCCTGATTTGCTCAGGTAAATACATGAGTGGCCAAGTTGAAACTGAAGCCCAGCTCTTGTGCCTGGACACTTGGGTCTCTTGTGCTGATGCTAAAAATACTTCTTTCCTAACCCCTCAGCGATGCTGGGAGGGCAGCTGGAAACATCAGTGGTTGGCTCACCAGCGCAGAAGTCACAAGCCCAGTCCTTTCCATACTTACCTTCCAATGACAGTAGTGGGAGTGTCCAGTGTGGAGACCTAGGGTGGGGAAAGAGTCATAATGAGGAGGCGGCTCTCCACCCTTATAATTCTAGGCCCCATAGTTCAGGCCTAGACAGGTAGAGACAGCACCTGCTTTTGGAAGAAATCTACTCCTACAAGCCAGTGCCTGTAAGGGTAGTTCAGACCCAGGCTGGTGTGATGGTTGAAAGAAAAGTTTATAGTTCTACAGCCTGGGTTCAAATCCTGGCTCCATCCTACCCATGTTGAGACCTTGAGACAGTTCCTTAACATCTCTAAGCCTTGATTTCCTCATCTGTAAAATCCGGATAATAACAGCACATAATCTCATAAGCTCTCAGGGTTGGCATGAGAAGTAACCAGTACTAAGTCATCAGGATAGTACTTGGCATATAATAAGCACTCAGTAAAGTTCACTTGTTGTTATTATTCAAGTCCCAATCATAAGCAGAGCACTTTGGGCTTCCTCAGTTACTCGACAAACACTAACTGAATACATTCTGGGTCCTGGGCATGTAAATGACTATCATTCCGTGTAGTTAGAGCTGTAACTGGAAATTTCCAGAACAAGCACAGCAGAGAAAGGAAGGATGTCACAGAGAAGATGACTTACAACCTGGCTGTTGAAGGATAGGAGGAAAAGATGAAAAGGAAGGACATTCCAAGCAAAGAGCAAGCATGAGTAAAGGCTCAGAGCCTGTGGCTCTGAAGGAAGAGGGAGACATTTGGGATGGCTGAAAACACAAGGTCAGAGAGGGGGTGACAGAAGTGGAGAGAAGAGGTTGGATAGGAAAGATGCAGCCATGTTACAAAGAGCCTCAAATGCTATGCTGAAGATTTTGGCCTTTCATTTGAAGGCAGTGAGGCGTCATTTAAGTAGAGGAGAGACACCATCAGAAAGAGAAGATAATAACTTGGTGCAGAAGAGGCCTTCTTTGAACCACTGGAGAGCAAACACTGTGTTCAATAACTGTGTTAATAGGCCATTCAAAGAGTTTTTGAGTACCTACTATGTGCCAGGCACGGAAGCCTGCCTGGAGAATCCTAAGGCGGGCAAGTAACAGACCTGATTCTGCCTTTCATAGAGTTTACAGTCTTGATGGTTAAGACAGATATGAACCAGACAGCCATACAAACAAGTAAAACTCAACACCGTGAGTATGCTATGCAGGTAAGGCCCTTGGGACTATGACAGCATTTAACAGAGAGAACTAACTTGAGGGAGAGAGGATGTCAAGGAAGTTTTGAGTTTTCATCTCAAGTATGAATAGAAATTAACTAGGCAACGACTGGACTCTAAGTTCCAAAAGGATAAGGACCATGACCATGATGATATCTGTGCCCCACCAATGCATCCTCAGTGCCAAGCAGGGCAGTAGATGCCACAAATTAGGAAAGGGCCCCATATTGACCAATTTCAATAAGTCCTGGGAGCATCCCCAGGGATACTGCTGCCTCAGTTTCTGTCTTCACCCTTCTGGTCTCAATTCAATATTACTCTTCTCAGAGACCTTACCAGACTACCCTATCTAAAGTATCCACTCCCCTAGTTACTGTCATATCTTTAATTACCTAGCGCATTTATTTGTCGTTGACTGTCTCCGCTTATTAGACTGTAAGCTCCATGAGGGCGGCTCTGTCTTGCTCTGTTTGTATCCCCAGTACCTAGATCTGTGCCCGGCACATAGAAGGCGCTGGACATATATTTGTTGAACGAATTAATGAACGCTGAGGAAACTGAAGCTCGGGGTTAAGTGGGAGGATCGTGACTCGTCCAAGGCCAAGGTCACTCTCGGGCCGATCCTCGAATCCGAGACTCTAAGCTCCGGCGGCCTAATTGGGCGGGGGTCGGTGGAGGGGTAGGAGGAACGGGGCGACTCGCGGCCCCTGGGGCAGTGTAACGCTTGGCTCTGCCGTGTAGGCAGGGAGGCCCGAGGCCGCGTAAGGCACGGCTGCGGCCCTTCCCAGGCCCGATGCCCCACATCCGGCAGGGCCCAGCCACGCACTCACCTCGGCGGCTCCACTGCCGGCGCTGTACCGCCGCCGCCACAGCCGCCGCGGTCCACGATGACAGCTCCCACAGCGCCGGCACTTCCGGGGTCAAACTGCGATTCCGCAGGCGCAGACAGGAAGCCTCGGCCCGGCCCCGCCCCCGAAGCCAACTGCCGCCGGGAAGCCGGGCCCGGGGCCACGCCCCCAGCCGCAAGACTCTGCCCCCGTTAGGAACAGGCCACTGTCCCCCCTTAGCTCTCTTCATGCTTTTGCAGAGAGAATGGAAGGTGGGCGGAGAGCAGGTATGGTTCCACCTCTTGGAAAAAACAAGTATGGTATCTGGGTTCTTAGGATCCCAGGCTTCCACCTCCTTCCTTAACCTACTCATTCATAATCTCAAGTCCAGGAGGAATTCTGCAGCTGAATGCTGCAAGCTGTGTCAGAACACTGAATGCTTCCCTTTATTGACATCATTTTTTCAGGCAAACTGAACATCCAGTGATATGGAAGGGACAGAAAAAAAGTGCCAGTAACTCCATGTTTTTTTCTTCTGGCATCACATCCATTGGCCACACAGGAAATATAATTTGTATCTTTGTGGTTGGTTGGAAGACAATAATGTGTGGCAGCCTTTGGTACAGAGAAAGCTTAAAATAGGACTTCTGGCAAAAGTGTATGGATTGGTCTCATCATTCCCGATGGGTATTAATATCACTGAAGTTTTAGAGCTAAATAACATGACTATAAAAAGAGAAAAACATCCAATAAGACACCTGACTTCTCTAAACATGTCTCAGTTTCCTCATCTGTCAAAAGGGGTCATTGATACCCACTTCATCATCATTAGGAGACTTAATGAGATAATACAGACAATAGCAAGCACATAGTAGGTGCTCAAAAAATTGAATGGAGAGAAAGGAAGGAAGAAGAGGAGGAAGGGAGGAAGGAAGGAAGGAGACTCCCTATCAGTTGGAGTGTTAACCCTTATACATATATATATATATATATATATTTTTTTTTTTTTTTTTTTTTTTTTAGCGGTACGCGTGCCTCTCACCGCTGCGGCCTCCCCCACCGCGGAGCAGAGGCCCCGGACGCGCAGGTCCAGCAGCCACGGCTCACAGGCCCAGCTGCTCCGCGGCACGTGGGACCCTCCCGGACCGGGGCACGAACCCGCGTCCCCTGCATCGGCAGGCGGACTCCCAACCACTTGCGCCAACAGGGAAGCCCTAACTCTTATGTTTATTTCATCTTTGTTTTCTCTTCTTTGCCTGAAAAGATTAGTGAGGAATGTGAGCTTCCAAAGGAGGCATCCTTGTCTGAGCTATCATATGTCCAACTGAAATGAAATTAAAAAGCCACTATAGGGACTTCCCTGGTGGTCCAGTGGTTAAAAATCTGCCTTCCAATGCAGGGGTTGTGGGTTCAATCCCTGGTTGGGGTACCAGGGATCCCACATGCTGCGCGGCAACTAAGCCTGCGCACTCTATTGTCCGCACACAAGGAAAGATCCCACATGCTGCAACGAAGATCCCGTGTGCTGCAACTAAGTCCCGACGCAGCCAAATAAATAAATAAAATTTTTTAAAAAAAACCACTTTAACAGGAGAAACCTTAAACCATGTATTAGTTACACACAAGTATGGAGGAATGTGGGGGCCTCTATTCTCTAAATTAAAAGAAACACAACAACAACTAACTTACTTTAAGAGCAATTATTTGGGTTGGCAAAGGAGGCGAGTGTCTGTGGTGCTCATAATCAGTCAAGTCTAGGGATAACTAAAGAGAAAAACTGTCAGGAGTTGGAGCTAGAAAATCAGCACAGGAATATCTGGGACTGAGTCCCACCTGGCCCAGATGCTCTGAGTCACCTAAAATGAATCAGTATTGCCTTTGTGTTTCAATCCTCCAGCAAGTGTGTATTTGCAGAGCACCCATTGTTGGGGTTAGCTGTTGTGTGGCCCACACAGTGTTCATTTCCTGTTCTCCCACTCACAGCAGCTTGACTACTCCTCAGAGAACCATCCTTCCCACTTCAGTCCACATGGAGTAGGACTGACTCTTCACCCAGAGTTGAGGGGTGTACAACTGTATTAGTTATCTATTGCTGTGCAACAAATCACCCCAAAACTCAGTGGCTTAGAACAGTAATAATTATTTATTATTTCACATGGTTTCTGTGGGTTAAGGATGCCAAATTGGCTTGGCTGGGTGGATCTGGCTCAGGGTCTCTCATGAAGATGCAATCAGATGTCAGTTGGGACTGCACTCCTCTGAAGGCTTGATCAGAGCTAAAGAACCCACCTCCAGGTGGATCCGCTCATGTGGCTGGCAAGTTGGTAACAACTGTTGGCCAGAGGCCACAGTTCCTCTCCACAGGGCTGCTTGAGTATCCCCACAACATGGTTCCTGGCTTCCTTCAGAGGGAGCAATCCAAGAGATCAAAGCAGAAGCAGCTGTGCCTCTATGATTTAGCCTTAGCAGTCACATGCCATGACTTCATCCATATTTCTGTTGGTCACAAAGGCCAGCGTTTGTTCAGCATGGAGGAGACAAAGGACATGAATATCAGAAGGCAAGATCATTGGGGGTCATCTTGGAAAGTGGCTACCACATGGATCTGAGTCTGGCAATCAGCATATTCCAAACCCTCAGCCATAGTGACTGGCTCAAGAATAGATACATGATCCAAATTATACCAAATTCTGAGATCTTTATTGGAGTCAAGAAGAAAGAAAAGTTCTCTTTCTTTTTTTCGGTCGCGCCACGCTACGTGCAGGATCTTTGATCCCCCAACCAGGGATCGAACCTGCGCCCCCTGCAGTGGAAGCGCAGCATCTTAACCACTGGACCACCAGGGAAGTCCCCCAACCCAAGCTTCTTTACATGGTGGTTGGGTCCCCACAGAGTAACAGTGGGAGCTGCCAGATCTTTTGAGGCCTAGGCTCTGATACTCATACAACATCACTTCCTCCACATTCTATTGGTCAAAGCAAGTTATAAGGCCAGCTCTGATTCATGGGTAGAGGAAGTAGCCCTCCTGCCCCATCCACAAGCAGCCACTCATCTACTTTCTGTCTCTATAGATTTTTTTTTTTTTTTTTTTGCGGTATGCGGGCCTCTCATTGCTGTGGCCTCTCCCGTTGTGGAGCACAGGCTCCAGACGCGCAGGCTCAGCGGCCATGGCTCACGGGCCCAGCCGCTCCGTGGCATGTGGGATCTTCCCGGACCGGGGCACGAACCCGTGTCCCCTGCATCGGCAGGCAGACTCTCAACCACTGCGCCACCAGGAAAGCCCTCTATAGATTTTTGATGGCCGTTTTACAGGCAACCTACAACAGCTAGGGAGACTATGCAATAAGAGAGATTTGTGTGGGAGATAATGGTGTTTTGAGCTCTGGCAGTAGCAAAGTATCCTCAGGAGAAAATGAAACAATAGCAGTGAAATCTCTTTGCAAAGTGTTACATAAAAATACAAATTTCATAATCTACACTGTCCCCAGCCAGGAACTGCTGTCCCCAGCAGCTTTCTGTTAAGCCAGGCTTTCTCTCCATAGGCCGTGTCTGTCCAATCCCCCTGCCCTCTGTCGAGTTCATCAAAGCTTCTGCTGACTCAAGAAGAATCTAGAGAATGATCACTGCAGTGAAAGCCTCAAATCATCCCCCAGGGCCCCTAATAACAAAACATCTGCTTGCCATTCTTCCCTTTCCCTCTGGGTTTTAGTGAGAAAGCAGCATTAAATGAAGATAATGATAAACAACTTAAAAACTAAGCCTCCTGGCTTCCAAGAAGGGAGGCTTAATTTGAAGGCAGTTTATTACCCACTCTATAATTTACAGATAGTGGTTATCTTGCCTTCCGTCACTGGTCTGCAAACAGTAGTTGGAAAGATTAAAAAAAGTCTGGACTTCCCTGGTGGTGCAGTGGTTAAGAATCTACCTGCCAGTGCAAGGGACATGGGTTCAAGCCCTGGTCTGGGAAGATCCAACATGCCGTGGAGCAACTAAGCCCGTGCGCCACAACTACTGAGCCTGTGCTCTAGAGCCCGCGAGCCACAACTACTGAAGCCCACGGACCTAGAGCCCGTGCTCTGCAACGAGAGAAGCCACTGCAATGAGAAGCCTGTGCACCGCAACGAAGAATAGCCCCCACTTGCCTCAACTAGAGAAAGACTGCACACAGCAACGGAGACCCAGTGCAGCCACAAAATAAAACAAAATTTAAAAAAAAGTCCAAGCTAATGCATTTTAGAAAGAAAAGGGCAGAGAACCCCCAAGTCAAAGAAAAGAATATTATCAAACATGTAGTTCAGATTTCTCATTTGGTGGATAAGGGAACTGAGGCCCAGAAAGGGGATGAGACTTGCCCAGAGAGGTCCACAGCTGGCAGGTGGCCAAAGGGGCACAGGAATTGAAATCTCCATGCTGACTCCAGCCAAGAGCTCCACCCAGGGAGATGAAAGTGTAGCTCTGTCTGCCCCATGCTGCTCAGAGACTGCACTCAGACCACCCATCGAAGTGGCAATTGGCACATCGGGCTCTCAGTAATCATCAGTGTGGGACGATGGAGCCACAGAACCGGGGGTAGAAATAATTCCTCAAGGGCTGCAACCAGGTTTAAATTGCAGCGAGGGCTGGGCAGGGGGATTTTTGCTTCACTTTAAGATTGAATATTTTTTATTTGGTAGCGTCTCAGACTTTTCATGTAGGCTCTGAGACGAAGGGCTTTCAAAAGGCACCTCCAGCTACTCTGGTGACGGGAAAGGTAGGTACTTGATGTTTTTAACCATTAAGCCTGGGGTTTCAATATGGTGGAATAGTGCCAGCTCTTTAGCTGTCCTTTGGAGAGCATGAAAAGAAGTTACTGGAAGATATGCCTTGACTATCATGAAAACAGAGGAACCTTGCCTTCTCATGTTCCTGGGTGTTTTCTCCCTGGGCCACATACTCCCCAGCAGACTCCAAAATGCAGCCACTCTGACCTTCTAATTTCTTAAATGCCCCGGTCCCTTCACACTTCAGGGCACTAGCCATGCTGCTTCCTCAGCCTGAAATGCCCCCCATGCTCTCCTTATCAAGGTAAAGCCTTCATCTCTTCTTTTCCCAGGTTATAATCATTTTCCCGATATATACACTCCTAGCTAGCTCCCTGAATTTCCCCATGTATCACTGCTCACAGTTCATCATCTTGTATTTTTTGTGAGATTATTTAGTCAGTGACTGCCTCCCTCATTAGACTATGTGTCCTCACAAGTTATGAACCTCATCTGTTTTGTTCCCTAAACTTATTCCCAATTCTCAGCTTAGTACCTGGCACCTAATTGCATGCAATAAATATTTGCTGAATGAATGATTGAATCAAAGTGCCAAGATAGTCTAGAATGACTCTTCTTTCTTAAAAATATTTATTTATTTATTTATTTATCTGGTTGCACCAGGTCTTAGTTGTGGCAGGCAGTCTCCTTAGTTGTGGCATGCATACTCTTAGTTGCGGCATGCAAACTCTTATTTGAGGCATGCGAACTCTTATTCGCAGCATGCATGCGGGATCTAGTTCCCAGACCAGGGATCAAACCCAGGCCCCCTGCATTGGGAGTGTGGAGACTTATCCACTGTGCTACCAGGGTAGTCCCAAGAACAATGTTTCTAATTCCAAGTAAAGAAACTGTGGCCCAGAGATGGGCAATGACTTGCCCAGGATCACATGCAGGCATCTAATAGATCCTTGCTGATTATTCACTCCCTTAAAATACCTTGGCACGTGGGACACAGCCACTTCAAGGCAATGCAAGGCTGAGGGACTCAGCTGTGTTCCATACTCTGGACAACTGTAGTCCCCTCCTTAGCAGAAGGCTCCCCATGAGGCAGGAATTCTAAACCTGAGTCAATGAAGGGGCTCCAGGATCTATGCATCCCCTGAAATGTATGCAGGTATACTGGGGAGCTTTTTTCAGTAGAAGGACTGCCAGGTTTTATCCGGACTTCAAATGAGCAAGATCCCCAATGCTAAGAATCACTCACACTAGCTCTCTGCTGAATCTCTTCTTTCCTTCTCACTAGAAAAGCCACTCCACGGCCCAAGAATCTCTGGCAGCAGAAACATGGCTTAGTGTGGGGCTGCGAGGCTAGCAGAGGTCAGGGCTAAGTGGCTAACACGTGCAATCAGAGAGAAATGCATTTTCAGCTTCAGCTGGTTGAGGGTATCAGGGAAAGCTTCCTGGAATAGGTGCCAATTAAGCTGGACTGTAGTGAACTGTGAAGGTTTGAGGGGCTAGAAGTGATGTAGCGAGAGGGATAGGGTCCCAAATTCCCTTCTGGGAGCCCCAATATCCTCATCAACTTCCCATGCCCCAAAGGAGAGGTCGTTTAAACTGTCTAGCATCAGAGTCTTTTGGGTCCAGACACCAGCCTGGCTGTAGAATCTCTTTTTCCTTCTCCCTTTTGAAGGCAACACAGGCTGTTTTTGTGATGCCAACCATCGCCGGCAACCCTTTGTCCCCTCTGTTGAATTATTCATCTGGTGAGATGAATTATTAATTTCTAATTTTGTACAGCAAATGCCAGGCAAACAGGTAGAAATGGATTTGGGACCCTGGGCATGGAGCCACAGACCTCCCCAGGTCCCCTTAAGCACAGGCCACCAGGGCCAAGAAATTATGCAGGAATTTGCAAGGGTCTCGCCCTGGAATGCATTTGACTGAGGGCGAAGTTGGTACAAGATCATGGTGCCCCTTGAAGTGGCTGGGCTCCACTCTCCTCTGGCTCTCAGGCACGTTGCTTTCCTGGGTCTTCGCTGTGGCGATCCTGACTGGCTCCAGTGCTAGGCTGTATTGCGTGTCCACAGTGGGCCCAGCTGCATTCCGTGGAGTGAGTTGGATTTGATTCTGAGCCTAGAATCTAAGTGGCTCAGGGTTAATCAAGCAGGATTTTTCAACCATAGCCCTGTTGACATTTTGGCCCAGATAACTCTTTTTTGGGGACTGTTCTGTGCATTGTAGGATGTGGAGCGGCATTCCTGGCCTCTACCCACTAGACGCCAGTAGCATACCTCCCCCTGCCCCCAGCTGTGGCAACCAAAAAGTCTTGACATTGTCAAGTGTCCCCTCGGGGGCAAAGTTGCTCCCACTTGAGAGCCACTGGGTTAGTGCTTTCACTTCTTTGAGTCTTTTTCTTTCTTCTTCTTCTCCTATCTATTCGGTGGGGATCTAGGTAGTAATTACCAAGGTGAAATATTATGGTCAAACAAGATCACAGACGTGAGGTCTCCACTTGTTCAGAGTGTCCCCATCCTGGGACATTTCTGTTACAGGAACTGACGGTTCTCTTTTATTACTGAGTCCAGGTCTCAGTTAGGATTGTGTTCAGCTGCAGGTAACAGAACAATCACCTTAACCTGACTTGAACAGTGAAGGGGAGTGATTGGTTCATATAACTGGAGTCCCAGAAGTAAGTTGATCTTCAGGTTTGGTTGATCCCACAATTCACCCATGTCCTCATCCTCAGGGACCAGTTCTTTCTGTCTTTTTGCTCTGCCATATACAGTGAGGGTTTCTACTGAGATTGGTTCACCTTCGGGCCCTAGGAAGATCTTCAACAGCCGTCAGCACCATGGGCCTTCTTATTCACTTCAGGGTCTGAAAGAACACATCTATTCCTGCATTCCAAGCCAGAGTCCTGAGAGACAACCTGACTGGGCCACTTAAGTCACAAGCCCACTTTGAAATTAGCATCTACATTCAGTAGAATGGGTGTGCTGTGTGGTTTATGCCCATCAAGTCCCACCCCTGGAACTTGGGATGGAATCACCTTTCCCAGGGTATGTAGATACTCAAATGAAGAAATGAAGATCTTAGCACCAACAGGATCCAGTGAGTGTTCTAGAACCAATCATTCTAGTGGAGGGGAGGAATAGACTAGTTGATTGGCTGGACCTGGGTCTTGGCCAACCCTTGGAGATGAGGGCATGGGGAGGTGGGGAAGTCAGCCTCACCCAAGTGGAGGGACTGAAAGGGGGGGAAGCTTGGTTTCCTAATCCCCAAATAGGGATGCAGCTACCAGGAAAGGGCATAAATGGATGCTGGGCAGGCAAGAATAAAAGGTGTCCATTGAATGAGGTCAAGAGAGGGCTGTGGAGGTGGGGGCATGTTAGGATATCTATAGAGGGGATCAGACATCTCTGTGTACCACTTCAGCAGCACGGAGCTCACCATTTATTCCAACTAATTATAGGTGCTCTCAGGTGCGACTTGACAACACCCCTCCTCTCTCTATGCCACCTGTCAGGCTCAGTACTCACCTTGTGTAACCTAGAAATGTGGGATGTTAATGCTCACACGGCAACTCTTGACCAAAGGGATTCGGAGCTGATGGCTAAATGCTTTCCCTTTTATTCCTCAGAGTGGACACATCCCAGATATATTTCCTAAGGCATCTCAGACAATCCCAAGGTATTGAGCCACCAGTCACCCACATCAGATCCACCCATGGCCCGCCTTGTCCTGGCTCTTGCTCCTTGCCTGTCCTTCACTCCTGCTCCCTGGGGCCACTTCCTAAATAAACTATTCACACAGAAGCCTTTATCTCAGATTCTAATTTTGGGGGGGACTTCCCTGGTGGCGCAGTGATTAAGAATCCGCCTGCCAATGCAGGGGACACAGGTTTGAGCCCTGGTCCAGGAAGAGCCCACATGCCGCGGAGCAACTAAGTCCGTGCGCCACAACTACTGAGCCCGTGTGCCGCAACTACTGAAGCCAGCACACCTAGAGCCCTGCTCCGCAACAAGAGAAGCCCACAATGAGAAGAGAACCACAATGAGAAGCCCACACACCGCAATGAAGAGTAGCCCCCGCTCGTGGCAACTAGAGAAAGCCCGCGCACAGCAATGAAGACCCAACACAGCCAAAAATAAATAAAATAAAAATAAATAAATAAGTAAAATAATTTTGGGGCAACCCAGGTTAAGTCGAAGATCTTAGCTAGTCTGAGATTTAGATGTAAGTCTTTATACTTTTTAGACAGCATGTGAAAATAAAAGAAAGTTTTGTGCCTTTAAATTGGCCTCCTGCCTGTTGATTGGGGGCCATGTTCAGTGGAAACTGCTCTCAGCGCTGAAAGTCAAGCCTCTTGAGACCATGTGAGTTCCAGACCTTTCTTGGCAGGAGGCAGTGGTCTGCCAGCTGCTGTGCCCAGGGTGTGCCAGGCGGGCGGCAGGAGTGTCCCAAGATGAACCCCTGCCCAGAGAAACTGTCAGGGGCTGACTGCAGCCTTGAGAACTTTATCAAGATGTCACCAGCCAAACTGGGAAGGCTGCCCTGCCTCCAGCTGCACCCTGTGATTCTGACTGACATGCCCTCAACTCCACTTGGGCATCAAGAGCTCACTTGGGGTGGCCCGCCGGTGACAAGGCACAAAGCAGTCTTTGCAGAGATAGTGAGAGGGGCCTGGAGAAAGGGCTGTCTCCTTTTCTGTAGCCGCCTGCCTCTCTTCCACTGGCTATAGACACATGTCACAGTAAGTCTCTGCTTCCTGCTCCCTAGGCTCGGTTTCCTCCACCAACGCCCACTGACAATCCCTGACACTGTTGGGATGAATGCCTCATTTTCTCAACCTTCTGGCCACAGCCCATACACCTACTGTGCGCCCCTCCTGGCGGGGCCCTTGGCCACCTCTCCTGAGCTCAAACCTTGCTCCTTGCTGCCAAAAAGGCCCTCAGGCCCAGTATGCCTTGCCTTTTGACAATCCTCTAGCTCTCCAACAGAAACTCAGAGCAGGGCTGGCAGGGCATGGAGGCAGCCCAGTTTATACATATTTGGCAATATCTCAGTTTATGATCAGGTATACCAGGGAAATTTGGGACAGGACTGAATAGTAACGGATTAGCCCCAATCTGTGTCATTTCTCAGCAATTTTTTTGGGGGGAAGGGGTCACATCGCATGGCTTGTGGGATCCTGGTTCTATTATGTAGAAAATAAGCTACAAGGATATATTGTACAACATGGGGAATATATTTTATAATAACTATAAATGGAGTATAACCTTTAAAAATTGTGAATCACTCTACTGTACACCTGTAACTTACATAATATTGTACATTACCTATACTTCAATATAAAAAAAAAAAGCAGGGACTTCCCTGGTGGTCCAGTGGTTAAGGCATTGCACCTCCACTGCATGGGGCATGGGTTCAGTCTCTGGTCGGGGAGCTAAGATCCCACATGCTGCACGGTGTGGCCAAAAAAATTAAAAAAAAATTTAAATTTTATAAAAGCAAAGCTTAAATAAATAAATAAATCAGGTTAAACATTACTCTTCCAATTGCACTCCTCTTATTTTTTTAAAAATTATTTTTGGCTGCGTTGGGTCTTTGTTGCTATGCACAGGCTTTCTCTAGTTGCAGCGAGCGGGGGCTACTCTTCATTGCGGCGTGCCGACTTCTCAGTGTGGTGGCTTCTCATTATGGTGGCTTCTCTTGTTGTGGAGCACGGGCTCCAGGCATGCAGTTTCAGTAGTTGTGGCTCGCGGGCTCTAGAGCACAGGCCATTGTGGCACATGGGCTTAGTTGCTCCGTGGCATGTGGGATCTTCCTGGACCAGGGATCGAACCCTTGTCCCCTGCATTGGCAGGCGGATTCTTAACCACTGTGCCACCAGGGAAGTCCCACACTCCTCTTTACCTTCATGTTTTATGGATTTTATGAATCAAATAAATGTATTTTCTAAGTAGTTTTAAGCTCTTCCTTCCTCCACTCCTCCTTTCTTTCTTTCCTTCCTTCCTTCTTCCCTTCCTTCCTTCCTTCCTTCCTTCCTTCCTTCCTTTTCTTAAGTATCATTGAATCTGGCCTATTCTTTTCTCCCCCCTCGGAATCACCGCACCTCTGTGACTGCTGGTTACTGAGAGGGCATCTCCACAGGCTCTTACTACCCACACCTTGGTGAATCCAAGAGCTGGGAGGCCTAGAATTCTTGATTTTGCTCTCCTCTCCGTTTCCATCCTTGGTGACCCACGGGCAGGCCTCTAATTTGTAAGTCTGGGCTTACCTGTTTGGAAAATGGGTTAAATTATTGATGCATTCCTCAACAGGGTGTTGAAATTTAATTACTGTTTTCAGCATTGCTTAAGATGTTGAGATGAAAGGCAGTTTTAAAAGTCCATGTTATTGGCATTAGTAATAAAGCTGAGGAATTTGTGAGTTTGCAAGGTTGTCATAACTGGGAAAAGGGGGAAAAAAAAAGGTTGATTTTATGTGGAAAAACCTTGCCCAAAAAACAGCCACAGATCCTGGTTGGTATAAATAACAAGAACATCCTGTACCTCAAAGGACTTTGCAAATTTCACATTCTTCCCTGTCCCTAAAAAGATAGAACCCACACTTCCAAAACTGAAAACAAGGAGTTACCTGGGGTTTTAAGGAAAGAAATTCAGGGGCCAATTTTTGGCTGAGACAGTTCTCAGTTCTCTTCACAATTTATAAGAAAAGCATAGTTAAAGAACAAGTTCTTCATTTTTACCCTCAATACTTTGCTTTTTCTTTTTGCATTCTGATCACATTTCTACCAACATAGCAGTTAACAAGGACTTTTAGAAACCTACTATTTTTGTGAACACTTTATAAGGGGAGGTTAGGATAAAATAAAAGGTTAAAACTCAGCCCATGCCCTCAGAACATTTACTGTCAAGCCAGAAGATAAATAGGAGCAAGTGGCCTATATTTAGAATTTATTTCATGGTGCCCTGTTAGTAATAATAACTGCCCCCTTTGGACGTCCCAAGTCCTTTGAAATGTATTACTTCATTTGATCCACTGGCAGTGCTGGAATTACAAGCTCTGATTTGAGGTGAGGAAGCTCAGACACAAGTGACTTTTCTAAGGCCATACAGCCTGCAAGTGATGGTTTTGGGACTTAAACTTAGTCCTGGGAATTGGAATGGTCTAGTGGAAAGATCTAGTGTTCCTTCCACTGTAGTACTGCCACACTTGGAAGCTAATCAAAGGAAAGGCCTAGCCTTTTGCCCCAGGTTCAAGGCCAGCTTAAGCCAAAGACCAATGCCATGTGGCATCTAATCAACGAGGAGCAGTGTAGAGGTTAAGGGTGTGGGTCTTGGACTCAGAGGCTCTGGTTTTGTTCCTGACTCTTACTTACTATGTGGATTGGGGCAAATGACTTGACTTTGCTGAGCCTGTTTCCTCATCTATTAAATGGAGATATAATAATAGTGTTTCTGTCTTCATTAAGTTCTCTTAAAAGAGATCATCTGTGGAGAGTGCTTAGCTCAGTGCTTGACATATCCAGTCTTGGCTAAAAGTTATCAGGTGAGACCATGTTAGGCAAATGAATGCTAAATGCACCTTTACCCCTGAAAGGAACCATCTTGGGCCAAGAACTCAAAGGAATTAAAAAAAAAAACACCACTTCAGGACTTCCCTAGTGGTCCAGTAGTTAAGACTCCACACTTCTCTCTGCAGGGGGCACATGTTCGAGCCTTGGTTGGGGAACTAGGATCCTGCGTGGCACGGCCAGAAAAAAAGACCACTTCTATTTTGAGATAATTGTAGATTTACATGCAATTGTAAGAAATCGCCCCTATGCCCTTTACCAATTTTCCCCTTTATTACTATAGTACCATATCACAACCAGGAAATTGACATTGATATAATCCACCCACTTATTTGGATTTCACCAGTTTTACGTGTGTGTGTGTGTGTGTGTGTGTGTGTGTGTGTGTGTGTGTAGTTCTATGCAATGTTATCACATGTGTAGGTTTGTTTGACTACCACCACAGTCAAGTTACAGAAGAGTTTCATTTCAAGCATCCCTCAGGCAACCATTTTATAGTCATAGCCTTCTCCCTTCCTCTTTGCTTCCCTAACCCCTGGCAACCACTAATGTATTCTCCATCTCTACCATTTTGTCACTGCAAGAATGTTATATACATAGAATCATCCTGTATGTAGCCTTTTAAAGTTGGCTTTTTTTGTTCAGCATAATTCCCTTGAGATCCCATGAAGTTGTTGCAGGTTTCAATTGTTACTTCCTTTTTATTACTGAATAGTAGTATTCCATAGTATGGAAGTGCCAAAATTTGTTTTACATTCAGCCATTGAAGGACATATGGTTTGATTCCAATTTGGGGCTATTATGAATAAAGTGGCTATGGACAATCATGTACAGGTTTTTGTGTGAACATAAGTTTTCATTTCTCTGGAATAAATGCCCAAGAACACAACTGCTGGGTATTTGTAAGTGTATTTTAGTTTTGTAAGAAATTGCCATACTGGACTTCCCTGGTGGCACAGTGGATAAGAATCTGCCTGCCAATGCAGGGGACGCGGGTTTGAGCCGTGGTCCAGGAAGAGCCCACATGCTGCAGAGCAACTAAGCCCACGTGCCATAACTACTGAGCCTGTGCTTTATAGCTCGCAAGCCACAACTACTGAGCCCGCGTGCCACAACTACTGAAACCTGCGCGCCTAGAGCCTGTGCTCTGTAACAAGAGAAGCCACCACAATGAGAAGCTGCGCACTGCATCAAAGAGTAGCCCCCGCTCACTGCAACTAGAGAAAGCCCATGCACAGCAGTGAAGACCCAATGCAGCCAAAACGAAAGAAAGAAAGAAAGAAGGAAAAGAAATTGCTGTACTTTTTTGCAGAGTGACTCTACCATTTTACACTCCCACCTGCAACGTATAAGTGATCCAGTTTCTCTGCTTCCTCACCAGCCCTTGGTGTTATTATTTTTTTTTATTTTAGCCATTCTGGTAGGTTTATTGTTATACCTTACTATGGTTTCAATTTGCATTTCCCTAATGACTAACGATGTTGAACATCTTTTCATGTGCTTATTTGCCATCTGTCTACTCTCTTCAGTGAAGCGTCTGTTCATGTCTTTAGCCCATTTTCTAATCGAATTATTTGATTTTTACTGCTGAGTTTTGAGAGTTCTTTGTCATATATGTAGTTTACAAATATTTTCTCCCAGTCTGTAGCTTGTCTTTTCGTATTCTTCGTAGGGCCTTTTGCAGAGCCTAAGGTTTTAGTTTTGATGTGGTCCAACTTATTAACTTCCTTTCATGAGTTATGCTTTTGATGTCAAGTCTAAAAAATGTTTTGCCTAACCCTAGATCTCCTTTTTTCTTTTCTAAAAATTTTATGGTCTTATATCTTACATTTAAATCCTTGATCCATGTTGAGTTAATTTTTGTACATGGTGTGTCATTTAGGTCAATGTTCATTTTTTTTGCCTAAGGATGTCCAATTGCTCTAGCAATGTATGTTTAAAAGGCTATTTTTCTTCTACTGAATTGCTTTTATACCTTTGTCAAAAATCAGTTGGGCGTATTTGTTTGGCTCTATTTCTAAGCCAAGAACCCAAAGCAATTTTGACTCAAATATTTACTACGCGGTATCAGTCCATAAAATGATTGAATGAAGACGAACATGTGAAGTATTTATTTCTAAGCCAAGAACCCAAAGCAATTTTGACTCAAATATTTACTACGCGGTATCAGTCCATAAAATGATTGAATGAAGACGAACATGTGAAGTATTTATCAAGCAATCTAATCATCTACGTAATTAAGTGTGAAACTGTAAGAAATTGACTGTGAGTATCCTGATCATTCCAACATAGGCCCAGGGATGTGGTCCAAAGCAGCAGGTTGTATTGAAACAGGCCCTGGGACTTCCCTGGTGGTCCAGTGGTTAAGACTCTGAGCTTCCAATGCTGAGGGTGCAGGTTCAATCCTTGGTTGGGGAACTAAAATTTCCATACGCTGTGTGGTGTGGGCCAAAAAGTTTTTCTAAAAAATAAAAGAATCAGGCCCTGACTCTGGAACTATGATTCCATAATTTATCACCTGAAAGACATGGGGCAGGTAAGTGAGTTAACTAACCTCCTGGAGCCTCACCTTTTCCATGGTTCAACGGTGATAATATTACCTGCCTCACAGGATTAGTTGTGGTGGGCAACTGAAATGAGCTGGGGAACTGAAAATGGCCAAAAACGAACTTGGTCCACAGTAGCTGTAGCAAGGACAGATCTGAGGGATAGTTTGGGAGTTTTACCCCATTTTCTCTCTCAGCCCCCTCCCAAGCAACCAAAGTAAACATCCACTGTAAGTAAAAAGTGTGTGTGATTTGTAAATGTGTTTTACAAAGGCAGCTTTGATGTCTCAAAGCTAGGAACTTCCTAGTCCCTCCCTTTAAGCAAGCTACTGCTCTTAAACCCTTCTCTTACAGAAATTGCAGAGATGCTACAGGTCCACAGTATAGGTTGGGCATCTGTTCTCATGAGCATCAGAACTTAGGACTGGCATTCAAGGGTCTTCATTTCAACCTCATCTGGTCACTAACACTGCAAATGAGGTTCATCATTTTCATTCTCTGGACATCAGCTTTTCCCTAGAAAGAAAGGGGATGAAACTTGGTCTTCATCTCCTAAGGTGGCTTAGGAGGACCAACAAATAACAAAATACAGAATACCTGGTGGATGTCCTCATGCTTAACATGTGTTAAGCTTTGTTGAGCACGGGTTCTATACTATGGCTCAGGCCCAAATCCTGCCCTTCTTCCACACCCCCGCCGCCTCTTTTTGTATGGCCTGAGATTTAAGAATTGTTTCTACATTTCAAAGTGTTGGTAAAAGAAAGAAAAAAAGAAAGAAAGGGCAGAATATGCCACAGAAATGTATGTGGCTTGCAAAGCCTAAAATATTTACTGTCTACCCCTTTACAGATAAAGTTTGCTGGCCCCTGTAGTAGAGGATAAAACTGGGGCTCAAAGAAGGGGAGGATGTCATATACCTGAGGTCACACAACAAGGAAATGGTCAAGCTATCCATCCATTCATCCATACAAAATATATAGATTGGACTCCCTTTATATGTAAGGATAAAAGGCTACAAAAGCATGGGATAGTTAGTGCAGTATTTACCAAAGTAGGTTCTGAGGAGCCCAGATCCTGGGAGTTGCCCAGAAACATGTCCTCAGCTCAAACGAGTTCTGGAAACTGAAAAGTCCATAACGTCTTCTTGAAAGGTTACTATGTATAACAGCATATCAAGGTTCTGAGAAGTCCTACAGCAAAGAAAATAATCTGGTTACCTTTGTTGAACTCAGCATGTCCCAAATTTATTCAGTTAGGAAAATTTTGTTTTGTTCTGTTTATTTTGATGATAGCTACGTAATATCATTCCTCAGAAACATTTTGGAAATTCGGAAGTTATAGGCCAATCACTTGCATTTGACAGCTGGCCTGGCCACTTTGCTGTAAGACCCCGAGCAAGTCATTCAGCCTCTTCCAGCCTCACTGGTGGAAAGCAAAGACTTATTTCCAGCTACATGTTTGATCCTCTGTTTCCTGCCTTTAGAGCCGCATTTCCCACAGAGGTGTTTGTTGGCAATCTTTCACGCTGTTGTGCTAGGGGTACAGGATTATTTTTTCTCTCTGGTTGGATATAATTCTGTAATTTCCCTGAATGACCAAGGCCCCCAGACCACATCAGCTGCCCTTTTATGCCATGTATGCCCTGATGAAGAAGGGTGGAGTGGGTTAGGTTCTAGAAGACTCAAACTTAAAAAGTCAAGAATGTAGGACTCGGGGAGACAGATGGCATACATCCGATAAAAGGATTTGTCAACATCCAGAGACTTGTCGGAACAGGGTTGATTATTTCCTAGAGGTGCTGATGAAGGAATTTGTAATATTAGAAGAATGCAACCATTATGGAATCTAGCCTGCCATCTGTGATTAACACAGCATCAAATCATAGAATTTCGGCACAATTTTAATCTTAAAATGGTAAGCCTGCAGCACAGAAAGATGCCCAAATAAACCTATACTTGCTCCAGTTGCTTGGTTTGGTGAATAGTTTCTCTTTTGCCTCTGGGTCTTTGCACGTGCTGTTCCCTCTCAAGAGTCATCTTTCTCTTGACTTGCCCAATTAACTCCAGCTTTCTTTCCAGGCTCTGTATCAATGTTACCTGGACCACTATAAGTGTGGGTGGGTTCTCTACATAACTGCTGCTGTAAATCCTGTATCTTCTCCATCAGAGCACTTATCTGCCTTCTGTTGACTTTGCCTTGTCAACTAGACCATAAGTCCCAGGAGGGCAGGGACCGATTGTGTCTTGCACACTGTTGCGTCTGCAGAGCTTGGCATTGTGCTGGACAAAGCGGGTACTCCACAAACATTGGTAACAAACCAAAAGACTGAGTGTGTATGCTCTTTGGACTCCTTGGTTCTCAGACACATTGGAGCAACTGAGGCAGCTTGGTTCTCAGACACATTGGAGAAACTGTCGAGGTGTGGCAGGTCTGGGAATGGAGCCGAGATCCTCTGACACCGGGTATAAGATTCTTTTTCATACTTCTAGACCACTTCTTAAATAACTTAATTCCTTTCCAGCAGAGCTTTTGCAGCCTTATTCTAGTCTTTCTTGTCATCACCTTAGAGGTTAAGACTGTTTCGGATAATTATTTTAAAACAAATGGGATCTTAGGGTAGAAGAAAATTTATCTAGCTCTCAGGGGTAAGGAAAAACGTGTGTCTTTTGGGCCTTGAATTTAAATGAGCCAGAAAATCCCTGCTAATTCTCTTCCCTTGCTGGGTCCTGTCTGCTTCATACTTAGCAAAGGAGAAACCCAGCCTGTGTCACCCATGATTATGCCCTGCTGTTTGCTCTCTTCCCCTAGAACATTAAACACCCTGAGCAGAGGGGGAAGAAGAGGTAATCTCAGGATGCCTGGCTGCCAGATGGGTGTTTGGGGCAGGCTCTCTGCTCTGGTGGGAAATGGGAGGAAGTTGAAATGTTAAGAAAAAAGAAAAAAGAAAAAAGAAAAGACTGATGGGGCTTTTACATAAAAGGAACAAGGGAGTCTCTGTTTGCTTCAACCTTTGCAAAAACCATTGGCTTTTGAGCTGAAAGACCTGGGTGCTTGATTTACTTGTTTACAGAGTGCCTTTGGGCAAGACTTTCCTCTCTCTGGGTCTCAGTTTCCCCAGCTGGCAAGGGAGGGTCTGGATGGCTTGAGCTCCCCACAGCCTCAGGGATCTGGAGGGTGCTGATGCGGCCGTGTTACATGGAGAGAGGAGTGTAGGCAGCACAGTGGTTAACCATGTGGACCCCACCTCCCGCTCCCACTGGCTAGGGCTCTGGGCAAGTTCCTCACCTCTCAGAGCCTCATCTGCATTATGGGGTGGATCGTCTGGCCCTTCCTCATTGGGTTACTGGGAACTAAAGCTCCTAGCAGTATTGTCACGGAACCAGCACTTAATAAGAGTCAACTATTATTGGGACTGCTGTCCCTGAGATGGTCCCTAACCCTGGTCTTGGTGTCCCTTGACCAGAGTTCCCTGCTTGGGACCTGGTTAGTGGGGGCAGGGCATCCCTGGCAGCACTTGGAAACTCTGGGCAGAAGGGAGCAGGAGCTATTTTCAGTGGATTCTGGTTCTATTTGTGGCTGCGAGTTGGCCCAGGCTGCAGGGAAGCTTTGGGTAGAGCAAGCTGGGCACTGAGAGGGGTGTGTCGTCTTACATCAGAGATGGTAGAGAGAGGGGGAAGGGGGACGGAAAGGAGAAAGAGGGAAGGTACCGCTCCTCTCCTATGGTTCTCGCTCCCCTCCATCCCTTTCTATCCTCTCCTTGCCAATTTCATCTCTTCTGCTTTCCCTGGGGGAATTTAGAGGGGGCGACTGGCCTTTCAAGGTGGATTTAGTTAGCAACATGAAGCAATCCATCAATCTGGTTGACACAGTGTTCCCAAAAAACAGCACTGATTTTCTTAGGCTGAAGTGGGATTCGTATCCCCAGCAGAACTGTGCAGTATTTACTAAAGTGTGAGTGGTGTCTAAACCACCAAACATCTAAATCATTTATCAGAGTGTAGAGGAAGCACTCTCATTTCCCCACTGGACCCTGGGGTGGTACCTGTTGAACCCCTCGTCCCCAGCTTCTTAACCTCTCTGGGCCTCAGTTCCCTCATTTATGAAATCAGTGCGGGGAGTGGGGAGGTCTTGGCAGAGAGACATATTTGGAGCTCTTGAGTCCTTTCCAGCTGCAATTCTGTGATTCTCCTGAAGCTGAATCCTTTAATCAGAGCATGGTTGGTAGGACTGGCAGGCTGCAGAGAGAGGATGACATCCTACTCTGTGATTTTCTGGATGAGAAAACTGAGGCCTGGAAGGTGGGGTCAGTTCAGGCAGTGGGTCAGTGGTTCAGCTGGGTCACGAATCCAGGCCTCCTACCTCCTATTGCAGCAGGTCTTCCCTGACACTGGACTGCTGGGTGCCTCTTCCTGGGAGGAGGACAGGAAGCACATCTGTACACAGGCTAACTTATTTAATCACCACAATAATTCATTTTCCATATGAAGTCACCCACATAGAAGGTTTGGTGGCAGGTCTGCCCAATTAAAAAACTCCATCACTATTTCAGTGTTTCCCAAAGACCAGTCATTTGGGTACTATCCTTATGAATTTTTGACATAATCAGCTTTGTACTAATATTTATATCACATTTTTCTTTAAATCAACTCCTCACTTTACATAAATAAATGTAGTCTCATCCTAAGCAAAGATATCTGTGATACTGAGTTTGATCTGTTATATTTTTCCAAATATATATTAAACATAACTATTTAAATTAAAAAATCTATGTGCTGACTAAAAATGTCTTTGCAGTTGAGTAACTCCAATGAATATGGCAGTGGTTCTCAAACTTGTTGGTTTCTTTAAAATTATTGATAAATAATAATAAAGAAAGGGACTTCCCTGGTGGTCCAGTGGTTAAGACTCCGAGCTTCCACTGTAGGGGGTGCGGGTTCAATCCCTGGTCAGGGAACTAGGATCCCTACAAGCCGTGCTGCACGGCCAATAAAATAAAATAAATAAAATTATTGAGGACCCTGAAGAACTTTTGTTATGTAGGGTATGTCAATTGATATTTACCTTGTTAAGAATTAAAACTGACAAGATATTAAATTACTTATATTCATTAAAAGATAACATGGTTTAAAAATAATATTGTAAACCCATGACATGGTAATATAAATAACATATTTTTGTGAAAAACGACTCTATTTTCCAGAACAAAAAATTTAATGAGAAGAATGGCATTGGGGACTTCCCTGGTGGTGCAGTGGTTAAGAATCCGCCTGCCAGGACAGGAATAAAGACGCAGACATAGAGAATGGACTTGAGGACACGGGGAGGGGGAAAGGTAAACTGAGACGAAGTGAGAGAGTGGCATGGACATATATACACTACCAAATGTAAAATAGATAGCTAGTGGGAAGCAGCCACATAGCACAGGGAGATCAGCTGGGTGCTTTGTGACCACCTAGAGGGGTGGGATAGGGAGAGAGACGCAAGAGCGTGGGGATATGGGGATATATGTATACATAGAGTTGATTCACTTTGTTATACAGCAGCAACTAACACAACAATGTAAAGCAATTATACTCCGATAAAGATGTTAAAAAAAAAAAAGAATCCACCTGCCAATGCAGGAGACATGGGTTTGAGCCCTGGTCTGGGAAGATCCCACATGCCATGGAGCAACTAAGCCCCTGCGTCACAACTACTGAAGCCCGAGCGCCTAGAGCCTGTGCTCCACAACGAGATGCCACCACAATGAGAAGCCCATGCACCGCAACAGAGTAGCCCCCGCTCACGGCAACTAGAGAAAGCCCGCGCGCAGCAGCAAAGACCCAGCGCAGCCAAAAATAAATAAATAAATATATTAAAAAGAGGGAAAAAAACCGAATGGCATTGTTTTACACATTTGCAGGTCTTATTAAAGTTTGACTTAATACAGGAATTCTGCATTCTCCTTTCTGCTTCTGCATTCAATCTGTCAGTTTTTTTCATTGAAATACATGAAGACAATCCAGCCTCATACAATTCAGATGGTTGTGGATATTCTTTTTTTGATACTATGCTAAAACTTGAGAAGAGGTAGTTTCTTAAAGTTTAGTTGCATAAATTCATTTGAATGAATCTTTTGTACTCAGTTACACTAAACTCCATTGGTTTATCTTGCATTTTGAATAGATCTTTTATTCATGCATGATTTGGTAACATCATGAATTGGTCATTTAGAAAATATTGGTTCATTGGGTTATGTGGCTCTTCCAAATGTAGCCATGGTTTATTATACAGTATCAATGTTTCACTTTTGTTAATATTACTACCCATCTAAGCAAATGAGGACACGCAAATAGTGATCTTATGTGCACACAGAAATTCCTCCTACATCCTATATGCTAGTTGAGGATTTCTTAGCCCAAGTTAAAAGGCAAATACGGTGACACTCTGTCTAAAAAGAGGTCAAAGTGATATGCCAAAAGTCTGTCTTCTTCCATCGTATTCCTGGGGAGTTGTGGGATTGGGTGAGTGGATGTTAACAGCATATTGGCTGAATATCTTCCTCGAGACAACTCATTGGGAGCTAGCCAGCCTATGGCTGGGCTGTCCTGGAGTCAGGTACTAGCTTCCATCCAATCAGAGACCACCAACTATGGAAACCTATCCTTCACCATTGCCTGAGCAGAGGCCTAGGTAGCAAAACGTGTGCCCCGAGGGGACTGAACTTGATGGGAACCTTATTTTACTGGGCAATAGGAGAAACAGGTGGGAAAACCTGTTCATCTGTTCTTTTGTACTTACTATTTCCTCTCTCATACTTTAAAGGCTATAATCATATAACAGTAAAAGGAAAGCTGGATAGCAAATTATAAATAAAGGTGCAGAGTTGAGGTGGGAGGGAAAGTCACCGTTAATATGTGGATTTGAAGGGCCAACAGCAGGCCACCACTGAGCTTCAGATTTAGCCCTGGGCTTTCTGGAAGCCAAGGTGAGAAGATACACAATCGGCTGCCTAACACTAATTATCAGAAAGGAAGTGCACCTGTATCTGTGAGCAACGTAGTCAGAGAATATTGCCTGCTATATCAGTAAACAAAGGATGTTGTGGCCATCAAGCCATCAGCCACTGTAGCCACCTTCTTTACGGTGCTGCAGGGGATTCAGGGTGGAGAAAACAGGATACTGGCTCCAGTTCGTTAAGGTGCATATCAAAGAAATGATTTCAATGAGCCCAGACTCCTGCATCTTCCCATGCATAGTAAAGTGCTAAATTCATTAACTTGAGATGTCTGTTTTTTCTTCAATTAACGGTAATCTTTTGATGTTCTGACTACCTGTTTTTTTGGTGCAAAAATTCCTATATATTCTGGCTCCTCCCTTACCTCTTTGGAACAGTCCCCAGAGGTATCAGAGAGGCTGAGAATAAAACATATTCTCAACTTTTAGGTTGTGCAATTTTTTTTCAGCTGACAGAGTAGAGCAAAGCCTTTCCTAACTTTGAACTCTAATGTAGTTTCTTACTTGGGATTTTATTTCAGGCAATGATGCCACAGAGTTGGCAGTACAGCCTGGTGGGTGGGAGCATAGCTTTTGTTGTCAGTTGGGTTTGGGTTTGACATATATATATTTTTAAATAAATTTATTTATTTAATTTTTTGGTTGCGTTGGGTCATTGTTGCTGCATACGGGATTTTCTCTGGTTGCAGCGAGTGGGGGTGGGGGGCTACTCTTCGTTGCAGTGTACGGGCTTCTCATTGTGGTGGCTTCTCTTGTTGCGGAGCACAGGCTCTAGGGCGTGGGCTCCAGTAGTTGTGCACGGGCTTAGTTGCTCTGCGGCATGTGGGATCTTCCTGGACCAGGGATCCAACCCATGTCCCCTGCATTGGCAGGTGGATTCTTAACCACTGCACCACCAGGGAAGCCCCTGGGTTTGATTTTTAAAAAACTTTTAGTGCATCTTATCCTGGGCTGCAGTTTCTTCATCTGTAAAATGGTGATAATAACAGTATCTACTTATTCGAGCTGTGAAGATTCAATTAGATGAGTTGTATAAATATTAGCTATTAGTTAATCAAGAAATTTCCCACTGCTTGTCATGAGCAGTTCTAGGTGCTGGGGGTAAAGTGATGAACCAAACAAAGATCTTTATCTTCAAGTAGCTTTTACTTCAGAATGGGATAAAAAGACAAAAAACACGAAAAACAGGTAAATAATTGCACAGAGTACTGTGGAAAAAACGGTACAACAAATGCAAGGATAGATTTCATTTGACTGGTTCTCGCAGCCATTTTCCAGAAAAGTCAAAGGTATAATGTTAAAACGTAACTCTGATGAGGTGAATCTTAGGGCCTGAGGTTAATTCAGTCCTGGTGTGTAGAATTCTTCTACAGGCTATTGAGTGTGGGTTACAAGTTTGTTTTTTGCTTGTTTTAAAACTCACTTCTTCCAGCTGTGCTTTGGTGCAAGCAGTCTGAAATTGTATTGAGTAGAACCTTGAGCACACTATACTTAACTTGCATTACATTAAATTAGTTTTATCCTCAGCACAATTACAGGTGAAAGACACTACTATTGTTCTAGCGTTGTCTTGCCCAGGGCTCTAGAGCTAGGAAAAGATGCCTCCCAAAAATCTGTGGGACCACCTTTGGTTTTCTTCTTCGCCCATTACCCACCCGTTTCTCTCCTTCGCCAGCTGCGCTTCCCAGCCAGCCCCTCGCTCGCCCCGGGCGCTCGGCTGATCAGCAACCCCGCTCACCCCGGGGGCGTGGTAATCGGCCCAGACCGCGCCCCCTCCCCCGCGACGGCCCGCCCTCTTTTCCCCTGACCGCCGGCTGAGAGGCCGAGCGTGCGCGCGCGCCCCCGCTCGCGGCCCGGCTCTGTCTCGGGAGCGTGCTCTGTGTGGCCGCCGCCGCCATGTTGTTGTGGTTGTGAGAAGGCGGCGGCAGCGGCGGTGGCAGAGGAGCAGCCGGTCGAGACGCTCTAGCGGCCCAGGCCCTGCCCCCCGCCGGCCCTGGCTGGGAGCCTTGTGGGGTGGCGGAGGAGGCCGTGCCGTGACGGGCCTCGCCATGTCCTGCCGCCCGGTAAGGAAGGCCCCCCTCCCGCCCCGTCTTCTCCGGGGGTGAGGAGGAGCTGGAGGAGGGGCGGGCCTCGGCCCGGGTGCGGCGGCTGTCACCCTCTGAGGAGGCGGCGGCGGCCCGCGGGGGGCTGGGGACGGCGTGCGTGGCCTGGGGAGGGTGGCCCGGGCGGCGGCCGCGGCCGCCAGAGGGAGGCGCGGGGAGCGGGAGCTCAGCGGCCCGGCGCGGCCCGGACCCTCGGCGCGGAGGAGGCGGGGTCCAACCCGGGCTGCCTTCCTGAACTTGGTGGGGAAGGGCCCACGGGGCTAGGGGTGTGAGGCGCTACATCGCAGCGTCCGGGGAAATGTCTGCGGACCCCCGGGAGGTGAGTGTGCGCCCCTCGCCCCGACCGGGTCTGTGAGAGTCCTCCATGGCGAGAGGCCGGAGGTCGGGGGCCACGGAGCCCCCGGGGCGAGCGGAGCGGGCCCGGGACTTGTGGGAAGGAGGAGTGGCCGCCTTACTGTGCAGCAGGGCATCACCCTGACCTGGTAGTGCTTGGGTGGGAAGGATGGTTCGGAGGCGGTTGAGAGAGCTCAGCAACACTGGTCAGACAGCTCCACGAAAGATTGCAGAGTAATTTCTCAGATGAAAATCGTGCCACTAAATGTATTGAATCCTGCTGCTTAGGACCCCTAAGATAATATTGTTGGTTGTACTTTGGGCTGGAAAACTTCCTTCAAAATAGTGGGGTAAATTTTATGGCCGTTTTAATAAACTCATCGGGGGTCTGATAGTCTCACCTGTGAGTTTTGCACATTAGCTATTGTTGGGTAATGATGGTCAGGTGTCGTCTCCAGACTGAGGCCTAAATTCTTAACCGTTTTACTATCTTGACATACACTTTGTTATCTGACAGTATTTTTTCACAATGAGGGAAAAAAAATTGGCATGCCCTTCCAGTTGAGCTTCACCCTCGTTTCTCATAATGTCGACAACAGTGCCATCGAGGCCTGGGTTGAATTAGGTGAGATGATTTTTTTTTAATGTAAAGTAGTCGTGACTTGTACATGAAGAGGTGTTGGGGACCTTCCCCTTTCAGATCCAAGGCTGTTTCAGTAGGGCAAGAGACAAGACGCGTGTTGCTTTTTGCTCAGAGACCAACTAAGGTAAGGTGTGTTGGTGGCAAGCAGAAAGTCTTCTTTTCCAAGGCCTGTGACTTGGGTGGGTAGAAGAGCTTAGAGAATGACACTGTTTTGAGTAAACCCAGTACAGTATGTGTCATTTAACTAAGTTTGGAGAGTTCTAGAATTTTAGATTTGCTCCCTATAAAGGCTTCTTTCAGCTCTAATTACTTTCCTCATTTTCAGGTGGCCCTGAGCTGTTCGAGTGACCAGCACACTGGTGCAGCCCCACTTGTAGTTAGTTAATGGCAAGCCATAGGAGAACCGAGGTTTTCCCTGCTTGTAGGCCAGGTTTTTTTAGTTCAGTCCTTACCTAATTAAATACCAGTTGTCGGAAATAATATGGATTGCCTGAAATGCTGATTCCTGGGCCTCACGCAGGACCTGGTGAATTAAAATCTCTGAGGATGGGGCCTAGGAATCCATCCTTACAAAACTCCCTGAATGATTCTGGTCAGCCAGGTTTGTGAACTTGTGCTTTAGATCACTTTTGGTATTCCAAAAGATTTCCACTAATTACGACTCCTGAGAGTGTTTTTAATTGTTTATACAATTTCAGAGGTATGGAGGAGGGGGAAGCCTGAGAGACAAAACTGAAAATTGAGCATCTCTTAAAATATAATGGATTTATGTAGGGGAAACAGATTTGTTGCCAAAAATTATTTGTGCAGGTTCTGAGGAACACACTTGATAAAATTAGAGGCTGCTTGACTGGAGGTATATCCAGAGATACAATGAGGAATCCAGAGGAAAGAAGCAGAGAGGAAGAGGCAGTAAGCCTGCTTCTGGCCCGCAAAGAGCTCCACTGAAGGTGCTTCCCAGCATCATGATTGCTCCTACACCATCTGATTCAGTTTCTAGTAAAGTGTGGGTAGGGCAGGTGAATTAGCAGTCATTTGAGACAAGGGTTGTGAACCAGGCAGGTTTACTGTGGACTGTGAAGAGTTGTTGAAATATGCCTGAGGCCCTGAGGACTGGTAAAGTCAGTTTTAAAATCTGTTGCAGTTTTGGTTAACACCTTCTGTGGTAAAGTGGAGTGCTGAGTTACCAAAGGAAGTAGTCATATTGCAGAGGGGGTGTGGTGAGGTTTGTTATAAGTTTGGAAGAGTTGGAAGAAAATGTTACAGTTGTATAGAGCAGTGAAGGAGTTTGCTAAATATCCTGTTAAATCATAGTGTAGTATTGTTAGAGAAGTACACCTAGTTGTCCACTACAAGAGCCAGAGGCCATGTTTGTTTTGTTCTTTGGTGTCTCCAGTAGCTAGCATAGTTCCCAGCATATACTGTGCTCTCAGATATTTGTTGAGTAAATGAATAGTATTGAGATGGGAAAAAGAACAGTTTTGGTGGTTGATAACAATGTTTGTTATTAAAAGTTACTTGATCATTTGCATTGGATTAAAGAGTGAGTTTTTTAGTCCTTGTGGTTTGGAACTTTGAGATCCCATCAAGAGATTCTGTTTTCTAAAGACTGCTATTGCACACTATCCTGTTCTCTAGTTTTTGGGTCTTAAATGTGCCTTAATATTTTTTTTGTGTGTGTATGTGTTTCTTCATTTTTTTAGGTATTGGTGTTTTTAAGCACATTTTGTTAGATACAGAGGTATTTAGAATAATGGGAAGCTGTAGATTGGCAGAGATTGTGTCATTAATTTGACTCTGTGACTGCTGTTAGGAATGTCACTTCTCTGGACCTCAGTTTTCTTATCAATCTATGATTAAAGGCCTGTACTTGTTGACCTCAAGTAGTTTCTCCAGCCTGAATTTGGAAATCTTTAATAATTTGTAATTGTTACTTAGTATTAATCTCATATAGGTAGATGAACCTTTTAATTAAAAAAAAACTGAAAAAAGAACATTCTGTTTTGAATTCTGCTTTTGACTTATGGATTTTAGACATTGTCCAAAAGAGCTCTGGAAATTGAGCTCATGTTGCAAGTATTATGCAGAAACAACATGCTTATGCTGTTGTAATTAACTTAGTGTTGAAATCAAAATGGATTTCACATAGGGAACTTCAAAATTTAGTGTGAAGCCACAAGATTAAGAATGGTTCGGGGGAAGTTTGTGTAATTTATGTGGTCAGCTGTTTCTTACAGACCACCCAATTTTGTAATTTTCTGTGGTGAATTTATATGTAATTTTATAATCAGTGAAACTTAAGACAAAGCATGAGATTAAATACATATCCAATTGAATTAGGATTCCCAATAATTTTAGAGGCTAGAAAATTGTTAATATTCATTGTTATTTTTAATTTTAATTTCATGCTTGTATCTTCACTTTTGCGCCCAGAACCTTAACATACCTTTTAAATTCACATTTGTATCAGATGTTCAAAGTGAAAACTATTGTAGCATGGCATTGGATGACCAGTGAGTCCTGGGTTCAAGCCTGGGTTTTGCTTCTCATTAGCTGTATTGTTTCTGGCAAACCACATAACCCTTCTGAGCTTCAGTTCCTTCATTAGTAAAAGGAAGAAGAGCAAATTCTCTGTTTATATCAACCTGTCAGTGAGGATCAAATGGAGTGGTGTATATGAAAAGCAATCTAAAAATGTAAGGGGATGATAATGGAGTCATATTGTATTACAATCCTGTTTTCCTGGAAGAGTTGGCTTGTGGAGCAGTGGTAAAATCTGGTATCTGCTGTCAAGTGCAGAATTTACTAATATCTCTGGTAAAGCAACAACAAAATGTCTGTACTGTGCCTGGAGAAACCTTTTAGCAAGCACTTGTACCAGTCTGCCAATAGAAATGGTCAGTGTTTCAAGAAACTTCAGAGGGATCTGGGAGTCTTACATTTGTGCCCAGGTTTGCACTTGGAGTAGACTTGCTAGATTTCACACATTTTGTTATGTTAGAACGGTGGTAGAAAGTGGAAGGGTCAAGGAGTTTTGTACATTCTGTGTAAAGTTTTAGGGCTCTGTTTTCTAAATGGCAGGTGGCAACGTCATAGGGTAGTGAAATCAACGTGGTGATTTCTAAAAACTAGAAAATATCAGCACATCAAAAATGGTAAAAATAATTATTGATTTGGGAAACTTTTGTTGTTTTATACATTTATATATGTGTATTGAGTTGCAACATAAAATGTATTTTTTCTTTTCTTTTTTTTTTGTTTTTCTGCACCGCATGTCTTGCGGGATTTTGCTTCCCCGACCAGGGATCAAACCTGTGCTCCCTGCAGTGGAAGCATGGAGCCCTAACCACTGTACTGCCAGGGAATTCCCTTGTTTGGACTTTTAAAATACATGTGCTATTGTTTCCTTAGGCTAAATTCCTAAAAGTGGGCTTACCTGGCAAAGGGTTTTTTTTTTAATTTATTTTTGGCTGCGTTGGGTCTTCGTTGCTGCACCCAGGCTTCCTCTAGTTGTGGCGAGCGGGAGCTACTCTTCATTGCGGTGCGCGGGCTTCTCACTGCAGTGGCTTTTCTTGTTGTGGAGCACAGGCTCTAGGCGCACGGGCTTCAGTAGTTGTGACACACGGGCTCAGTAGTTGTGGTCTGCAGGCTCTAGAGCGCAGGCTCAGTAGTTGTGGCGCACGGGCTTAGTAGCTCTGCGGCATGTGGGATCTTCCCGGACCAGGACTTGAACCCGTGTCTCCTGCATTGACAGGCAGATTCTTAACCACTGAGCCACAGGGAAGCCCCGGGTTTTGTTTTTTAAATTTGAATATACTCAGGGCACCCTCTAGATAGGATGCTATTTTAAAGTCTCAGCAAGAGAATATCAGTGTCCAATTCCATGTATTCTTTTTTTTTTAATTGGGGTAAAATTGCTTTACAATATTGTGTTAGTTTCTGCTGTACAATGAAGTGAATCAGCTATATGTATGCATATATCCCCTTCCTCTTGGACCTTCCTTCCACCCACCCATCCCACCCATTTAGGTTGACACAGAGCACCGAGCTGAGCTCCCTGTGCAATTCCATATATTCTTGCTAGTGATTTACTACCTTTTAGCTTGTTGGTGGGAGTTTAAAATAGTTTGGGAATAGTTTTCCTTTGTTCTTTTTTCAGCATCAGATCTTAGCCTCTACAGCTTAACTGTGGAAGGGGCAGGTAAAAATGAAAGTGCAGTGATAGGGACTACTTTAGACCAATGGTCTGTAAACTTTTTGATTGCTCATCCCAACAGTAAAAAAAAATTTGAGTATTAATGTTCAATCCTTAAGTATTTAATTTACAAATAATATGTATAGTAACTGGTTATTGTGTACCTTATAAAATACAAACAAAAAAATTAACAAGGATGAGAATTAAAAATAAAGTTCAAATATCTTTCTTGTTTACCCCAGTGGAGCATCTTGGGTACTCCTTGAAGTGTACTATACTCTACTTTGGACGTAACTGCTTTCGACGCTTAAGATTTAACGTTGGGCTTTTATGGTTGACTGTTTTTGGGCCTTTCCACTAATTGTGCAGATGGTCCAGCCTAGTTGGATTATGATAGTCTTTAAAGTGTCCCATGCTGTTCAGAGTCACATCCTCAATAAGTGCAAACATAAACCTTGCTCATAAAGCATCAGTTTGATACCTTTTGTCATTGTTGACGTGGCTGAATTGAAAAGGGCAAATCATAGGATAGGAAACAGTCTAAATAATTAGTCTACTTCTTTTAGATATGAAGAACTGATATTGTGTAGAGTATATTTTTAAAAGTCCATGCTTTATGGAAAGCAGTTTGGTTATAACATTTTTGTTTTCTAAGAGCTTAGGTCTGGGCTTCCCTGGTGGCGCAGTGGTTGATAGTCTACCTGCCGATGCAGGGGACATGGGTTCGTGCCCCGGTCCGGGAAGATCCCACATGCCGCGGAGCGGCTAGGTCCGTAAGCCATGGCCGCTGATCCTGCGCGTCTGTTGCCTGTGCTCCGCAACGGGAGAGGCCCGCGTACCGCAAAAAAAAAAAAAAAAAAAAAAGCCTTGGAGACTGAAAAAATTGCTCCGTACTTGCTTTCCTTTGCTTGCAAAATACCACAATTAACCTTTCACTCTAACTCCATTTGGAAGAGCCTGAGTCAGTAACTTTTAAAAAATGCTTTCTTGGGTTGAAACTTTCCCTGATGAATCTTAGATTAAAAGGTAACTTTTTTCCTTAAGTTTGAATAAGTTACTTTTGATTTGCCCCTTTCCTCCCCGCTGTAAGTTATGAAATCAGAAAATGGTGTTTTTTGCACTACAAAAATGAGTCTCCCTCTCACTTCCCATCATGGGGAATTTAATTTCAGTTATTTTATATGGGTCGATATCAGAGAAAGATAATATTGAAATCTTAGATATTGTGAAAAGAGCAACCTTAGCGATTATTTTTTGCTAGTTAAAAGAAATTTTTTTTGCCAGTTAAAAGATAATTTATACTGAAGGGGATTGCTATATACAGTATTTTGGGAAAAGGGCCAGGTATCCCTTTTTACCTTAGGTAGCATGATTTATAAGGTGCTGTCACATACATCTTCTTAGATCCTCATAAGGATTTGAAAGCATCATTTAATCAGGGATGTTGTGACTCCTTTGAGGCCACATGCCTAGTGTTTGACATCATATTTAAAGAGGTAGACTGTAATTCCTGCAGAAGTAGGTACTGATGGCTATTCTCCTTCACTCCTCAGCACTTTATATACTGCCTGGTACAAAGTAAGCTATCAATATTTATGGACTAACTGTTTGAACTCGAACATATATATTTACATGTGTAAATAAGTTATAGCATTGTAAAACCAATACATCATTTTCTGTAGTTAGATTTTTCGTTCATCTGATGTGCACAGAAAATGTTTTTGTGGGAGAGGTCATTAACTTTACATCAGCCTTTCAGATATCCTCTTACTTTCTCTTAAGGATAGATTCATGGTGACAAAAAAATTAGTCTAGATGTAATTCTTTTCACTGTGTGTGTCCCTCCTACTGGCAAGACTGTGTGTGTGTATATATGTATGTGTATATTTATTTATATAGTAGCTTCCTATTTAAAAAGGAAACATACTCATTAGTTAGTCGTTGGGTGTATAGTGGTTCTTGAAACATGGACTTCATGGTTTGCCATAGGGTGAATGAAAAGGAGCAAGTATGATTTCTCTCACTTGTCTTACTCTCTCCAGTTGCCTGTACACGTGGTTTTGGTTTACTCTGAACACACTGAAAAAAAAAGTTAGTCTTCTGAAGAAGCTAGTATTTTATTCCCCTTTGGTCTGCTGAACTTAAAATCATGTTTGGTAAGTGAGCTAATATACTTTTATATATAAAAGAGACCCTGTAAAGACAAGAATGGAAATATTAATAGTGATTAATTTCTGGCTGGGATAGTGACCATTTTCTGCTTCATATTCTTCTGTAGTTTCCCAATTTTCTGTAATGAACATGTATTACTCTTATAATTAGGAAAAAGCTGCTATTTTAAAGTACATTTTAATATCCTTAGTTTTCTTTTTTTTTTTTTTTTTTGGCTGTGTTGGGTGTTCGTTGCTGCGCGCAGGCTTTCTCTAGTTGCGGCGAGAGGGGGCTACTCTTCATTGCAGTGCGTGGGCTTCTCATTGCGCTGGCTTCTCTTGTTGCGGAGCATGGTCTGTAGAGTGCACGGGCTTCAGTAGTTGTGGCTTGTGGGCTCTAGAGCTCAGGCTCAGTAGTTGTGGTACACGGGCATAGTTGCTCTGTGGCATGTGGGATCTTCCCAGACCAGGGATCAAACCCCTGTCCCCTGCATTGACAGGTGGATTCTTAACCACTGCACTACCAGGGAAGTCCCTGTCCTTAGTTTTCATTGGCTGGCTTATGAAGGTTTAAGTCATAGTCACCATTGAGGAAGTGGGTTGTGGTCTTCCCTGGTGGTCCAGTGGTTAAGATTCCGCACTTCCACTGCAGGGGGTGCGGGTTCACTCCCTGGTTGGGGAAGTTCTGCATGCTGTGGGGTGTGGCCAAAAAAAAAAAAAAAAAAAAATAGAGGAAGGAAGTGGTTCCTTAACTGACTCCAGTTCCTAAGCAGAGTGGCAACTGTAGGAAGTGGTATGGGAAAATGGGGCAGGCAAGCTGATTTGAACTTTCTTATTGTAATTTCCACTATGACTGAGACAGTCTGGGCTTTGGTCACAGTTAAACACAAGACCTCCATCTAATTTTTCTTTTCCTAATGAGCTGTTTGAGAATTATGAAACCTTAAAAAGAAAAATCAGATTCTATGTACTGTAAACACAGGACTTGGCCTGAATTCCCAGTTTGCTTGCTGATATGCCATGTGGACTTGCCATGCGGAGCAAGAACTGTAGCTGTGTGTGTGTGTGTGTGTGTGTGTGTGTGTGTTTAAAAATATCAAGTAGATGGAGAACAGTATGGAGGTTCCTTAAAAAACTAAAAATAGAAGTACCATACAACCCAGCAATCCTACTACTGGGCATATACCCTGAGAAAACCATAATTCAAAAACAGTCATGCACCACAATGTTCATTGCAGCTCTATTTACAATACCCAGGACATGGAAGCAACCTAAATGTCCAACGATAGATGAATGGGTAAAGAAGATGTGGCACATATATACAATGGAATATTACTCAGCCATAAAAAGAAATGAAATTGAGTTATTTGTAGTGAGGTGGGTGGACCTAGAGTCTGTCATACAGAGTGAAGTAAGTCAGAAAGAGAAAAACAAATACTACATGCTAACACGTATATATGGAATCTAAAAAAAAAAGGTGATGAAGAACCTAGGGGCAGGAGAGGAGTAAAGATGCAGATGTAGTGAATGGACTTGAGGACATGGGGAGGGGGAAGGGTAAGCTGGGACGAAGTGAGAGAGTGGCATGGACTTATATATACTACCAAATGTAAAATAGATAGCCAGTGGGCAGCAGCCGCATAGCACAGGGAGATCAGCTCGGTGCTTTGTGACCACCTAGAGGGTGGGATAGGGAGGGTGGGAGGGAGGGTAACGCAAGAGGGAAGAGATAGGGGGATATATGTGTATGTATAGCTGATTCACTTTGTTATAAAGCAGAAACTAACCATTGTAAAGCAATTATACTCCAACAAAGATGTTAAAAAATATCAAGTGGGACTATAGCAACTCAGATGTGATACTGATTTTGTACATGTAATTCGAACTGGAATATACTTAGATAAATGACTTATTTTGGCAGTAGAGTCTCATTGGGGTTTTGGTGTTAATGTACAGCTGGGAGTTGAGCCACTGTAAGTTTATTTACTCATTTATCTGTTGATATTTTAGGAACGTCTATGTAATACACCCTTTAGAGTTTAAGTGATAGAGTTTAGGTAGAGCCTGGGCTTTTGCTGTTTATTGCATGTTATAGTGACTTAAATGCTGTGTAAATATTCAGAATGTTAGATTTCTGGGGTAGAACTTTTTTTAACTATCTGCCCTTACTTCATTATTTTATTTTAGTTTTTTTTTTTGTTTGTTTTTTACGGTACGCGGGCCTCTCCCTGTTGTGGCCTCTCTCGTTGCGGAGCACAGGCTCTGGACGTGCAGGTTCAGTGGCCATGGCTCACGGGCCCAGCCGCTCCGCGGCACGTGGGATCTTCCCGGACCAGGGCACGAACCCGTGTCCCCTGCACCGGCAGGCGGACTCTCAACCACTGCGCCACCAGGGAAGCCCTACTTTATTATTTTAAAGAATAAGATTAAAGTTGAAGAGCAATCAAGGTAATAAAGGTAGGTGCTAATATAAATTTATAGAGATTTTTAGTTAAAAATATTATAATAAAGATATATAGGCTTGTCAAAAAAAAATACCCTGTAGAAGTCGGTAAAGGCCATATTCCTCTGTTTCAAAATTCCACAATCTTGGCTTTCTTTTTTTAAAAGTAAAATTTAAATATTTCAAAATTTAGAAAAATATGGAGAATAATTTAATAATCACCATGTACCTAATTTAAAAGATGTTGATTTAGATTTAATAGATGTTGACATCTTGCAAGATTTGCCTGAAAGGTGTATTTATATTTGTTTTTAAAAACCAAAATATATAGTTTGGAGTCCCTTTTGCATTCATCTTAGATCCTGTTTCCATTATCCAGAGGTGGTTTTACTCTCTTAGCCCATGCTCTTTCATTCTTCCAACAAATGTCTCTGTGTATTTAACATGTAGTATTATGGTGTTTCAAATGTGTGTGGTACCTTAGTGTATATATTCTGTTTGAAAAGCTTGAAATTTATCTGTGTTGATACATGTATATTTACTTCACTTAAAAGCTATTAGCTTAATAGCTATTCAGTTGTATGAATAGAATGCAATTTTAGTCCCCTATTAATAGTTGTTTTCAGTTAATATATAGATCTTAAAATTTCCCTTTAATAGGATCAAACTGTACGTGCTTATCTACAATTTGTTTTTTTTCTCAGTAATGTACTACAGACATCTTACTGTATCACAAAATATAGATTTACCTCATTTTTAAGGACTGTAGTGTTTTAAAACTTTTTATAGGCATGCTACAATTATTTATCCAGTCCTTTACTGATGGACATCTAGGGATTTTTTTCCCTTATTACAAAAAGTGCTGTCTCTCATGGATATTCTAGCACTTTATACTTTTGAACAACGGTAGGATAATTTCCACAGAAATAGTTCTGCAGAGTAAATTTTGGGGGAATAGAATTGCATGCAATAAATATTGATGCTTTTATATTAAATCTAAACCCATACGTGTATTTGTAACTTTCTTATTCCTGGTCTGTTCACTTAGGTCTGTTCAAAATGGGTGCTATGTAAGAGGCGCTGAGATGGATAGCTTTGTAATATAAAGCAGCTAACATGTTAAAATTGCATAGTAGAAACTAGGAGGAGTCCCAGCTTTATATAGGTGAGGCACATAGAGCTGTGTTTGGGGAATAGTTTTAGTTTTGCTAGCACAGAATAGAGGATTCAAAAATAAGTTTGTAAAGTGCTATAAATTAATCAAATCCTTAAATTATTTGAAATTTCTTTCTTTTTTTTTTTTTTTTGCGGTACGCGGGCCTCTCACTGCTGTGGCCTGTCCCGTAGTGGAGCACAGGCTCCAGACGTGCAGGCCCAGCGGCCATGGCTCACAGGCCCAGCTGCTCTGCGGCACATGGGATCCTCCCGGACCGGGGCACGAACCCGCGTCCCCTGCACTGGCAGGCGGACTCCCAACCACTGCGCCACCAGGGAAGCCCCTTGAAATTTCTTTTACTTGCTGTACTGAGCCCTTTTAGGCTGAGATCAAAGGCAGTTTTGGTGAAGATGTGTTTGGTGGTAGTTTGCATGATCGGGAGCAGGCAAAGATTAGAAAGCAGTGAAGAATCTGTACTGTACTCAGAATTAGGTGATAAGGACCTGAATTAAGGTGGTGGCAAGGTGGTAATTTAGATAGCTAGATTAAAGTAGAGGGTTGTTGGTTGATACCCTAAAGGAGATACACAAATTTGAATGGGAGGTTAGTGGCAAGGATTCAGAGTTGGTGGGTTTTGGGTCTCAGAGAATAGTGATAGTATAGAAATATGGAATTGGGAGGGGGAGCTGGTTTTGGAAAAGGACTAAAATGAAACCCTTCACATGTTTAACATTGAGGCCAGGGTATAGTAGTAAAAATGTCCTGCAGGAGCTTGGAGATAGAGAACTTGAGGCAGGAAGAAAGGTAGGCCTTATCTGGATGAGATCTTGAACCTAGAAGAGCCAGAGATTGAGGCTCACATTTAGGGGAGTGGGAGAAGATTGAATTTTAAGAAAACCTGTTAAAATTAGGTTAATGAGGCATAGTGGAGGCCAAGGAGATTTCCAAACGAGTGATAATTAAATTTGAGTGAAATGGGAAACAATGGGATTTGGTGATCCATACTAGTCATCCATCATTTTCTTAGGTTAATTTTAGCATAATAAGGGGTGAGGAGTGGGAGATGAGACAGCATGTATGGAACCTGTGTTGTTCAATAGAACTTTCTCTGATTCCTTCTGACATTCGATAACTGCTGTTCAGTACATATTGAGCACTTGAAATTTGGCTAGTTTGACCAAGGAACTGTTGGGTTGGCCAAAAAGCCTTTGGTTTTTAAGTAAAAATAAAAGACATTTTTCATTTTCACTGAGAACTTTATTGAAGAACATATTCACCCTTTTGGTCCACTACCTTCTGCCATTTTTCAGACAACTTCATAATTCCATCTTCCCAAAACTTTTAATCTTTTTGCGCAAAGAACTGTTCCAGGTGCCTTTTACAGTCTTCTAGGGAATTGAAATTTTTTCCATTAAGAGAATTTTATAAAGACAGAAATAAATGGAAATCCAAACGTGCAATGTCTGGTGAATACAGCGGATGAATTAGAATTTCCCAGCCAAGCTGTAACAGTTTTTGCCTGGTCACTGAAGAAACATGCAGTCTTGCGTTATCCTGATAGAAGATTGTGCGTTTTCTGTTGACTAATTCTGGATGCTTTTCGTCGAGTGCTCTTTCAGCTGGTCTAATTGGGAGCAGTACTTGTTGGAATTAATCGTTTGGTTTTCCAGAGGAGCTCGTAATAGAGGACTCCCTTCCAGTCCCACCATATACACAACATCAACTTCTTTGGATGAAGACCGGCCTTTGGTGTGGTTGGTGGTGGTTCATTTCACTTGCCCACGATCTCTTCCTTTCCACATTATTGTACAGTATCCACTTTGCATTGCCCGACACAATTTGTTTTGAAAACGGAACATTTTCATCACATTTAAGTAGAGAATCAAATGCGGAAATATGGTCGAGAAGGTTTTTTTTTGCTTAACTTGTGTGGAATCCAAACATCAAAGTGATTAACATAACCAGGCTGGTGCAAATGATTTTCATCGCTTGATTTGGATATTTTGAATATGTCAGCTATCTCCCATGTGGTATAACGTTGATTGTTCTCAATGTCTCGATTTGATCACTATCAACTTCAACTGGTCTACCCGACCATGGAGCATTGCCCAGTGAGAAATCTCCACCACGAAACTTCTCAAACCACTTTTGACACATTTGATCTGTCACAGCACCTTCTCCATACACTGCACAAATCTTTTTTTGCGTTTTTACCTTTCTTGAAATAATAAAGCATAATATGGCAAAAATATTACTTTTTTCTTCCATCTTGAATATTAAAACAGCTACACAAAAATTTACCAATTTTGATGTTTTTTTTTTTTTTTTTTTATAAATTTTCAGCTGCGTTGGGTCTTCGTTGCTGTGCGCGGGGTTTCTCTAGTTGCGGTGAGCTGGGGCTACACTTTGTTGCAGTGTGCAGGCTTCTCATTGCAGTGGCTTCTCTTGCTGCAGAGCACGGGCTCTAGGGTGCGTGGGCTTCAGTAATAGTGGCGCGCGGGCTTAGTTGCTCTGTGGCATATGGGATCTTCCCGGACCAGGGATCGAACCCGAGTCCCCTGCATTGGCAAGTGGATTCTTAAGCATTGCACCAGGGAAGTCCCAAGTTTTTTTTTTTTTTTTTTACTGTACCCTGATACGACAGGTGTCACAATACAGTAACAAAATTGTTTTGAATGAAGTTAAAGACAACTAAGTACTACTAGAGCCATCCCAATAAATTAAAATTTTTTAATTTTAATTTAAATTTAAATAGCCACATGTGGCTAATGCTACATGTTAGACGGCACAGATTATGGTCTGTTAAAATGAAACAGTGATGTAGATTAGCAGGAGGAGGAGATCTCAGGATAAAGTAGAAGCATTTCGTTATTTAAAAATTTTGTTGCAGTGCTATCAAAATTGTGTTGGAATTACGTATTTTAGTGCAAACCAGATTTTTGCATTTTTGTGTTCAGTGTTGGCTATAATTAATTGACAACTCTTTTCTATATAGAAGATCAAAATTAATTTTAAGAGAATTATGGTCTGAAATTTTTTCATGATGTCCCTTTTTTTCTTCTGTCTTGCTTTTTAAAGGTTATAATTCAAATTTTATAATTTATAATTCAAATTTTATTCAATATCTATTGAGACATTTGGATCTCTATTTTCTCCAATTAAAAGTAACTGAAAATTTCTGTTTTAGAAATCTCATTAGGGAGAGAGGGAATACCAGCTATACTTTAAACAAATCAATATCTTAGATATTTTATGGCTTGAGAAATGGTTTGCTTTGAGAATGATTTATGGTTTAAATTTGAATATTTGATAATACACGAGAGAACCTTTCTTACTAGGCTTACCTAAATGCACGTTGCAAGAAGAAAAATTAAGTGTAAATGGAAGAACCCATTCACAAACAGTGCTTATTATGTGATTCCATTTCTATAAAGTTAAAAAAAAAAGACAAAACTGATAGATGGCAACAGAAGTCAGAATAATGGTTATTTTTGGTAGTGAGCATAAGGGAGACTATAGGGTTGTTAATGTTCTGTATCTTGATCTGGGTGGTAATTTCATGGTTTTCTTTATGAGAATCATTGAGTTGTATACTTATATAAACTTTTTTGTATGTATGTAACACTTCAGTTTTAAAACTTTTACCGCCTCACAAAATTTTAATGAACATAATTAGCTGAGTTTGTCTTTCTTTAGCTTTTTAATTTTTCTGCTACGTCTGTTCATACGTGAATACACTTAATGATGAAGCCTATTTTGTCTTTTAAAATTACGATCTAAAACATGCAGAAGGGTGCATAAAAAATGTATAGCTTAATGAATTTTTAAAATGAGTATATTGGAGAGACGTCCCTCGTGGTCCAATGGTTAAGACTCTGCTTCCACTGCAGGGGGCATGGGTTCGATCCCTGGCCTGGAAACCAAGATCCCGCATGCCTTGTGGCGTGGCCAAAAAAAAAAAAAAAAAACAACTACATTGGAGGGTTTTTTTGTTGTTGTTCATTTGTTTTTGAGTATGTCGTACCTATGTCTGTAAGAAGGGAAGGAGTTGATAGAGGGTGAGAATTTTTGAAGAGAACAAAGTTTTGAGGATTCTCAGAATACCATATCTTTGCCTTGGCTCTTCCTTTACTATCTCCTTGGGCAAATCATTTAACTTAATTTGGGTCTCAGATTTTTCTATACATTGGGGATCATACCTAACCTTCTTTGCAAGGTGACTGGTGCAATTCAAAATTATAGGAACATAGAATAATATTACTAGATAGCCCTTTAGGCTTGAATTCAGGTCTCTGACCTTACAGAACAGAATTGTGATGTGAAAAGATAAAATGATTTGTACAAGGACACACAGCTGGTGATTATTAAGATTATTCATTTACATTGGCTTAAAAATTTCTGAGGCTTTTAAGTATGCTAGGCACTATTCTAAGCAATTTACATGTATTAAGTTGTTTAATTGTCTAGGATTATTCCCAGAGGTAGGTATAATTATTCCAATTTTACTGATGAGGAAATTGAGGCAAAATGGGGTTAAGTAACTTGCCCAGGTAGTTGCGTTCTTTGCTATACTGCCTAGCTAAGTGAAAGCACTTAAGGATTTTAGGCAAATATTAAGATCTTTTAATAATGTTTTACAGATTTTGTGAAGTAAAATTTTGGTTTTTGAACCAAAATTAGAAAAAGGAACCTCATTTGTTGTGACTGTCATGATTATGGAAAAGATTGATGTTAATACTTACTGTTTGGGTTTTATTCTGTCCTTGACAAAGCTCATTTTCTTCTTAAAATGACTAGGATGTAAACACTAGATAGTTTTCTTTTAAAAATAGATTTGTTTTTTTAATCCTAAGTCAGTTTATTTCTACTTTACAAATACTGTTTAGATTTCTAGGCAAAATGTTAATGGAAGGGAGTTTTCAGACTTGGAGGCAGGTCTAATAAGGTTTAGTGTTCCTGTATCGGTTGTTTCAGCAGCATCTGGTCCTTGTTTTCAGGACAATAATACAGATTCTGTAAAAATTTATTTTAGACTAAGGTATAACTTACATACAGTAAAACTCACCCTTTTTGAGTACAGTTCTGCAAGTTTTGGAAACATATGATCAACACTAATCAAGATATAGAAGAGTTCCATCACCTCAAATTGTCTTTGGGAACTACTGATCTGTTTTGTCGCTATAGTTTTGTCTTTTCCAGAATTTCATATAAATGGAATCATGCAGTATGTAACCTTTTGAGACTGGCTGCTTTTATTTAACATAAGGCACTTTGAGACATCCATAGTTTGTGTATCAGTGATTACTTTTTATTGCCGAGTAGCATTCCATTGTATGGATGTACCACAGTTTGTATATTCACGTTCCAAGTTCATTTGGGTTGTCCAGTTTGTTTATTTTTGGCTGCGTTGGGTCTTCGTTGCTGTGCGTGGGCTTTCTCTAGTTGCAGGGAGCAGGGGCTACTCTTTGTTGCAGCGTGCAGCCTTCTCATTGCGGTGGCTTCTTTTGTTGCAGAGCACGGGCTGTAGGGCTTGCAGGCTTCAGTAGTTGTGGCTCACAGGCTCTAGAGTGTAGGCTCAGTAGTTGTGGTGCACGGGCTTTGTTGCTCCGTGGCATGTGCGATCTTCACGGACCAGGTCTCGAACCCATGTCCCCTGAATTGGCAGGGGGATTCTTAACCACTGTGCCACCAGGGAAGTCCTGGTTGTCCAGGTTTTGATAACTACAAATAAAGCTGCTATCAAAGTATTCACACACGTGTGTGTATGCCCATGTATGTGTTTTCTTATGGTTTAAAAAAATATATGGTGCCTAGAGCTTTTTTAATTTTATTATGGAACCTGAAAAAGCTTGTAATTTTCACAGAATTTTATTAATTGCTTAGTAAACTTCACCCCCCAAAAATTTCACTCTGGAATGAGAATAATTTGTTATACAAATAATCTTACAGTGTAAACTGTAAATAATGAGAATTTTTTAAAATTAAGGAAGTAGGCACATGTACTTAGTGGATATATTTACTTATCAAACTCCTTAGTGCATAATGTCGTATTTTGTTTTTAGTAGCTCTTGAATTGTGAATCTTTGACTTTCTTTTGTTCCTCTAGCTAGCAGAATGGTTATATAATTGGTTATGAAAAGTCTATAAGTAAAACAGGTTTAGCACTACAGAGTTCCCGCAAGATAGCTGGAAGTATTAATATTGGTTGCCAGTTTCATGTAAACAAGTCATAAAACTTACAGTTTATGGTTGATTAGCTACTTGAATTAAAATTATCCTCTTTTTTTTTCTGTGTAGTGAACTTTCTAGCAATATGAGGGCAAGAAAAAGAGGTGTAGGAGCTTTTATCTTGGGAAAGAAATTGCAGGCAATTTTTGCAAGTTAATGTTTCAGGGTTCTGATTCTGACCCTGCAGAGGACTACAGAGACTGTAGGTGGTATATGACATCTTCGAGAATAGTATGTGTATGTTTCTTTTGATTAGTCTTAGAATTAGATTAGTTTAAGCCTTTTGGATACTGTGATGAGGTACTTGGTATACAGAGCTACTTTCAGCAATGTACATTTCTTCTGAGTTAAGATATTTAGAAAACTGAATGTTGTGTTTAGAACCAAGAGACATTACACTTCAAATATGAACATTTGGTTAAGGGGATATCTCACTTGTAGGCTATCATGTTTCTAGCTATTTCCCATGGAAATATCCATCCGGAGATGCCCACTCTTGACAGTAATGGGGATTACAAATTAACAGTTTGTTTTCTGTATGTGGTTGTTTGCTAGTGGCAAGACTTAGGTTCTTTACTTTTCCTAAGACTACAATATTGGTGATTCAAGTTGAGAATTCCAGGATAGGGTTGCCAAAATTAGAAATATGGGAGTATGGAGGTAGCAACCATGGGATCAGTATTACGAATAAAATTTTAATTAGCTGTATTAGTTGCACACTTAATTTTCACTGCTACCTAGTGAAGTAGGCAGGGCAGGCTGTACTATTACTCTCACTTTACAGGTGAATAAATTGTGTTTCAAAGCTGTCAGAACTTGTCTGAGGTTGCACTGCTAGTGAATAGCTGAATTAGAACTTCAGTCCAGGTCTTCTAATAACAAGTTGGATGTTCTTTCCACTATTGCAGTTTAGTAGAGCTCAGGCTTGGGTTTTAATCTTGGTTTTACCACTAGTACCATGTGATCCTAGGCAAATTCCTTAACTTCTCCTTGCCTCAGATTTCTCAGTTTTAAAATGGGGATAACAGTGCACTTGGGGCCTTAATTAGGATTCGGCAAATGCTTACAACAGTAGCTAGCCAATAGTAAGCACTCCATATATGCCGGTTGTGGTCGTTGCTACTGTTACTATAGTGATAACACTGCTTCTTTCCCTGAAGGCATTATAACTGTCCATTACTTTTTTTTTTTTTTTTTTTGCGGTACGCGGGCCTCTCACTGTTGTGGCTTCTCCCGTTGCGGAGCACAGGCTCCGGACGCGCAGGCTCAGCGGCCATGGCTCACGGGCCTAGCTGCTCCGTGACATGTGGGATCTTCCCGGACCGGGGCACGAACCTGTGTTCCCTGCATCGGCAGGCGGACTCTCAACCGCTGCGCCACCAGGGAAGCCCCATTACTTTATTTAGAGCTAGGAGCTTTTGCATTCCTGCTCCATGGAACTACTTAAGTTGCATTACACACACTCTTCCCCCATTCCCAGTGTTTTACCTTCTCAAAACGAAGAAATACAAAAATTTATTAGTGGGTTCATCTAAAAAGATACAAAAATAGATTTTTCCCTTTAGAGGTATTTGATGAGCCTTCAGAGAATTCCTGGGTATCTCAAACTTTTGTTAACTTGAGAATTCTTCAGCTAGTTTACCTGATACAGAAAAAGATAACTTTTCCTTTGTCAAGAGCATGAAAAACTTTTAAATGTACCCATTTGCATAACATCTACTTAAAGTTATCAGGAGATTTTACAGGGCATTTTTGGACACTTGCACAGAAGAGAATCTTTTAACATGATACTATGTAAACCTGCTTGGGTTATTCATTCCTTCTTTTACTGAAACATGTGAGTGGCTTGCTTGGATATGTATCTGTGTCCTTTCTTTGATAAACACCTGAGGGAGTCTTTGGAAATGCAGTTGGCCACTATTTCAACTCTGCAGAAATATGGTTTCATGATAAACACAACAAAAAGCACATTGGCAGCAGTCCAGAAGCTGACTCACCAAGGAGTAATGATAGACACTTTGAAGGCAATGGCCTATCCCAGGGTCCTATTTCAAAGCTTCATGCTATGATAACATCAGTGAAAGGCAGCCAAGAAATCAAGATGTGATCTTACTTGTATCTCCTGGGAATAATGGTAGGAAAGACTTCTGTAGTAGGATGCAAGTAAGATTTTTTTCGTAATGATCTTGTAAAACTTGGGGATGGGCAAAAAGGTGCAGATTCAGAATGGTGGTGACCTTTGTGAGGCTGTAGTACCATTTCCTTCTCTTGGACTGGATGAGAATAATCTTGTAATAACTAAGGGTTAACTCAAGAAGCTCAATGCCATATCAGTTTTCTAGAGCTCGGGGAATATACTTAGCTCAGTAGTAAGCACACGTATCATGTTCATGTCAGACACTGTAGCTACTGTTTCCTACTTGAACAGACTAGAAGAAACCAAAGCAAGACCAGAATCAGTTCAGTTTTGAGGAACAGACCCTTTGCCTACTAGTGTTGCATATTTTAGGAGTAAAAATATTAAGAAGGTGGACTTGCTTCCGAGTCATGAAATAAGTACTAACTGTGGTTGTTTTTGTGGATTAGAATGATTGCAGCTCCATTTCTAAATCCAATTTTATAGGCTTAAGTTTTTCTACATGGCAAATTAAACTATAATCACTACCGAAGATCATTGCTGACTCTGTGTGGAAATAGCAGTATGCCCTTTCATGTTGTTGAAAGTTGTTTCAGAGATAAGAAAACACCTCAATAATCTGAAAGTATTTTTCAGAGATAAAGCTAAGTGAATATGCCACAGTGATAGATTGACCCTTTTTTGATTATTGTGGTACTTTCTATCTACCAATAAAAATTGTTAACATGATAGTCCTTTCCTATAGAATATTAAGGAAGATTGCTTTTAGCTATTTACTGTATTTTTTTCAAGCATAAAGTTTAGGAAATAAAAACTTAGTTTTCTGAGTGCTGTAATTTAATATGTGCTTTATCCAGAATGTGCCTCTTTAAGTGCTTTTCTTGAAGAAATGTTACTTTGTGATATTTTTGTATAATTTGAGAATATAGATATCTCTTCCCCACCCCCCCCCCCACCCCTAACCCAGTAATCTGGGCCTGGTTTCAGTGCACTGAGAGGAAAAAAATCCTAGTTTTTCTTCTTTTTTGCCTTTTTGAAATGGAGTAGTATGGCATTACCCCCTTGCCTTTTTTTTAAACTCTGGAGAAGGAAGGATTTATTATTGCTTGCAGCACTGGGGAGAACACTGAGGAATCTTTCCCAAAGCAGTGTCTGGCCCTTTTGTTTTTGAATTGGTCTTACATATGCTTGTCCTACTTAAGTTCTTATATGATTTAAACTTGGATCTGTAAATTATTAGCTAGCTCTATGACTTGGGCAGGTTAACTTATCTTTTTGTGCCTTAGTTACCTACCCCTTTTGTAAAATGGGATAATACCTCATAGGGTTGTTTTAAGATTAAATGACTAATAAATGGTGAAGCACATGGAAGAGTTCTTTATATGTGTTGGCTATTATAATTGTTACGAGCAAGGACCTTCTCCCCTACACTATTTGCAGCTCTGCGTTTTTGTAATGTTTTCATAAGCAGTATGACTAACAGAACTCTGTATTAAGGAATTTAATTCTTTATCATAAATAACTATAAATTTGCTACTTATTAAAAATAGAATATCATTTTATTCCCTCAGATTGAGCTTGAAAGATAAGAATTAGTAGAGAGTGAGCCTTTTTTTATGTCTTACAGGTACTCAGATACTACTAAATGTAGGTCATCGTTTGAATTCAATTCTGAGTATACATGCAGTTATGTAGAACAGAAACAGCTTGCATGGGACTGAAAGTGCCGGAAAGATAAAATCCGTAGAGGGTAGCGAACTGCGTCATTTAAACTGAGTGGTGGATCAGTGAAGAATTTTGGGTTGTGAGTTTTCTTTATAACACTCAATTGTTTTGAAATGATTAGCCTTGAAACAAAGTAATTTAAAACTTAGATATGCTAGGAAGTTTCAGATTCCTTTCCACTTAAATGCCTTTCAAGGAAGGAAGTGGGAATTCCCTGGCAGTTCAGTGGTTAAAACTCTGCTTCCACTGCAGGGGGCCCGGGTTCCATCCCTGGTCAGGGGACTAGGATCCTGCAAACCGTGGCGTGCCAGAAGGGGGGGAAAAAAGGAAGCATTTCTCCAGAAATATTTAGCTCCCTGAGTGTTGTATGATTCTTAGCCATTGCTGTGTTGATTATATGATCACTAACAAATATGAGTCTCATGTTATGCTTTAATTTCAGATTTGTGCCATCACTGAGTGAATTTTTAAAATGAGATTGCTCTGTTTCTTGCTAAACTATCATATATATGCTCATTAAATTGACCTTTTCCCCCTGTGTTTGGACTTTTCTGTAATTTTAGGTCACTGGTTTTAGAGCCAGGGGTTAGATTTCTTTATTTTTTACATTTTGGATTATATCTGGAAGATTATTGCTAATTCCTAGATTGTGCCCTTAAGGCAGATTTTTTGAACATTAGGGGCTTCCCCAACCCTTAATTATACTAGTAAAAGGAATAGGGTTTTCATTGGATTTTTGTTTGTTTTTGAGGTCCTTACATTTAATTCACGGAACCAAGATAACTTATAGATAGTGGCAAGTCATTGCTTTTAGTTTATTCAGAAAGATTTCTCGTTACTCATTTTCTGGTGCCTTAAGGGTAGAACATGTGTATTAGGCCTGGCCAGTTTTGTCTCTCTCACTTGTACTGATTGGCATCCTACACAAAGGGCCAGTAGGTATTCTTCACTGGTATTGATACACAGATGACAGGAGAAAGCTGTCAGTTTTCTTCTGGGCTTGTGAAGCTGAGACTGCCTCTAGCGGGAGGCAGGAGGTTTGTCTATAGTGGGAGAGAATGAGGCCAAATGAGTAAAGAGCATGAAATAAAGAGATGGATCTGGTGGCATTGAGACTTTGAGGCCCTACTGCCTGAAGTTCATTCTTTTTGTATCTGTGCACCACCTTAGTATCCTTCTGTGAGCCAGGCAGTTCTGATTTTAAGTTAGCTTGGGTTTCTTTTGCTTAAAATTGAGAGTTCTAATATATCTAATATTAGTCTAGTAATGTTTAAAGATAGTTTGGACTTTAATCTCAGGGTAAATAATTAATATGCATAGGTAAATTCAGTTCATACATAATATTCAGAATCAGTGAAAATAATGAAGTATTTTCAATTTTCAGTGGTCTTTGCTTATAGGGAAAAGTGTCAGGATGGGTATAGAATGGATCAGTATTCTTTTCTAACCGTTTATACCTATACGATGTAGAAGTTTCCTTTAAAGAGATTATCACCATAAGTAGAAGAGCAAAGATAGAAAGTTAGATTATAATCATAATTCACTCATCAGGCATGAATATCCTCTATTGTTTTCTCAAAAAGAGGCTGTGGTAACCGTATAAAAGTGGCAGAAAGAGGGAGGAGAAAAACTGGAAAGTAGAACAGACAAGAGGAATTGAAGAGATGAGCTACGTATGCTAAGAATTAGTGAACAACTAGTATTTGCTGTAGGTTCCATGGATTGCCTACTTCTGGATTAGATGCTAGACTCTTGTGAAATGAATTGGTAATAGAGATGAAGAAAAGTTTTAATTTGTTTTCTTTAGGCTGAGGTTAAGATTGATGTGGTTAATAAGTATTAAGGGCAGCTTTCTTGTCTTGCTTTTAAAATAAGCTGTTGAGGGCTTCCCTGGTGGCGCAGTGGTTGAGAGTCCGCCTGCCGATGTAGGGGACACGGGTTTGTGCCCCGGTCCGGGAAGGTCCCACATGCCGCGGAGCGGCTAGGCCCGTGAGCCATGGCTGCTGAGCCTGCACGTCCAGAGCCTGTGCTCTGCAACGGGAGAGGCCACAACAGTGAGAGGCCCGCATACTGCAAAAAAAAATAAATAAATAAATAAATAAATAAAATAAGCTGTTGATACTATGTTGTCTTGCAAAATCTGGTTCTTTCATTACTTGACCCTAATTGCTTGATTGTAACACATAATGGGAAAATGAAAGGTAAAGTACTCAAAACTTTCAGAATTTTTGTTTTGGAAGCCTTTGAATACTGGGGTTAATGCATAGGCACTTCAGTTAACATGAAGAACTTTAAAATAATCCACTCCCAAAATAAACATGACCACTGGCAAGTATTTGAGGTATCTGTGCTACACCATCCAACTTTTAGCCTAATCTGTTTTAGCTGGCTTGCCCTGAGTAAGTTGAAACTTCCTTTACGGCTTCACTATGGGTTAAATGCAGTTCGTGGAGCTCCATCAAAAGGGTATTAGTTATACAGATTCTCATGGTCATTCCTAAAGCATACATTCTGTGTTTAGATTTACAATAAAATGATCTGTATCCCTAAACATGGTTCCACCAGTTACTAATGATTATGGGGCAAGTCATTAACTTCTTAGAGCCTTACTCTAACTAAGATTTTGGAAAAATACTTGCCTTACCTGGAACATATGTGTATACCTCTGACTTTTTTTGCTGCTAGGTGCGGGGGAAAAAAGCTTCATTGAGGTATAATTTGCACAAAATTTCACTTTTTTTTTTCCTCGTGCCAAGCAGTGTATGGGATCTTAGTTCCCCAACCAGGGATCGAACCCACGCCCCCTGCAGTGAAGCCTGGAGTCTTAACCACTGAACCGCCAGGGAATTCCCCAAATTCACTCATTTTTAACTATGTAGTTTGAGTTTTTAAAATTGTATAAAGTCATATAAATACTCCTATTTCTATCACCCCAAGAAGTTTGGATCACTTTTCTTCCCCAATCCCTGCCTGTGGCAGTTACTGATAACTTTCTATAACCATAGTTTTGCCTTTATTCTAAAATGTCACATAAATGGAATCATACAATACATACTATTTTGTGTCTGCCCTCTTTTTTTTTTTATCAGTTTATTTTTGGCTGGGTTGGGTCTTCGTTGCTGCCCGAAGGCTTTCTCTAGTTGCGACGGGTGGGGGCTGCTCTTCATTGAGGTGCATGGGCTTCTCATCGCGGTGGCTTCTCTTGTTGCGGAGCATGGGCTCTAGGTGCGGGGGCTTCAGTAGTTGTGGCTTGCAGGCTCTAGAGCACAGGTTTGGTAGTTGTGGCGCACGGGCTTAGTTGTGGCGCATGGGCTTAGTTGCTCCGCGGCACGTGGGATCTTCCTGGGCCAGGGCTTGAACCCGTGTGCCCTGCATTGGCAGGCGGATTCTTAACCACTGCGCCACCAGGGAAGCCCTTCTCTGCCCTCTTTGACTTAACATAATGCTTTGAGATTCATTCCTGTTGTTAAAAGTAGTAGTAGGTTGTATTTAATTGTAGTATTCCATTATATGGATATTCCATAGTTTCTTTATTCATTAGTTGATGGATATTTGGGTTTCTAGTTTGTAGCTGTAATGAATAAAGTTCCTTATAAATATATGTATACAGGTCTTTGGGCATTTGTTTTAATTTCTCTCAGTTAAATACCTAGAAGTGGAAATTGGAGTTATGTAGTAAATGTATGTTTATAACTTTATAAGAAACTGCCCAACTGTTTTCCAAAGTGACTATACTGTTTTGTATTCCTACCAGCAGTGTATGAGAATTCCAGGTGTTCCACATCCTTGTTAACCCTTGGTATAGTCAGTCTTTATTTAGCCATTCTTCTGGGTCCGTAGTGATATATTACTGTAGTTTTACTTTGTAATTTCCAGATGATTAACATTGATCATCTTTTCGTGTGCTTATTTGCTAATCATTTATCTTCTTTGAAGTGTTCTTTAAAATCTTTTGCCCAGTTGAAAAATCAGGTTTTTTAAATTGCAAGAGTTCTTTATGTTTTCTGGATATGAGTCCTTTATTACAGGTTTTGCAAATATGTTCTCATAGTTTGTGGGTTTTGCCTTTTCATTTTCTTAACGGTATCTTTCAAAGATTGAAAAATTTAATTTTTATGAAGTCCAAGTTACTGATCTGTTATTTCTCTTATAGTTAATGTTCTTTATATCCTATCTAAGGAATCTTCTGTAAGCCTAAGGTCACTAATATTTTCTTAAATTTTTCTTTTGCAAGTTTGTGGTTTTACATTTAGTTCTGTGAAACACTTCAAGTTAGAGTCTGTTTAATGAATGAGATAAGGGTTGAGGTTTATCATTTTGTATATAGATATCTAAAATTTCCTCTAAGCAATGCTGTAGCTGCATCCCACAACTTGACATACTATGTACTACCATTCAGTTTGAAATATTTTCTAATTTCTCTTGTAATGTCTTTTTTGCTATGGATTATTTGGAAGTATTTTGTTCAGTTAACAGATACTTGGGGTTTTAGTTATCTTATTGTTACTGAATTCTAATTTAATACCATTGTGATCAGAGAACATACTGTATAGGATTTCAGTCTTTTGAATTTGAGGTTTGTTTTGTGGTGAGGCACATGATGGTAAATATTGTATATGTCCTTGAGAAGAATGTGTACCCTGCAGGTAGACATCAGTTATTGGTTGTTAGCATTATTAGTCTTGTATACACTTATATATTGTTTTGTTCTACTTGTTCTATCAGTTACTGAAAGAGGAGTGCTAAAATCTCAAACTACAATTATGGATTCAGTTCTATCAGTTTTTGCCTCATGTTTTTTGAAGTTCTGTTTTTAGGTGCATATATATTTTAGGATTGTTATGTCTTCTCAGTAAACTCACCGTTTTATCATAATGACTTGTCCTACTTTATCTTGGTAATATTTGCTCTTCCCAAGGCAACTTTGACATGAATATGGATAGCTCTTGTAGCTTTCTTAGGACTAGACTGGTATTTGAATGGTGTATCTTTTTCCAACCTTTACTTTCAACCTGTCTTTGTCTTTATATTTACAGTGTGTTTCTTGTAGTTAGCACATAGTTAGAGCTTGATTTTTTAAATTTAGTCTGACAGCCTCTGCCTTTTAATTGGTATCTTTTAAAAAGTCTGTTAACATTTAAGTATTGATATGGTTAGGTTTAAGTCTACCAGCTTGCTCCTTGTTTTCTATTGTGGAGATCCACTCGGACCTCTAGAATTGATATATGGTTATTTTATTTTTTTATTTTTTATTTTTTTGCGGTACGCGGGCCTCTCACTGTTGCGGCCTCTCCCGTTGCGGAGCGCAGGCTCAGCGGCCATGGCTCACGGGCCCAGCCGCTCCGCAGCATGTGGGATCTTCCCGGACCGGGGCACGAATCCGTATCCCCTGCATCGGCAGGTGGACTCTCAACCACTGCGCCACCAGGGAAGCCCGATATATGATTATTTTAAACTAAAGGCATTTGATATTCAACAATTCAGAAAGAAGCCTTCCTGGAGCTTCCCTTTTCTCAAAGCAGAAACTTCTGGAGTGAGGTTCCCATAAATCCCCTCTCCAGAGAAATTTATGGCCATTAAGAAAAAATGGATAAGACCACTTACACCTGCATAAACATTATGACAAACTTTCTTCTGTTTATTCCTCTAGAAATCCATTTGTTGTTCCCCATAGAAGCCTTTTCATCTCCTACCTTTTCTATTAAATTAGGTATATAAGCCTCCATCTTTAGCTGTTTAAAGAGCCACTTCTTTTGTGCATTTTTCATATGCATATGAATAAACCTAGTTTTTTCCCCTTGTTAATCTGTGAGTTTTGAGTTTAATTTGCTGGCCTCCAGTATGAAACTTAAGAGTAGAGGAAGTTTTTCCTCCTTGACACTATTCACCCCATCTATTCTTTATTTTTATTGCCATTTTTTGGGTTAAGTATTTTGTAGTATTTAACTTATCTCTTATTTTAGTGTATTAACTGTGCTTATTTTTCTTCCTAGCTAGGGTTTACAATAAGCCCCTTTAACTTACCACAGTCTACCTTTAAATAATGTTATACCATTTGATGTATAATATGAGAGTCCTCTGGTAGTGTACCTCCATTTTCCCTTCCTTCTGTCCTTTGTGTTATTGTCATACATTTAACTTCTAGATACGTTATAAAACCCATAATTCACTGTTATATTTGCTTTAAAGAGTCAACTGTTTTTTTAAAGAAGAAAAGATAATTTATACTTATCCGAATTCCTCAAAATTTGTTTTTATTTAAAGCTTTGTTAGGGTGGGCCAAGAGAAGTCTTTGCCCTAGGGCTAGTTTAGCTCTGCCTGTAAGGTTTCAACTGAATGCTGGAGTATTTAGTAAGATCTCTTCACTCTGGTTGAGGTTGGTTAGAACCCCACATCTGTGTAAAATAAACTCCAGTACTTGTTCCCACGTAGTTGTTTATTACCCAGTGATTCTTCTTTGCCCAACCTCGTGGAATCTCATTCTATGCATGTACAGCTTAGTTCAGTAAAGACAGAAGCTCAGTGAATATAGCCAGTATCTTTTTGTTTGTTTGTTTGTGGTACGCAGCCCTCTCACTGTTGTGGCCTCTTCCGTTGCAGAGCAACAGGCTCTGGACGCGCAGGCTCAGGGCTCACGGGCCTAGCCGCTCTGCGGCACGTGGGATCTTCCCGGACCGGGGCACGAACCCGTGTCCCCTGCATCGGCAGGCAGACTCTCAACCACTGCGCCACCAGGGAAGCCCGCCAGTATTTTATAATAATTTTATATGGAGTATAATGTATGAAAATATTGAATCACTATGTTGTACACCTGAAATTAATATAATGTATAGTCAACTGTATTAAAAAAGAAAAAAGGATACCTCAAGTTACAGCTGTCTTAGACTTTTGAAACTCATAATTGAGTTTCTGATTGGGTTTCTACTGTGCTTGGATTTCCGCTTTTTGGCCAGGGTGTGCAAAGTACTTTGAGGCAAAAAGCTTGGGCAGTCAGAGGTCTGAGGTAGTTTATTTCCCTTCTCTCAGGGATTGAAGTTCTGTGCTGTCTGTTGTCGATCGTCCAAGAATTTTGGTTTATATATTTTGTCCCCTCTTCTAGTTGGTTATGGTGGGAGGGCTAGTCCCAAACCATTTACTCCATCATGACGAGACTAATATTTTAGAAATGCAAGATTCTGCATAATAAATGTTCTTACAGCCTTTAAATAATATATTGCATTTTGCAGGCAATTTTTTGCAGCAGCTTTCCTGGCTTAGCCAGTATCCATGTTGTAATTACGCATTAAAGAATTTTATGTAAATTAAGAAATGTTTGGCCTTTATAATAAGATTGTAAATAGTACCCTGGATCTACCAATTGCCTCCTAATGCCTACAGTTGATAGCTGGAACTGTCTCATTGGCCACTGCAACCACAGTAGTTTGAGCTTTGAGGTATAATGTCACTAATGAATGACAGTTTATTCTGTTCTTGTTTTATAATATCCCAACACCTTTAGAAAGGATTTTGTATTGGCTTCCATCAGCTGGTATTCATAAGAATATGGAAATAACTCAAACAAGAGGACTAGCCTCTTAAAAACCCACTTTAATGTTAGAGGAGGAAAGGTGATTCTAAGTGACTGTTTTTTCACATGAAGGCGGCATTACATTTTCATATTTATTGCTTAAGGAAAAAATTATGTGGCCAAAGGTTATCTCTTATAGTTTGGTCATTATCTAGGACTGCGGACTTCAGTTTTGTTTTCTTAGTAATATTATTTTCTACTCCCTCCTCATCTAAGAGAAGACCCTTCATATAAGATTTAAAAAATCATACTGGGATTTGCATTAAAAGTTGCATTGTATACCTAGTAGACTTTATAGTCATAATGTGTAATTTTCACCTACTAAATAGGGCCATCTTTGTTCACCAGAACCTTTATTTCACTGGAACAAGTCTTTGTGCCAGTTTTGGCACCACTCAAGGAATAGTGGCAGCCTTTAAATATTGACAAAAGATGTCAAATAATTTCCTGTCACTTTATGGTCGTTATTACTACTGGGTAAAAGATAGAAAGTTATAAAAATATTGTGCATTTATTTAATACATGTTTTTGCTTTCCTTTTACAGTTTTTAAAGTCTTGGTAAAAAGTCATTTTTTGGGTAAATTGACATACTGTGTCTATGATATATATGGATAGTAAGATCCTCGTGTAGCTTGAAGACAGCTCATGGAGTAAATAATATTTGCTAACAATTAAATGGGATTTGAATAACTGGCAAGGGATCATTTGATACAGGGAGGTTGCTTATTTATCTTGAAATTGTATAATACTTTTTCTCATCTGAAATCATCAAATGTCTTGTGTGGCTAATGCAGACAGTTTAAGTGTTTAATTTAGCAAAGATTAGTAACTGCTGGTGTTATCTGGCTTGAGATGACCTTGAAGGAAGTGTTGGGAGCATGATCTGTACTGGGCTGTTGAGAACTTTCTTTAGAGATACATACATAGTTCTTTCTTACACTGATCTCCCAGTGTATGCCAGAATAAGGTCTTACTTCTTGATGTATTGAAAAATAAGTCCGTGATGTTAAGCAAGCATCTTTAAATTGGTCATATAATTTAAAATAACTTCCATGTAGTCTAGTTAATTTTGAACTTTAAGTTTTGCATTTTGGTAGCAGATAGGAGCTCTCTGAAGCATTTTCTCTGCCTTGAAACATCTTCCTGTTTATTATCTTTGCCTATTTCCTTTACAGGATTTGGCTTAGGTTTATTAATATAATAAATATTTACGAAGTGCCACCTATTTACTAGACACTGTTATGCGCTAGGCCTGTGGATGCAGTGGGGAACAAGATTACTTGGTGTCTGACCTCATTCAGTTTGTAGCCTGTAAAGGAAAAGGAATAGGAGTTGGGGAATTACTTATGTGTATGTCTTTTTTTTTTTTTTTTTTTTAAATAAAATGGGCAAACTGTGCTGAATGGGTAAGGTAGTCTTCTGCTTTGTTTTGGTACACTGGGAGTTTCACCAGAATCTGTCTCAATCAACTGTTAATTTAAAGGGACTATATCATGTCATATGTTAAGAGTAAAGCGAACTTTACCTAAAATGATGCTATTGGTTGTGGATTCTAAAAGGTAGAGGTACACAATATTATTTGCTTTTAAGAATACAAAGAAAGGATTGTCAGTTTGTACAGTTTTCTTATTTCTTTCCTTCCCACAGGAGACATTTTAGTATCAGCCTAAAATCTAAAATTATAGCTCTTAAAGTTTTGGGGAAATGTATCGTACGACTACATAGTTTTGCTAGTAGTCACTGGGTGATTAAGTTTTCCTCATTTTATGCTTCCTGTCCTTTTTCTTTTCTAGGAGGGAAAACAGTTTTCTCTAGGTCCCACCTCTTCCCAATTCTTGTAGCATGGCACATTTTTATTCTTTATACCAAAAGTGTACATATTTAAGAGTGAATGATACTCTGTCATGCCATGGATTTCTCACTGACACGTTTGGTGAAGGGGTTTAAACTGCCCAATTTTATGTACGTTGACAGCAAAAGCTAGCCAAGAAAGGAGGAAGGGAAGTTTTTATCAAGAGGTTAATAAAATTATTGTTGTAAAACAGTGATATATGCCCAGTAAGAAATTTGGCTCTTGGAATATAATAAGTGTTTCTGGATTACTAATTTATATTGATGTTTGGACATGTTTCCAATTCTGGTTTTAATCTGTAGGAAATATTTTTCTAGATTAAACTCAACCCAGTATAATTATGTTTATAATTTATTTTAGATATTTAACTTTATTAGGCTACTGATTGATAACATTATGTGTGCATTTTATTTCACCTGTGCTTTTCTTATTCTTAAGATTTAGGTAATTTGCTTTAAAAAAAAATTAGATAACTCGGGAGAGAGGGATGGACTGGAAGTTTGGGGTTAGTAGATGCGAACTATTATATTTAGAATGGATAAACAACAAGGTCCTACTGTATAGCGCAGGGAACTATTTCCAGTCTCCTGGGATAAACTAATGGAAAAGAATATATATACGTGTATAACTGAGTCACTTTGCTGTACAGCAGAAATTAGCACAACATTGTAAATCAACTATGCTCAATAAAAACACTCAAAAAAATCAAATGCATGAGAACTCTAAAAAAATTAGACAACTCAGGAATTCACTAGTTATTCCTTATTTAAAATATTATTAGATCACATATTATGCAAATTGACTCATTTCTGCTAATTAAATCATCTGTAATAGGCTAGAGAAAAGAACATTTTGTTGGAGTCTTACTATGTAAAACTAAGCCATCAGTAAATTCATGGCTAAGATTAAGACTTTAGGAATACAAGGTTCTTAAGTTGAAGTCTGAATATGGGCATTTAGTAAACAGTATTCTTGCTAATTTGTCTATTCAGTTTTGGTTCCTACTAGTATTTAGAATATTTGAATGTTGTGTTATATTCATTTGGATATTTATTTTTGCATCTACATAACAAAAAGGAAGTGGTTGGTATTTAAACTTTTTGAATGGTAGGAAAAGAATCTTAGAGGCAAAGGAAATCATTTCAAGACCAGTGTTGTACACCTATTATGAACAAAGATTTTTTTTAACCTTATGTATAAATAATTCTCTAGCATAGAGATTGTTCAAGCTTTGATATAAGGCACAGATAGTAACTGCATTTGGCCTAAAGATTGATGCTGACCAAAAGTTAAACCTTGTGGGTTTTGCTTCTTCTAATTTTTTTTTGCCTTTTGATATTCTTTGAAAATATATGAATGACTACTTAATTTCTTCAGCTTTTACTAAATTTTGTTTAAAGACTTAAAAAAGCTTACAAGTTTAACATGTCAGAGTTAAAACAAAAACTCCACAAGGTTTTGTGTGTGGATTTTTTTGCTGGGGTGGGGGTGGGTGGGTTGTCCTCTTGTAATGCTACAATAAGTTAATGAACATCCTGTTAATATTTGGGGGAATTTCTTTTATGGGAGCTTAGGATTTTTTTAACATATTTTAATTCATAGTTCATTTATTTTCTGAAATTCTTATTTCACTTTACTACTTTTACTATATATGTGCATATATATAATTTTATTGTGGTAAAATACACATAACATGAAATTTACCATTATAGATGTACCGTTCTGTGACATTTAGTACAATCACATTGTTGTGCAACTATCACCTGTATCCATTTCCAGAACTTTTTCATCTTCCTCAGCTGAAACTCCACCCATTAAATACAAACTTCTCATTCATCTCTCTCTTCAGTCCCTAGCAACCACCATTCTGCTTTTTATCTTCCTGAATTTGACTACCTTAAGTACCCCATAAGTGGAATCATACAATATTTGTTCTTTTGTGACTGGCTTATTTCACTTAGCATAAAATCATTGGTTTATCCATGTGGTAGCATATGTGAGAATTTCCTTCCTTTTAAAGGCTGAATAGTACTTCACTGTACATATATAGTACATTTTGTTTATCCATTCATCCATCTGTGGATACGTAGGTTGCTTCCACCTTTTGGCTATTGTGAATAATTCTGCTATGGACATGGGTATACAAATACCTGTTCAAGTCCCTGCTTTTACTTCTTTTGCGTATGTACCCAGAGGTAGAATTGCTGGATCATATGATAATTTTATGTTTAGTTTTTTGAGGAATTGCCATACTGTTTTCCACAGTGGCTGCACCATTTTACATGCCCACCAGCAATGCACAATTTCTACACATCCTAATACTTCATTAATTTCTTTTTTTGTTTTAAACAATAGCTATTTTAATGGGTGTGAAGTAGTATCTCATTGTGGATTTGATTTGCATTTCCCTAATGACTAGTGATGTTGAGCATCTTTTCTTGTGCTTACTGGCCCTTTGTATGTCTTCTTTGGTTTGGAACAAAGTCTAAGTCTTTAGTAGCCACAAAATACCTTAGAATGGGTGCCTTAAACAACAAAAATTTATGTTCCCACAGTTCTGGAAGCTGCTAAGTCCTAGATCACGGTTATAGTAGGGTTCAGTTTTTGGTGAGGGCTCTCTTGTTTTTAGAAGAGCACTTTGTCTTCATATGGCCTTTCCTCTGAGACATATGAAGGATGGAGGGAGCTCTCTGGTGTCTTTCTTATGAGGATGTTAACCCTATTGGATCAGAGCCCCACCCACCCCTTATGACTTCATTTAATCTTATTTGCTTTTGTAAAGATTCTTTCTCCAAATACAGTCACTTTGGGGATTAGGCTTCCACATTTTAATTTTGAGGGGACACAGACATTCAGTCCATAACAAAGTATTTTGCCCATTAGAAATTATTTTTGGTTGTTGAATGTAGGAGTTAAAAAATACATATGTATATGTACACGCAGACTAGATATGAATCCCTTATCACAAATGTTATTTGCAAATATTTTGTCTCATTCTGTGGGCTGCCTTTGTACTCTTTGCATCAAAGGACATTATCAACAAACGATTTTCATTTTGATCAAGTGCACTTTGTTAATTTTTTTACTTGTTGCCTGTGCCTTTGATGTTACATCCAGGAAATCATTGCCAAATGCAATGTCATAAAAATTTCTTCCTGTGTTTTCTTCTAAGAGTTTTATGGTTTTAGCTCTTTGATCCATTTTGAGTTAAATTTTGTATATGGTATAAGAAAAGGGTCCAGCTTTATTCCTTTGTATGTGAATATCCAGTTTTCCCAGGACCATTTGTTGAAAAGGCTGGGTTTCCTGTTGAATGGTCTTGGTACCTTATGTGCCCCATATATGCAAGGTTTTATTTCTGAGTTCTCTGTTCTAGTCCATTGGTCTTTATGCTAGCACCACACTGTTTCGATTACCATAACTTGGTAGTAAATTTTGAAATCAGGAAGTGTGAGTGTTCCAGGAAGTGTGAGTTTTCCAGTGTTGTTCATTTTTTTTCCAAGCTTGTTTTGTCTGTTCATGGTACTCTGAAATTCCACATGAGTTTTAAGATGAATTTTCCTATTTCTGCAAAAAACATCATTGGGATTTTGATAGAGATTGAATTGAATCTGTAGATCACTTTAGGTAGTATTGACATCTTCACAGCGTTCAGCATTCCAATCCATGAACACACGGTATCTTTCATTTATTTGTGTTGTCTTTAATTTCTTTTAGCCCTGTTTTTGTAGTTTTTAGTGTACACGTGTTTTGCTTCCTTGGTTACATTTATTCCTAAGTATTCTTTTTGATGCTATTGTATGTAGAATTGTTTTTTTAATTTCATCTTTGGGTTGTTCATTGTTAAGTATTCTATATTTTTGCAAATTTATTTATTTATTTTTGGCTGCGTTGGGTGTTCGTCGCTGCATGCAGGCTTTCTCTAGTTGCAGCGAGCGGGAGCTTCTCTTCCCTGCAGTGCGCGGGCTTCTCATTGCGGTGGTTTCTCGATGGGGAACTTGAGCTCTAGGCGCACGGGCTTCAGTTGTTGTGGCACGCGGGGTCTAGAGTGCAGGCTCAGTAGTTGTGGCACACGGGCTTAGTTGCTCTGCGGCATGTGGGGTCTTCCTGGACCAGGGATCAAACCCATATCCCCTGCATTGGCAGGCGGATTCTCAACCACCGCACCACCAGGGAAGTCTCTGTATTTTATTTTTGTGTCTTGGACCAAGAATATAAATTTCTAGCTTTCCTAGCTGGTAACTAACTTGGTTATCCATACTGATGTTCATAATTGATTTGGTAGTCTTAACAGTTTTTAAAAATGTTTGGATGAGGGGTTCCCTGGTGGTGCAGTGGTTTAGAATCCGCCTGCCAATGCAGGGGACATGGGTTCGATTCCTGGTCCAGGGAGATCCCACATGTCATGGAACAACTAAGCCCATGCGCCACAACTACTGAGCCTGAGTTCTAGAGCCCGTGAGCCACAACTACTGAGCCCGCGTGCCACAACTACTGAAGCCCGCGCACCTAGAGCCCGTGCTCCGCAACAAGAGAAGCCACCGCAATGCGAAGCCCGCCCACTGCAATGAAGAGTAGCCCCCAGCTCATCGCAACTAGAGAAAGCTCGCACGCAACAACGAAGACACAGCACAGCCAAAAGTAAATAAACAGAGTAAATTAAGAAAAAATGTTTGGATGAAATAATTTGGAAAGCATGTTTTTCCTTAATTTCTTTTGATGCCAGTAGTAATTTGTGTGCCCTTTGTTCTGAATATTAGGGTAGTAGCTTGGGAGTGGCCTGAGCCTTGGAGATAAAGTGATTAAAATTAAGAGTAATTGTAGTGAATAATTCCAGACACATCTTAAAGGGTAAATCTTGTGATGGTTAGTTTTGTATGCTAACTTGACTGGGCCCAGGGGTGCCCAGATTAAACATTTTTTCTGGGTGTATCTGTGAGGGTGTTTCTGTATACGGTTAGTGTTTGAATAGGTGGACTTAGTAGATTTCCCTACCCCCCACCCCCAGTGTGAGTGGGCATCATCTAGTCCTTTGAGGGCCTAACTAGAACAAAAAGGTGGAGGAAGAAGGAATTTGCCTGTTTTTGCTGCCTGCCTGTCTGCATGAGCTGGGACATTGGTTTTCTGCCCTTGTACTGGGATTTACACCATCAGCTCCCCTGGTTCTCTGGCCTTTGGACTTGTATTGAAATTATACTGCTGGCTTTCTTGGGTCTCCAACTTGCAGATGGCAGATCATGGGACTTCTCATCTGCTTTAATCCTGTGAACTAATACCTCATAATAAATCTCTTCATATATGTAATTTATTGGTTCTGTTTCTCTGGAGAACTCCAGCTAGTACAAATCCCATTTTTTAAAAAGGTAACTAGGGAGTAAGAGTGGAAACATATTATGTTCCTTTTTGATTTCCTTTTTTTTTTCTAAATGACAGCTTTGTTTAGATGTAATTCACATACCGTAAAATTCACCCTTTTAAAGTGTACAGTTCAGTAAATTTTAGTGTATTCATGGAGTTCTGTGGTTATCATCACTAATTTAAAAACGTTTTCAGCACCTCCAAAAGATACCTCGTACCCTTTAGCAGTTCCTCTCCTTTCCCACCTCTTTTCAGTTGCTGGCAAGTACTAGTTGACTTTGTTTCTGTGAATTTGCTTATTCTGGATATTGTATATAAATGGATTCATATGTGGCCTTTGTGTTCTGCTACTTTCACTCAGAGTAATGTTTTTAAGGTTCATCCATGTTGTAGCATGTATTAGTACTGTATTCCTTTTCATGCCTGAATAATATTCTATTGTGTGGATAATACATTTTGTTTATCCATTCATCCATCAATGGACGTTGGGTTGTTTGTACTTTTTCACTATTACGAATACTGCTATTATGAACATTTATGTGTAGGTTTTTGTGTGGACACATATTTTCAGTTCTTTAGGGTATGCTCCTAGGAGTGAAATTGCTGAGTCATGTAGTAACTATAGGTTTAGCTTTTTAAAGAACTGCCAGACTGTTTTGAACAGTGACTGTACCATTTCACATTTGTACCATCAGTATTTTAGGGTTCCAGTATCACCACATCCTTAAAAATACTTATTGTTACCTGTCTAGCCATCCTTAGGGGGTTGGAAATGGTATATATTGTGGTTTTGATTTGCATTTTTCTAATGACTAGTGATGCTGAGCATCTTTTCATGTGCTCATTGGCCATTTGTGTATCTTCTTTGGAGAAATGTTTATTCAGATCATTTGCCCATTTTAAAGTTTATTATTTTTAAAATTGTTGAGCAGCATTCTTTATATATTCTGGATACAAGTTCCTAATCAGATATATAATTTGCAAAAATTTTCTCCCATTCTGTCGATTGTCTTTTCTCTTTCTTGATGGTGTTCTTTGAAGTACAAATATGCTTAATTTTTTTTTTTTTTTTTTGCGGTACGCGGGCCTCTCACCGCTGCGGCCTCTCCTGCTGTGAAGCAACAGGCTCCGGATGCGCAGGCCCAGTGACCACGGCTCACGGGCACAGCCACTCCGCGGCACGTGGGATCCTCCCGGACTGGGACACGAACCCGCGTCCCCCGCATCGGCAGGCGGACTCCCAACCACTGCGCCACCAGGGAAGCCCCCAAATATGCTTAATTTTGATAAAATCCCATTTACCTTTTTTTTTTCCTTTGGTTACGTATGGCATTGGTTTTTTATCGAAGAAGCCGTTGCATAATGCAAAATCATGAGGGTTTTACTCCTTAGTTGTAGAAGTCTGATAGCTTTATTTCTGACATTTAGTCTGTGATCAATTTTGAGTTAATTTTTGCATATGGTTGTGAGGTAGTGTTCCAGCTCGATTCTTTTGTACGTGGATATTCAGTTGTCCTACCACCATTTGTTGAAAACAGTCTTCTTTCCCGATTGATATGTTAAGGCATCTTTGTCAAAAAATCAGTTGACCGTATGTGTCTGGGTTTATTTGTGGACCTGTATTTCTGTGACATTGATTTACATGTTTATCCTTAAGTTAGTGCCACATTGTCTTGATTACTCTTGCTTTGTAGTAAGTCTTGAAATTGAAAAGTGTGAGTCCTTCAACTTTTATTCCTTTTTTCAAGATTATTTTAGTTATTCTGGGTCCCTGGCATTTCCTTCTAAGTGTTAGGATCAGCTTGTTACTGTATGCAGAAAAACCAACTGAGGGGCTTCTCAGGTGGCGCAGTGGTTGAGGGTCCGCCTGCCGATGCAGGGGACACGAGTTCGTGCCCCGGTACGGGAAGATCCCACATGCTGCGGAGCAGCTGGGCCTGTGAGCCATGGCCGCTGAGCCTGTGCGTCCGGAGCCTGTGCTCCGCAACGGGAGAGGCCACAACAGTGAGAGGCCCGCATACTGCAAAAAAAAGAAAAAAGAAAAAAAGCCAACTTATATTTTTAGAGGGATTTCATTGAATCTGTAGATCAGTGTGTGAGTAGTAGTGCCATCTTAACAAATTAAATCTTTAGATCCATGAACATGGTGGGATGTCTTTTTATTTGCTTAGGTCATCTTTAATGTCTTTCAAAGGTGTTTTGTAGTTTTGAAGTTATTTGTCCTAAATTCTTTTTTTCATTTTCTGTTCTAGATTTTGAAGTGTATTAAAGGGTAAAGTTCATCCTTAGTGGTGGTAGTTTATTAGAAAGAAAATTTGAGTATCGCTGTATTTTCCAAAGCAGCATGCGATATGATGCGTGCGGTAGGCAACAGCAACACGTGTGAAATGATAGTGATATTTTTCAGATGAGATCATTTAAGGGGTGAAACGTATTAATTTCTTGTTTGCACCAGTGCCTTCCAAAATAAGATTTCAGTACTCAATATTAAAACATTAACGATAAGGCTAAAATTACCTTAACCATGTTTTTCAATACTGTTTTTTTCTCATTGTCTCTACACATAAACCGCTGTAATTAGTTTTGGTTTTTTCTTCCAGGCTTTTTCCTTCATGCCTTTGTGTATATATGTACCCCTAAATAATATATATACCATTCTTTTTTTTCAATTTTATCTTAAATTTTGTAATTTTTATGGTAGACAATAATCATTTGCCCATTTGAGGCCAATAGTCTTGATTAAAAAATCACAGAGTTGTATAAATGTTCTCTTCTTTCTCAAAAACCATGTTCATTTTCTCTTCATGAAACAGGGCTGCCTGGAAAGCCTTGAACCACAGTGTAACCCACAGAGCTTAACTTTGGCTCATCAAAGCAGTGTCACAGCTGTTCCAAGAGGAGGCATTTCTTCTCTGGAAGTATGAAGCCAGTGATTAGTATACACAAATCAGCTTTTGCCACCACTGTCATTGGCTGAGGACAGCAGTAGGTTCATATGAAATCATTATTTTTGTTAGAAAGTGATGGAGTGAGCATAATTCCTAGTAAATTTCATGCTTTTTCTGCCAGAATACTGAGGTGAATGACCTTGAAGTCCAGTTTCTTCATAAGCATCTTTATCCAGTGATGATAATAATTTCCCTGGGAATTGGGGTTCTCCTCTGCTCTCAGCAGATACTGGGCAAACCAAGTAACCTCACTGATGCCTCAGCTTCCGTATCTTGCTCTTGAAAGATTCACAGGCACAAGAAGGAACCAAGCGGTGGGCAGAGGGGGTAGGGAGGAGGCACAAGTCCAGACTCAATTTCTTCCCTCATTTCATAATATATTGTACATTTCTCTCTATATCTTACATTTTCCTCAGTAATATGTCTTAGAGACATTTGCTTAAATATTATATAACATTACTTAATATGAACATTGCTTTGTTTTTATTACCTGTTGCAGTGAAGATTTTTCTTACATTTCTCTCAGTGCACATGTGACTACTTCTCTGAAGTATACCAAGAGAAATAGAGTTGCTACAGGTATGATATGCATACCTGTAGTTTTAACACACTGCCAAAATGCTCTTCAAAGTAGCTATAATAATTTTACTTCTACCAAAAGTGTATGCAAGTAGTCATTTTCTATGCACATTCCAGTATTTGAAATTAAACAGTATCTTTTTGCCAATCTTATAGATGGAAAATAGTTATTGTCATTGTTTTCATTTGTATTTTTCTGATTATTTGAGGTTGACCATACTTTCATATGTATGTTGAACATTTGCATTTCTTCTGTGATTTCCCATTATCGTTTGTCTGATTTTTTCAGTTGGGATTTTTTTCCTCTCTCATGGCTTATAGGAGGTTTTTAAAAGAATATGCTCAATTCCTTTCAGATTATTGCAATCTGATCTTCCTTTTACCATAGATTAGTTTTACAGAATTTAATATAAATGGTCATTCCCAGACTTTTTTTTTTTTTTTTTTTTTTTTTTGCGGTACGCGGGCCTCTCACTGTTGTGGCCTCTCCTGCTGCGGAGCACAGGCTCTGGACGCGCAGGCTCAGCGGCCATGGCTCACGGGCCCAGCCGCTCTGCGGCATGTGGGATCTTCCTGGACCGAGGCACGAACCCGCGTCCCCTACATCGGCAGGCGGACTCCCAACCACTGCGCCACCAGGGAACCCCTCCCAGACCTTTTATGTGGACTTCTGAGCTTATGATTATATTCAGTTTGGTATTAAGAAAGGGAACTTAAAAAATTGAGTTGTTGGCTAAAAAATTTTGAATTAGAGTTGAGTGGTTTCCAAATAGTGACTTGGGAACTTTCCTTCACTGTTTAATTAAAGAAAAAAATTTTGTTTTAAATTCTGTAGTGGAAACACTGACACAACAAGGTTAACAGCACTCGAATCTCTGAAATGAGATATAGCCCAGTGGAAGGAAGATAGCAGTAGCTGATCTACCCCTATCTGTTTCCGTACTTGCCTCTTAAATGTTAGTTTCATGGTACTCTTTACCATTACATACATTGATTTTGGTTTATATTGTCTTGTACATGCAGACCTTGTTTTGATAAAGGACAACATCCAGAGTGATAGTGTTTTAGTTTTTGCCAAAGCTATATTAAAAAATAATAATTTTTATTCCCATAGTCCCCCCAAAAGGGGGAAAAAACCTCCAAGTTTATTTTTTTAAGCAGACTAAGTTAGTAGAGGGGAGGATGTCTAACCTGATTTCTAGCCTTTTTGTAACACAGTTAATGTTACAGATTCATCAAGATTTCATGTTATTTGGTGGGAACTCCTGACAGCCAGCTCTTCTTTCTTCCTTGCTTGTGCCTTGATCTCATTGCACACCTTCTGCTTAAAGTTCTGCAGTGGTTATTCTTTTAAAAAATACCCATCTCAGAGCTCCACTCATGTTAACCAAGATTACAGGGACTGGTTAATAAATCTGAATGCCCGTGCAATATATGTCAGTCTGTTGCATTGTAGGTTTGTATTTAAGCTGAGAACTTCTCTGTTCTCTGAAAGCACTTCTTGTTTTAATTAAAAAAAAATTGAGATATGATATACATATAATAAAGTGTAGTAACCTTAAAGTTTGACAACTTTTTAACCTATGTAATTATACCCAGATTAAGATGAACATTTACAGCTCTCCTCCATTAAGACTCCCTCCCACCCTTTCCCAGTCAATATGTACCCTAAAGAGATAATCACAATTTTGACTTCTGTTACTGTAGTGCCTTTGCTTTTGTGTTTAGTTCCATGGTAACAGTTCTTTTTAAAATGTTCCTTTTTTTGGTTATGAATTTAATAGAACACTGGAGTGGCATACCTAGCCTATTAGTAAAGTTATAATCAGAGATTGCTTGGAAGGCATGGAAGTAAGCAAGGTGAATTGTATGATGCAGATGATTAATAGTATCATTCTAAGGTAGTCTTATGCAGCCTTCCTCATGGACAATATATTTTACAACCTCCTTTTTCATTTCGATTTTTTTTATAATAAGGAAAATAAAGAATGATGAATATTCATGTACTTACAGACTAATTTAACAATATTAATCTGTCATATTTATGTCAGACTTAACAAATTTTTTGCTTTGATATTATTTCAAATTTAATAAAATCCACAGAAGCAATATGAGGAATTTACCAATGCCCTTCACCAATTGTTTATATTTTGTTTCATATGCTTTATAATTCTCCATTTTTTTTAACCATTTGAGGGTAAGCTGGAGGCACTGTGCCCCTATGTGTCTTTAGAGTTTATTTCTTAAGAATAGGGTAAGGAACATTCTCTTGTATAACCACAGAGCAATCCTTTATGGGTTCTTATAGTTTAATTTTGAGGATAATTTTATATCTGAGTTCTTGGATACACCTCTTAGTTGGCAAAATATTCACGTTTCCTCAGGTTCCTATATCATCAGAATTTTTAGTGTGTGTATATATATATATATATATATATATATTTTTTTTTTTTTTTTTTTTTGGCAGTACGCGGGCCTCTCACTGTTGTGGCCTCTCCCATTGCGGAGCACAGGCTCCGGACGCGCAGGCTCAGCGGCCATGGCTCACGGGCCCAGCCGCTTTGCGGCATGTGGGATCTTCCCGGACCGGGGCACGAACCCGTGTCCCCTGCATCGGCAGGTGGACTCTCAACCACTGCGCCACCAGGGAAGCCCAGTCTATTTTTAAGTTTCTTAAAACGAAACGCAGTTGTTGTTTGTTTTGCTGTTGGTCAAGACATTTTGACATTTGAGAATTAAAATACATCTTGCTGACTTCCGCTTGTATTTCATTGTGTTGTTGTCACCAGGTATACTGTATTCCAGTATCTTCACATAATTTTTGAACCGAGAGGTGCTAATCAGACTTTAGTCTGTCAATGTCCATTGCACATTCATACCATAAAGTATCAAAGATGATACTATAAACCCAACAGAGCATTTTTTGTTTTCCCTTATCACCACCTCCCACAGAGTTGATGTACTTAACGCTTGTCTGAGCCACATTTATTCTCCTCCTTGTTCTCTTTATATAATAGTACACACTTTTAGGGCAGTTGATTTGTGGATAAAGACATTTCTGTTGTGTATAAGATTTATGGAAGTGAGTAAATTTGCTTGTGAAAATTAAGCTCTGGACACTATAGGTCTTGGCATACATCTAACCAACTGAGCAACTGTCCGTGTTGGAGTACTTGAAGGTGGTGGTTTCCCTCATGCCCTGTTTGGATAGTCTGGATAATTTTTCATTTATACATGTAACGTCTGGAATTTTCTCTTGTTTTATTTGCATGTTAAAATTTATAATATAATTTTTTCCTTAGTACCTAAGTTTCAGTATTTTATTATACATTGTTATATTGGTAGAATTTGAAAAATCCTATCATTGTTTTAGGGGAAAACTCAATTTGGGTGATCATTCACATCATGGTGAGGTGTCTACTCTGGTATTTTAGAATCTAGAAATGTACTAGCTCTTTGACCTTGGGCAAATTACTTAATCTTTGGGAGACTTGGAGTACTCTCTCTGAAATAGGGATGAGCAACCTATGAAGATTAAATGGGATAATGTATGAAAAGTACATTGACACATAGTTCAGTAAATACTTGCTCTTAAATATGAAGATAATGGTGTTTATTCGGAGTTTGGTTTTGTTTAACAAAATAATAAAATATCCCTTTAGACTAGTTTTACTAAGCCTATATTATCCTATTATAGTGTTAAAACAGAGCTCTGGGGACTTACCTGGTGGTCCAGTGGCTAAGCCTCCGCGCTCCCCATGCAGGGGCCCTGGATTCGATCCCTGGCCAGGGAACTAGATCCCACAACTAAAAGATCCTGCACGTGGCAATGAAGATCCCTCGTGCTGCAACTAAGACCCGGAGCAGCCAAATAAATAAATAATAAAATAAATAAATATTTTTTTAAAAAAGAGCTCTGTATGCAGTATTTTAACTGTGGTTCTCTTGTGAACTGCGTAATGGATACTTCTGTATTGAAGACCTTTTAAGAGTTTTTTATGTATGTTAATTTATTCTCCAGTAATTCATTAGTTTGGTCAGGGGAGGTAATTAAATTTTTTTGAGAGCTCAGGAACGATAACCAGAGTGTGTGGTGTAACTAGTTATTGATACATATCAGGGCATTAGTGATAAAGCTACCATGTATGTGATTACTAAGTGCCAGGTACACTTCTAATTGCTTCTGTATATTAGATCATTTAATCCTTAATACTCTGATACATTGTTGCCATCAGAAGCTTTGTTAATGAAGAGTGACCTGTTGAAGATTACAGAACTAGTAACTGCCTGAATTAGGTTTTGAGGCAAGGTCAGGCTGACTCTAAAGCTGTGCAAGAATGCCTAAAAACTAACACTGTAATGCTAGTGTATGTTTTAAATTCTATTTATTTGTTTATTTATTTATGGTTGTGTTGGGTCTTTGTTGCTGTGTGCAGGCTTTCTCTAGTTGTGGCGAGCGGCGCTACTCTTCGGTGCGGTGTGCGGGCTTCTCATTGCGGTGGCTTCAGTAGTTGTGGCTCATGGGCTCTAGAGCACAGGCTCAGTAGTTGTGGTGCATGGGCTTAGTTGCTCGCGGCATGTGGGATCTTCGCGGACCAGGGCTCAAACCTGTGTCGCCTGCAATGGCAGGCGGATTCTTCACCACTGCGCCACTAGGGAAGTCCCTGTTTTTAATTCGTAAACATTAACATTCCCCGGAGGCTTTGTTTAAAACAGGAGACACTGAAGAGATATTATACAGTAAAAGGGGAAATCATATTCTTTCACTCTGCCACAGGCTGTTGTAGGGAGTAGAACAAAGGAAGGAAAGCAGGAGATTTAGTATTAAATATGGACTTTTACAAAAGAATTTGCCTTTCCGATTAGGTTTACTGTCTGGTTGATAATCCTTTCTCCCCTGTACCCTTTCCAGGGATAAGTTTAGAAGCAGTAGACAAAACCACCTGTCCACTCTGAAACTCCTTAGATTGGTTTGCATCTCTTCCTATTCTATAGTCTACAATTATAATTTGGAACAAAATTAGATTTAAGAATAAAAGATTCTTCTATGGTTTTTTATTTATTTATTTTTTTTTTGCGGTACGCGGGCCTCTCACTGCTGTGGCCTCTCCCGCCGCGGAGCACAGGCTCCCGACGGGACGCGCAGGCTCAGCGGCCATGGCCCACGGGCCCAGCCGCTCCGTGGCATGTGGGATCCTCCCGGACCGGGGCATGAACCCACGTCCGCTGCATCGGCAGGCGGACTCCCAACTACTGCGCCACCAGGGAAGCCCTCTTCTATGGTTTTGTTATAGTACTGACCTTAACACGCTAATAAATTTTCTTTGAAAATCAGATAATTTGGGTATGCTTCGGAACTTTTAGGTAGTTGTAGTCTCATTAATACACTGATCACATGGACCAAATTCTCTAATCCGGTCAGCTTTTTGCTTCCTTGCTCTTGCATTTGCTCTATTGTGCTGGTGCCCATAACAACACAAGCTTACAGCCCAGTGATGCAGGGCAACTAGACTTTCTTCCTACCCTGAAGTTTTTTCCTGTACTAGATGCCAGCCCTGAGGATGGTGAGCCTGGGAGTTTAATGGAAAAACCTGATTTCCTGACTTTCTCCCATTAGATTAGATTGTCTCAGTGCTGAAGTAAAAAGTGGGTAGAAAGCAGTGCCTGGCTTGAGGATATTTAATAAATGTTCAGCCTTAAAGTGAATGGATTTGTTGCTTTAACATCTCAGAAAATGTCAGTGGCTTGAATGTTATTGGGTTGGCTAAAAAGTTGGTTTGGGTTTTTCCATAAGATGTTATGGAAAAACCTGAATGAACTTTTTGGCCAACCCAATACTATTGAATAATAATCTGTAGTGGAACATTATTTAGTGACACCAAGTTTTCAATTTAATAGTCATTTATTTGCCTTGGTAAATTCTCTGTATTTTCCCATATTCTCCAAAACTTGCTTCTCTTCAGTTTTTTGAGTTAATTTCTTTAAATAGAATATAAAATTGTAACATATAAAAAAAAAAACCCCTTCATCCTTTCCATTTGAGTTTTTAAATGCTTATTTATTTATTTATTTTTCTTCTGTACGCGGGCCTCTCACTGCTGCGGTCTCTCCCGCTGCGGAGCACAGGCTCCGGATGCGCAGGCCCAGCGGCCATGGCTCACGGGCCCAGCCGCTCCGCGGCATGTGGGATCTTCCCGGACCGGGGCACGAACCCGCGTCCCCTGCACTGGCAGGCGGACTCTCAACCGCTGCGCCACCAGGGAAGCCCTAAATGCTTATTTTTTGATATAACTGACTTGGCTAAAAGACATCCTGGATGATTTGATTTTTTGGATTTTAAAGGCTTATGTTTTGCCCCTTTTCCAGAACGTTTTGTCAAGCATCTGCTTCTACAGCTGAAAAAAACTTAAGATACTTCTTGATAAGTATCTTAAGTAAGGATTAAGCTTCCTTATTATATAACTTCTTATTCTCTATGTTACCCTTCTAGTCATTTCTGCTAATTTTTCAGCTTCACTGTATTTTCTAACTCATTTGGACTTGGGACTTTTAATACCCTTATCAGCAGGGCTGAATCTTTTTATTTCTGAGGAGAATGCTGACACTTTAAATGGTTATAAAAATTAGATGTTTGAGTGCCTACTGAATGCCAAGATATCCTTTTCTGGAGACTTCTTTCTTAACTACACACTGTTTACCTTTGATCACAGCAGTCTTTAGGCTCAGGAGCTGCTTGCTCTCTTCTTTTTGTGCTTGTTTACCTTTTCTTTCTTAAAACTTTGAAGGAAAAAAAAAACTTTGAAGACCTTTTTTTTTTAATACTAGTTTTTAGAATATAAAGTTTGGTGAATAATAGCACTACATATAATTTTGGGGTCCCAATGAAGTACACATCAAAATGCATTTCATAAATGTGTATAAAAGGATCTAAAATCATTGAATGATGGAATAAACTTCCCAAAGCCTGTTTTTTTTAGTTATGATGCTTCAGTAGGTACAGACGTTTTGAAATCTGAGTGTCTGATTTGGAACCATAAATACACTTCTGGTCATAATGAGAAAAAAAGATTTTTATTGATTTGTGAGCCCAGAAGTAAATTTTTCTTGGTCACTAGAGTACTGGTGTTTGTAAATTCTTTTCTGCTTTTCCCATAGAATCCTAGCACAGGACTGGGTATGTAGTTGGCAGGGTCTCTTTTCCAAAAATTAAGAATTTCAGAATGGCTACAACAGAGCATTAAACCAAGTGTGGAGTCCCATGTGACTGCACAGGTTGCACACCCATGAAGCTGGCCCTGTGCTGGCTAACGTGTTCAGTTCTTCAACAGATGACTTAGAAAAACTGTACATTTCCTAATTTTGAGGCATAATTGTATGTTTTACTATCTTCATTCGAAGAAAACATGTCTGTACTATCAGTAGAATCTAGAATATCTTGAACTGGTTTACATTAGTTTTATTTTCTAATGTAAGATCTGGTTGAGGAGTGTTACAACTCAAATTTTTATTACAGGTTTAAATAAAATAAAAAACACAAAAGACTATGCATCTGAGAGATGGGAAAGGGACTTTATTGGAGCTGAGAGTTTATTCAGACATTGAGATCGTATAGAGAGAGACTTGAAATAGATGGTTCTGAGTTGTGACTTGAAGTCATGTGCTTATCTTACTCTTGAGATAACCTTATAAACCATTTCAGGCATGCTAATTGAGGTTAGCTAAAACTACTTTTAGCAAAAGCCATATGGTGCTTTTCCTAATGAGCTAAATCGAGCCTTAAAATCCAAAGATACAGTTTTTTAATGAAATTACTTGAAGGTTTCAAGTTAGACATTATTCTGGGATGATTATGTGTGTGGTGGTATTACTTGGCTATTTTATACAGAAGAATAACAATTGATATGGACTTTCAGATGATGCTGTACTATTGATAATAATATTGTATTTTAATAGGTGAAAAATTTGATGGGAGTTGAAACTAGAACCCCCTTTTTCTTCCAAGTAGGAAATTGGAACATTCTCGAAGATCCAACATTTCTTTTTTTTCTTTTATTGTTCCCTGTTGCCAGTAGGCTAGTGAGTGGTTAAACAATTTCTTTGACAAAAGGTGCAAGGTAACTGACTGAAGCCATCATATACCACATGCCTTTGATCATGTGATGAACTTTTTTTTTTGAATTTTTGAATTTTATTTATTTTTTTATACAGCAGGTTCCTATTAGTTATCCATTTTATATATATTAGTGTATATATATCAATCCCAATCTCCCAGTTCATCACATCAGCCCCCCTCCCCCCGCCACTTCCCCCCTTGGTGTCCATACGTTCGTTCTCTCTGTCTTTGTCTCTATTTCTGCCTTGCAAACAGGTTCATCTGTACCATTTTTCTAGATTCCACATATATGCGTTAATATAGGATATTTGTTTTTCTCTTTCTGATTTACTTCACTATGTATGACAGTCTCTAGGTCCATCCAGGTCTCTACAAATGACCCAATTTCGTTCGATTTTATGGCTGAGTAATATTCCATTGTATATATGTGCCACATCTTTATCCATTCATCTGTCGATGGACACTTAGGTGGCTTCCATGTCCTGGCTATTGTAAATAGAGCTGCAGTGAACATTGTGGTACATGACTTTTTTTGAATTATGGTTTTCTCAGGGTATATGCCTAGTAGTGGGATTGCTGGGTCATATGGTAGTTCTATTTTTAGTTTTTTAAGGAACCTCCATACTGTCCTGCATAATGGCTGTATCAATTTACATTCCCACCAACAGTGCAGGAGGGTTCCCTTTTCTCCACACCCTCTCCAGCATTTGTTGTTTGTAGATTTTCTGATGATGCCCATTCTAACTGGTGTGAGGTGATACCTCACTGTAGTTTTGATTTGCATTTCTCTAATAATTAGTGATGTTGAGCAGCTTTTCATGTGCTTCTTGGCCATCTGTATGTCTTCTTTGGAGAAATGTCTCTTTAGGTCTTCTGCCCATTGTTTGATTGGGTTGTTTGTTTTTTTTAATATTGAGCTGCATGAGCTGTTTATATAGTTTGGAGATTAATCTTTTTTTTTTTTTTTTTGGAGATTAATCCTTTGTTGATTCGTTTGCAAATATTTTCTCCCACTCTGAGGGTTGTCTTTTCGTCTTGTTTGTAGTTTCCTTTGCTGTGCAAAAGCTTTTAAGTTTCATTAGGTCCCATTTGTTTATTTTTGTTTTTATTTCCATTACTCTAGGAGGTGGACCAAAAAAGATCTTGCTGTGATTTATGTCTAAGAGTGTTCTTCCTATGTTTTGCTCTAAGAGTTTTATAGTGTCCACTCTTACATTTAGGTCTCTAATCCATTTTGAGCTTATTTTTGTTTATGCTGTTAGGGAGTGTTCTAATTTCATTTTTTTACATGATTTCCCATCACCACTTATTGAAGAGACTGTCTTTTCTCCATTGTATATCCTTGCCTCCTTTGTCATAGATTAGTTGATCAGAGGTGCGTGGGTTTACCTCTGGGCTTTCTGTCCTGTTCCATTGATCTATATTTCTGTTTTTGTGCCAGTACCATGTTGTCTTGATTACTGTAGCTTTGTAGTATAGTCTGAAGTTAGGGAGTCTGGTTCCTTCAGCTTGGTTTTTTCCCTCAAGACTGCTTTGGCTATTCGGGGTCTTCTGTGTCTCCATACAGATTTTAAGATTTTTTGTTGTAGTTTTGTAAAAAATGCCATTGGTAATTTGATAGGGATTTCATTGAATCTGTAGATTCCTTTGGGCAGTATAGTCATTTTCACAGTATTGATTCTTCCAATCCAAGAACATGGTATATCTCTTCATCTGTATCATCTTCAATTTATTTTCTCAGTGTCTTATAGTTTTCTGCATACAGGTCTTTTGTCTCCCTAGGTAGGTTTATTCCTAGGATTTTTTTTTTTTTTTTTTTTTTTTTTGCGGTATGCAGGCCTCTCGCTGTTGTGGCCTCTCCCGTTGCAGAGCACAGGCTCCGGACGCGCAAGCTCAGCAGCCATGGCTCACGGGCCCAGCTGCTCTGCGGCATGTGGGATCTTCCCGGACTGGGGCACGAACCCGTGTCCCCTGCATCGGCAGGCGGACTCTCAACCACTGTGCCACCAGGGAAGCCCTATTCCTAGGATTTTATTCTTTTTGTTGCAGTGGTAAATGGGAGTGTTTCCTTAATTTTTCTTTCAGCTTTTTCATCATTAGTGTATAGGAATGCAAGAGATTTCTGTGCATTAATTTTGTATTCTGCAGCTTTACCATATTCATTGATTAGCTGTAGTAGTTTTGTGGTGGCATATTTAGGATTCTCTATGTATAGTATCATGTCATCTGCAAACAGTGACAGTTTTATTTCTTCTTTTCCAATTTGTATTCCTTTTATTTTTCTTCTCTGATTGCCGTGGCTGGGACTTCCAAAACTGTGTTGAATAATAATGGCGAGAGTGGACTTCCTTGTCTTGTTCCTGATCTTAGAGGAAATGTTTTCAGTTTTTCACCATTGAGAATGATGTTTGCTGTGGGTTTGTCATATATAGCCTTTATTATGTTGAGGTAGGTTCCCTCTCTGCCCATTTTCTGGAGAGTTTTTATCATAAATGGGTGTTGAATTTTGTCAAAAGCATTTTCTGCATCTATTGAGATGATCATATGGTCTTCATTCAGTTTGTTAATATGGTGTATCACATTGATGGATTTGCATATATTGAAGAATCCTTGCATCCCTGGGATAAATCCCACTTCATCATGGTGTATGATCCTTTTAATGTGTTGTTGGATTCTGTTTGCTAGTGTTTGTTGAGGATTTTTGCGTCTATATTCATCAGTAATATTGGTCTGTAATTTTTTTTTGTAGTATGTTTTTCTGGTTTTGGTATCAGGGTGATGCTGACCTCATAGAAAGAGTTTGGGAGTGTTCCTTCCTCTGCAATTTTTTGGAAGAGTTTGAGAAGGATGGGTGTGTTAGCTCTTCTCTAAATGTTTGATAGAATTCACCTGTGAAGCCGTCTGGTCCTGGACTGTTGTTTGTTGGAAGATTTTTAATCACAGTTTCAGTTTCATTACTTGTGATTGGTCTGTTCATATTTTCTGTTTCTTCCTGGTTCAGTCCTGGAAGGTTATACCTTTCTAAGAATTTGTCCATTTCTTCCAGGTTGTCCATTTTATTGGCATAGAGTTGCTTGTAGTAGTCTCTTTGGATGCTTTTTATTTCTGCTGTGTCTGTTGTAACTTCTCCTTTTTCATTTCTAATTTTATTGATTTGAGTCCTCCCTCTTTTTCTTGATGAGTCTGGCTAATGGTTTATCAATTTTGTTTATCTTCTCAAAGAACCAGCTTTTAGTTTTATTGATGTTTGCTATTGTTTTCTTTGTTTCTGTTTCATTTATTTCTGCTCTGATCTTTATGATTTCTTTCCATCTACTAACTTTGGGTTTTGTTTGTTTTTCTTTCTCTAGTTCTGTAGGTGTAAGATTAGATTGTTGATGTTTTTCTTGTTTCTTGAGGTAGGCTTGTATTGCTATAAGCTTCCCTCTTAAAACTGCTTTTGCTGCATCCCACAGGTTTTTTGTTTTGTTTTGTTTTTTGCCGTACGCAGGCCTCTCACTGTTGTGGCCTCTTCTGTTGCGGAGCACAGGCTCTGGACATGCAGGCTCAGCGGCCATGGCCCACGGGCCCAGCCGCTCCGCGGCATGTGGGATCTTCCCGGACCGGGGCATGAATCTGCGTCCCGTGCATTGGCAGGTGGACTCTCAACCACTGCGCCACCAGGAAAGCCCTGGTTTTGTTTTAAATTAATTTATTTTTGGCTGTTTTGGGTCTTCATTTCTTTGCGAGGGCTTTCTCCAGTTGCAGTGAGCGGGGGCCACTCTTCATCGCGGTGCGCAGGCCTCTCACTGTCGCGGACTCTCCCGTTGCGTAGCACAGGCTCCAGATGCGCAGGCTCAGTAGTTGTGGCTCATGGGCTTAGTTGCTCTGTGGCATGTGGGACCTTCCCAGACCAGGGCTGAAACCCATGTCCCTTGCATTGACAGGCAGATTCTTAACCACTGCACCACCAGGGAAGCCCCATCCCATAGGTTTTGATCATTGTGTTTTCATTGTAATTTGTCTCTAGGTAATTTTTGATTTCCTCTTTGATTTCTTCAGTGATCTCTTGGTTATTTAGAAACATATTGTTTATCTTCCATATGTTTGTGTTTTTTACGTATTTTTCCCTGTAATTGGTTTCTAATCTCATAGCATTGTGGTCAGAAAAGATGGTTGATATGATTTCAGTTTTCTTAATTTTACCAAGGCTTGATTTGTGACCCAAGATGTGATCTATCCTGGAGAATGTTCCAAGCGCACTTGAGAAGAAAGTGTAATCTGCTGTTTTTGGATGGAATGACCTGTAAATATCAATTAAATCTGTCTGGTCTGTTGTGTCATTTAAAGCTTTTATTTCCTTATTTCTTTTGTGTCTGGATGATCTGTCCATTGGTGTAAGTGAGGTGTTAAAGTCCCCCACTATTATTGTGTTACTGTCGATTTCCTCTTTTATAGCTGTTAATAGTTGCCTTATGTATTGAGGTGCTCCTATGTTGGGTGCATATATATTTGTAATTGTTATATCTTCTTCTTGGATTGATCCCTTGTTCATTATGTAGTGCCCTTCCTTGTCTCTTATAACATTATTTTAAAGTCTGTTTTATCTGATATGAGTATTGTTACTCCAACTTTCTATTCATTTCCATTTGCATGGAATATCTTTTTCCATCCCCTCACTTACAGTCTGTATGTGTCCCTAGGTCTGAAGTGGGTCTCTTGTATATATATGGGTCTTGTTTTTGTATCCATTCAGCGAGCCTGTGTCTTTTGGTTGGAGCATTTAATCCATTCACGTTTAAGGTAATTATTGATATGTATGTTCCTGTTACCATTTTCTTAATTGTTATGGGTTTGTTTTTGTAGGTCCTTTTCTTGTCTTGTGTTTCCCACTTAGAGAAGTTCCTTTAGCATTTGTTGTAGAGCTGGTTTGGTGGTGCTGAATTCTCTTAGCTTTTGCTTGTCTGTAAAGCTTTTGATTTCTCCATTGAATCTGAATGAGATCCTTGCCGGTTAGAGGAATCTTGGTTGTAGGTTCTTCCCTTTTCATCACTTTAAATATATCATGCCATTCCCTTCTGGCTTGTAGAGTTTCTGCTGAGAAATCTGCTGTTAACCTTATGGAAGTTCCCTTGTATGTTACTTGTTGTTTTTCCCTTGTTGCTTTCAATAATTTTTTTTGTCTTTAATTTTTGTCAATTTGATTATTGTGTGTCTCTGCGTGTTTCACCTTGGGTTTATCTTGCTTGGGACTCTCTGTGCTTCCTGAACTTGGGTGGCTATTTCCTTTCCCATGTTAGGGAAGTTTTCGACTATAATCTCTTCAAGTATTTTCCTACGTCCTCTCTCTCTCTTCTCCTTCTGGGACCCCTATAATGCGAATGTCGTTGCATTTAATGTTGTCCCAGAGGTCTCTTAGGATGTCTTCATTTCTTTTCACTCTTTTATCTTTATTCTGTTCCACGGCAGTGAGTTCTGCCATTCTGTCTTCCAGGTCATTTATCCGTTTTTCTGCCTCAGTTATCTGCTATTGATTCCTTGTAGTGTATTTTTCATTTCATTTACTGTATTGTTCATCTCTGTTTGTTTGTTCTTTAATTTTTGTAGGTGTTCTTTAGTTCTTCTATGTCTTTGTTAAATATTTCTTGCATCTTCTCAATCTTTGTCTCCTTTCTTTTTCCAGGGTCCTGGATCATCTTCACTATCATTATTCTGAATTCTTTTTCTGGAAGGTTGCCTATCTCTACTTCATTTAGTTGTTTTTCTGGGGTTTTATCTTGTTCTTTCGTCTGGTACATAGCCCTCTGCCGTTTCATCTTGTCTATCTTTTTGTGAATGTGGTTTTTGTTCCACAGGCTGCAAGGTTGTAGTTCTTCGATCATGTCAAGAACTTGATCTCCTTGGAGACTAGTTTACTTCATGCAAATTTTAGTACCTTAGAAGAACCTTGGACTTTACCCAAAACACTAGTCACCTGTAAATACATGCTTTTTGGTTATAGGGGAGATCAGGAGTTCATATGCATACCCTCAGAAAGAGAGAGTCTGGTGATATTGGGAGGGTGATGCATATGATCTCATTGTACAACCTTTTCTAAAGACAGTATACTACTTTTTGATGGGGTTTAGAGACTCTGCTTTAGGATACTACTTTAGGATTTTTTTTAAGTTAAACTAGAATTTATTTAGTGAAATACACAGATGGAAATGTGTGGTTTGTTTCAGTAAGTATTTATAGCTGTGAAGCCACTGCCTCAATCCTGATATAGAACTTATACATCGCATTAGAAAGTTTTCTCTTGCCCCTTTCTGGTTATTTCCCTGTCTTCTTCTGCCCAAACTACTGTTCTTGTTTCTGTCACTACAGATTAGTTTTATCTGTATTTGAATTTCATTTAAATGGAATCGTGTAGTATTCTTTTTTAACTTGCTGCTTTGAGTCAACATAATACTTTTGAGATTCCTCCATGTTGCTGTGAATATCAGTAGTTCATTTATTGCTGAGTAGTATTCCATTGTAGAAATACACTACAGTTTATCTGATGGCCTGTTACTGAACATTATGAGTTCTTTCCAATTTGGGGCTATTATGAGTACAGTTGTTGTGAATATCTGTGTCCAAGTCTTTTTGTGATCATGTGTTTTCCCTTCTCTTGGGTTAATACCAAGGAGTGAAATTGTTGGGCCATAGGATAGATGTACGTTTAACTTAATAAGCAATTGCCAAACTGTCCTCCAAAGTGGTAATGCCAGTTTACATTTCCGTGAGCCATGTATGAGTTCCAGTTACTCAGCATCTTAGCCAGCATTTGTTCTTGTCAGTCTCTTTAGTTACTTACTGGGTGTGAAAGGTTATCTTATTGTGGTGTTTTCACTTGCTTTTTGCTGATGACTGACAATGCACATTTTTTAATGTGTTTATTGGCCATTTATATATCTTTTGTGGGATTTCTATTAAAATCTTTAGCCCATTGAAATTTTTTTTATTGATTTTTTTGAACACTTCTTGTATTGAAGTATGACAAAGTGCATGAGATGTAATTGTACAGTGTAATGAGTGATTATAAAGTGAACACTCATGTCACTACTATCCAGGTTAAGAAATAGAATACCAGCACCCCAAAAGGCTGTCCACGTCTCTGTTCCTTCCAATGCTTATCCTTTCCTTCCTTCTTAGAAATAACTAACCACTCTCCTGGCCTTTATGGTAATCACTGTATGGCTTTTATTTGTATTGTTACCCACGTGTACATTCGTAAAGAATAGTTTTGCCTGTCTTTGAATGGAATCATACTGTATTTTCTATCTTCTCTTGCACATTCCTATGTGTTGTGTGTTGATCTAGTTCATTTTTATTGCTGGTATATTGTACGGATATGCTACAAACTATTCATTTTATTGTTGCTGGACAAGTGGGTTGTTCCTAGGTTTGGACTACTATGAACAATGCTGCTGTGAATATTCTTAAACATTTCTTTTGGTGCAGTATCTGCATTCTAGGGTTTATTCCTAGGAGCACAGTTTCCAGGCCACAGGGTATGCATATCTTCGACTTGAATGCCATGTTGTTTTCTAAGTGGTTTATCAATTCATATTTCCATTAGTAATGAATGAGAGTTCTTGTTCCATATCCTCATCAACACTTGATATTGTCAGTGTTTTCAGTTTTCAAAACCTGGGAGGTGGTTAATAGTATCTTGTGGTTCTAATTTTAATTTCCCTGATGATTGTTTTTGAGCATCTTTGCCTATGTTTATTGGCAATTTGGATTTCCTCTGCAGTTGCTTATTCAAGTCTTTCATCCATTTTTCTAGTGGATTATTTGTCTTATTTTAAAAAAATACTAATTTGTAGTTCTTTGTATATTCTGGATACCTTGTTGGTTAAGTTTGGGCAAATACTTTTGTCCATTTGTTTGCCTTTGTTTTCACTGTCTTTATGATCTGACTAATAGAAATTCTTAACTTTAGTGTAGTCAAATTTAGTTTTTTTACTTTATGGTTAACTTTTTTTTTTTTTTGCGGTATGTGGGCCTCTCACTGTTGTGGCCTCTCCCATTGCGGAGCACAGGCTCCAAACACACAGGCTCAGTGGCCATGGCTCACAGGCCTAGCCACTCCGCGGCATGTGGAATCTTCCCGGACCGGGGCACGAACCCATGTCCCCTGCATTGGCAGGCGGACTCTCAACCACTGTGCCACCAGGGAAACCCTATGGTTACTTTTTGTCTTATTTTAAAAGTCTTTCCATACCTAGAGATCATGAAAATATTTTCTTAAACATTTTTTGAAAGCTTTATACTTTTGCCTTTCACAGTTATGTCAGTAACTCACTTGATGTTGCTTATAGTGTATGAAATAGGGGCCAGTTTCATTTTTTTCCATGTGGATATCAGTTGTCCCAGCATACTTTATTGAAAGGCCAGTCCTTCCCCTACTGTTCTATATTATCTCTTTTCATAAATCAGGTGTCCATTATATGTAGATACGTTTCTTGGCTGCCTGTTCTGTTCCATTGGTCTCTCCCTGTGACAGTGCCACACCATCTTTAGCTAGTATGGTCTAATCTTCATATCTGTCTTACTGAATGTTCACATCTTGATTCCTCTCCCCCTTTGAAGGGCATTTTAGCTATTCTTGAACTTTCATGATTTCAGAATCATTTTATCATCTCCTTCATAAGAAAAGAAAAGAAAAACACCTGGTAATATTTTGATTGGGATTGTATTGTATTATCAGTTCAAATTGAGAGAACTGATAATTTACAGACTTTGTAATTTATTGTGGTGGTCTTTACTGTCTTTCAGTACCTCCTCATAATCTATCTTCATTGAATTTAGTCCTGGGTGCTTGATAGTTTTTGATGCTGTTATACATACATTGTCTCTTTTCTCTAAATTTTTTTCTAACTTACAGTCTTGCTAAATCTTTGTAATCCTTTGTTTTTATATATTTCTACGTCATGTTATTAGGTTTATATAATACAGAAGCATTGTTTTCCTAATTTGAACATTTTATCATTATGAAAGGTTCTATTTCTAGTAATGCTTCTTGCCTTAAAGTCCTTTTTTTGTATAAGTATAGCCAAAACAGTTTTTCCTTTGTTAATACTTGCTTGACATGTTTCTTCATAATCTGTTTTCCAATTTTTTTGTTTCCTTAAATTTTCAGTTGTGTGTTTCTAACAGTATTTAGTTGGATTTTTTTTTTTTTTTTTTTTTTTGCTGAGCCGAGTGGCTTGAGGGATCTTAGTTCCCCAACCAGGGATTGATCCCAGGCCACCACAGTGAAAGTGCTGAGTCCTAACCACTGGACCACCAGGGAATTCCCTTGTAGTTGGATTTTTAAATTTGGGGGCTGCTGGGACAGTACAGCTCAGTCTGTCTTCAGTTTTAGCAAGTTATTCTGGGGAAACAAGATGGTAGATTGTTTTCTTTAGGTGGTGGTAGTAAAGTGACGTTCATTGAGGAGCAAGTTCATTGTTAGGATTTTTAGCTAGTGTGACAAAGGCAGAATACTCCATTAGTAGTAGAACTGTTGAATGTTAGTCAGCTGATTAGTTATTTTTCTTTCTGATAAAACTTTATTTGCAGTAGGTCTGTATAAGTGCTTTATCACAGAACATAAAAATTAGCTGTAATTGCCGTTTGGTTTTTTTTTTTGTAATTGCCATTTTTAATTGGTATAGTTCTGATTTAAGTGTTTCTCACTTTTGAAATATTTACTTTTATCTCAGTTACAATGAATGAAGTGTAAATTGTCCTCATTGCTGAAATCACTGCTGTCTTTGATTTATATTAAAAGCAGATCTCACCATAAAGTAAATATAAGCTCTACATTAATTTATTTCTGGAAATGAATTATTATTTAAGAAAATATTTGACTTTTAATATTCATAAATTGAATGTTTTACTTATTCTTTAAAGCTGTAATTTGAGTATAATAGTTTGATTACTTAGAAATTTTTTAATTTCTAATGTTAGTGTGAAAGAAAAAACATGGTATGGTTTATATTATCATGTGAAAAATTAATTCAAATGAGTATTTTTGTCAAGAAATCTATAAAACTTTAAAACTAAATTTTAGCATGCAGTGTCTAATAGTATCCTTTGTTCAGTTGATACAAGAAACAGTAAACAGAATGATTTATATCTGAGTTAAAGTAATGCCCTAACTATGTAAAAAAAAAAAAAAACTCTGATATACATTATTCAATTATGATTTTACTAAGGAAATAAGGCTGAATGTTTGAATCACATGATTTTGTTATCAGGACTCTGGGTTGCTGGTGATAGAAACTGAATTAGAGCTTAAATAAACAACAAGAGAAGGGGTGGCTTTATTGGCGGAACACTGGAGCGGCTCACATAATTGAAGAACTGTGGCAGGCAGCTTGGGGACTTTGAGGACTGGAAGTGGGGGTAGAGTGTCTCAAGTATTCTAGCTTTGCATCTCTCTGGGCATTGGTGTGGGATCCTCTCAGGTTTCTCCTGGTTCATAGCTGCACAGTCCAGAGTCTCTTCTAAGTGTCTCAGTAATATTTTCCATGGTGCCCAGAGGCCAAAAAAATAACAGTTCCATTTATAAAGTGGTTAGGGCCAAACATCCTAAGTATTTATTTCCTAACAATTTAATTATTTGAAAAGTTGATACATGCAATTTGAAAGAGAACATTTTAATTTCCATATATATGCATGTTAGATACTGCACAGATTCTCAAGCCTTAGAATCAGACATTACACCTCTATTTCCTCTTCCACACTGATTGTTACATGGTGCTTGCTTTTTATCATAGTAGCTGCTAAAACTTCTGCCGCTTAAAGAAATGTCACTGAAAGGAATGTTTTGTGAGTTAATGTTGAAATTATGAATGACCTCAGATAGTCGTTTGTGTGGTCCACTAGATGTCATTTATTGCTGTTTCCCTTAAAAACTAAAAACAGTCCTGTAGGGACCCTGTGAACTTGCTGTGGTAGGCCCAGGGTGACTTGGTGCACAGAGAGGGGACTGAGTCTAGTAGAAGAGAAGGATTCTCATTGGTTCCCCCTTGGTTCATGTGGTTGAGGGAATAGGCTATGACTTGGTTAACCTGGGTTACTCACCCAACTCCTGTGCTTAGAAGGGCATAATATTCCATTGTATGGGTGTATCAGTTTACCTATTTCCAGTTGTTTAAAAATTGTAAACAGGGTGTAAATTCACATCTTGTATATCTGTGACTATTTCTATAGCATATAGATTCTATTAAGTCTCACCTAATACTTGAAAAAAGTTTTATGGATTTGAAAACATGATTATTTGTGCTTTAAAATTATCTGGGTAATTGAGGATCAGAGACCTAAGAGCTAAAACTATAACACTCTTAGAAGAAAATGTAGGGGAAAAATTTCATGACGTTGCATTTGGCACTGATTTCTTGGATATGACATCAAAAACACAGGCAATAGAAGAAAGAAATAGAATACACCATCAAGAGAGTGAAAGGCAACCCAAAGAATGACAGAAAATATTTGCAAGTCATGTCTGATAAAGGATTAATATCTAGAATATATAAAGAACCACAATGCAACACCAGAAAACAACCCAACTAAAAATAGGCAAAGGACTTGAATAGACATTTCTTCAAATAAGTTATACAGATGGCCAGTAAGCACGTGAAAAGAGGATTAGTATCACTGATCATTAGGGAACTGCAAGTCAAAACCACGGGATACCACTTCACACCCATTAGGATGGCTATTGTCAAAAAGTGGAACAGTGTTGATGAGGATATGGAGAAATTAGAATCCTGGTGTATTGCTGATAGGAATGTAGAATGGTACAGCTGCTGTGGAAAACAATGTGGTGGTTCCTTAAAAAATTAAACATAGAATTACCATGTGATCCAACAATTCCATTCCTTGGGTATCTAGCCAAAAGAAGTGAAATCAGGGACTCTTAACAGATTTGTACATCAGTGTTCGTAGCAGCACTATTCACAGTAGCCAAAAGGTAGCAACAACCTAAATGTCCATCAGTGGATGAATGTATAAACAAAATATGGTACATACAGTCATCCCTCGGTATCCATGGGGGATTGGTTCCAGGACCCTGTGGTGAATACAAAAATCCCAGGATGCTGAAATCCCTTGTATAAAATGGCATAGTATTTGGCATAGTATTTGCATATAACATACACACATCCTCTGGTATGGTTTAAATTGCTTCTCGATTACTTGTAACACCTAATATATATAATGTAAATGCTATGTAAATACAATGTAAATGCTGTATAGTTTCTGGCAAGCGCAAATTTTTTTGCTTTATGGAACTTCTGGGTTTTTTTCCACCTAAATTTTATTTATTTATTTATTTATTTATTTTTTAATTTTTGCGGTACGCGGGCCTCTCACTATTGCGGCCTCTCCCGTTGCGGAGCACAGGCTCCGGACGCGCAGGCTCAGCGGCCACGGCTCACGGGCCCAGACGCTCCGCGGCATGTGGGATCTTCCCGGACCAGGGCACGAACCCGCGTCCCCTGCATCGGCAGGCGGACTCTCAACCACTGCGCCACCAGGGAAGCCCCACCTGAATATTTTTGATCTGCAGTTTGTTGAATATGCTGTGGGGAACTTGAGGATATGTAGGATCTACTGTACATACAATGAAGTATATTTGGCCTTAAAAAGGAAGTTTGGGATGATGAAAAAGTTCTGGAAATGGATAGTGGTGGTGATTGCACAACAGTGTGATATACTTAAGGCCATTGGATTGTACACTTAAAATGATTAAAATTGTAAATATTATATATTTTGTACCACAGTAAAAATAACCCTGAAAAAACTACCTTAAATTTGTACTTTGTTATATTTCAACTATACCTTAATAAAGCTAAACAAAATCTTGGAATAATCTAAAAAATTTGTGAAGACTTTAAAGATGATGAAACAATAAACTGCATAGTTTTGAAAGACAATTTGTTCTACAAAGTAATACCCTTATGGAGGCAGGTCTGTGGAACAGAGGCAAGCAACTGATACTTTTAACTTTTTTAAAAAAATTTATTAATTTATTTTCGGCTGCGTTGGGTCTTCGTTGCTCCGCGTGTGGGCTTTCTCTAGTTGCAGCGATTGGGGCTACTCTTTGTTGAGGTGCACGGGCTTCTCATTGTGGTGACTTTTCTTTGTTGTGGAGCACGGGCTCTAGGCGTGCGGGCTTCAATACCTGTGGCTCACGGGCTCAGTAGTTGTGGTGCACAGGCTTAGTTGCTCCGTGGCATGTGGGATCTTCCTGGACCAGGACTCAAACCCGTGTCCCCTGCATTGGCAGGGGGATTCTTAACCACTGCACCACCAGGGAAGTGCCGATATATTTTAACTTTAGGAAAACTTTTAATTATCCCTGGTGGCACCTTCATCCATATGGGATGAAAATATGTCTTATTGCTAAATGGTGCAAAACAGATTTGGAGGGTCATATTTATTGTTACTGGTGGTTTGCTGTCAGAAGAGAGAACAAATTTTTTTTTTTATAATGGGGTTCGGATTGGGCTCTCTACTTACCATATAGGGTTCTTACTAGTGATAGAGATCAAATGGAGAGTATGCTTATTAAGTTCACAGATGACTTGTAAGCTCCTTGGAGGATAGAATTAGAGTTCAGAATTATCTTGACAAGTGAGAAGATGTTGTAAAGAATAAAGATTTTAAGGAACATGTGTCAAATAGTGTACTTTAGACAGTGGATAATAAAACACTGATGAAAATCTCTAGATTTGTGGGAGAATGAAATTGAATAAAACCTATACTGTTCTTTGAAAAATATAGTTGAACATGTAGTAAGTACGTAAGAAATAAACATGCTCAATATTACAGGGGTTCCTTACTTGGATACTCTTTATGAGCAGTAAAGTTAGCATCAAGTTTTACTGTATTAGCGAACTTATTTAATGGAGAGGCAGTGTGGTGTAGATACTTATAATGTAAACTGTGGAGCCAGAATGCCTAGGTTTGAATTCTGGCTTCTCCACTTAGCTGGTATAAGTTTAGGAAAGTTACTTGTTTGTATATCTTTTTTCAACTGTAAATGGTAACAATAATGGTTACTACTTTATAAAATTATTGTGGGGTTAATTGAGTTAGTATACATAATAGTTTTAAAACAGTGCCTGACAGAGGGAAATGCTCAATAAAAGTTAACTGCTAATAAAACAAGCTTGACAGCTGGCCACAGTTGACTCATAAATAGGAGATTATACTTGTTTCGTTTGACTGTTTTCTCTCCCTGTTCTTGCTGTTACTCAAAAAATTATTAAAAATAATTTGGACTTGTTCTTCCTATGCAGCATGCCAAAGAGTATTTCCATATTTTTTGATGCTGTAGAGTCAGCTATTCATGTGGGTGCAGTACTATTCAGGTTCTTTGCCAATTATCAAAAAGCATTAAATGTATATGACTGAAAAATTATCTTGGCTTCAAATTGGAAGAAACCGCTTTATTTCACCTTTGTTAATTCAAGAAAGGTTGAGAAAAGGAAAGAGGAGGAGTCCAGTTTTGGGGGTAGAAGCAAAATTATTACACAAAGAATGGGACATAAAAAGGACACTTTAGAAGTGGCTTGATCAAGAATTCCTACTTTTATATGATGGCCTGAAAGAGATCAAAGGATTAAGACCACCTCTTTCTTGCTGTCACTTTTGTATTCCATATCTTTGTTTTGAAGCAGTATTTCTAGCTTGACAAAAATGACCCTCATTTTACACAAAAGCAGCATTCTGTTAATAGAATGCTGTATTAACTATAATATCAGTTATTACAGTTATCAAGTTCCTGTTTGCTTCAAGAAGTTTTTACATGTTAGTGAAACTATAGTTACAGTTTTCTGGTCACATATTATCTATTTTTAGTGTAATACTGGAACGTGAAAGTGGAAAGCACTCCAGTTTTCCCATGATTGTAATGAGAATTATCACCTATAACCTCTCTTCCAGTTATCTTTAATTGCTTATGAGAAAAACTTTTATGATATCTCAAAACTCTTAAGCTTGGGTACATAGCTGAAGAAAATGAAAACATTAATTCGAAAAGATATATGCACCCCAGTGTTCATAACAGCATTATTCACCGTAACCAAGATATGGAAGCAACCTAAGCACCCATCAGCAGATGAATAGATAAGGATGATGTGTATATACACAATGGAATACTACTCAGCCATATAAAAGAATGAAATCTTGCCATTTGCAGCAACATGGGTAGACTTGGAGGGTATTGTGCTTAGTGAAATGTCAGACAAATACTGTATGATGTCATTTATATGTGGAATCTAAAAAATAAAACATACTAGTGAATATAACAAAAAAGAAACAGACTCACAGATACAGAGAACAAACTAGTGGTTACCAGTGGGGAGAGGGGCAAGTTAGGGGTAGGGGACAAAGAGGGAGAAACTACTAAGCATGAAATAAATAAAGATACAAGGATATATTGTACAAGACAGGGAATATAGCCAATATTTTATAATTATAAATGGAGTATAACCTTTAAAAGTTGTGAATCACTATGTTGTACATCTGAAACTTATATTATAAATTATACCTCAAAAAAACCTCTTAAGGAGAGAAATTTAATTGATCAAAACATTTTGAGTACCTCTTGAGGGAACTTGCCTCTGTGTGTTTGAGAGAGAGCGAGAGGAAAAAGAGGGAGAAGGAGGAGGGTGAGAGTTAGGGGAGGGAGAGAAGTAGACCTAAGTAAAAGAGAATAAATGTTAAATCATGTGTACTTGCAAAAATGCAGTGAAAGTTTAGTGGTTTGGAATACTAGAGGAGCTCTAGGGATCTGGTTGGTGGAGAAAGGGCCAGTCTGGGTATAGGAAATAACGTAAACAATGGCAAGGCATTTGGAATGGACACAGAATGTCCTAGAGGGAAGAATAAGATTTTCATGTGGGGGAGACCTTGTCATTAAGAAGGAAGGTCCTCATTTTGGGGAGGTCTTGTTGAGAGGTATGTTTAGATCTTGACAAGTACTATGATAGTATCCTGAGAATTGAGAATGTGTAGAGAATAACATTGGTTAACATAACAATGGTTAACATTGCTTGGCTCAGTCAGTTAAGTGATTTCTTCTTGGTTAGCCTCAAATGCCTACGACTAAAATTTTTGCTTCAGCAAAATCACATTACTTTTTTTTATTTTGGACTTTGAAAGTTTTTTTTGTTTGTTTGTTTGTTTTTTTTTGTGGTACGCGGGCCTCTCACTGTTGTGGCCTCTCCGTTGCGGAGCACAGGCTCCGGACGCGCAGGCTCAGCGGCCATGGCTCACGGGCCCAGCCGCTCCGCGGCATGTGGGATCTTCCCGGACCGGGGCATGAACCCGTGTCCCCTGCATCGGCAGGCGGACTCTCAACCAGTGCGCCACCAGGGAAGCCCTGGACTTTGAAAGTTTTTAATGAATAATGGAAACTTATACATCTTTCAATCCCAAGGGTTTATTCTGTATGAAGAAAGGCAGGTAGAAATGTTGGATTTATGATAAGAACTAGAATATAGAGGTTTTAAATGGGAATGGGTGTGCTTGAAACGTTTATTCAGTGGGTAGGTAATAGGAGGCTCTGGTTAATTTCTTGTATTGACCTAAATTATGCTTGTTTTTTAAATCTAGAAAACAGTTATTGAGCATGTTTCTTGTCCTCATCAGAATTAGTATTCATTGAACATTGATTAGAAAACTATTAATGTTATCTCCATTTTACAGATGAGAAGACTGTATCACTTTGGGGATTTCACTCAGTTTGGAGCCAAAATTCACATCCAGAACAGTCTGATTGCAGAACCTATGCTCTTACCTAGTAAGCTATATCGTAATGCCTCTTGTTAAGCGGTAGTGGTAAGGCCCTTGGGTTCAGATGTTGAGTGTTGAGTGGGAAAATGACCTAGTAAGGCCCTTGGGTTCAGATGTTGAGTGTTGAGTGGGAAAATGACCTATGTAGATAATCATGGTCTAGACAGTTAGAAATGTAAATAATTATAATGACATGTAGTAAGTGTTATAAAATAGAGCTGTATTGAAACTGCACAGTGAACTCTGAAGGGAAAGTTTTCACAGTGAAATTAATGTTTTCAAGCCAAGTATTGAAGGATATGTTGGATTTATCCAAATGGATTAGGCGGTATGAGTAAATCAGGCAGAGGTAGTAGCAGTGACAAAAGCTCATGCATGAAAAATTTTAAAGAAGCCTCAAGTCGTTCATTCTGGACATATACGCCATAGGGCATATCTTTTTTGAGCAGGGACGTTTTATGGAAATGTCTGTTGACAGGATCGATATGCCAGGTGATGTTCAAAGAGGAATTGACCAGAATCAGTTCTAAGTTCAGTTGTAACTGGTTATTTTGTTTCATAGGTAATAAGGTCTAAATAAATTGAATTCAGCAAATGTTTGAGAACCGGTTTGCTAGACCAGTGGTGGTGGCCCTGGTGGCATGGAATGGAAAGATGGAAATTGAGCATTTCAAAGAAAGCAGTGGGAGATGGTGTCAGATTTTGTTATTGGAAAGAGTGTCAGATGGTTTCCAATCTTGAAGACCTAGGCTGACCAAGATTCCCAATGGAATATTAAGAAAGAAGATATGGTGGGGGAAGGGAAGGGAGGCCAGTGATGGCTTCTGTTTGGAATATGTAGAGTTGGAGGTGCTTCATTGACAGTCCAGAGGAGATCTGCTATTCTGCTCCTGTGCCAGCAATAGCAGTCAGGATTGGGGAAGCTGTGGGAGCTCTCACGTAGTAGTAGCAGAAACCTTGAGAGAGGCTATCATTTCTGTGGGGGAGGACTGGATGTTGTTGTTTATGGCCCTGCTCAGGCCTGCTTTGAATGGTTTCAGACTTTTAATGGTTTGGAAAAATAGGTCTTATGAAGCAAAATGAGAGAATAAAGCAGCCCGAGGAAAGACAGGTAGCAGTTTGTCTTATGAAGGATTTGTATTAGCATATAGTGTAGTATAACCCAAACCTCTCATTAATATATTACCTACACGATTTTTTTGCAGTATCTGTATACCAAATGATAATGCATCTTAAAATCAAGTTTTTTTCTTTCTTGGTGATATGTAAGTTTAATGGTGTGCCTTGACTTCGGTGGCATCTCAGAGTCAATAGAATGCAGAATGTTTTTTCCAGTGCTCATTAGCATAAGTATATAGTTTTGTTTTTTAAAGGCCTTTGTGTTACATTTAAATCCTCTCAAATATCACCAATGGTATGTATACCATACCATGGAAACAACTGAAAAAATACCTATATGTTGTAGAATATAGGTTTTAGGTTAGATGTTGAAGAGTAAATCAGTAGAAAATGTAAACTCTTCCCAAGGTTTTTATATTTCTTTGCATTTTAGCATATGTGTGTCCTGACTAAAAACAGAATACAGAATGTGTTTGTCCATTCATAGGCCTGATGTTTACTAGAGAGCTTGGGTAAATGCATTATTCCTTACACCTCTTTTAGACTTCAGTTTCTTTGACAAACTATTTTCATGTTGGAAAATGCAAGAAACATGAGTGGCTCAGATTGACCTTGAAAGTGTGGTATTATTCTTAGTAGTTATGTTCACATGCTTATTGGAAACTTGAGAATTCTGGTCACTTGTCTGTGGATTTTTTTTTTTTTTTTTTTTTTTTTGGCCGCACTGCGCCACATGCATGATCTTAGTTCCCGACCAGGGATCGAACTCCTGTTCCCTGCAGTGGAAGCTTGGAGTCCTAACCACTGGACCACCAGGGAAGTCCTAGTACTTAAGTTTTTTGATGTATAAACAATATATTTAGAATACTCAATATGTTTAGAATAGGTTGATATTAGGCTGTATGTTTGAGCAGTTTTTCATCTTGTTTTAGAGAATATTTTACCTATATTTTATTTTTATTTATGTATTTATTTTTTAAATAAATAAATTTATTTATTTGGCTGTGTTGGGTCTTTGTTGCTGCATGTGGGCTTTTCTCTAGTTGCGGAGAGCAGGGGCGGCTACTCTTTGTTGTGGTGTGCGGGCTTCTAATTGCGGTGGCTTCTCTTGTTGCGGAGCACGGGCTCTAGAGCACAGGCTCAGCAGTTGTGGGGCACGGGCTTAGTTGCTCTGCGGAAGGTGGGATCTTCCTGGACCAGGGCTCGAACCCATGTCCCCTGCATTGGTAGGCAGATTCTTAACCACTGCGCCACCAGGGAAGTCCCTTACCTATATTTTAATGTGCTTACTATGAATATAAGTAATTTAGCCAGCATGTTTTTTAAAAAAGCTCTCGCCCCCTTCCTTTTCTGATTAATGGATTAAGCAAATTGATAGCTTAAGAATTTTTAAAATTCAAGGTTTGGTTTTTGTCTTCAGTTTGAATCTATGACTTGTCTTGAGGTTTTCAGAGTGGTTAATTTAAGTGCAGTTATTTAAGGACAAAGGAGAACCCTCTTTACTTAATAAGACTTTATTTCTTATTAGCTTCGGACTTTTGCCCTCCTTTTCTTAAGTAAAGCATGTTCGTGAATTCTACTTTTTGACTTTAGCTGAAAATTTTTTCTTCCTGTGTATATATATATATTTTTTTGCGGTATGCGGGCCTCTCACTGTTGTGGCCTCTCCCGTTGCGGAGCACAGGCTCCGGACGCGCAGGCTCAGTGGCCATGGCTCACGGGCCCAGCCGCTCCACGGCATGTGGGATCTTCCCGGACCAGGGCACGAACCCGTGTACCCTGCATCGGCAGGCAGACTCTCAACCACTGCGCCACCAGGGAAGCCCCCCTGTGTATATTTTGATGGCAGTTACATGTTTCCCTCTGTTTACATGAGATAAATATTACTAGTTTAAAAGGGTGGGTCTCTTTCTGGGGATCTGTTGAATTGTTTTGGTCTTAAAAGGATTCGTAAAGAAGATGGTGTTCTGGTCAAGACGATTTCTGGTCTTTTGGCTATTTAATAATTGAGAATTGAGGAGGTTATTGGGTTTTTATTGGCTTGTTTTTCAAAAATATGAGTAGCCCCCTACCTAATTGCCAGAATACAAATTTTAACTAGGCCAGCAGGAAGAAGAGTGGATTCTTTTTGTTGCACATATAGCCTCTACTATTGGAATTTTGTTTCTCTTTTCTGAATATCCCTATTGGCTAGTTGGAGTTGGACAGTTTATAATTGAGATGACAGCAGTTAAAAATGTAAATCCGTTTCCTCTCTTCATTGTTAAGTTTTATGCTTAAAGGATGGATTTGCATTTTCCTTCAGCTTTCTGGTCCTTGTCCATTTTGATGCCAGTTACTCTGCATAAAACTAAGTGGAGTGAACCAGAATTTTTCTGAAGAATCTGTTTACAGATGGGCAGAGAAACATTAACATTCCTATATATTATTAAAAAACTGATAAGCAGTATGCAGATTAGCTAGGTTTGGAATACTGATAGCTATTTTTTGAGTGTAGTTTAATTCCAAATTTTTCCTAGAATTGGTGTTGAATATCCCAAGTACCTAGGCATAATAGGAAAACCATGTCATTTATACATGGGCATACTTTTGACTTCCTATGGTAAGTAGACCTTCAAACTAAGTTGCTTGTCTTTCTAGAAAAGAAACCTCTCTTCCAGCAGTGAGGGCGGAGGGTTGGTATAAAAAGGGTGGGGTTTAGAGAGTCTGTTTTTGCCACTCTAGGGCAGGATGCAGAAGCAAAGCATATTAGAATAAACACTGTAAATTTGCAGATTTCAAAATGACATTGGTATTATTGAATTTTACATAATTTTTTAGTTGTCTTTAACAAAAATAAGTTTTTGGTCTTTGCTACCTCACTGATTTCTTTTTCTGAGTACGTAAGAAATAGGAGCTCATAATTTAAGCCTTATTAAAAAACGTTTTGAGAACCTATTGTAAAACTGCTCATCTTCATAGGGATTGGTCATTTAAGTGTTTTGTCCAAGAAAATGCAGTTATAATTTTATTCTTCGAACAGTAGGAGGCATGGACAGAGTCTGCAGTCTCATGTTGAGATAATCATGATTTTTTAAGAGGGGCAGAAGTCATTACAGGATTATAATTAGGAAAATTTAAGTTTCCATGAAGAGGTATATACTTCCTGATTAGGAATCTTTCTTTTTTTAAAAATAGAACATTTGACCTATGCATTGCCCTTGAGAACTTTGATTTGGGACAGTGCAGGGGAGAAAGGAGGGGGAAACAAAATTACTTCTTTCCTCTTCATCAGAGGTTAACTGAGAGCAAGTGGCAGGACATTAATGAGCATGCAAAAATTTGCCTTCTCTTAATTTCCCAACAGTAGACCTTGGAATTAGTCAAAGAAACAAAAGTCAGGAAACATTTTTCCAACACTGGGGCTAGTCTTTCTGATCTTTCCATAGCAGTTATAAATATTGAACTACCTCTGGCACTTAGATGAAATGATCCTGCTTGGCTTTTAATTTAATTAATTTCTAGTGCTTTGAATGCCTGGATTTTCTATCTCGATAACCGAGACTTAAGTATTTGGTTTCTGTTAAGAGTTTTTTTTCTTAGGAGATAGGGAACATTTCTTCATTTACCATGATGAATCTAAATGCTGCCTTATAATATTAGATTTAAAATCCTTAATTTCAGTAGTAAAATGATACCTGCCTTGTGACTTTTCATGGAGGATATAGAGTCAGAAAATAATGTTACAAATTACAGAAATTCCTTATAATCCTATTAATGATTTAATATATCTGAGTTAGTAGTATGAAGTGAATGTTTTCTTTTTTAAAAAATAGATAGTATTTATTTATTTATTTGGTTGCACCGGGTCTTAGTTGTGGCTTGCTGGCTCCTTAGTTGCAGCACATGGGCTCCTTAGTTGTGGCAGGCGGGCTCCTTAGTTGGGGCATGTGAACTCTTTGTTGTGGCATGCATGTGGGATCTAGTTCCCTGACCAGGGATTGAACCCAGGCCCCTGGCTTTGGGAGCGCAGAGTCTTATCCACTGCGCCAGCAGGGAAGTCCCGTGAATAAATTTCTTTATAGAAGTGATTATAAAGAGCAAGTCAAAACATTAAAAAAAACCTTTTTTGAAACTATTTTTACCCTTTTTAGCAGATTGTATTATATCTTTGGTTTTAATCTTTTCTGGTCACCACCAGAAAATGTCTTCACTAAGACATCATGTATGATATTTGCTCCCCCGCCCCCCTTTTGTATAAGGATTAAGTTTAAAAGGGAAACACTTGTAAAATAAGTGATTTTAAAAGGTACGAATCAAATTCGATAAAGTTCGTTTGATCACAGCTGATCTTTTCTGAGAACATGGTCAAGGGCTTCCTTTTGCCCACTTGAGATGTGAAAAGCAAAAAGGTGCATCTGAAGTACAGTCAGATCTTAATGTCTAAAAATTCTAGAGCACAGTTTCTTTGCTTTTGACTTCTCACATTTTTGGGTCCCATTTGGAAAAGCAGCTGTCAGTATTTCAGCCACTTAAATGAAGACAAATGATCTTAAGTATTGATCGCTAACCAACTGTTTGAAATTCTGTCTATTGCAGATACTCCTTTGAGGAATGTATTCAGAACTTCTCCCACATTAAAACAAAACAAACCAAAAAAAACTCCTCATAGAATGAACCACACTCTGTACCACTAATGTAGTCACAGAATTATTCAAGATTGATCTTTGGTCATTATCTATTGAAACAGAATTTTACTTGTTAGAGTGAACATTATCATTAATGTTGCTGGTTCAAGAGACTTAGTGTTAGTAAAAGACTCTTTGATACAGAAATTTGATTATAACATGGAGTTCACCTGACCGTTTCTGACAACCTACTGGATTTTTGTTTTTCAAGAAGATGGTTGTTTTTTGCTTAGGAAATGATAATATTTTAGCTGCTTATCTGTGTCCTACAGCTGGCAGAGGAATGCAGTACTCTGACCATGAATTTGCGTCTGTATCCCTGAAAACACACAGACCTTACTTAGTGTTTTCAAAAGAGGTAGAAAAGACATGTGGCATCTTTTTAAAAGTTGTTTTTTTTTTTTTAATAAATTACCGTGTTTGGAAAACTCACTGAGTTTTCCAGGACACTGACTCAATTTTGTATTTAGTTTCTTTTTACTTTTTTTTTTTGAAACATGGTCCAAATAAGTAGAGGGGGGAAAAGTCCAACTGAGAGCATTCAGCCATACTTTTTATTTTATTTTTTAACATCTTTATTGGAGTATAATTGCTTTACAATGGTGTGTTTCTGCTTTATAACAAAGTGAATCAGCTATATAGCCATACTTTTTGAACTGTCTCTCGGTTTTTATTTTCATTTATAGTTGACTTCAGCAGCAGAAGTTTAGAAAACTTGAGGTTTGGGCTCCTGTACAGGGAGTAAGACCAAACCACAGTAGTTTTACTCAGTTGCTAAATGCTTGAGTTTTGGGTAATACTAGTGATTAAATCATCTCCCCACCATGGAATAATCTCCCCAACATGCCATAGAATCCTAGTTTGGGAAGGTCATATCATCCATCAGATATCCGAAAAGTTACTAGGCATAAATGAGGAAGCACTAAGAAGCTGCCCAAAGTAGTAGCAGTTGTAAAGTCACTTCTTAAAATTTAACATCTCTGAATTACTTTATGACCTCCACACTCAAGTTTTGCTGTCAGTGTTTCTTACTATGCAGTGCATGTGCAAGAAAAGCCATTTCTTTCACATACAGTGAAAATAAAAGATTCCTTTAAAATTACTCAGTGTTGCCTTCTTAAAGTTTTGAACCCTCAATCATTCCTACATTTGAAAGTGAGACAGGGCTGTAAAAAAATACTTCATGGGGTGGGATAGGGAGTGTGGGAGGGAGACGCAAGAGGGAGGGGATTTGGGGATATATGTATATGTATAGCTGATTCGCTTTGTTATAAAGCAGAAACTAACACACCATTGTAAAGCAATTATGCTCCAATAAAGATGTTAAAAAACAAACAAAAACTTCATTGTTCTTTTGAAGTTAAAATGTACCCTAGGCAAAAAAGTGCTGCTTTAGCCACCCTTCCCCACCCTGGACACCGCCCCCCCCCCCCCCCCCATTTTTAGGAGGCCTGGCCTGAGTCTCTTAAGTTTTTCCTTGTGAATTTGGTTTGACCTAATTAGTTTTTGTAGTTTGGATTCACTTATTATATAAATGGCCCAAATTGGTGTGCCTCTTTGTTGAAGCTGATCTAGTAGGTGGCATACACATGATAACAAACTATTCCATGTAGGTGTCCATTCCTTATTAGCCTTCTCAGGGCCTCCATGCCCTTCTTCTTAATCAGTATCTCATTGTCTTCCAGAAAGACATTGACTGTGCTTTGCAGCTGCACAGTAATATCTAGTATTTTAGTATTTAATAATCAAGTATATTTTTATTCTCTTCAGGGTTTCCTCTTGAAATAGATAAAATTCTATCCATAGTATAATACATGATTGTAAAAAAATTTACCTTTTTCAGATAACTGCCAATTCTTTTTCTTTTCTTTTAACACTATCCCCCAGATGGAACTTAAGGGTGACCATAGTTAACCCTTGCCCCACACAGCTGCCCTGGCTGGCTGTTCATTAGTGCTTTATTTGTTTAAGAATCCCATGTTACTAGACACTTTAGGTAATTGCTTAGATTTAACGTAACCACTTTACATTCTACCTCTTCAAATATATGACCGTTCAAGGTCACCCAAACGTAACTGTTCCTACTCTGAGGTGTACATGACTGGTATCACAGGATATCATCTGGCTTCTTGAGAAGGTAGCTGGTGGCACCAAAGAGCTTCTTTCAGACTTACTTCTACATGGCCTTTATCTGGCAAATAGCCCTAAGAGGCATGGGCAGGTTTTAAAATTTTGTTGGCAGTGTTTCACAATGGCATACTTGTTTCCAACCAAGTAGATGTTTGGTTGTGGTTAAGAGGAATCATTGCTGGCATTGAAGCAGACCTGCCTGAACATTTTTGTTGACTCTTCCTGTTGTTTGGTCCATGTTTTGGAGCTTTACACCTGTGGAAACTATACACAAACACTTTTGTATTAATGGACTTAATATCTTTGACAGAATAAATTACCAAGTAATTTCTAAACATGTCAGATGATCCTTGTAGTAGATGTAGTGATTTCTTTGAAGTAAATGTAACACCATCAATTCATTGTTACCACTAGACTTAACCTGTCTCTTGAATTTAATCCCATTTCACCCCTTATTACTGGCTGGACATACATCTACTTGGGAGGCCACCTTTAAAGTCAGGGTATCATATCTGGTGTTGCTTCCTTGGAATCTACCCTTCATTTCTTAACAATACCATTCTTTTTCTACTCACCACAGGCCTTAGAATTTTGCAGTTATCTTTGACAACATGGTCTGCCCCCTTTTTTCCATTCCTAATCAACTACCAAGCTCAGGCAATTAATGCTTTCACTCATTTTGGTGTCTTCTTCTGCATTTTTACTATGGTTGAGATATTGGGCCCTTAGCAGTTCATATCTGCACTACTAGTCTAGGAACATCCTAAGTGACTTTTCCCCTCCAGACCATCCTACTTCCTGCTTTTTAATACTACCATTTTCATGTTGTTATTCTCCTGCTCATAAAGCTTTTGGTTTAGTGCCATCGAATGAAATCTAGCTTCCTTAGCTTGGCATTCAAGGCCCACAGTGTGTCCTGTCTTTTTAGTCTTATTTTCCTGAACATGATTGGTATTCTGACCTATTCTTTATTTCTCAAAAATGTGCTTTCTTCCCACTGTGGTATTAATAGCCATCCTTACTTGGCTTCCATCCCCTCTTTCTCTTTATTTAAATTCCACCTAATCTGTAGGACTCAAGTTGAAGTTTTCCACCTCCTGTGAAACTTCCCTGGGTTGTCTCTCCTCTGAACTCTGAGTACTTGCATGTCATTGGACAGTTAACCTTGTAGTACTCTGATACTTCTTGGGTTACAATGAACTATGTCTCATTATTTTTTGCATTTAATACTTAAGTGGAATGTACCTTCATATATATTGTTTTATCTGGTTGGGTTTTTTTGTTTTTTGTTTTTGTTTTTGCGGTACGCGGGCCTCTCACTGTTGGTGGCCTCTCCCATTGTGGAGCACAGGCTCCGGACGCGCAGGCTCAGCGGCCATGGCTCACGGGCCCAGCCGCTCTGCGGCATGTGGGATCCTCCCGGACCGGGGCACGAACTGGCGTCCCCTGCATCGGCAGGCGAACTCTCAACCACTGCGCCACCATGGAAGCCCTATCTGGTTGTTTTTTTTTTTTTAATAGCTAAGGACAAAGAGACCCAGCATCTGTTCTTTTTAACAAATGTTTTCTTATTATCCTAAATAAAATTCATAGATGATATAATGTACCTACAGATGTAGTTTTTAAAAAATCAATAACCTTACTATAGTATAAAGGAAAAATGAAAAAAACTTGTAACTTGTATTTCAGGTTTCAAATACTCAGCAAAAATTATACTCTAGAAAGAAAAGTTCTTACAGATTTAAAACCCCTGAACTTTCCTGCTATACTGTGTTGTACCTCCTTAAACAACTTAACAGGACCAATCTTGATACTAATATGATTTGTATCTGAAGTTGCAAGTTATGAATAGCCTTAGTTCCTTTCCCATACAGCATGTGGTCAGTACAGCCCAGCCTGTATTAAACTAAAATTAACTTTTACAAAATTTAAATTAAAAGTTACTGGGAGACAAAAATAACTACTTGTAAAGTGGTTAAAACACTTTATTATTACATGTTTAGCCTCCTCTTATATGGTTCTTACTTGTTTAAAAAATGGTTCCAGAGGTTATGGCAATAATGTGATATATTGACTGACTCTTTAATTTTAGGACTTTGATATTTTGTACAGTCCTGTTCATATATGTGACTTTATGTCACATAAACAGCTCAAAAGGATGAGTTGCCTGCCAATACTGAGAGAAGTCTTTACAAAGGAATCAGGTTGATAAGGTCTTTTATCTCTAAAGATCAGATTGTTGCCTAGTTGTGACAAGAATTCTTTGTGTTTAGACTATACTCCTGCCTCTCTGATTTTTTTCTTACACAAAAAAGACCCCTTGATAGAAGCCAATTATGTGTACAAATTAAACTACCAAGTCCAAACCTAGATCTCCTGTGATCTTCTTAGTTGTTTAAAGTACTTGTTCCTTTAGTGGCAAAGGTTTACCTGAGAAGCCATCAGAAATGATGCTAGATTGATAGAGAAAAACTCTTAAAGAGGAGTATTTATAGATTCTTGGAAAGTTCTATCTGTGCAGTTCTGTAGTTTCTAAAAGCATGCTAAGGCCTGACTTGGCCCGTTTTGCACAATTAAACATTCTAAAACCTGTGGTTGACTAAATAGTTCACATTGTAACAATTTAAAAAATAATGTATTGTCATCGCATTCTAACTTGTAGAGAAAAGTCTTGTGGGGAGATCTAAGTGGCTTAACTTGATACTTAGGATATTTGTCATTGTAAAACTACTGGTTTTTCTTTTGCAGATTTTCTTGTGAAACGTTCCAGTAGAAAAGTTCTTGGGACAAACTTCATTTGGTAAGTTTGTCCCCCTACCTCCTGCCCCCTACTATACTCTCTGCTGTTCTGAGGCAGCAAAAGGTAATTTATAGATGAATTTTGGGGGCCTGTTTTGTCTGTGGACATAATTATTTAGGTGAACCCTTGTATGTTCACTTTAATGTTAAATCTCAATATTTGGTGGTTTGGTTTTTTTTTCCCATTAGGACTCAAGCCAGATTACTTTTCCCATATATAATTGTGCCATAGTATAATATACTGTGCCTAGAAACTTGTATTTAAGTTGAGATTAAATGAGTTGTGGCCCTAATCTTTTGTTTAAAATAGTTCTTAACATGATGTTCTTTTAAATTGAAACTTGGTTCTTATTTTGAGTTTTCTTAAATTGTTAAATTTGTGTGAAAATCGAGGCCTCATTACTAGCATTAATGGTACCAATGTGACGTTCAACTAGAAAATAACTTCTAAAAAATTTGTTAGTCCTGCCCCCAGTGTGGATGTTAACCCCTGTCCTGTCCTTTTTTTCATAGACCTTTATGGATCTGTTATTACCTAAGTCTTTATTACTGCCTCTTTTTTCTGCCATCTGTTTAATGGAGGAAATTATTATCTAAGTTTATTGAAAAGAGAAGTTGCTGTTTTGGTTTTAAGTTTCTGTATCCAAATCATTCCCTTGTTCCAGAACCTTTAGCTTGGCATTGCCTCCAGATTAAGGATCAAGCTCCTTAGCATGGCATTTTAGGCTCTTTATAAGTGAGCTTTAAGCACATCTACTGCAACTAGGCACTCACTTCCTCCATACATCTAGAAAGTCTTGCTGTAGCCAACCTGACCTACTTACTGTCCCTCAAATACTGTCCAATATCTTGCCTTTTTTTTTGGCAAGATATTTGCTTGTGCTGGTATTCTTTGCTTGTGCTGTTCCTTTACCCTCTTTGTCTCAAAATCTGTCTGGTTCAGCCATTAAAAGTGTGAGTGTTCCACAAAGCCTTACTTGAGTGCCCAGTTCAGAGTCCATTTCTCTGTCTTTTGCATCTCCATGATATTATATTTCTACATCTGTTATCACACTCTGCCTTATTAGTTATGTTTGTCACCCCACAGGATTGTGAACATCTTGAAGGCAAGAACTATCTTCATGTTTGAATTTTCAGATCACACAAATGTTCCCTGAGTCCTGGGATACTAGTGTCTTCTCAGTATAATTTCATTTTAATTAGGATTTTTGTTTTTGTTGTGTGTGTTTGGTTAAGAATAAGGGAGAAGAATTAGATTCTTTTATTCTAGTAGAGAAGAATTAGATTCTTTTGTTCTAGTAGAGATTAGTTATCATCTTGTTGATTCAGGGTACTGTTTTTTTCCTTTCTATATAGGAAGGATTTATATAGTACATATAATGTGTCCTTGTAGTCCAAGTTGCTCAGTATCTCACTTGGCTGAGTTATTGTTGGCAAGTGTGAGTTTTAGTTACTGATTAAGGAATTGAGTAATTTCTTGTTAACAGGTGCCTGAAAGAATGAGATTCCATGTTAAATAGGAAGATAAATGTCTTACTTCGGTAAAGATTTCTCAGAAGTCACATTCTGAGACTGACACTGGAGACCAGTGAAGCCTGCAGATCCCAACTGTCAAATTCTCATACGTACATTAAGAAAAGAGAAATCATTTGACTGCTTCAAATAAGAATTTTACCCTTCATTTGGCCTAGCAGGGTGCATATTAGACCTTTGGAGAGGAAATGTAATCCTAATGTATTTTTTTTAAAAATTTATTTATTTATTTTTGGCTGCGTTGGGTGGGTCTTCGTTGCTGTGCACAGGCTTTCTTTAGTTCTGTTAGGCAGGGGCTACTCTTCGTTGCCGTGTGCAGGCTTCTCATTTCGGTGGCTTCTCTTGTTGCGGAGCACCGGCTCTAGGCACCCGGGCTCAGTAGTTGTGGCGCACGGGCTTAGTTGCTCCATGGCATGTGGGATCTTCCCGGACCAGGGCTGGAACCCGTGTCCCTTGCATTGGCAGGTGGATTCTTAACCACCGTGCCACCAGGGAAGCCTGATGTTAGATTATTAAATTAATTTTGATACCAGGAAACATATTATTGGAATTAATATAATGTGGGTTCCAAATTAAAAGACTAAAGAGAGATGACAACTAGATCCAATGTGATCCTAGACTGGATCCTTTTATAGAGGGGGGAGGAAATCTCTGTAAAGGATGTGATTGGTTGACCAAATTGGAATATAAAAAGTAGATTAAAGTACTATATCAGTGTCGTTTCCTGAATTTGAAAGCTAGTTCTGTGGTTATATAAGAGATTAATTTTGTTCTTATAAAGTATATATTGAAGTAGTAAGGGGTAAAGAAGTAGCATGACTTGCCTTAAAGGTCCCAAAGGTCATAGAGTTTAGTGAATGGCAGACTCAGGACTCCTGTCTCTTCTGCCCTCAGAACCATTGCTTTACATCCCTGATTTTTTTTTTTGATGGCTTTATCTTCACACTCTGTCTTAGGTCAAGTGAAAAGCTTTTATGTAATATTACTTTGAATTTCCTTTTTAAAAATGTCTTTGTAGAAAAGTTTATTTTTCTAATTACAAGGGTAAAGTAATTCTAAAAGTGTAAAAACAAAGTCCCTATTCCCACTTTCTTCCTTAGAGTGGTAACCATTGTTAACAATCATTATATCATTTTTCTGTACATGTACAAACGTTTCTGGATTAATACAAATAATGCTTATGCGTATTTTTATTTTAACCTTTCAAATTACAGAACATTAGAACTTCTACCAAGTTGATAACTGAGTTAGTGAATTATAGTTTCATAAATGGAATTAGTATGTGTAGTCTTTGGCAATAATGATCTCCCCCACCAAGTGTGTATCTTTTTCACCTAGTAAATTTATTTTTAAGAATCAGGGCTGCAGAAATAGTGACTTGTGCAGAGATATGGGCAAGGATGGTTATTGTGGCTATTTTGATTGTAATAGAAAAGTGAAAATAACCTAAATGTCTCAGTAATTGATGAATTAGTAGGTTATGGTGTATCGGAATATAATGGAATACTGAACTGCCATGTTGAAAGTATGTAGTGACACAGGAAGGATTTGGTACATTGAGGGAAAATGTGCAGAACAATGAATACAGTATGATCCTCCCCCCTCATTTTTCGGGGGTAGATTATGTATGTCTTTGTATATGAATAAAGTGTCCTGGACAGAATTATAAAATATTAACAGTAGTTGTTATTACATGTAGTTGAAGCGAAGGGCAGCAAAGAACGAGAATGGAAGTTCTACTTATTTACTTAAAAAATAACAGATTTGAGATATAATTCATATATTATACTATACATTTGACCCATTAACGTATACAGTTCAGTGGCTCAGTATATTCATTGTGCTGTGCAACCATCACTGCAGTCAATTTTAGAACATTTTATTACTTCAGAAAGAAGCTCTCCATACCCTTTAGCTATCACCCCCCCTTACCTTCCACCTCTCTCAGATCTAAGCAGCTACTAATCCACTTCCTATCTCTATTAATTTTCCTGTTCCATTTCTGTCAAGTATGATATGTGGACTTTTGTGACCGGCTTCTTTTACTTGGTATAATGTATTCAAGGTTCAACTATATTGAAGCATGTATCAGTACTTCGTTCCTTTTAATTGGCTGATTAATACTCCATTTTGGGATATACAACATTTTGTTTATCCATTCATCTGTCAGTGGACATTTGGGTTGTTTCTGTCTTTTGACTATCTTGAATAATGCTGCTATAAACATGTGTATATGAATTTTTCTGTAGATATGTTTTCGTCTCTTAGACAAAATTCTATTCTCTTTAGGAGTGGAATTGCTGGGTCAGGTGGTAGCTCTATGTTTAATCGTTTGAGGAACTGCTAGGCTGTTTTCCAAGGAGGCTGAACCATTTTACACTCCCACAAGCAGTATCTGGGGACAGTTGCTTACTTTTTACACCTGTATTTTAAATTTTCTTAGAAGCAGCATGTATTACTATTACAACTAAAAAATTAAGAAGTGTTAAACTACTTCTCTTAGGCTAACAGTAATGACTCAATTTCTTCCTTTTGGTGCTAGTATAATTACCATTCTGGAACGCAAGTTTTGCAAGTCAGTTATTGACTATTTTTTAATGATTGGCTATATCTGCTCTTTGTAGTATTAATATTATAAGGACCTCCAGCAGCTTCGTGATTCATATTGGTTGCAGAGTTACCCATGATCTTGGCTTTTTCTTATGAACTTGGAATTCCTATAGAAGGTTTACCTTTCCTCAGATGTTTAAAGCAGCACCTCTTATTTTGAACTATGTTATCTGTTTTCTTATCTCCCCTCTTGCACTATAAATTCTTTAATCTTCCTTAGCCCCCACATCTAGGCCTTTACCTATTACTGTCAGTTATACTCTAAAATAACTTATATCCTTATGCTTTTATTCCATCTGCACTGCCTTCATTCTAGATCAAGCCACCATTTTCCTCCCTGTAATTGTCTCCTGATTCTCTTTGTTCTTTTTGTTCTCTAATCCATTCACCACACAGTAATCAGAATTATTTAAAAATCAAATCATATCACTCGGCTGTTTAAAATCTGTCAATGAATTTTTGACACTTGGAATATAATCTGTTGCCCTTGGAATATAATTTATACTCCTTACTATCTACATTATCCTCTTGTACATTTCTCCATCTTCAAGTTGGGCCACTCTTCTTTCTGACTCAGTACATTTTAGCTATACTGGCTTCCTCTTTTTAATCCTTCAGAAATGCCAAAGTCTTTTCCTTGTCAGGAACACATGTTGTTTTCTGTACCAGAAACTGGCCTTGCTGCACAGAGAGGCCTTTTCTGACCACCTTACCTAAAGTAGGACTCCCATACCCCCACCCTCTTAGTCTCTGTCTCAGCATCCTGTTTGTTTCCTTTATCACATTGAGCACAATTTGTAATTATAATTATTTGTTTCTATCTTCCACACTGGGATATGAGCTCCTTAGTGCAGGAACCAGCACAGTGTCATAGTGTTTGACACGTAGTTAGTTCTCAGGTAATTGTTGATTGACCAAAGTGCAGCACACCATTTTACAGTCTTTATTTGGTGTAGAAATGGAAGACATCAGGGGCTTCCCTGGTGGTCCAGTGGCTAATAAGATTCTGCACTCCCAGTACAGGGGGCCTGGGTTCAATCCCTGGTCGGGGAGCTAAGATCCCACATGCCTTGTGGCCAAAAAACCAAAACATAAAACAGAAGCAATATTGTAATAAATTCAATAAAGACTTTAAGAATGGTCCACATCAAAAAAATAAAAACTTTGTGAAAATTTCAAATGTATAAAAGTAGAGAAAATAGGTTAATCTCCATTTACTTATCTCATTGGGCTTCAAAAGCTATCAACTCATGGGCCCATCCCGTTTCATAGATATATACTCCTATTCATTCTGTCTATTCCATGATACATTACTTCATGTGTACATATTTCAATTGTATATCTAAAAGAAACTTCTAAAAAGCCATAACCACAGAAACCTCCTAACCACTGTGACATTGTCAGTTATACAGAAAATTAATAAATAACATCAAATATTATATGGGCAGATTTCCCTAAATGTCTCAAATTATTTTTATACTTTGAATTAGGATCCAAGCAAAGTCCATATATTGCAGTTGGTTGACATGTCACTTACATCTCTTTTTTAATCTTGAGTTTTCCTTTGATCTCTTCTGTCTTGCAGTTTAAAGAATTGGGGTTATTTTTATATTTTTATAGGTTTCTCTAGACTAGATCTATGTTCATCCTATATTTCATTAGCAGTTGTAGAAAGATGATACTTACTTGTGTCTTTCCTTGTTTGTGTATTAGGTGAAATACTACCCCCATCAACTACTTGGTTGTACAGAGGTTCAGTTTATATAGGAAAAGCAAGATAAATACTAATTCTTTGCCTTTATTTACCAGTTTCAAAAATAAGAAGTTGCTTACTTAGCATCCTGCAGTGGTGACCAATGAAAGGGAAAGAGAGAGAAATATTATGAACTTATAATTAAACATATTGAAATTCAATACATAGCCCTTATTTTTGCTCAAATTATTCCATTTTTACCAGTGATTCTGTTTAGATTGGCTCTGGAGTCCTTTTGATATACCCTTAGTAGTCTTTGATAGTTTCCTTGCTTTCCAATTTAATGTTCCAGGATGAACTTACACATTTTCTGTTCTAGACCTGTAATTGGCTATTTCTCAGGAGCTTTGTTGGCTCCTTTTGAAGTGAGAATTAATATTTAGATACCATGGTCTACATGCTTAGAATGCTCATTGCTGCTGGGTCAGTTCCATAACTTTTTTGCAGTAGGATTATTTTTAGTATTTCATGAAGAGTTTGATTATATTCATACTCCTCACCTACACATCACATAAAACTTACCCTTTAAAAGCATACAGTTCAGGAGTTTTAGTATGTTGTGCTAAACCACCACTAATCTGTTTTCTGTCTCTACCTAGATTTAAAATTCTGGGCAATTCATATAAATGAAATTGTACAATATGGTATTTTGTGCCTGGCTTCTTTCAGTTAGTATTATGTTTTCAGTGTTCATCCGTATTGTATCATGTGTCAGTATTTTAGTCTTTTTTTATTGCTGGATAATATTCCATTGTGTGGATATACCACATTTTATTCTTTCATCATTTGATGGACATTTGGGTTGTTTCTGCTTCTTGGCTATTATGAAAAATGCTGCTGTGAACATTAACACACAAGTTTTTGTGTGGATATGTTTTCAGGTCTCTTGGGTATATACCCAGGAATGGAGTTAATGACTCATATGGTGAATTTTAAAGGAACTGCTAAACCATTTTCTACAGCAGTGCATGAAGGTTTCAAGTTCTCCACGTTCCACTACCTTTTTTATGTTCATTTCTTCATCACTGGAGTTGCACTTTGTTATCTGTTTTGAAAAACTTCAAATCCACTTCTATTTGAGTTATTTAAAATATAGCAGTTTGAATATGTATATGGTACTGTCATTAGACATTTAATTCTAAAACACAAATATCTTTTGCACAACATTAGGGCAGTTTAAAAATAAAATTCATCCAGTAGGTGTTTCTTTTTAAAGTGATCTTTAAGAGATTTTTTTCTAATAAGTTCATACCCTCAGGAATAATTTCTTTGCCTTTCCTCCTTTCCTTTTTAATTAATTCCAACAGGTGGTCTCTTTACATACCCTTGCCACCTCATCTAAAACAGCAGTTCTTTGTTACTCATCTCTAAACCCTGCTTTATTTTCTTTGTAACACTTACCAGCTACCTAATATAAACATATCTATCTATTTGTTTCTAGTGGGGAAGGCAGGCAGTAAAATTTTTATTTTATTTCATTTTTTAAATCTATTTTTGGCTGCGTTGGGTCTTCGTTGCTGTGTGCGGGCTTTCTCTAGTTGAGATGAGCGGCGCTAGTCTTTTTGTGGTGCACGGGCTTCTCATCGTGGTGGCTTCTCTTGTTGCGGAGCACAGGCTCTAGACGTGCAGGCTTCAGTAGTTGCAGCATGTGGGCTCAGTAGTTGTGGCGCATGGGCTTAGTTGCTCCGCGTCATGTGGGATCTTCCCGACTAGGGATCGAACCCGTGTCCCCTGCATTGGCAGGCAGATTCTTTTATTTATTTATTTATTTAGGCTGCATTGGGTCTTCGTTGGTACACGCGGGCCCCCTCCAGCTGCGGCGAGCAGGGGCCACCCTGCGCCGCGGTGTGCGGGCTTCTCACTGCGGTGGTCTCTCTTGCCGCAAAGTGCGGGCTCTAGGCGTATGGGTCTCAGCAGCTGTGGTGCAAGGACCCAGCTGCCCCAAGGCACGTGGGAGCTTCCCAGACCAGGGATCGAACCCGTGTCCCCTGCAATGGCAGGTGGACTCTCAACCACTGCACCACCAGCGAAGTCCCAGGCATTAAAATTAAACTCCGTGACTTTTTGGTTACAGTTGTCTCCCCTAGATCTAGAGCAGTGCTGGGATTATACTAGGTGTTGAATAATTATTTATTGAAATGAATGAATAAATGAGAATTTTATGCTAATCTCTGTTCTTGAGCTGGGTTATATCACAAAGACTTGTTTTAGGTTTGAATAATGGTAAGAATGATGACTCTGACTTGATTTGTTACTAAACCACTTGGTTCTTCCTCATCCTTCTAGCCTCTGAACAATGGAGTACCCCAAACCACCACTTGGTCCTCTTAGTTTCTCCATCTGTACTTGCCCCGGAATTTACTAGCTTTAATGCCATATACACCGTTATGGCTCCCACATTTATGTTACTATCTCTAGCTTCCATCTTCTTCATCTCCAGGCTAGTTTGTTCGGCTTTTACTTGGTGTCTTCAACGGGATATCTGATAGGCATCTCAAATATAACGTGTCTAAAACGGAACCTTTGATTCCCTGTTTCCCCTCCTGTACCTCTGCACAGAGTGGGTAATCCATTTTTCTTAATGTTTTCCCTCATCAGTAAGGGGGAAATCCTTGCTTCTAGATGCTGAAGCTAGAAAGTGTGACTTCTTTTATTTAATGAATTAGCTCAAATCCTGTGGGTGGTAATTTCAAAATATATCCAGAATCCAGCAGTGTCTCAACCATTTCCATCACTACTTCTTAAGGTGATTATTTCCTTCTGACAGGTCTTCCTGTTTCCTCCTATGCTCCCTCTGTTCCCGCCCTATAGCCAGAGCCATCCTTTAAGTCACCTCATGTCACTCCTTTGTTCATAACTGCACAAGGCTCCACATGTTCTGGGCCCTGCTACTTCTTTGATGTCCTCTGTTCCCTCACTTTCACTGCTCACAAAGAGTTTACTTTGAATATTGAATCCCAGACTGCCTAAAATATCCTATATTCATGGAAGTTCAGTGAACTGGAAATGCTGGCTTTGCATGAAATGTATTTTTTTTAAAAAAGCTACTTATTAGAGATGATAGTGTTCTTACTAGCCTGTCTTTGAGTTTCTTGTTAGGTATTCCTCCCCCACTCTTATAGTTGTTTCTGAAAACCAGGTAAAGGTATTAGTGCAGTTTATGTGACTTTTCAGTGAGCACAGGATATTGGGGCAAAAGGCAGTTTTTTCATATTTTTTTACTAAGCCAGTTTGGTTCCCACAGATGGGGAGATCCACTTTGAATTTACAGATAACCACAAAAACATACTGTAATATGACAAGAATGTTGTTTTTGCATTTGCAGGTTAGTTTTAGTTATTGCTTTATTATTTTCATCTAAGGTTTATAATATTTTTTGTATTGCTATCAACATTAAGGACATGAGCATTTGCTACTTTTTTGCTCAAATAGTTTATGACCAGGAGGATTTTCACAAGGGAGTTAAGGAGTTTGGATTTGACTAGTGGGGATTGGCTGGGTGATATTCAGCTTTTCCTTGGCTGACTGGTCAGGTCTTTAGGTCCTTGTATATGCAGTTTCTTTAATTAGGGTATGGCCAAACGGGGCGGGGGTGTGTGTGGGAATTGCCAATTTTGTCCTTTTTTTTTTCTTTTTCAAGATCCAGGCATAAAGGAAAGAAAAGCCTTGCCAAGATACGGAAGAAAGGACGGGGATCTCTCCTCCTAATCTGGGCCTCCTGTCATGGTAAGTACAGAGAAATAACAAGAAAATTGAACTTGAACTCTGTCCTGACAATTAAGTGAATACTAATAAGTTCAGTTACCCATTTTTGTTATTGTGAGAAATCATTTCACTTTTTCTTTCCCAGAACTCTCTTGTCTATTTTCTTTTATTGTTTACTTAGTAGTAATAATTTTAGAATATTCTAGTGTCTTAGAGCAGTTTTGCGTCTATTAACTTTAATCCTGTGAGTTAAATATTGTCTCTTTTCAGTAAGATAGTAAATGGAGTCAAGACTAAAACCCATGTTTCTTGGACTGCAGGGTTCTTATTCCTTTTCTAGGAAGGAAGGTATCATGAAAAGCTTTTCTCTGTGTGTGTGTGCGCGCGTGCGCACGCGCGCATGTGTGTGTTTTGTGTGTAGGAGAATTATATGGTCATACACATATTCTTCATGAATTTACCTTTCTGGATAGAAGCAATTCCCTGTCTTTCCTGTCCTGTCTCTTTAAGGCATTATTTTTATCCCAGAGAAGATGGAGTAGCTCTGCACACTCCCTACCTACCTACGTCTTTGACTAAAATGAGTGTATTTCAGTGACTTGTGGGCTATTTAGGACCCAGTTCAGGCAGAGATGATGGAGCAATGAGCCAACCACATTTCTATCAATCCTGAGAACATGTAAACCGTGCTCCAAGGCTTAAATAAGAAATGGTCCTCTGTAATATTGTCCCGCTTCTATCTTGGTGATGTTTTCTAGAACCAAACTCTGTCTCATGCTGGTGCACAAAAAACGAATTGAAAAGGCCATGTTAATTTCAAGCTTCATTAGGAACATGGGTTGAAAGTGCTTTTCAAAATTAAAAACAAACTAAAACAAAACAGAAAAACTAGTTGTATAGAAGTGTCATTAAAACGACGACAAAGGTAACTGCTGTCATCTTAAATCTTTGCCAGTTTTTTCTTAGTTTGTGGGCATAACAACTTTCTAATGTATTCTATACCCAAACACTGATGAGCTTTTCTTTAGACTATATTTTATTTTATTGGTTTTCATGAGTTTTTAATGAATTGAAAAAGTGTTTGCCTAATATTTTATGGTATGTATGCCAATGCTAATGAGTAGCAAATGGTGGGCTTATGAAAGCAGCTCTGTTCTGTACTGAGGGGTTGTCCTTCATTGTGTACCACATAGCTACAACGGTGTAGTCCTCATTCTGGTGCTGCTGGGGTCTCTGGTGCCCTGCAGACAGTCTTCCTGGTGCGCTCTGGAGATACTTCTGTGTGCAGTATTTGGCGAGCAGTATGACCATGGGTCTTTTTAAAAAAATCTGTCATAAAGTAGCATTATAACAAGTTTTTACAAGTACTTATTTACAACTTTTCCACCAAAACCCATGGTTGTGTTCCTTTCTAACTAGTTTATGTCGATATGTAGTTGGAATTAAAACATAATTATTTTGCTTATTTCACTAAATGAATTAAACATTTTCACTCGTTGACTCATTGGATTCCTAATGATTTTTTACTAGCTACATCATTTTGCAAGTTGTTGAATCATTGATTTAAATAATATTAATTAATTTCTTTTGTTTTAGAATTTTGGTTCTGTGTCCTTAATCCTTATTTTTTGTATAGAGAATTCAGAAGTACTGGTTTTTCTTTGTTTTTTTAGTGTATACTTCTATACTTATTTGAGTAACATCCTCATACTTTTAAAAGTTCTTAAATGAGATTGAGGTTTCTTCGGGAGATTAAGTATTAGGAAGATGTTTTCATGTTTCATTATGGAAAATCTCAAGCCTGTACAAATCGAGAATTGTATGATGAACCCTCATATATGCATCAACCAGCTGCAATAATCATCAGTTCATGGCCACACTTGTTTCTTCTGACTCCCTCACCCACACCTCTTTGTATTATTTTGAAACAGATCACAAACATTATATCAAGGGAAATTTATTTTTGATCGCCTTTAATACCAGTCTTAAGAATGATAAATTGACAGACTGACAGTCACTTTAACTTTTACATTTGTCAAATGTTCCTACAGGTATTTCACTCTTAAGTATAGTTTTTTTTTTAATCCTGGAAGGCTGTATATAAATTCAGTTTATAGACATTTCCACTGGTCAGCCTCTACTCGCCATGTTCTTTAAATATTTATCTCTAATGTTGACTTCTGAGGTATAGACTTAAGTCTCTTACCTGCATAGTTTAGTGAATAGCAGAAATTAGCCTGGAACTGTGGTGACTGATCCCTTTTCAAGATTTTATAGGTGACTCCGTATGGCGCTGGTGGAGATTAAGTACCACCAGATTCCACAATGCCTGGTGTTCCTCAGCAATAGCAGGAAATCAACCATGTGGAATACATTCTCCTACTAATAAACTACTGCTTATAGCTAGCCTAGGAGAAATTTGTTTTCAAGCCTCTTATCAGGCTAACACTTTGACAGACTTTTTCTTTTTCTTTTTTTAGTACATTTATTTATTTATTTATGGCTGTGTTGGGTCTTCGTTGCTCCACACAGGCTTTCTCTAGTTGCGGTGAGCGGGGGCTACTCTTCATTGCAGTGTGCGGACTTCTCATTGTGGTGGCTTCTCTTGTTGCAGAGCATGGGCTCTAGGCACGCGGGCTTCAGTAGTTGTGGCACGTGGGCTCAGTAGTTGTGGCTTGTGGGCTCTAGAGTGCAGGCTCAGTAGTTGGGGCACATGGGCTTAGTTGCTCCGCGGCATGTGGGATCTTCCTGGACCAGGGTTTGAACCCGTGTCCCCTGCATTGGCAGGTGGATTCTTAACCACTGTGCCACCAGGGAAGTCCCCAGACTTTTTCTTCCTTGCCTTTTGTCTCCTTCCAGCTCTTCCTCCATCAGCCATCTCAAGTTTGTCCTCCCTTTTACATAATGAAACTCAGAAACTGTAATAAATTAGGTAGTTGATTTAGCTTATGTTTAGCCAAGTAATGTTTTTACCATTCTTCTTGGAAAGTCTATGAATAGTTTAATCCTAATCCTTGGGGATTAAATGCATTTTTATGTATTGTGTTGGCCATAAAGTTCATTCGGATTTTTCTGTAAGAGCTTGTGGGAAAATCCGAACGAACCTTTTGGCCATCCAATGTAAGGGGGAAAATCAGTCCAGAAGCCGTACAGGTAACGTGAACTGAGACAGTTTTATTAAAAAAAGCATTTATTTCATTTGACTGTGAAATATTATTTCTTTATGCTCGTCTTGTTTGCCAAATTCTCAGTTCTCTTATGCTGAAAATCATTTGTTCCATTTTCAGTTTTCGGTAACTGCTTTGGTTATATGCATTGGCCTGGATTAGCCCCCAAGTAAATGTGCCAGCAAGAATGAATTGATAAATAGCTTCTCTAGTTTTTTTTTTGTTGTTGTTGTTGTTTAGGCCTGCTATGTTATTTCAGTTCTATGCTATTTAGAGGTCAGTAAAAATCTAGTCCAGGAATCACTTAAAGAATTAATGATGTGTCAAATGATCTTGAAGAGAATAAAAGTTTAGGCCTTATATATTTAGGTGAGTTTAAAAAGGTAATGTGATGCTGAGAAAGCATGTTTACAATGTGCTTTTATGTAATAATTTTTAAAAGCCCCCCCCCATATTTTATAGCTTTTCCTGCCTATCCCCTATTGGTTTATGAGAAAAACTTCCTAAATACAAGTTTTCTTATATCTTTTCTCTTTAGTGCTGAGTGTGAATACTCAGTATTCTTTAAGTCAAGAACTACATCTTAAGAATGGAAATAGAATTGGTTAAAAGAAAAAAAGGTAACATTTATAGAAAAATTGAGTTCCTTTCAAATATGACTATGTCCCTTATTCCTTCACCCAATCATTGACCTCAGAGGAAGTGAGTGGAAAGGAATAAAATGGAACAGATTGACACAAAACTCTTCATATAACAGGTTATTTTGGTGTTTATAGAAGTGGAGTCATTCTTCGTACACCCTAGGTAATTATATTTCTTGAGGCTGCAAGCCATGTCATATCAACCTTACTAAAACATACCAACTTCATTAAACTTTCATTTATTTATTGCTATAAATAACTGAATAGATTTTTATACTTTTGCTTTTGAAATTATTTGATTATCAGCTATGATTTCTTGACAGTCATGGTGAATACTTAGCAGTGTCACTTCCCTAGGACTGCTAAGTACATGACAAGTTTTATATTTTTTGATAGCATTTTATGAACCATTTATAAAGTTGTTACAGTTTTATTTTTAGAATTTGAAGCCGCTAATTTCTTTATACATTTTAAGTATCAAACTTTTTAAAAGTTTGTGCCTCAAGATAAAACCTGTGCCTCAAGATAAAATGGCCCCTTAGAGGGGTTGGAATGGGCCCAGTCAGCTAGAGTAGCAAAGATACAGTTTTATGGGTAGTAGCTGAGTGAGTGAGTGTTGTTGAAGTCTCTGTATGGCTGTTCGTTTCATCACTAGGTGACTGGTTTTATAGAAAGCCTGACTTCAGATTAAACAGCTTTACTTGGTACAGTCAGTGGTACCACATCCATGGATTCCCCGATTAATCGGGGAAAATTACAGAAAATTCCAAAAAGCAACACCTGAATGTGCTGTGCACCAGCAACTATTTACATAGCATTTACTTTATATTAGGTTTTATAAGTAATCTAGAGGTGATTTAAAGTATACTGGAGGATGAGTATATGCAGTATATACAGTATTATATGCAAATACTGTATACCTTTTTTATATAAGGGATTTGAGTATCCATGGGAGTGCTGTGTGTCCTGGAACCTATCCCCCTCAGATACTGAAGGACGAATGTGTTTAGTAGTGGATTATAGTAGAGCAGCAATTCTCAAAGTCTTTGGTCTGAGGACCTCTTTTTACATTCTTGACTTATTGAGGGCCCCAAAGAGCTTTTGTTTATGTAGGGTGTGTCTGTCTGTATTTACTATCTTAGAAGTTAAAAGCTGGGCTTCCTTGCTGGCACAGTGGTTAAGAATCCGCCTGCCAATGCAGGGGACACGGGTTCGATTCCTGGCCCAGGAAGATCCCACATGTCACGGAGCAACTGAGCCCGTGCACCACAATTACTGAGCCTGTGCTCTAGAGCCCGTGAGCTACAACTATTGAGCCCACGTGCCACAACTACTGAAACCTGCGCACCTAGAGCCCGTGCTCTGCAACAAGAGAAGCCACAACGAGAGTCCGCGCACCGCAACAAAGAGTAGCCCCCGCTTGCCGCAACTAGAGAAAGCCTGCGCACAGCAACGAAGACCCAACACAGCCAAAAAAAAAAAGAACAAATTTATTTAAAAAAATAATAATAAATTTATTTTTAAAAAACGTTAAAGCTGAGAAATCTTTAAAATGTTCATTAATTCATTTAAAAATAACAATAACCAATTAAATGTTACCGTAACACTTTTTATGAAAATTAACTTTTTCCTCATCCAACAATAATTAATATAAAAGAGTAGCATTGATTTTTACAGTTTTGGTTTTTTTTTTTTTCCGGTACGCGGGCCTCTCACTGCTGTGGCCTCTCCCGTTGCGGAGAACAGGCTCCGGACGCACAGGCTCAGCGGCCATGGCTCACGGGCCCAGCCGCTCCGCGGCACGTGGGATCTTCCCGGACCAGGGCACGAACCCGTGTCCCCTGCATCGGCAGGCGGACTCTCAACCACTGCGCTACCAGGGAAGCCCTTTACAGTTTTTTTAAAAATGTTTGGCTTAATAGATGATAGCTAGATTCTCATACCTACTTCTCCATCCAATTTGTTACAGTATGTTTTTTTTTAAATAAATGAAGTAAATCCAGCCTCACAGAGATTCATAGTTAGAGGAAGAGTATTTTAATAGTTTTTCCAGGTAGTTGTGTGTATTCTTCTATTATACTGCATCAAAACTTGACAAGTATCAGTTCTTTTTAATAAATAAATTTATTTATTTATTTTTGGCGGCATTGGGTCTTTGCTGTGCACGGGCTTTCTCTAGTTGTGGCGAGCGGGGGCTACTCTTCGTTGCAGTGCGTGGGCTTCTCATCGCGGTGGCTTCTCTTGTTGCAGAGCACCGGCTCTAGACGTGCGGGCTTCAGTAGCTGTGGCTTGCCGGCTCTAGAGCGCAGGCTCAGTAGTTGTGGCCCATGGGCTTAGTTGCTCCACGGCATGTGGGATCTTCCCGTACCAGGGCTTGAACCTGTGTCCCCTGCCTTGGCAGGCAGATTCTTAACTACTGCTCCACCAGGGAAGCCCCGACCAGTATCAGTTCTTTGAAGGTTAGTTGCAGTGTGGAATCTGAAGCCATATCAGTGAACTTTTTGTATTATGTTAAAACCATAGGTCTGTCTTGCACTTTAAATTAATCTTTTATCCATGCATAATTTTGTAACATCAAAAATAGGTCATTTAGGGGCTTCCCTGTTGGCGCAGTGGTTGAGAGTCCACCTGCCGATGCAGGGGACACGGGTTCGTGCCCTGGTCCGGGAAGATCCTACATGCTGCGGAGCGGCTGGGCCCGTGAGCCATGGCCACTGAGCCTGCGCGTCCGGAGCCTGTGCTCCACAACGGGAGAGGCCCGCGTACCGCAAAAAAAAAAAAAAGAATGGGTCATTTTGAAAATAATGAGGAGTGAGTAATGCAGATCTTCCAAATGTCGACATATTTCGTGATAAAATTTCTTTAAAAAATCACCCTTGGGGGCTTCCCTGGTGGAGCAGTGGTTAAAACTCCGCCTCCCAGTGCAGGGGATACGGGTTCGATCCCTGGTCCGGGAAGATCCCACATGCCGTGGAGCAGTTAAGCCTGTGTGTCACAACTGCTGAGCCTGTGCTCTAGAGCCCGTGAGCCACAACTACTGAGCCCGGGTGCCATGACTACTGAAGCCAATGCGCCTAGAGCCCGTGCTCCACAACAGGAGAAGCCACCACAATGAGAAGCCTGCGCACCGCAACAAAGAGTAGCCCCCACTCTCCGCAACTAGAGAGAAAGCCCGCATGCAGCAACGCAGACAAAAACAAACAAAAAACCTTGAGTATTGTTTGTTTATAGATAGGATTTTTCTTTCTTTGAGATTAAAAAATTGTTAGACGTGTGATAAGTAGCATGTGTGGAAATGTCCACTAACTAGTGGTTGTACTTCTTACTGGTGCTGTCAGTTTAACAAGATATGGTTTTGCTTATGTAAAATTTGCTGTGTAAACAGATTCCATCATAATTTAAAGTCAGACTTTCCACCAGATTGCTTTTTCCCCCTGGTCTTCCTATACCATAAAAATTCATAATGTAAAAGGCTACTTTTTAATATAAATTATAATTAGTTCAATTCATGTGCCATTTAGATTATAATTTATTGCTTCTTTGAAATTGCCTTAATAGAAATAAATCTAATTTGTAATATAAAGCAGATTATGCTAGGGGTAGTGGTTCACACGTGTTTTCAGTTTGAGAATTCACTTCTTAAGTTTACATTAAAAAGAAAAAAACTTTCTGTTATGGAAAGTTCACATATAACCAAAGTAGACACAGTGGTATAGTGAACTCTCACTTAAAAGTTGCATGAATTATCCCTCATGGACAGTTCTGTTTCATTTATGCCCCATTCCCTTCCCTCTCCAATTATTTTGAAGCAAATTCCAGACGGGAGTCACATCATTTCATTTTTATATAATGCAGAATGTATCTTTCAAAAATAAGAATTAAAGGTTATAACTTAAGAGAAAAAAGCCACTGTATCTTGGTTTCTCTTAAAAGTAATATACTAAGAACTTATTAGTGCTTAATAGAAATGTTCTTAACCTCTTTAACTTATTTTTTTGGCATTGGTGTGTTCTCCATCTAAAGGCGCCTAATGTATTAGGTGGAACACTTTTGGGGGTGAATATTTTTTCATTGAGCTTTCTGCCAGTCCACCGTGGTCACTGGACTCTCACTGTTATTATGCTTCTAGACATGGCAGAAAAACCCAGTATGGATGAGTAGGAGCTTTGAAATTATTTAAACATTTGGGTTTTTCCAGGATGAAGAGACTCGGCACAGCCTTGAGTGCATCCAGGCCAATCAGATCTTTCCCAGGAAGCAGCTGATCCGGGAGGATGAGAATCTTCAGGTAATTTCAGGCCACTTTTGATTGTGAAATAAGTATTAAGCATCATAGTAACAATGTAGCAGAACTAATGGATTCAACTAATGTGCTATGTATAGGAAAATATGTATTAGAAGAATATATTTTTTCCTGAGCCATACACATAATAGAAATATAAGCTGGAAAACATCTCTCCTTTTAGAAAGACTTTTTTTTCCTGAGAATTCACTGAGATGATCATCTCTGTGTCATTCCTTCTGTAGTCTAGAATATGAATAACTAGGTTTTATGAATCTTGAATCTTGTGGGTATAAACCCATCCTCTTTAGGTCCCTTACCCATTTATGTACTGTTTTTGAGTGACAATGTTTATCATCCATTCACCTGACCCGTGTTTGAACACTTTGCTTTACTGCTTCAAAACTCTGAAGGGTTTCTTCTTCCATTTTGAAGGTTCCTTTCCTTGAACTTCATGGAGAAAGCACAGAGTATGTGGGCCGTGCTGAGGATGCCATCATTGCCCTTTCTAATTACAGACTTCACATCAAGTTCAAGGAGTCTCTGGTTAACGTAAGTGTTTCCCAACTGTTCTCCCACTAAAGTAGATGGAGAAAGGAAGCATTCAATAAAAAAAACTTGTTACTGTTCTCAAAGAGAGGAGTGTTATATGGGGTTTGGTTTGAAAACCTTGTGTGCTCTGCTTTTCTGTCACTTAATTTAAGCACTCAGGGACACTAGGATAGCAAGCAACTCTTGTGCTTGATTTAAAATGATACATGTAGTTGTCAGCTAAGGTGTCCATTGTCTACTAACACTGCATGAATTGCAGTAGGTAATGTTGTACCATTAAGCTTTGTAAGGGTGCAAAGGCTGTATAGGCTTTTATTCCTCATTTTTTAGTAGTTGCTGACTGCCTCAGTTGAGAGAACTTCCTGGACCTTAATGTCAAATGTTGAGTTGTACTTTGAGCTCAGTGCAGACTTCTGTTATAGGATGAAGTTATTCTAATGGCTCCTTAGTGGTATTAAGTATAGATGTCAAGTACAATGTGTATTTGCATAATGGACTATATATTGCTGAAGAGAAGGAAGGCTTTCAGTTTTCGAGTGCATTTACCCTTTTCAATTATGAGGGTATTCTCAGTGAACTGGTTCTTCCAGCACACTTGCCATCATTAATAGTTTTCAATAAACGTGCCTTTCACCACAAAAATGTGAAGGTTCATGTATTTCAACCAAATGAATGCCTTCTTCCTTCCTCACTGGACCGTATTGTGGCTTTTTGCACTTTGGTTCTAGCACAAAGAAGTGTATTATGACATCTTGTAAAAGCTCAGGACTGTAGTTTCATTCAGATTGCGTGTTTTGGGGTTCATTTTGGGATTCTTAGAAAAAGTTTACTCAGCCATCCAGAAGTTACCCAATTCCTTCATCATATTTTTCCCTTGGCAAGACTCAAATGGCTGACATTTGCTTTGTGGTTGGCATTTATTATTTTAGTATTTATTATTATTCTTTGTAGTTAAGCATTTATATCCAGGAATCTTTGTGGCCTGAATTCCTTCTGGTTTCTAGATTTGGGCTATGATCATATCTGTTATGTTAGTTTTCTGCCTATCAGCTAAAAATACACACTGGATTCATCAAGGAAAGAGGCATGTTGTGCTTTCTTACCATATAGCACTGTATTCAGAAGGGCCCATTTGGAATTGAGTGGCCGTGATAGGAGGGGACAGGATTGAATCTCCTATAACATTCCAGCAACCAGGCGTTTCCTACCAGCTACTGTGGAAATAATGACAGTAATAATTAGTAGAATTGCCCAATTTAATTTTGTGTTTAAACTGTGTTTAAATGTCTAGAATTGATGAAATTGTAATTAAATTGCATGTGGAGATAATTTAGTTTCATATCATTGCATTTTTCCATACAGTCCTCTGTCTCTCAGCTTTTTGGTTTATGGCGAAGTATTTCAGAGACTATTTTTAGATCTATTTGAGAATATGGTCTGTTGGAGAGAAAGCATGGATTTGATCATGTCATTCACCAGCCTGAAGCCCTTCAGTGTTTCTTAACTACTTCTAAGATGAAATTACTTAGCATGGTATGATCCTTGGTCCCTGACAGCTTTTCTGTATCCCTCTTTTCCCCCTTCTTCCCTTTGTATTGGTAAAACCACCCTCCTTGGAATCTCAGACATACTTTACACCTCTGAGTTGTCTTTTCTCCTACCCAGGGAACTTCTCTTCATCTGTCAAAACCCAGTTCAGGTGATAAATTCTTCTGTGAAGCCTTTCTCAATCTCAGTTCCCTCCCTGACAGTTTATTACCCTCTCTTCTGGCTTTTTCTGTATCTTGAACATACCTTTACAACATTTACCAGATATGCTATAATTTTTTGTTTATTCATCTTTGTATCTTCAGAATCCAGCATGTGTACTGGTGCCATGGTATTCAGTAAATACTAAAGTGAATTGAAGTTAATAGGGGTTTGAAATTGATATTAGACCATTTTTAAACCCCCTTTGGGTTTAAAGTTCATTTTAAAACATACTTCTGTGTAAATACGCCTGTGTCATCTTGTCTCTTAACAGTAGCTGTATGAGTAGGTTGTTTACTGGAATTGTTGGTCCCCCACTGTGATTGAGATACAGTGCTTAAGAAAACTTACCCCTGTTTTTACTTTTGACTCATTTCTTCACCTAAAAGTGCTTTCCATTTAGCATTATAACCCTCTAAGGCATAGAGCCTGCATGTCACGTTTTAAAAAGCCCAAGATAATGGTTTTGCACAGAAAAATTGTTGTGCAAAAGTATTTTGGCGTTGCAGTGACTTTAAACATTTCAGGTTGAGAGCGACTAGGACTTCTTCATACAAGTACGTTAATCACATCGCAGTTAGAGCTAAGGTTCCTAAAACCTGTGGTTACTCCAGGAAACAATGGCTCCTCCTACACTGGGTCCTCCCTCAGCAGATGAGCATTTCAGTAAAATCTGTGAGATTAAGAGACCCCCCCCTTTAAAGGTTATTATATCTAAATCAAACATAAATCTACCATCACCCAGATGTACCAGTATATATTGTGGCATGCTCCAGTTTGCATCATTTTGTATGCTTTTAAATCAACACACATCATTTTGTATACTTTTGAATCAACACATTTAGCACTTTAGAGAATGACTTACTGTCAAGCTTTAAATAGTTACCTGATAATCATATATTCTCTGTTAATTTCACAGCAGCGCTGAGATACATCATTACTTTAATGCACACACATTCACTGGATATCAAGTTTCCAGTTTCTGGGGTAAAGAACCTCTAGTACAGTTCAGTTGTAGCATTTAAGGTATGAATTGCTCCTATTCTGTGCTTTTCCCAAACTATATTTTTACATATGTACAGGTAATTTGCTCAACTAATTTATAAACAAGTAAGTGTTCAAGTGGAGTTCATGAAATTTTTAAACAATTCTTGTTGTGTAATTCAATAGACCGCCTCTCAATCTGCTGCTTCTGCAATCCCAGTAAGTAGCATGAGAATTCTAGGCGGTTGTTGCACCTGTGCTTGGAACAAACTGGTTTTGAGTGTCAGATGCTCACCTTGCAAATCAGCAAAGCGTGTCATCTCTGCATGAGTCCCTTCCCTCATATTAGACAAAGTTCTAGTGGTTTCCTATATGAGGACAATTTGTGGGGTGGGGATAAAGCCACACAGTTTAAACATAAGCGGGTGGAATTGTGACCTTCAAAAAATGTAAACTGAATTTCAACCAGAAATAATTTGTAAAGTCAATGTGAATATTTAAAAGGACATTAAAACTCCATTTCCAGACTGCTCTGTTAATGCTTCTTAGGAACAAGCTGGAAGTATACTTGGAAACACTTTACTTAGGATTTTCCTAGATTCTTTCCATTGCCTAACTATTGTATATCAAAAATCTTCATTCCCCAAGCATCAAAAGGAGGTTATTGTTAACAATGCACTTTGGCCTTAGCATTCATAAATCAGAATAGCTTCTGAAACCAGTATGGAAGAGTACCTTGTAAATACCACAGGTGAGCAATAAAGAGTTGAGAATGAAGAGGTGAAGGGGTGAGAATAAAGAGTTTGGGTCTTTAACCTGTGACAGTCTTCTTCCTCTGACAGTTTTTTTTTTTTTTTTTTTTTTTTGCGGCACACGGGCCTCTCACTGTTGTGGCCTCTCCTGTTGCGGAGCACAGGCTCCGCACGCGCAGGCTCAGCGGCCATGGCTCACGGGCCTAGCTGCTCCGCGGAATGTGGGATCTTCCCAGACCCGTGTCCCCTGCATCGGCGGGCGGACTCTCAACCACTGCACCACCAGGGAAGCCCCCTCTGACTGGTTTTTGAGTCATAGGTGTTAGAGCCCAGATATTCCAGTGTGTTACAGATTTTAGGTTAAGACTCATTACATTATTTTTTACTCTGCTATTGCCAGTTTTACCTCACATGTGTATGCAAGATTAGTACTTCCCATTCATGCTATAAAAAGGGCATTTGTTTTTAAAAGGTATACATTATCCCACTTTTAAATTCTGGTGCTTAAAAAATAATTCACACACACACCCCCACCCACCCAGAATGAATTATGGTAAATATAGTAGGATATGATGATATAAAATTCCCTCTGGAATGAGACAGTACTGTGGGTCTTTTAGACTTGTGCATGTCTATTAAATTTTTAAACTGCCACTCTTCTGCTTTTTTGGATTGATGCTCTTATGAGTTTTGGTGTACATGATATAACTTTTGACCTTTTGAGGAATTGATTAACAGCACTGAGTGTGTTTGATGTATTTTGAGCATGAGTTTGGTGGGTTTTATAAGAGGAAAAGCACTGTAATGGGAGATAGAATTGCCTGGCAGGTAGAAGGCAGAGGAGAAAGGAGCAAAAAGAAAATGAGTTGCTACAAAACACTGAATCAGTGGGTAAGAGGATTTGAATGTGACTTTAGATTTCTTTGAATTGCCTCTAAGGAATCTTGGTTTACATTCCGTTTTCCTCTTGAAGATCCCTGGTAAAGAGGCTACTACTTAATTGTGAAAGAAAAACTAAAGTAGAGCTCACACAGAAGGGAAGGGCATCTTAGAGGAAGAAAGAAAGGAGTACCATATGTAATGGAAGGACCCTGAGCTAGAGGACAGCCATGGATTCTTGTCCTGACTTGCCGCTAGCTTTAGTGTAGTGGCTTAACCTTCCTGGGCTATAAAATGGTCTGGCTCTTGTGTCTGTAATTCTTTGTTATGAGGTTGAATATTGGGTATGTCTAGTTACAGAAATGGTAAGAGAGCCTCCTAATATGTGATGAAAGTTGAGAAACCTAAATCAGTGGACTTGCCTTTAAAAAAGTAGAGAACCTTATGTTTTGGTTGGATGTATGAAGAGGAAAAGAAGCCTATCTCTGGCTTTTTAGAAGAGGAAGCAGTCTGGGGGCAGGGGTGCATTGAAGAGTAACACTGAGGTGAAAAGGGAAGAAAAAAGGGAGATACTCATTTGATATAAAATCAGGTATTTCCCTTTTAGGTCCTTGTTCTTGCTGCATATTAAACTTCCTTGCATGTGACAATTTGCATGATTATTAAAATCTGTTTTCTGTGCCTATGACTTGAGTACACATGGTTGTTTCTGGTGACTTGCTAGTATCTGTATACTAGCAACCAACATTTTTATCCTTATTCCTTAAATTTGCAGTGTTAAAATACATGAAAATTTGTATATTGAAAGCATTTAGGTAGCATGTGTTTTGCATGCTCTGAGGTGTTGCATATTTGTATTTTGGAAGTCTGGACATAGGATCTTGGGCTCTAGTCCAATAGTAGGGATGTAAACTTACCTGTTCTTTGTAGCAAAATAGCACAGGCTGGTCCACTCCCTCCAGCAGCTGCTAATAGTGTTAGTTGGTTTTCAAGTTTTCTAGCTATAAGGAAAGGTGATAGAAGGGGATCTGGGATGCGGGTGACTGCTGAGAGAGCAGGTGGATTTGTAAAGCTCACTCTCACTCTACCCCAGACTCTTCCCATTCCCTGTTCCTGGGACTTCCTAAGTTGTGACCATCCGAGGTTGAGAAAGCAAAGGCTTGTGTCATGTAGGAAGGTTGGAAGGTTGTCCAAGGAAGTCAGGAAGCATGCACAATTTTGGCTGGTAAAATTTTAGAAAATTGAGATAAGAACTCAGGCCTCTTAATTGCCCGTCTGGCAGCTCTTTTTTGTTTGTTTGTTTGTTTTGTGGGGGGGGAGGGAGAAGGGGGTTATAGGTTTAAAAACAAAGAAACCCAACATGAGTCTGTTATAGGATACCCAGAGGACTGGCCTGAGAACAAATCAGTGTTCTCTTCTGATCTCTTAATCTCCTATTACTTCTTCACAATTTATCCCCACTGATACATTGTTGGGTTTTTTTTTCCTTCTTAGACGTACAGGTCTTGAAAGAATTTTTAGCTGCATCAACTCCAGTTTCTCACAGCACCTTGGGGTTAAGGACTTAAACAAAAACAGAGGGCCAAAGCTCCTTTTTTTCTCAGAACACAGGCAAGAATTCTTAGTCTTTCTCTTACTTCTGGTCCTATTATAAGTGTAAGGGAATTTTATTGATTAACCAAGAAGGCTAGGGTCTCCCTGGTGGCGCAGTGGTTGAGAGTACGCCTGCTAATGCAGGGGACATGGGTTCGTGCCCCGGTCCGGGAGGATCCCACATGCCGCGGAGCGGCTGGGCCCGTGAGCCATGGCCGCTGAGCCTGCACGTATGGAGCCTGTGCTCCGCAACGGGAGAGGCCACAGCAGTGAGAGGCCCGCGTACCCCAAAAAAAAAAAAAAAAAAAAAAAAAAGGCTCTAGTCCTGAGGTAGAACTCCCAGCCATTACCTGAGTAATATTATTTTGCTTTCTTCCCCTTTTTAATCCCTGCCCCAGTTTGTTTGTTTATTTGTTTGTCTAAGATGTCCGGCATTGAGCTTCTCTTTGATCTCCACATCCTTGTTCTGAGGGTTCTCAGCTGACTCTGGCAACCGCATGGTGGGGCAGCGTTTGCCAGAAGCCTGTTTCTGAAACTGGTTCAGCTAACAGGAGGGCCACCCTGTGCAGGCAGCACTCTCTTGTTTCTGTCTGTTGGAAGAGACTGCCTCCTTCTCATGCAAAACATGAATTGTTGGAATGCTCCTTGCAACTCCCAGAGCCACATTTTGGTTGGGCTTGATACAGTGTAAAAAGACCCTTTTCCAATGAGTGAGAGTATCTACTATTATTTTTACCAGGCTCTCTTTAGAAGTTTTGGAAATTGTTTTTTGAAGCCAGGGGTTGAACCAGGATAAGATGAGGGACAGAGGGAGGATTCTAACAACCGCTTAAGGATTTGTCACCCTGTTCAGATGCTTTCCCTCCTGTCTGCCTGCCTTCTTTGATCCCTCTCCACTGTCATACTTATCCTGTGTTCAGTAGTCTGCTGACCAGATTGGCAGGGAAAGAACCATCCCAGCTTACTCATACCTTGAGCCCCACTTGGCAAACAGGGCTCCTCAGCTTGTCTTTTTTTTTTTTTGGCTGCTTTGGGTCTTCGTCACTGCACGTGGGCTTTCTTTTCTCAAGTCGTGGAGAGCGGGGGCTACTCTTCGTTGCAGTGCGTGGGCTTCTCGTTGTGGTGACTTCTCTTGTTGCAGAGCACAGGCTCTAGGCACACGAGCTTCAGTAGTTGTGGCACGCTGGTTCAGTAGTTGTGGCTCATGGGCTCTAGAGTGCAGGCTCAGTAGTTGTGGTGCATGGGCTTCGTTGCTCTGTGGCATGTGGGATCTTCCTGGACCAGGGCTTGAACCTGTGTCCCCTGCATTGGCAGGCGGATTCTTAACCACTGTGCCACCAGGGAAGTCCCCTCAGCTTGTCTTTTGCAGCAAATTAGACCTAGATAATTAGGCCACTGTGAGACCTGCTCCCTTCTCCTCGTTACCTAGTCTACTGAGCAGAGAGCCTGACCCGCAGCTCTATCTACTCTCTTGTCTTCTTTGTGCAACCTGCAGGCAGTTCAGACCTCCAGTCTTTTTCAGGATTCTCCTTTGCTGACACAAAGCCACAAGCCCACCTTGTCATTTGGGACAAGTGACAAGTGTAGTCCCACTAGCCTCTTGATCTGCAGCTCTTTTCTGTCAACAAGACAGGATAACTGTTCTGGTTCCCTTTAGCTTCTGTGTCATCACAAATCATAGCAAGCTCTAACCTTGTAAAGTAGTACTTTGAGAGGTGAGTTTGAAAGTTTGTTGCCAGAAAGATGGCGTATTTCCCTGTTCTTCCAGATGTGGTGCCTCCTCTTTATTAGTTAGCTTTGTGCTATGACATGACTTGAGGGCACTGATTAGAGATTGAGAAAGGGAAACCCTAAATCACCCAGGAAATCACTTGAGTGCTATTGATTTAGATGGATATGCAGTTCTGTGCTTCTTTTTCCTGCAGAACTTTCTAATCACTCTTGTTGGACACACTGAAGAACTGCAGGGTCAATACCTTTTTGACTAAGGGAACTTCATCTTTTTTTAATTGCAGGTTCCATTACAGCTTATAGAAAGTGTTGAATGCCGAGATATATTTCAGCTTCATTTGACTTGCAAAGACTGCAAAATTATCAGGTATGTGATGAGTTTATGCTATTGTTTAGTGTGGAAAATACTTCTTAAAGGGTGGATTCATGATTTGATAACAGAAAAACAGCTTTTGAGGGTCAGCCTAGTTAGGAGTATTTTCGGAGTAGTTAGTCCCTGAAATATGTTATCTTTAGCCTACTTTGCTATTGGAAAGGTGTTTTTTATTTGGAGGTGCAAACATAAAAATAGTAAAGAGCACTAGTATTGTTAACATTTTACCCTATGCTTTATCGTTTGCAGGGGGCGTGTGTGTGTGTGTGTGTGTGTGTGTGTGTGTGTGTGTGCGCGCGCGCGCGTGCGCATGCGCTAATGTGTGAAATTCTTGTTCTGAACGATTTGAAAGTAAGTTACATAATCATGGCTCTTTGCCCTGAAATACTTAAGTGTGCTTTCTTAAAAATAGGGGTATTTTCTTACATAACCCACAGTATCATTGTCACTTCACAGTTTTGCACTCATAATACTTTTTATCCAATCTACTCTCCATGTTCCAGTTTTGTCAGTTGACCTAATAATGCCCTTTATAGCATTCCCCTACCTCGTTCAGAACAGGATCCAGACAAGGTCACTTATTACATTCAGTTGCCATGACTCTGTAGCTTTCTTTAATCTGAAATGTTTTCTACCACCTTTCTTTATCTTTTATGATATTAACGTTTTGAAGAAAAAATCTTTTATTGTAATAGAAAGTTTCTTATTTTGTGTCTGGTGTTTCCTTGTGATTAAATTGAGGTTGTGTGTTCTCAGCTGGAATACTATATGTATGAGGTTGTGTCCTTTTCAGGAGATTGTATTACAGCTGGAGGCAAACGGTGTCCATCTGTCCCTTGCTGGTGATGTTAGTTGTGATCACTCTGTCAAGGAGTCACCCGCTTTCTGTGTAATTTCTATATTTTCTCCCTTGCAACTAATCAACAGTCTGGGAGGCACTTTAAGACACTAGAAGTGTCCTGCTTCTCATCACGTTTCTCCAGTGTTGGCTTTATCTGATCTAGTCTTTACTATAATGGTTGAAAAGTGATGCCTAAAATGCATTTTAAATTTAGTAGCTCTACCAGTTTTTAATTCCCCAAGTTTTTGCTTTATTTCTTTGACCTATTCTGGAGTGCCAGTAAACATTGTGTGTGGACATATTGATGAGCCACACTGATTGGGACAAGAGAGAGATTTAAGTGACCTCCTTGTTTTTGTTTTTTTTTAAATTTTTGTTGGAGTATAGTTGATTCCTCCTTGGTTTTAAGGTAAATATTTAAGTTGCTTTTTAGCCATTGAGATTTGGCTTGCTTTTGATAGATACTGGTTATAACTCACAGTTTTAAAAGGTTGCTTATTAATTACTCAATTTTAGATACTGCATTTAAAAAGATAAAGTATTTTTTACACTAATTATTTTAACCTCCTAGTTATATATACTGAAAATTGCACTTGATAATAGAATTGGTTTTTTCTCTACATGGTAACATCTGAAAATTTCAGTGTAATGTATCTTATTTTCGATCTAAAGTTGCTGATTTATTCTAATTGCTAAACAGATAAATTTTGAAATTATTCCCTAATTGGCTAAAAGTACTGTGAACCATTTTTGAGCTTGCTATAATAATGTCATAACAAAACAAAAAGAACTTCTTTAAACATGTTCTTTGAGAAGGACAACCATAAAGCTTTGTTGGAAGAAGTGGAATAAAACCCCATTCCTGGAAGAGAATGACTGTCATTTTACTTTAATAATTGTCAATCTCAGAAGAGATTTTATTAGTCTAAAAAAAATAGGTTTTCCACATGTCCAGCTTTCTTCTTCTTGACATTTTGCACCATTGGCTAAAATTTGTTGGACATGTTTTGTTATTATAAATCATAAACATTAGACCACCTTAGTGGTTTTTTCTTTTTTCTTTTTTTTTTTTTTTTTTTTTTTTTGCCGTACGCAGGCCTCTCACTGTTGTGGCCTCTCCCGTTGCGGAGCACAGACTCCGGACGCACAGGCTCAGCGGCCATGGCTCACGGGCCTAGCTGCTCCGCGGCATGTGGGATCCTCCCGGACCGGGACACGAACCTGTGTCCCCTGCATCGGCAGGCGGAATCTCAACCACTGCGCCACCAGGGAAGCCCTCTAGTGCTTTTTTGACTGTAGTTATCATTTCACTGTGAGTAGGCACTCTTGAAATGGTGGCTACCCTTAGGTTTCATTGTCAGCTGTCTTCTGATTACATTTGTACTTGTTTGGCTTTACAAAGGTGTCAGTTCTCAACCTTTGAGCAGTGTCAAGAGTGGCTGAAAAGACTGAACAATGCAGTCCGACCACCTGCTAAAATAGAAGATCTCTTCTCATTTGCATACCATGCTTGGTGCATGGAGGTCTACGCCAGTGAAAAAGAGCAACATGGAGACCTGTGCAGGCCAGGTAGGCCTTTCTAAAACGTTCAGATGGTGATTTCATTGAAATACTGCTTGAGATATCCGTAACATGAAATGGGACTCCTTAGCATTCGTGTATTTAATCAGTGTACTTTTTATGGAGCACGTAGCATTTGCCCATCATTCTTCTAAGCTCAACGGAAGATGTTTCCTACCTTTCAGGGGGAAGGAAAGAACACTAGACTTGGCATCACAATTTACTGGGCCTGACTAAAAACACCTAGGGTATGGGTGTTAGGGAAGCCCAGTGGAAGGGAGCCACGAGCGTTATATACATATTTGCGAAGACTTCACGTTTGAAGTGGCTTTTGAGTAGGCTTTGAAGGTTGAATAAGAGTTCATTGATAACAGACTGGGGAAAAGAACTTTAGACAGAGCAAGTAGCATGAACAAAGGTACAGAAGTGTGAACTTAGGCCACAGAATAATGGATTACAAAATGGCTTTTTGCTGTCTTTGAATTTCAAGTCATAGATTACCTTTTGTCACCTCTTTCATCTCACAGATGATGAAACAGAGGTCCAGAGAGGCCAGGTGACTTTTCTCAGGGCAAATAAAGAAGTTGGGCCTATACTGGAACCCAGGCTTCCTGACTCCTCATGAAATCTTTGTCACACTCACTGTCTTTCTCCCTCAAAAATGGCGTTGACCAAGTTCATGCTGTTTCTCTGTGTGTAGTTTTCTATAAATTGTACGTTGCCGTAAATAGAACTTTGCTGGTCCAGCACCGAATCTTTAATGTGTCCAGCTTGGAAGCAACGTCTTGAATTCCTAAGCAGTGAAACGTTGTGAGCTTCCTTCCAATAAAGTTTACTCTAGAGACTTTTTCCTTTAAACCTCAATTTTCAGTCCTGAATCTTCAATATTAACAATTCTGCCCTGGGTTGTTTTAAACATTGGAGGCTAATCTAGCAATGCTTGGATCCCTTTGTTTCCTGGCTCATTCAGTGGTTAAAGCTTTTGGTTCATATATTTAATTAAATTATAGCAAACACAGACATATTTTTAAAGATGCTTTAATATGTACTTTTTTTTGACCCTCATGACCTTGTCAAACAGGCAGGATAGGCTGGTGTTTCTGTTTTGGGAGCCAAAGAAACGGAGTCTCAGAGTAAAGCCTGTTGCCAAGTCCCACTGCTAGGCAGTGACAGAGCCAGGACTTGAACCCAGTTCTCACCTATTGAGAGCTGACTGTATGGGGTGCTGTGGATACAGAGATGAAAAACAGAGGCACCTGCCCTTGTGGAGCCTCAGGGAAAGCTCCAGGAGTCCAAGCTTCCCACAAGGCTGGTCAGCCAGTGGAACCCAAAGTTGTTCACAAAGAGTCACCCACACCAACCTTGGAAGGTGACGAGAATGTGCCTTAGCTGTCTCTCACTTCACTCTCTTATCCATTGCATCTTTCTTTTTCCTTCTTTATATGAAATGCCATTGTATTTTAATTTTTTTTGTTTATGGCTCTTTTCAAGTTTTTTTAGTTTTTAAAAAAGTAACATTTACATGCAATGAAATGCACAAATCTTACATGTGTATTTGCTAAGTTTTTAGCCATTATATCTTATTTATTAGATTTTTAACCTCTACCATCTCCTAGGATAATGAAGTTATTGAGTGTATCTTGCTGTATTATGTTATATAAGAACTTTGATTTGTTTAAGGCTCTTAACTCCAAAAGGCATTCCCCAGTTTTGGGTTGCCAGTGTTTAGTTAACAAGGCTTGAATTTCTCCTAACCTGTTTCTCTCACAACCACAGACTGAAAATTCCTCATCTTTAGATGATTCCTTATTCCCTTGATAATTTAGTTTCTTTAGGATTTGAGTCAACTGTTAGAATATTCCTAAGATGCGTCAGATCAAAACTTCACTCCTGTCTGTTAATTATAGATGACTTTGTCCTGAGCTGAGATGACTTTGGTCCCCAGGTCTTTCCCTTCTTGAAGATATTTGGTATTCGTTGGCCACCAGGACATCCAATTTCCTGTCTTTTCATGGGTTTGTGATGGATGGAGGCATTTGGGGGTTAGAATACTGATTTATGAACTAGAAAACCTGAATTCAAACCTGTACTCTACCATTTAATTTTAAAAATAATACTGGGCAAGCTATTTATCCTCTCTGTACTTTAGTTTCTTTTGTTCTTCAAAGTGAGACGTTTTTTTTCTTCCTGCCCAAGCTGATCTGGATATTCTGAAGATCAAATCTGTTGATGCTGGAGAGTTCAATTCAGTAAATGTTTGAGTGCCTCCTATGTGCCATGCTTGTGAATCCATTTTGGAAATTATGATTATACAAGACGGTGCCATTGTAACTGATTGGAACTTACTCTATGAGTAAAGGTTGTATTTTCTTTTCAATATATACATTCCACACTGAAGTCAACCTGCTACAACTCACATGCAATCTTACTGTACTTCAGTGACTTGGTTTGAGTGTGTGTATATATGTATGGCCTTTTCCTTTTATATATTTTCACTGTGGAGTACAGAGGAAAACCTGCTTTTAAAAAATACTGTGGTGGCATTTTTTTTTTTTTTTTTTTTTTTTTGTGGTACGCGGGCCTATCACTGTTGTGGCCTCTCCCGTTGCGGAGCACAGGCTCCGGGCGCGCAGGCTCAGCGGCCATGGCTCATGGGCCCAGCCGCTCTGTGGCATGTGGGATCTTCCCGGACCGGGGCACGAACCTGTGTTCCCTGCATCGGCAGCCGGACTCTCAACCACTGCGCCACCAGGGAAGCCCCTGTGGTGGCATTTTTAAAGCCAGTCAACCTAGTTCTTTCGTCTCCACCCAATGTCATTGAGTGTTGGTGGTGGCTACAGCATTACTTACCAATTACGAGCAGACCAGACAACCACATTCTTATAAGTCATCTTTATGTGAGACAGCACTTGAGATATTTCAGAGTCATTCCATTCTGTAATCTGTCCCAACACATGAGACCACAAGCATAGACTCTGAAGGGTGGAAGTTAGTTTAGTCTTTCAGAAGTTAATAAAACCTTTTATGGATTCTTCTCTGCCTAGCCTGTTAAGAGTAGAATGTGTCAGAGAGGGGGGAAATGGGAAAATTACATCATTACCCTGTATTCATATAAATCGTAGTTTCTGACTGTTGAACCTGTCATAGTTAAGCCAGCCATACTGTGGCCACAGCTCTAAGTCTTAATCTGCTTTGGAGGAAGTCACCACATTGCTGTTGGAGTTCATTGTAAAACTCTTGACTCTGCACTTAGCCCCTTTCAAACTCTAAATAAGAATGGCCTGGACTTCCCTGGTGGTACAGTGGTTAAGAATCTGCCTGCCAATGCAGGGGACACAGGTTCAAGCCCTGGTCTGGGAAGATCCCACATGCCGCAGAGCAACTCAACCTGTGCATCACAACTACTGAGCCTGCGCTCTAGAGCCCGCGCGCCACAACTGCTGAAGCCCGTGTGCCTAGAGGCCATGCTCTGCAAATAGAGAAGCCACTGCAATGAGAAGACGGCGCACCTCAACAAAGAGTAGCTCCCGCTCGCCACAACTAGAGAAAGCCTGCACACAGCACCAAAGACCCAATGCAGCCAAAAATAAAAAATAAAAAAAAATTAACAGGAGAAAATTTTAAAAAAAAAAAGAATGGACTAAAGCTTAAAGCTTCTCTCCCATATGCTCAACATCCTTCTCATTTTAGCTGCCTTCTTGGTGACTGTTCTGTACTTCAGCATTAATCTGGAGTTCTGACAGATGACTGGGCAATTCAGTTGCTATTTTAGTAGCATCAGACCCACATCTCTGACCTCTCTTCTATGATACACCCATTAAGCACATTTTGATTAACTATGAATAGCATGACTCTGGGTCATATACTGTTGTGCAGCTGCCTGTTTCGTATAAAGTAAAAGCCCTTGTCAGCAGAGTCCGTTTTCTGAGTTTAAATGCAGTCCAGTAAGTGTACGTCTAGACGACTGTACTGGGACCTTTGTTCATAGAAAAGAAGGATTCTTCCCTCTGTATTTGAAAATCTGGGAGGGCTAGTTCTCACCTTCTCTGACTCTGATACTGTTCTTCCTTACAGTAAGGGCCTGGCCCTTCTATCCCAGGCCTTTAAGTTGTGTATAATTGTAGGCTTGAATACTCAGAATCACCGGGAAGCTAGGCTTTTGCGGGGAAGTTTTTTTTAGACTGCTGGTTGACACTGTGGTTATGATAGAGGGATTTACTGCTTTAAAATTTTTTCATTCCCATTAAAATAAGAATTGCTAGACTGTAGTATAAGAAATACAAAATGTTAAAAAGGGACAGATCCTCATTTGGGGATGGGGGAGGCACACAGGAAGGGTTGAAATGGAAATACAAAGCTAAACAAATAAATTGGGGTATTACAGCATATCTAATGTTGAATCAGTGGAGACATGAGAATTCTGAGAGGGGTGTTCTTAAGGGAAATCCAGCAATATATGTGCTTGGCATGCACTTTTCTGGCAGAATGAACACAAGTGAACTTCTAACACAATTTAGCAAAAGCCAGTTGAATTACTCATGTATGTAAGGTCTGCTGCTAAATTTTTTTTTCAAGCAGTGGTTTTCAAACTAGGTTGTGATCCACCAGTAGGTCATGAAATCAAAGTTTTAAGAAATGAAATATGAAATGAAAATTCAGGATAGAAAATATCAATGTATCACACAAATAGTAAGGGTGGGTATTTTGTGAAACTTTTAAAAAATAAATATGTCGTATTGAGTTGTGATGCAAAACATTCTTATTGTGGGTTGTGATGGTCAGTTTCAAAGTTGAAGTTGATGAAGTCACTGCTTTAGAGGATACAAAGATAATTAAAACTCTTCTCAAGGAACTTGAAACAACAGATTTTCTGTGCTCAGTACTCAGTGTATATTTCTTTGTGTGTAGCTCAGAATTTCATGCCCGGGATGGTAATTCTAAGCCCTTTCTTGGGCAATTGTTCTATGTAGAAAACTGCCTGAGGAGGAGGGGAAGGAGGTGGAAGAGAAGGAGGTGGGAGAGGAGTGGGGGGAAGGAGGAGGAGGAGGTTCTTGTTGTTATTTTGCCAGTGATTATTTTAAAGTTATAGAAGATTCTATTTAGAGTATGTGTTTAAGATAGAGGTACTAATGTAAATGACCATTAATTAAAATACCTTTACCTTTTGCAAAGACTTAGAGCTGTATCCTAGGTTGGGGAAAATCTTGTCATTAATTAATGAACTTGGAAGTTGCCATAGTTCTTACAGCTTTTATATTGGGATTAAAAGTGAAAGATTCCCTGTGTAGAATTATTTTTTTTTTATTTTTATTTTTTTTACTTTTTTTTTTTTTTTAACATCTTTATTGGGGTATAATTACTTTACAATGGTGTGTTAGTTTCTGCTTTATAACAAAGTGAATCAGCTATACATATACATATGTTCCCATATCTCTTCCCTCCTGCGTCTCCCCCCCCCCCACCCCCATCCCACCCCTCCAGGCTGTCACAGAGCACCGAGCCAATATCCCTGTGTGTGTAGAATTATTGATGGTCACCATTCCTTGCAATTTGTAGACAACACTCCAATTCAGATAGCTTTTTCCTATTTGGAAGATTATATTGCTTTTAAAACTTTTCCAAAATGGGATAGATTCAGTTGATTATTTCTTCCTGCATCTCTGAACCTCACCTTTTTATAGCTCTCCTTCAGGAAACATATAATAACTTAGTTTAAGCTCAAGAAAAGCAGTTTAAATGGGAAGTAGTTTTATAGACTTGTCCTTCATTCAAGTAATTGCTATTTCGTATTCTGAAGCTCTTCTCCCAGGGAGAGCAAAGCTTTGATCACCAGTGCTGGCTGTTTTATGCTTTTGTTACTGTAGTTTCTCCCAGCCCCCACCAGTATTTATTTTACAACCTATAATACTATATGTTAGAGGTACTGCTTAATGGTTTGTTTTGTTGTTGTTGTTTATTTGTTTTTTATAAAATTACTGCTCTAGGACTGTTTTCAAGGAAGGAAGTTAGTTCAGATTTAATGACTTTTATGTTCGGTTCATTTCTGCCTTTGTTGCTCGCTGTCTTGAAGAAGCAGCCAAATTCATTAGGGCAAATGTAGGCAGGTTATACTTGTTTGGGTGGATGTTCTTACAAATGCTCAGCACTGTAGTTACTAGTGTGGTGTTTCTTGAGATTCCTGGGTACTGGCAGTTAAAAGTCCATGATCTTTTAACTGCAATTCTGTAATCTGTAAGGTTCTGAAAATCAAAAGATTTTTATTTTATTTGGTAGTTTGACTTGATCTGAACTATTTGTTGCTTTATTTATCCCATTTAGTGTGAATTATCCATGCATTTCACTGTAAGGATGTTAGTGTTTGGTTAATACTGTTGATAGCATTAACCCAGTATTATTATACATGCACACCTTAAAATCCAGAAAATTCAGGTTCTGAAATCTGGCCCAAAGTGTTTCTCATGAGGAGTTATAGGTCTATACTACTACTCTTGATGAAATTGTTGATTTTATTTCTTATGTATACATCAGTCTCAGTGTGGAAATGGGAAAGTAGCCAGTATAGGGATAAGAACATGGGTTTTGAGATGAGACAGACCTGCCATAATAATCACCTCAGTCTCAGTTTTGTCCTCTGTAAAATGAGCCCAGTGATACTACTCTCAAATTTGATAGTAGTGATTAGATAATATTCTTTTTTTGTTTTTTAGTTTATTTTTAATTGAAGAGATAATACTAATTCTTAATTAAAATCAAAATTAATTTCCTCATTTCTTCTTATAGCCTTATCCTGGCAGGAGATTTTTTTAACTAAATATGTTATTTATACAATACCTTTTTAAAAATAACTGAGCAGGGTAGCAATGCTTTCATTCCACCTGTTGTGGAAAATCATATTCATTTCGTCCTTTCTTCTATCTGTCTGTGGTTCCTAGGGGAGCATGTAACATCAAGGTTTAAAAACGAAGTGGAGCGGATGGGTTTTGATATGAACAACGCCTGGAGGATTTCCAACATCAATGAAAAGTACAAGTGAGTTGTATTTGATCCCTGTGGACTGTTTCATGGCCACGGCCTTTGCAAGAAACCCCAATTCTCATGTGGCAGGACATTTGAATTTAGACTTTTTCTTTGAAATGGAGTTTTATTTATTAAATCTAAATGCCTCATCTTCAGCGTACTTCTTGAGCCTTCTGTTCCCATTGCTATCACTGGAGTGGAAAGAGATCCTTACTTATAGTAGGATCCTGGAACCTTCCTTTCTATCCCCTCCTTTTCTTCCTGGCACATGCATGTCTAGATAATATTGTGCTTACCTGTAGACAGGGAGTTTCTATTGTTCTCATCACTGCTTGACATCACATTAGAGATAAGATTAGTGATCTCAGAAGCAGTGATAAAACACTTACGAGTTGGTTTTTACTGTAATTTTACTCCAGATCCTATGAAATAGGCCACCGTATTATTCTCTAATTTGTTGTTCTAAAACTAATGTCACAGCTATGATCGCTTAACCATTAAATATTAATGTAACCATTATTACATATTTCCCATTACCTATTTCCCTAAAAGGTATAAGAACTTTGGTAGGGGAGGGCAGTTAACTACTGTGATTTTGGTGATCCAAATTTCTATAAAACAAAAGAAAATTGTCCAGAATTTTAAAATTAACATATCCTTCTCCTCTTAAGTTTCCCTGCAGCAATTGGAGGCCTTAATCACTCTGTTGTCCTTCCAGCTGCCTCAAATTATGATAGGTATTTTCCTGGACTGTTTGTGGGTAGCCACCGGAGCATTTCATTTTTTGTTGGAAAAACAACGGCTAATTACTACGCACAGCTCTTAACATGGACCTTGGCCAAGGAGGTGGTGTGAAGAATCAGGAGCTACAGACGTATCATACTTTGCCTGTTCTCAGTGACAGGTCAAATTAGAGAATTGAGGTGGAGCAAGGAGGTGGGTCCTCAGGGAGCCTGAGGCTGCCACAGGCTTTGCTCACATGTAACCCACCTTTCCTATACTGGAAACTGCTTATCTACAAGTGAGAAGCTCATACTTGCTGAAGAGCTGACTACTAGGTAATGTAATCCTTAGAGAACAAGGAATATAGTGATCCAGAATATTGGGTGAAGTAAAACAAAACCTGAATTAAGCTAAGCTTGTTGAGAAAAAATTTTTGAGTTCAAAAGCTAGTGGTTTTCAGAAATCTCTTTTTAATATGGATTTTAAAAATTAACTTCTTTGAGTCCACTATTTCCACTTCAGAACCAGCCTTCAGGACATTGAAAAGTTCTTCGTACTACAAAGGAAGAATAAGAGCCAAATTTACTCTTAAGTTTGAAGAAGATAAAAGGAACAAGACTTATGGTTAGAGTGTTAATTTATAATCTGTGTCCTAGGTTATTTTTAGGAGTTTGTAGATAGGTATTAGGAAGTTTGTGGAGCTACTTTTGGTCACTCTCCTTTCTCCTGGTTAGGCTTTTGAATTCCTGATACTTAATCTGGAAATTGAGAATAAGGGAGAGAGATATAGTGCAGAATGATCAGATCCCTCAATTCCTAAGCAGTTTGTATTTTTCTGCCTCTTCCCCTAATGCATAGAGTAGGTAGGCCATGATGGTAGTGGAGGACGAGGAGCAGTTTGTATATTTTTGGATTTGGATTAAATGTCTTATTGCCTTCGCTATTGAGAAGGAATATTGGGTTTCCCAGAGAGAGACATGTCTTGTAAGTAAAAAACCTATCAGAAATAGTGCTTTCTAGGGCACCAGCTGGACTAGTATGTGCCTACTAGTATTTTCCCTAATGAAAACAGCTTTTCTTATGCAACATGATAAATCAACTGTAATATAAAATAAAAGTTAAATTTAAAAAAGAGAAAAACAGCTTTTTTTCCCCTTGAGTGTAGTTTATTCTGAAGTATGTTTTATAGAAATTATGATTAATAGCATATTCACATTACTAACTTGGCTTAATGGAGCTACGATTATGTATGCAGATGGGGCTGACCCATAGTGCTCTATCTATATACCCATGGCTGCACCTGTTACCTATAATTAGGACACCCTGTTTGGTTCACATCAAAGAATATGTTAGTAATCCTATGAGGTCTCTGGAAACTTGAAATTGTGGGCTCTGGCCCTTCTTCTCATGTTTCCCTGAAAGACTGAGGGTCTGGTAGAGGTAACACAGACTTCCACCTCTGCAGTTGGACTGGGCATTTGTGTAGTTAGAAATGACCCACATATTGGTTACAACAGTTACAATGGAGTAACTGCCTCTCACCTCCCCTTTTTACATTGATAGTTAAGATCGCCAGATTTCCAAAAGGCAGCATCAAGTGGAACAATCCAAGATAGTATCATTTGACATATACATAAGTAAACACTTAAGGCAACCCATTCTGCTGAGCAGGCCAAGACTCAGGTAATGCTCCTCATTGCCTTTTAACTGGCTCTGGGGTAGCTTGATCGACATCCTTCTGCTGGCTCACTCATGTCTCTCCCTCTTCTCCCCTCCTTCTCTGTCGTCTTCCCTTCTCCCTCTTCCTCACCTTCCCTGTTAGGCTGTGTGGTAGCTATCCACAAGAGCTCATAGTGCCTGCTTGGATCACTGACAAAGAACTAGAAAGTGTCGCAAGCTTCAGGTCCTGGAAGCGCATCCCCGCCGTTGTCTACAGGTAAGTAAGCCTGGCCAGACCCAGCCTGGTCTGGTGCTACTGCCCACTGCATGTGGTCTGCTGCTTCTGTTGCTGCTAACCTGGGGGTGGGGGTGGGGGGTGGTTCAGGGAACTTTCCAGGTTATTCTGTACTTCCTTATTGCTGAAGCTGCTCGTCCATTCATATACCAGTAATTCATCTGGAACACTACCTGATGATTCAGTTGACACTGAAAAAATTTTAATAGAAAAGTGGCTGGACTTGCTATTTTAAGATCCTTCTGACATTCTGTGGGAAGATAATGTGCTCATTGCATTTAGCTTCAGATGTTGGCCTTTGGATTGAGAGAGATGAATCCTAGAAAGTACGAATTGGGAGTGTAGATTTGAGTCATTTGTGATTGTCTTTGTGGTTGAAACTTTGACAGATGGAAGAGGTCTGCTTTGAGAGGGAGCATTTAGAGAAGAAGGCTAGGGCTTGGCTGGATAGATGCTATCAGAGATCAAAGGCAGGAGAGTCAAGGGAGGCAGGTCCTAGGAGGGGGTGGTGGTGTGGTGACGAGCACAGGTTTTAGAATTCAGGTCTTCTCTCTGACACGCCTTGCTGTGGCACCTTGAGTAAGTCCCCTAACTGACCTCAGCCCGTTCCCAATTAGTAAAATGGGAATGATGTTCTTACTTCACAGGTATGCTGCAACATCTGAATGAAGCACTGGGCTTCCTAAGCAATGTCTGGAGTAGGTTGTATTCCTGAAGGCTGCTTTTATAATTCAGTGAATAGCTAGCTCAGTTCTCACAGAATCATGTTAAATTTTTAAGAAGTCATTCCCTCTTATTTTGGAACAGTTTCAGATGTCCTTGTAATATCACATTCTCCATTTCATTTTTCCAGTTTGCAGACATTATGGACTCTCCTTGAATTCGGGCCAAACCAGTGAGGTTTAGTTAGAAACTCATGCCAGGAGGCAGTCCATTGAAATACTGAAGTTGTAAGAAGGGGTTTATTTCATTGTGGAATTCCCACTGAGGTAACCAGCTTGTTTAGCCCATGGAAGGCAGATTCTGATGCCCACCCTGAAGAGGGAGAGATGGAAAAGTACGTATTTGCTTCTGTCCCAGTGGAACCCATTAAGTTTTCAGCCTCAGTTTTCATCACCGTTGTTTTCAGACACTCCTAGAAAAGTAGGTCACCAAATTTACTTATCACTCAAATGGTAAGGATGACACAGGAATTAGAGAGAGCAGTGAAAGCTGAAAGGATTAATGAGTCTTATCAGTGATCGGCCCAGCTCAAATAGGGAAAGCAGCCAGCTGCTGCTCTGCGGACAGCAGCTGTGTTAGATCAGCAGCCCTGGCATTTGTGAGGTTTGCTGACTTTGAGCATAAGGGGAAAGGATTCTCATTCTCAAAGTAAGGGTCTTTTGGTGAATTCTCCCTGTTGGTAGAGAGGCCTAAAAGTGTAGGCTGAAGAAAAACTTAGAGTAAACATGGGAAGCTTCTTTCCCCTTCCAAAGTTTATTCCAGAGGGCATAAGCTTCCCTAGCTCAGGTGGCAGGATGCTTCTGAATCCATCGTGTGTTTACTGAATGTAGTTGTCTGTAAATTGCAGTAATGACTCCTTAGGTTGCTAGCAGCAGTTACTTGACAGCACCATGCTGAACCAGCACCTGATTTAGTGCTTTCTCCTATGGTGATGAGAGAGTGCTTAATTGGATTTATTATTGAAGACAGAGATTGCTTTAACACAGAAAGATGGTGCGAAGGGCACCCATCTGTAGTGTAATTCACAGCTCTCCCCCTTTGTGCATTGAGTGATTGTTAGAAACTTCTAGTTATTTAGGGAGTTGATTAATACTAACTTAAGGATAGTTTAAACATTTGTATCTTTCTATATAAAACTGAAGCATTTAGTGTTTAGTAGGGGACTCATACATTGGACATCTTAATTTTTATTTTTCCTTGTTCTATTTGTAAAATGATGGAAATGCTCTTTAGTGATTTTTAGCTGTAGTGTTTTTGTTCTTTCACGCAATCTAAAGCATTTAGAAGACTGCAGAAAACTTCACTGCTTATTGCAGCAGTTCAGTTGCAATCTAGCTATTATAATACTATGGCCCTTAGGGAATTTCCTGGCGGTCCAGTGGTTAGGTAGGACTCCTGCTTCCACTGCAGGGGACACAGGTTCGATCCCTGGTGGGGGAAGTAAGATCCTGCATGCCGCGTGGTGCGGCCAAAAAAATAATAATGTGGCCCTTAAAACCCAAGACCCAGGCTGACGAGTGCCATCTACTGTTCGTCTCGAGCATTGCTGGGAAAGATTTCAGAAGAAAAGGATGTGCAGGAAAGGCCCTGCCAGCCTATCCTGTATAGGGTTTGCTGTCAATCAGCTCATTGGTTACTCAGCACCTATTATAATATGCTAGGGGGCATTTTAAGAATCAGTGAGGTTTTATTTATAGTTTGGCTCCATTCAGCAGGTGACCCAATTGAATGTGTTGGCAATACACAAGTACTTTCCATTATTTGTCTCCTAATGAGGGAGGATTTAAAAACTACAAGCAAACTGATGGTTCCAGTGGAATTTGATTATTGCCAAATTTAATTTATTGCTTATGAGTTTTAGGATTGAAAACAAAAATCTTTCTCACATTCCTTGAACAAGATAAATAGATTCAATAGTCTGTTTTTAAAAAATCCATCTGTGCCCTACATGTGTTATATGTGTGTATGAATATGTGTTTAGAAACAACTTTAATGGGAGTAAAAGACATTGACATTTCTCTCTAGGATATAGAATTGGGAGACATTAAAATTTTTTGCTTACTAGCTTTTCTACTCATTTATTTTTAAAGTGAACTGATTACCTCTGTAACTTCTAAAAACAGCTTTATTGAGATGTCACATACAATTCATTCTTTTAATGTGTATAGCTCAGTGATTTTTTTTTTTAGTATATTTGCAACTATCACTACAATTATTTTAGTACATTCTCACCACCCCAAAAAGAAACCCCAGACCCATTAGTAGTCACTCCCCATTCCCTTCCCAAGCTCCTTAGTTCTGGGTTATCAGTAAATCTACATTCTGTCTCTATAGATTTACCTATTCTGGACACTATATAAATGGAATCATAGTATGTGGTCTTTCATAACTGACTTCTTTCACTTAAGAGCAATAACATACTCAAGGTTCATCCGTGTTGTAACATGTATTAGAACTTGATTCCTTTTCATCGCCAAATAATATTACCTTTATAACTTTTTAGTTGCTAAAATTGCCTAACTAAAATTCCTAATGAAGAAAAGCTTGGGTTTTTAGAGCATCTTAAGGTAGACTATGAGTATGATTTCTGGTCTTATTTCTTTCTTTTTTTTTTTTTTTTGTTTGCGGTACGCGGGCCTCTCACTGTTGTGGCCTCTCCTATTGCGGAGCACAGGCTCCGGACGTGCAGGTTCAGCGGCCATGGCTCACGGGCCTAGCTGCTCCGTGGCATGTGGGATCTTCCCGGACCGGGGCACGAACCCATGTCCCCTGCATTGGCAGGCGGACTCTCAAAACCACTGCGCCACCAGTGAAGCCCTGGTCTTATTTCTTGATAAAGGATCTTATCAGAGTATGGCTTATTGATGTTTATTCTATTCATTTCCTTCTAATAGTTTACAGAGGGTGGCTGGCTCATTGAGCTATCTGCCTATAGTAAGAGCAGTTGTGATTCATGAAATGTCAGGAGGTTTTGTAAAGCAGTCCACTATGGGCCAGGTAAGTATATCAGTCCCACGTGTGGGCTCTTGTTTTGAAAAGCCAGCTCTAAGTGTACAGCCCTAAGTGTACAAGCCAGCCCTAAGTGTACAGTTGCTACAGTGGGCCCTCAGAAGTCAGTGAGGAAACAAATGTTTGTCAGCATCTATTATGCTAGGATATTCAGGTGTAGTATTAAAAAGGAGAGATTAATCCTTCATTATTAAGTGTGGTATTTGTAGTTTTTAAACTGATTTTCAAAAAATAAATATTCAAGTATTTTCTTTATGAATATTTTTCTCTGACAATACACTTTTATCATTTTGTTGGTTATTCTACAGAGGTCTCTAAAATGGTTTGATAATCAAGAAAGATGCAGATAGGTTTTGTTATTTTTCATTTTTAATTATTATTATTAATATTATTATTTTAAATATGTATTTATTTGGCTGTGCCAGGTCTTGTTTGAGGCATGCAGGCTCTTTTAGTTGCGGCATGTGGGATCTAGTTCCCTGACCAGGGATCAATCCCGGGCCCCCTGCATTGGGAGCACGGAGTCTTAACCGCTGGACCACCAGGGAAGTCCCTAATTATTACTTATTTATTTTTTGTCTGCACTGCACGGTATGTGGGATCTTAGTTCCCTGACCAGGGATCAAATCCATGTCCCCTGTAGTGGAAGTGTGGAGTCTCAACCACTGGACTGCCAAGGAAGTCCCAGGGTTTTGTTATTCTTGTTCCTGTATAAGACTTCTGCCCTGAGAGGACTTGAAGCTAACCCATCACTTACTTGCAGTCAAGCTGTTCATTAAGGCATTTAAAATCTACTATCTCACTTTTTGTATGAGCACAGAGCATCTGAATGGGGCCACTGGGATGGGTACAGTTGTTGTCTTGTTCCCCGCACAGGCACCAGAGCAATGGAGCTGTCATTGCCCGCTGTGGACAGCCGGAGGTCAGCTGGTGGGGCTGGCGAAATGCTGATGATGAGCACCTGGTGCAGTCAGTAGCCAAAGCTTGTGCCTCCGACTCCCGATCCAGTGGCAGCAAGCTGTCAACTAGGAACAGTCCCCGAGACTTCCCCAATGCAGGAGACCTTTCTGATGTGGAGTTTGGTAAGGTGCTCCCTGGGCCTCTGGCAGCAGTTTTTATAGCATCTGAGAACCTTTTCTTGAAATGGCCTTCTTCTTGTAAGACACAGAATTTGTTTCATAGGAGAGGGAGAGTGAAGCATCAGTTGATGGGATTGTGCAAGGAGTCATGGATCTTGGCAAAAACCAGAAGACCCTCTGTTTCAGACTTGGTTTAAGTGGACTAGAGTGTTTGTTGTCTTTCTTGCCATCATGACAAGATGGAATTATATATGTGATAGGGGACCTACAGTGTCTCCAGACCATGGGGGAAAACACCAGGATTATGTTGTAGTCATTCTAGGACTATAGATGTAGAAATGCGGTATAGGAGATTGTAGGCAAAATAGAAAACAAACTAGAGAGAGAAGTCCTATTGTATTAATGTAGTTTTGGTTAGGTGGATTTCACTTAATCGAGTTTTTTGAGTACTGTAATAAGTGCCTGTGGTTCTTACTTTGTGGCAATTCTGGGAGAGACAGGTTCATTTAGTTTTTCCTTCCTGCTCCTGATGTCCCTAGATTCTTCTCTGTCAAATGCTTCAGGAGCAGAGAGTTTAGCTGTCCAACCACAGAAGCTTTTGATCTTGGATGCACGCTCCTATGCAGCAGCTGTGGCGAACCGAGCCAAAGGAGGAGGCTGTGAATGCCCAGGTGAGGTGCACAGTGCTTTCGTCCCTGACCCTCTGTCCCTGTGAGTCCACCCCATGCCCAGCTGGGTCTTAGTTCTCAATTTGAAGTGAATGGAAAGCCATGTTCCTCAACCTGTCTTGAGACAGCCAGAGCTCCTTCTTGGATTCTTAATACTGTATGCTCTTTTTAAGGGAGAAATGGAGGAGGAGGTGCAGTGAAACCAAAGAATCTTCCTTCCCTGTGCCAACTTTTAGGTGATAAGGAAAGTAAATCCTCTCCCATAATAAGGCCTGTTAGGTTTGGAAGCTTCTTTAGCAGCTCAGTTTCTCAGCCTTCTAAAAGCTTTTTTTTGTGTTTGACAGTGGGTATGCTCATTACTAGCCTCACAGAAAACTCCTCACATGACTTTTACTTAGAAAACATGGGGTAGAAATTGAAGCAGCAGATACAAAACTCTAGCAAAGTGCCTCAGTCTTGACCTATAACACCCCTACTGTTTGAACGCTGGCTTTCTCCAAGGACCTGTTAGGTGCCAGTTGTGTGCTGTTGGAGCAGGTAGAGGCACTGAGCTCCTTTTTCAGCTGTGAGCTAAGCTGGAATCTAAAAGCAGTTGTACCAAGGTGAAATTTGAATGCAGAAATGCATGGTTCTGCTAGGTTCTTTTCAAAGAGATTCCAGAGATGCAAGTGAGGAGAGACCCAAGAAGTAAACCTGGGGTAAGATGGAAGTATACACATCTTTTTTAAAAAAAAATAACAGCTTCTATTTTATATCAGTATCTTCTTCACAAATCTAACCTTCCTTTTTGAAAAGACAGCTAAAAATCAAGCACTGTTTTCCTCTCATAATAAAGGACTGGGCTAATAGGCATCAAAACATTGGCATTTCATTAGTCAGCAGCTACAGTGGGTCTGTTATATAGCCAGTTTGCTCCTTTTAAATTTGGCCATTTGGACTTTAAATTCAACATATTTGTGTTCTCTTTGTTGTTATTCTCTCCAGAGTATTACCCGAACTGTGAAGTTGTTTTTATGGGGATGGCAAATATTCATTCAATTCGGAGGAGTTTTCAGTCTCTGCGATTGCTGTGCACACAGATGCCAGATCCGGGAAAGTAAGACCTTGGCTTTGGCTTTAAGTTTGCACTGATTTTTTTTTTTTTTTTTTAAATGAGTTTGAAAGTGTCTTTCTATTTTTTGGTAAATTTCAGTTTAACTTTCAGAGTCCATGGTTATTCTTACTCCTGTGTTAGGAGCATGCAGCACAAAGGAGGAGCTGGAAGAAAAATCTAGCACTTTGAAAGGTTTAAAATGTGCAGCAAAGAACAGATCTCAGCCCTCAGAATGGAAGCATTGCCTTCTTATTTTTCCTGGGCCCTCTTCCTTTTCTTCCACATGTTTTTGACTCAGAGTAACTTAATTCTTTGTTTTCTGACATACTGTAGTGACACTTAACTTGCTATGAACTGGAATGTTTTACTGTGAAGAGTAAAAATTTATTCATTATGTTCTGAAAAGGGTTAAAAATTCTTTAAACTTGCCAGTAGGTCAGTTCCTTTTACATTTGCTTCTAATTTCTAAACTACCATCTTACTTACTAAGAACATTACCGTGATTTTTATTGCTTATTAAAAATGAATGGCTGGCATTTGCTGTGAGGAAGGTGAAATAACACTCCTCCCCCCAAGGGAACTGTTTGAATACAAGATAAATTAGGAGGAATGCTCTGTAAAACAAATATGGACAGATAAATATTTCAAAGCCCCTGTTTTACTGTTTCAGGAAGCCAGAAATGTGCCAGAGAAGACAGAATTTTCTCTGTTTTGGTGTTTGTGCTAGGTCCCATAGCTGTTTCCCTGGGTTCTGTTCAGTAGATCTCATGATTGCATCAATTTTGCAGCATTGTTTGATTTATTAAATCAAATGGCTGCCTGAACCAGTTGTACTAACTCCTGGTAGCAAATGATTAAATTCATCACAGTTGCAATCAGCCCAGAGGGTGAAGCAGTTGTCCTTGGGGAAAAGCCTGACGGAAGAAATAAGATCGCTGCCCTGCTTTGGGGATTAGCAACTTGCATCTGCTATACATATTCAGAACCTAGCTAGTAGTACTCTTCCCTAAAGGAAGGGGAGGGCATAGAAAGAGCCTGGTTGAGGATTCAGGAGATCTGCCACTAATTGACTGTGTGACTTAGGCCAGTGGCTTAATTGCTGTGGTTATCAGTTTTTCCTGTCTATAAAATAAAAGGGATAGAGTCAGTACTACCTGATCTCTAATATCTTCCATAAGTTAAAATTCTTTCTTAAAAAGCTGTTTTTTAAACTCTGAGTCAAGAAGATGTAATTAGCCCTTGCTTGGTCCAAATGAATGTCCGGGAGGAGGAGGGAGGTTGTAAAGGAAGAAGGAAACGCTTTGTCTGTCTTTGGCAGCAAATCATAATGCAGTACTGAAGCTTCCCTTGTGGATAAAAAGAAGCTATGGCAGAGGCAGGACCAGCTTATAAGCGAGCCTTCTGACACTTGTTTGCGGCCGTAGAGGGCTACGGCATGCTTAGGTTGCTACCTCAGCTTTTGAGAATAGGACAAGGGAGCCTGGAGTCTCAGCACACCTCCTCCGTTGGCAGATTTTGCAGTGCAGCTTCTGTGTTAGGCATGGACGGACGACACCAAGTGGTATGTAAGAATGATTCAGTCAGGTTCAAGAGAACCAGGTTCTCATTTACTGTTTCTCCAGGGGCCAGGAGATAAATTAGTATTTGTTCTCCTAAGCCTCATCTTTTATTTTTTTTCAAGACTGTGTGAGGAATGAGAATAAATAATCAATCCACCAGCAAAAAATGTTTCTCAGGTATTTAGTAGGACATAGAAGGTCTTGAGACAGAATTTTTATCCACGGTTTAAAAAGTAGGAACCTTCAGTGTGTGCTAGGCACTGCACAAGGACGGTATAGCTGTGCCTGAGACACAGTGTCTGCCCACTGAGGAGTCAGAGTCTGGTTGGTATAACAAGCAAATCCATGTGAAGCCACTGCTTATGCAGTACATTCTGGTGTTTGTTTGCCTGGAAAGACCATCTCTTTGGACTATTCCAAATTCCCCAAGGTTTAATAAGCCTTTATAGGCTAGTCTTGGCAAAAGCCTTCTCATAGTCCCCTGACAAAAGTATTTATTCTCTCCTCAAACTCAGAGTTTGAAGGACTAGACTGTGGTCTTAACTACAAATCTGATCACATTTTGGAGAAATTGGAGCTTTTTTGGGGGGTTGGGGAGTAGAATTCATGACAGGGCACAAGAAATAAAATGTCAACACAGTTCAAAAACCATTTGTGGTCAGCTTGTGATTATTCCCAAGGGGCCATTCTTGGGATCTGATACTTCCTGAAGGCCTTTCAAAAGGTTTTTAGATCCCTGCTGAATCTAGTCTGTACTAAGCCCAGCAGCTGTGTAGCCACAGGCATACTAATTTGTGTGAGTCTAAATCATTAGTTTGGGCCCATCCAGTTTTAATCCATAGACATTCAAGACTTGATCAGTGGTAGGTGTTGAGGTGTGGGTAGTAAGCGATGTTGTCTGCACTGTTGTTGGATGTGGCATCTAGCTTGTATCTTATTACAGACATACTTACATTTGAGTTTTCTTTACCTTTTTTTTTTTTTTTGAGAACTTGCTGGGCAGAGTTGCTGATCATTAAATATAAATATTTTCTCTTTCCCATCTCAGAGTGGCTGTGTTTTTTGTTTTTTTTTTTTGTTGTTTTTTGGAGAAGATTCCAGGAAGAGCTACTTTTCTTATACTGGGTAGATATACCTATTATGGACTAAAGAATATTAAATGTTAATTCTTTCTGGGAAATTAGCTATAAGATTTTTGGAACAGAAGATGGCCCTGTTAATTACTGTCCTATTTCTAAGGCTCTCCTCTATTGCATGGTAGGGCTTGGGTCTTATCCTTGTACATGCTTTGTAAACACAGAGATTTTCTGTTTGTTTTGGCAGTGTTTTATTTGGAAGGAAAAGTCTTTGGGAATTGCTTTTGAATATGACTGGTATTTGGCTTGACCCAGTATATCATAAAAATCAGCATTTCCTATCCCCTTCTGTTTTATTTTTTGTAGTTGGCTCTCAGCTCTTGAAAGTACAAAATGGCTCCATCACCTGTCTGTGCTTCTGAAGTCAGCACTTCTGGTAGTGCATGCTGTGGATCGTGATCAACGACCAGTGCTAGCACACTGCTCGGATGGCTGGGACCGCACCCCCCAGATTGTGGCATTGGCTAAGCTCTTGCTGGACCCTTATTACCGAACCATAGAGGTAGGATTTGACACTTCAGGATGAGTGGGGGAAACCTTGGAGGGTTTTATGATCAGTTTTGATTGAGGTGGCTAGGTCCAGTGAAAGTGAAATTTCTGTAGTTTTGAATCATTACTCCTTTATCTTGAGCTAAATTGTTGTGGTACGTACCACAGTGCTTGTGCCTCTTAAAAGGGGGTAGATTGTGAATAACCAGGTATTGAGAATACAGACATGTTTTCCTTTGCAGAGTATCTACTTGCATACCCCAGGAAAGGGGGCTTCTATAGAAGGATCTTGACATGCTTATTATGGTAATGGGTCTGTATATCACCACAGTATTCTGTGGAGAAAGAACCCTATTGTGAAATAATCACCTATTGGGTTAAAGATATAAGAAAAACCATAAAGGTACCCTAAAATATATGTAAATCTGGGATGGGGAAAGGTTTTACAAACATGACTTTGTAAGTATACCATGAAAGATAGAAATTAAAAAATAAGAAATTAAGGGGGAAAAAAGTATGACTTTTTTATAGTGAATGAAGGGCTAAAAATATAAATAGTCTCAACGAAGACTTAGATAAATGCTTAGTTACCACCCTTTTGATGATTATGGAATGGAGTTGAGGGAATCGGGACACTGCCCTAAGCCTGTGTCCCATCCTTTGGCCATGGGGCTGGGTTAGGGGCTCCTGGTGGGCTTAGTGGGAAGGTGTTAAAAGGGATCACTGTTGGTGACATTAGGCTCAGAACAGTTATAGTTTGGATAGACAAGCACAAATGGGTCTCTCCTGGGTGCTTCCCCGCAGGGTTTCCAGGTCCTCGTGGAGATGGAGTGGCTGGATTTTGGCCACAAGTTTGCTGACCGGTGTGGTCATGGGGAGAACTCAGATGATCTGAACGAGCGTTGCCCAGTGTTTTTACAGTGGCTGGACTGTGTTCATCAGCTTCAGAGGCAATTTCCGTGCTCTTTTGAGTTCAATGAAGCATTCCTTGTGAGTTTGGGCTTGTGATTCTTCGTTTTGGGAACCTTCTAAATTCATAGGGGTATCAATGCAAATGTTAGTGGGCCAGTTTTCACATGAAACTGCATCCTTTCTAGAATTTGAGGGGTCATTCTTCCATTTTTAATTAAAAAACAATAGTAATAAACAGGTGTTTGTTTATTTAGTGAATCCATGTGTACTAAGTTTACATAAACTTTGAGTTCTTCTAAACATAACTTTTAAAATGGATGATAAAAGCACTAAACAGTAGTTAGAAATAGAAGCAATAGATTTTCATCTGCTCCCTCCAGTCCATCTACCAACCCCCTTGTGTCTGTTCCACACTCTCTGCTCCCTGTCCTTTGAAGGAGGATGTACTATCCTTGCCCTCTTCCAGCCCCTCCTCCACTTGTGCACCAGCTTCCACCCCCCTCCTTTGCTCAGCTTCATGGCTTCAGCATTTCTCCTCCCTGCCCTGTGCATCAGCCTATTTTCCTTTTTACCAGATCATTGCCATCAGCATACAAGCATGGTATAGTGCCTCCTATTTCATCAAAACCGTTTCTGGGTCCTGCATCCCCCTCTAGCTATTACCTCATTTTTCATATCTCATTTCTTCACAGCAGAGCTCCTCAAGTCTTGACATTTACTCTCTCAAACGCTTCTCCTCCCATTCTCTTTTAAACCTGGCCCAGTCAGGTGTTCACTCCACCACTTTACCAGAGCTGCTCTTGTTAAGGTCACCAGTGACCTTCACATTTCTAATCCAGTGATCAGTTTTCAATCACCCTTCTTTTTTTTAATTACAGTATAAGTGATAGATAACATTATATTAGTTTCAGGTGTACAACAGTGATTTGATATTTGTATATATTGCTAAAAGATTACCACAAAATTCTGGTTAACATCTGTTACCATACATAGTTATGAAGTTTTTTTCTTGTGATGAGAACTTTTAAGATGTCCTCTCCTGGCAACTTTCAAATATACAGTACAGTATTCCTAACTTACAGTCACCCTGCTGTACATCACATCCCACGATTTACTTATTTTATAACTGGAAGTTTGTACCTTTTGACTGCCTTCATCTTCTTTGATCCATCATTAAAATTTGGCACAATTTAATCACTCCTTTCTTGAAACACTTTCTTCAGTTGACTTCCAGCACACAGTCTTAGTTCTCCGCTTCACCAACTGGTCCTTTCTGTCTCCTTTGCTGGTTCCTCCTTCCCTCCCCACTCGTGAATGCTGGGAGTGCCCCAGGGCTCAGCCTCCTTCTCTAGGGATTTCATCCAGTTTGTTGGCTTTAATTGCTCTCTGTGATTCCCACATGTATACGTCTTCAGCTCAGATCTCTCTCTCCACTTAACTCCAGGCTCTCATCCACTTGTGACTACTCAGTATCTCCACTTGGATGTCTTAATGGTATTTCAAACTTAACATGTTCAGAACTCAGTTCTTGATTTCCATGTCTCCACCCCAAAACTTATCTTCCAGAAGTCTTCCATCTCACCAAATGGCAACTCAAACCTTCGATTCATTTAGGGCAAAAACTTTTATGTCATCCTCAACTCTCCTTTCTTTCATATTCCATATTCAGTCTGTCAGCAGATTCTGCAGCTCTGCTTTAAAAATATATCTAAAACCTGATAACTTATTGCTACCTGTGCTGTTCCCAACACTAGTCTAAGCCACCACATCTCCTGCCCCAATTCCCGAGTCAGTCTAGCAGCCTGAGGAATCCTTCTAAAACATGATACAGACCGTATCATTCCTCTGTCAAGAAACCTCCAATGACTCTGCTTTTGACACAGAATAAAAGTCACAGTCCTTAACATGGCCTGCGAGGCCCTCCTGCAAGGCCTCCAAGGCTCTCTCCACAGTCCTTAAAATGGCCTGCAAGCCTGTCCAGGCTCATTTCCTCCCATCCTCTGCCTCATGCAATGTCTGTCAGTTCCTCAGAAGTTGCAATCCTGTGCTCACCTCAAGGCCATTGTGCCTGGAGCAGCCTCCTCTCCCACCCCTGGCTGGTATGATCTGCTCTCTCATTTCCATCAGGTTTCTAGAGGCCAGTGAGCCTTCTCACACTGCCCTGCATGTGCTCTGGCCCTCTTACCCTGCCTTATTGTTGTCCATAGCACTGGTCACCCCTCCCCCCACAGCCAGAGCGAGCTCTACCAGGGCAGGAGAGCTGTCTTCTCACTGTTGCCTGTCCAGCACCCACAGAAACATTTGGGGTATGTGAGATGCTCAGTAGCAACTTGCTGAATGAAAAGCTGTTTAGAAGTTCAGACTTGGGTTGCACATTGACCTGCTCCTATGCCCAGTTTATATGGGTAGCTGTTAACTTGGGACCTTGGAGACTGTTTACAAGGGAGGCCAAGAGGATGGGGGTGCCAACACCCTGTCTTTGCCGTTTTGACTCAGGAGTGATGGTGGCTGGGGTTATGAGGAGTCTGCGATTGGGTGGCTTACTTGGGTCCCCCATCCTTACCAAGCGTGAACTGAAGTGCACATCAGGGGTGTCGGGGAAGGTGGTTTAGCTGGGCTGACCTTCCCCCAGAAAATGCGTACCCATTGTTTGATTTTGCCTCATATTGGACTCCCATAGGTGAAACTGGTGCAGCATACCTATTCCTGCCTGTTTGGAACATTCCTGTGCAACAACGCCAAGGAGAGAGGGGAAAAACATACTCAGGAACGGACGTGTTCTGTGTGGTCGCTGCTTCGGGCGGGCAACAAGGCTTTCAAAAACCTACTGTATTCCTCTCAGTCAGAAGCCGTATGTATTCTTTAGTCTTTTCTCCCTCATCAGCAGAATGAATTTGGGGATGGGGACATATGGGATCTTTTTTGAGAAGTGACTGTTTTCTCGAAGGCATCTCAGTTGTCTCTGGATGGAGTAGTTCCATTTTTTCCCAACCACTTTGTCCTGAGAAAGGCCTGTTTTCTGGTTATTCTGCCCTGCTTCTGACTGCTCTTTGTTCAGGGTGGTTTGATTTAGCAAACATCTCTACTTTGCCACTCTAGACATGAATCTTTTCTGGCACCTCCGCCAGAGCTTATTTCTAGCATGTTCTAACAGGTGGAGGAGGCACTTAAGTTGTTCCCTGGATGCCCCTGATAGCTCAGAAGGAGCTGCAGGCCCCTAGCACCCTTCCAGTGTCAACAGGCAATGATACCCCATTACAGCATCTGTCTCAGCAGAAAACTGTTTGTGACACTAGCAGTGTGTCTGTGTGATCCTCTGCTCACATGGAGAACTGGCAGGCCCTTTAAGACTTTGTTCCTCAAAGGGGCTTCCCTGGTGGCGCAGTGGTTGAGAGTCCGCCTGCCGATGCAGGGGACATGGGTTCGTGCCCCGGTCTGGGAAGATCCCACATGCCGCGGAGCGGCTGGGCCCGTGAGCCATGGCCGCTGAGCCTGCGCGTCCGGAGCCTGTGCTCCGCGGCTGGAGAGGCCACAACAGTGAGAGGCCCGAGTACTGCCAAAAAAAAAAAAAAAAGACTTTGTTCCTCAAAGGAACACTTTCTGTTAAGCAGAGAAAAGGAGGCACTTATATCTGTGCATTGGTACACAGTACTGTTCCTTTTGTCAGAATGCATCTTAAATTCTAAAGTCACAAGGAAGCTAATCAGAGGTTATACTGATTTGCTGGACTATTAATTAATAAACCTCTTCCTACAGTTAAGTAGTCCAAGGAAAGATTGAAGCTAGCTGCTTCTCTCTCTCCTGTGCCTGCTGGGGAAGTAACAGTACAGAAGAAAATTCCCTCCTTTTCACTTAATTTAGATGATCCTATAAAACAGGTTTGACAATGTGTTCTGAAGCCAAGCTTTTGTACTAGGGAACTATCAACCATCTAGCAGAATGACTCATTTTCTTGTGTGGTAAAAGCAACAAATTAGGTTGAGAAAAGCCAGTCATTCAATAAAGGTGACCTAAGAAACAACTAATGAGAAATGGATTTAAAGAATTTTTTTTAGATTTTCATTCCCACAGAGGCTGTCAGGTGAAAAATGTCCCGTCTACCCACCACCCCCTGTGATAGAGCTGCATCCACTCATGCTAATGCCCCTTGGAGATTGTGCAGGACTGCTGGGCGTTCCTGCTTGGTGCTTGCTTCTTCACCCTCATTTCTAGACATTTCTAACAGACTTGTTGGAAGTTGTTTAAACCTGTGTCCACCACTCTCTCTTCAGGTGCTGTACCCTGTGTGCCACGTGCGTAACCTGATGCTGTGGAGTGCAGTGTACCTGCCCTGCCCATCCCCGTCCACCCCTGTGGACGACAGCTGTGCACCATACCCAGCCCCTGGCACCAGCCCTGATGATACACCTCTGAGTCGGTGAGCCTGGGGCTGATGCCAAGACTGCAGGTCCTTTGTGGGTGTACTCCTGTGTTGGGATGCATCCAGGGATGGTTGGAGATCATGACATTATTTGGTTCCACACATCTTTCTTAGATCTCTGAGGAGCAGTTTCTCAGTGATGGAGCATATCCCCTGGGTTCCTTGTGACCCTCTGGCTGACTGCTCTGTGCTCCTGCCTCCCTGCTGTGACTTGCTGTCCTGGGCTTGAAAGGCAGATGCCATCAGATGATAGACAGTCTGGCTTTGAGACCTATGAATTAGCTTTATTGAATTCAGACTGATGAATAATAATTTAAAATATTGTAATATCAGAAGATCAGCAGTGCTACTTTCCTCTGCCACTAATTGAGAAACATAGCAGTATCATGAAGAATATCTTTTTAAAATAGCGTTTGCTATTAGCTTATTTGTATGTGTTGGGCATGGGGTAGGGATGGTGCCAGAGGAATAGAAGTACTCATCCTGGAGCTCTGCCTTTCTGCAGTCTGAGCCTTACTCCAGATGCGCCATGGCTCCTTGAGTAGCCGTAATGGAGCCATTTATGAAATGACTGCCTGTTAAAACCTGTTGTCTCCTACTTCCCTGTGAACAACCTCATATTCTCATTTCCCCCAAACTCCTTCCTTTAGGCTACCAAAGACTAGATCATTTGACAATCTGACCACCGCCTGCGAGAACACAGTGCCTCTAGCCAGCCGGCGCAGCAGTGACCCAAGCCTGAATGAGAAGTGGCAGGAGCACCGTCGCTCGCTGGAACTGAGCACTCTGGCTGGTCCTGGAGAGGAGCTTCTGGATCCTGACAGCCTGGGGAAGCCAGCCAAAGTGCTGGGTGGCGCCGAGCTGTCTGTTGCAGCTGGAGTAGCTGAGGGGCAGATGGAGAATATCCTGCAAGAGGCCACCAAAGAGGAGAGTGGGGTAGAGGAGCCTGCCCACAGGGAGATGCAGGAGGTCAAAGAGGAGGCTCTTTTAGAAGAGGGGAGCAGGGGGAAGACCCCTGAGTGCCCAGCCATTGTGCTTCATCAAGAGCCAGAACTGGGTGATGCTGCTCTAAGGAGCCACCATCCAGGCACCAGCCTTCTTGTGCTCTCACAGGGTATTCTTGAGCAGCAGGGTGGGCACAGTATTCTCCCCAGTTCTCTCCAGGAGCCCCCCCCGGGAGAGGATGCCCAGGAGGTCCCTGTGGAACAGTCTCGAATAGGAGCTATCACACAGGACAGGGAGGAGGCAGTCCTTCCAATCTCAGTAGATGTGAAAGTTGGCTTTGGTACCTCACAGTCAAGTTCTCTGCCCTCCCAAGTTTCCTTTGAGACCAGAGGACCAAATGCGGATAGTTCCATGGACATGTTAGTGGAAGATAAAGTGAAGTCAGAAAGTGGTCCCCAAGGCCATGATAGACCTTGCTTACCTGCCAGGGTAAGCAGTGGCAGGTTCAGTGGCAAGGAGGAGCTTCCTCAAGCCATGGAGCCCAGGCCTTCAGAGAGGAGCCTGGCTGAGAGGCCCCAAGTGGGATCTCTGGTGTATAGGACTTCCCCCAGCAGCACCCAGAGCCCAGCGCATTCTCCTTGTGCCTTGCCTTTAGCTGAATGTAAAGAGGGGCTTGTGTGCAATGGTGCTCCAGAGACTGAAAATAAGGCCTCAGAGCAGCTCCCAGGGCATAGTACCCTCCAGAAGTACCCTACCCCCAATGGGCACTGCGCCAATGGGGAGACTGGTAGGAGCAAGGACTCACTGAGCCGCCAGCTGTCTGCCACAAGCTGCAGCTCTGCCCACTTACACTCGAGGAACTTGCATCACAAGTGGCTGCACAGCCACTCGGGGAGGGCGTCTGCAACTGGCAGCCCTGACCAGCCTTCCCGCAGCCACCTGGACGATGACGGCATGCCTCTGTACACGGACACTATCCAACAGCGCCTGCGTCAGATTGAGTCGGGCCACCAGCAGGAAGTGGAGACCTTGAAGAAACAAGTCCAGGAGCTGAGGAGTCGCCTGGAGAGCCAGTACCTGACCAGCTCCCTACGCTTCAATGGGGACTTTGGGGATGAAGTGGTAAGTACACCATGGTGCCTCCATAGCTGCACAAGGAGACAGGGCACGCTGAGCCGGGGCACCCTTTGTACAGATTTCTGAAAGAACTGGAAAGTTCCAGAATTGAGAGAGGCTGGAGATCAGCCTCAGCCAGGTGATTGGCAGTGTTCTTTTTCTTTCCTGTCTTGCTTACTTTCCACAGGTATCCTGTCTAGACAGAATTAGGAAGAGAGTGAGCACTCACTATGTGGTTGGTCAGTTCTCTTCGGAGAGAGGATCATGCCTTGAGAAAAGCGTGAACTCCTGGGCAGAATAATATTTGTAGGGCAATGTCAAATATTCCTGTGAAATCATAGTGCCTGTCCTACCCCAGTAGCTAGTGAACAATTAGCTGCTGCACCCCCCCCCCCCAACCATAACATGGGCTGTAGCTGTGAAGGTTTAGTTCTTTTTAAACAGGTATTTGTACCTACCTTGTGGCAGGTGATGGCAGTAGAAATGGGGAGAGGTATCACTGTTGGGAGTTAGCACTGATGGAGCCTGGTGACCGGAGTGGTGGTACCTGAGGGGAGGTTCTCAAGGAGGCAGTCTCGACGTGATTAAGGACAAGTGTGAGTCTGGCTCTGAAGCAGTCAGCGTACATTAAAGGCGGGCTCGTCCAATGACTTTCACTTCAAACTGACTTGGTTTTTCCTTTATACTAATGATGGTTTCTCATTTTCCCAGAGTCCTTCAGAGAAAGGACATGCCCAAAGCACTCAGTTTCAACACACACATGTAAGTGGCAGGGTTGGACTGACAGGCCCCCTGAAGCAGCTGACACTGAGTTCCCACTTCATCCTGGTCACTTCTGCCCTACTCACTTCCTGGAACCCGAGGCCTGTCTTTCCACTCCAAAATCCCTGCACATAACCTTAGATGTGTGTATGTCTCTTCTAGCTGAGCTCAGCCCTGTCTCTGAACCTGCTCAACCCAATTCTTGATGGCTGAAGCACCTAGAGATTCAGCAGCCCTAACACCCAGGCCCGCCCAAAGTCCCCAGTGCTCCCTTCTTTGCCAAGCCCTTTCTTCTTCTGGGAGGAGACCAGGTTCATTCTGTTCAGCTGTGTTTGTTTGCCAACAGACTTCAATTCCTGACTCGGAAAGCATTCTGGATCAGAACTGTTTGTCTCGCTGCAGCACAGAGATTTTCTCTGAAGCCAGCTGGGAGCAGGTGGATAAACAGGACACGGAGGTACAGGCTCAGCCCCTGTTCTGAGTGCCACCCATGCAACTGTTCTGCAGTTCTTCTCTACCCCCATCATCCATTCCCCCTGCCCCTGGCTAAGGAATGACCACACAGCACACTTAGCCTTGAGCCTCTCTCAATCTCCGCATCTATGAATTCCCATCAAGCCTAGAATTTCTCAGCAAGGGAGATGCAGCAGGCCAGCCCTCTCTCCTCATTGCCTCTATGAACTGGAGCCTTGCCAGCTCTCATAGCGACCCAGGGTGCTATTGCCTGCCACTTGATCTCAGGGGAGTTTGGAGTCCCCTCCAGGGAAACGATTTGGACGCCTTTCTTGTACTGCTGACATCAGACCTGATGGGCTGGTGCCACTGGAGCCAGTGTGGTCCTTGTGACTCCTGCTGCCCCCAGCATGGCTCTGTTGGCTCCGGCTGGATGGCCCATCTCCTGTCACTAACCTGGCCTCATCCGTTTTACAGATGACCCGTTGGCTCCCTGACCACCTGGCCGCCCACTGCTATGCATGCGACAGCGCCTTCTGGCTTGCCAGCAGGAAGCACCACTGCAGGTGCCACTGGGAGGGTGTGGTGGGGTGGTTGGGGGTGTAGAGGCTGAGGTTTGGTCCACAGAGCCTGCAGATTTGAAAGATGCAGGCAGCTGGCAGGCAGTGTTCTGAGGCAGACCCCAGGGTCTTCAGGACCCTGACTTACCTTTTGTGCCTCTGAAATTGGTGTTTGCAGAACTGCACTGGGTGTCTTTCTTCCATTTTAGAGTGATCGTGAGTAAGTTTTGAAAATGATGTCCCTTTCTTATTTTGCTTCCTGGATTGATGAAGCAACTGCTACCACCACCCACACCGCCATTTCTTATTCCTAGAATACAATTTCTTCCCATTCAGCACGGCTGCTGTGAGCAAAGACAGTTTTCCTGCTGTGGGCAGAGAACTTCGTTTTCCTACTCCTTACCCTCTCTCCCTGACCGCATACTTATTGGTTTTGGAGGACTAGTGGGAATAGCTTAGGGTATAGTCTTCAATCCATAAGGCTCCTGACTTCTTTCTTCCTTCTGGGTTGGGGTAGTGAGTGGTTAGGGATGCTTTGCCCCAGCTGGGGTGGTGACTGGAGGATATTCAGTGTTACTTGGGGTAGGAATTTTATCTGAACTGTGACATAGCCCACCCACATGAATGGACCTGGATTGAAAATGGAACCACCTTTGTCTGGTGATGATGCTTCTAGGACTGTATCTCTCCCCATGCTCACCCCAAGCCCAAATGTCTTTAGTTGGCTTCTTCTCTGAGTTCTTTCTCCCCTCCTTGCAGGGACATTGACCGTGTTGATCAAACGTGGTGAGCATTTGCAACAACCTGTCTGTGATTTCTGCACACCTACAGTAACTTCTCCACACTAACGCTACCATTTCCCCCTCTCTGCACTCATTGGGATGAAGCTTTGGGGCAGGAGTGCAGGCAGGCAAGCAGGTGGGCTTGGGTGGGGTGGGGGGACCACAGCAGCTGGCTGCAGGTTGCAGCCGTAGTTGCCCCTGCTGACTGCATAGGTCAGCCGAGCCATCTTGCTTATGGCAAGAAGCAGTGCTTCAGCAGGCGCTGGTCTTGTGGAATAGCCAGTTGAGGGGTTTTAGAGCTATTTCTTTTGGGTCAGTCATTCACTTAGATGCCAGAATGATGCCGGTGACTTTCAAGTCAAACAGCATGACTTTTTTTTTTAAGGAAAAAAAAAAAAAAGAGCCCAGGACTGAACAGAGGTGGTCTTTCCGGAGAACTGTTAGCATTGAAGACTTAAGGGAAAACTCCACTTAGGGTCTATCAGGATCCCCTGAAAGAAGTCAGATAGAAAAGCTTAACTCATCAAATACATGTCAGGCCTTTAAGCTGAATTCCAGAAGGTATGTTAAATAAATGTACACATCCAGAAGTAGATTTAGGTAATGTTTCTCTGTAACCACAGTTGTTGCTGACTCATGCTTTTCAGAAACAGAGTTGTGAAGTACTCACTGCATTCCAGAAGATGAAGTCTTTTGTTTGTTTTAGTTCTGTCTTTCCATTGCTCCTTGTCTAGCCTTTTCCTTTTGCGGTGGTATTTTGTTGCCAAAGGGTATTCAGTATTCTGTCTTCTGTGCTTGAGTGATCCTTAATCCAGCAGTGGGTTTCCTTTCTGAGGAGCATAAATGAAAAGGTAGTGAGTGATACTGGCTAAGGAGGAGGATTTCCTTTTAGATGCTTGCCCCAAGTCTTTGGCAGGCTGCATTAGACTCTTCGGAGTCTCCTATTCTAGGGCCTCCCCAGAGTGGGGTGGGGTTGTAAGGTGAGCAGAAACTCATCCTCTGCCAGTTCCCTTTCCTGGTAGTTGTGAAGGGCATCAGTTTGGGTGCGCAGACCTTTGCTGCACAGGCGCATCAGAGCTGGGCTTTCAAGTGGAGGAGTGGAGAGAGGCTAGGGACCTGGGTGCAGTCAGGCCTTCAGGTAGAGCTGATATTCCCTGGAGATGCATGGGGGCAGGGGAGTGACCCAGTGTCAACTCATCGTTGTCTAATAGGGTGTGTGTCTGCACCTGTGTTCACCTGTGCTCTTGTCTTTTCACCCTGAGCATGTGTCACTGGTTGCTTGTCTCCTGGTTTCGCATGCTGGCAGCAAAAGCAGTCCTAGATGGCAGCAGTCAATTCTTCCTGTTGTTGCCTCTGAGCCTTTGGGCAAGGCTCCTCACTCCCCAGCTGGGCTGGGAGTTTCTGTCATCTGATTAGCTCAGAGGCAGTTCCATTGGACTCTGGCCTCTCTGTGATCATAAGCTACACAGAGGCCATTGCCCAGGTGGGTGTGGCCACGGGGTTTTCCTGGGCCAAGACTTGGCCATTGAGCTAGCAGCTGCCTTCTGCCCTGGGCTCACTTGTTTTCATGGATCTCTCTTGAGCAGCATCTACCTGACACCTTGTAACCTTGAGCCATAGTGGTGAGGCAGCCAGGGTCCTTGGCCCTAAAGTGAAAGTGGTGTGCGATTGTGCTAGGGAGCGGTCCCCTCCCTGCCTGGCTTCTTTGTGGGTTTAGACAAATGAGAGTGTTTGATATTAGAGGAGTCTCCGGCATATCTGAATCGTGTACAGAGAAGCGCTGTCTTCTGAAGTTGGTTTCTCCACCCTGTGTCTGCTGACACTAATGCTGTTTTTGTTTCTGCTCATCTCAAGGAATTGTGGGAACGTATTCTGCTCCAGTTGTTGTAACCAGAAGGTTCCAGTTCCCAGCCAACAGCTCTTTGAACCTAGTCGAGTGTGCAAGTCTTGTTATAGCAGCCTGCATCCCACAAGCTCCAGCATTGACCTTGAACTGGATAAGCCCATTGCAGCCACTTCAAACTGAAGCTCAGTGACCTGGGGCGGGCAGAGGCCAAGCTGCTGTTCCTCTGACAGGCCCACAACAGCCTGGGCAGACTGAGAGGCCCGTGCACTTTGGAATGGGGACATGGAACCAACTGTGCAGAGTGATGGAAATTTGGGATGTACCACTGGATTGTAGATTGATCTCTCCCTCCCCAACCCACCCCCGCATTTGTTTTCCTCTCCATTTTCTATCCTCCCTCTGCCTCCAAAAATGAGACAAGTACCCTATTTGTCTTTTTTTTTTTTTTTTTTGGATGGAAGACCAGAGGTTGCCAGGCCCCCTGTAACTGTTGAGCTGCCTGCTGTCAGGCGATGCTGAGGGGTGGCTTAGTTCCTCAGGATGGGAGGAGGCTGGTTGAGTCAGGAGTGGAGGCCTGAGATAGAGAGCAGCGAATAAAGCCAATGCTGACGTTTGTGACCATTCCTCGTATCACTGCCACATCAGAGCTGATTGGATTGGAAAAACCTTTGCTGCTGAGGATGCCGAAAGCATCTGCTCTAAGAGCAGTGCCCCAGGTGCCCTCTCCCTTCCAAGAGGGACTGGGCTAGTCCCATCCCACAGGCAGATAAATGGGATTGGGGTTTGGAGAGAGGGGCACAGGCACATAGTAAGTGGGACCCCTTAGGCGCTCCCACCCCGTTTAGGTAAAGAAGGGGTACACTCGTGAAGCAGGGAGAGGGCTGGGAATGGGTGGCTGGCTATTCTCCCCCATGGGATTCTCTTTTTAACTTGACCCAGATTGTCTAGGGCTCCCCTCACTGTCAACAGTCTGCCCCCCTCAGCCAGGCTGTGTGGCGCTTCCCACCCTCAGGCATAGGGTGCAGACTGGCCAGAGTGCAGTATCCTGCTGCCATGGTCAAGGCCAAAGTATGCCCTGAGCCTGGAAGCCCCTTCTGGGGCCTGGTCCCCCAAACAATCTCTCTTCCTCGTCTAGCACACGGAAATCCAGACTCAGGGTTCCAAAAATTCCCCACTCCCAAACCAATCATGGATCTCCCCCTTTAGGGGTAGAATCAGCCTTTCAGAGTGCAGTGTCTGGAGAAGGGAGCATGTCCCATAGACTCAGCCTTCCTCCGCCTCCTCTTCTTGGAGCAGTGGGAAGGGCCCAGCGGTCCCACTGCCCTGCTCCTGTGCTGCTGGTCAGCAGTGAGGGGCCACTTGGTGACTCTGCAGGGCTCCTTAGAGAAGTGACAAAGCCCGTAGGAGATGCAAGGCACCTTTCCTTAGTAAGCTTCGATGGGGTCCAAAAAGAGCCTTAAATCAAGAATATTTGTGGTGGAGGTGGGTATGGAGAAGAGTGGAGAGGAGTTTAGGTTTGTGCTTTGTGATCTTGGCATCCATGTTTTGTGCCTGCCCTCCCTCTCGGGGGAAGGGCCATGCTTGGCTCTGCTAAAAGCTGCTAACTGGTAACAGGGCGGATTGTGGTGGGCAGTGGGGGTGAGGCCTGGGAACTTTCCTTACCCTTTGGAAGCAATTCCCTGGCTAAAGGCAAGTTGTCTCTCAGGAAGGTGGCTCCTGTGTGTGCCTGGGTGTAGATAAGACGTGGCCCAGAAGCCTTCCCTGGAGCTGTCAGTCCAGGCAAAGCCAAGAGCGTCTGAGTGCGTCTGACTTCCCAGTGGCAGGAGGTTGCTCAGAATCTGAATTTAGTGAAACAGGGTGTAAGTTCTTCGCACTCTGTGTGGTCTGGCCTTGCAGGTAGGGAGAAGTCAGTCTAACTGAAGATTGTGCAGGTCCTAGTGACAGGTGCCAAGAGGTTACGATACGGGTTTCTTGGGTCTGATGTACAGTGTGAATAAATGCTTGCAGCTCTTAGCCCTTTTTTGATCAATGAAGCACTTTTTTATTAATATTTTTCTTTGTATGTAAAGGAGGAACCATAACTCTCCGTAGCTGTATATATAACCCTTTTCTCCTAAAGAGGAGTTGGTCAGTGCTCCTATATTTTTCATTTTTTGTCAAAGCAAGAAGTAAATACTTTAGAACTGTTAAATATATAAATAAAGTGAATAAAGTTTAGTGTTCCGCATGGTAGCATTTGCTAACACGTTCTAATTCTTTTTCCCTGTGGTTTATTCCCCTTCACCCCATTTCCCTCTTACACAGAAGCAATTTGAGGTGCTGCTGAGAAAGTTGACTTTGGCAAAGGAAAACTACTGATTTCTTTTAAACTCTGGACCTTGGCAAGGAGCCGCACCACAATACCCACACACTGCAACACATTTCCTCGATGGTTTTTGCCACTAACATCTCCAAAGCTAAAAAGGCAAAGCAGTCTGACATCTTAACATTAACAATCAGCTGTTCTTCCTTATCTGAAGAACTGAGTGTCACCAGTAATTAAAACTACCTCTGTCCTCCAGGCTCGTTTTTTTTTTTTTTTTTTTTTTTTTTTTGCTGTTGCTTTGATTTTAGCCAGTGCTCTGGCCCCTTAACCCCATGCAAGGAGCAACAGCTGCACATGTAGCAGCAGGTAAGAACTGAGGCATGCGTGCAGTGGAGACTGAAAGGAGGTTTTGCGGGGAGGGTGGCTAGAAAGTCCTTCTGCTCTGCCTGTCTTGGATGAGAGAATTACGGGTGGGCAGAGAGACCTTGGGCAGAAACTGAATTGGATGAGTGGATTGTGTGCCTAACTAGAGGTCTCCTTCCTCCTCCCACACAGAGGGAGGAACCTCTGCTCCTTAGATCTGCAACCAGCCGAGGAGGCCGTAGTTTCTAGTCACTTCCGGACTAGTTCTTGTTCTTCGCGGAGGTGGATTTTCTTTCCTGTGTCACTCTTGGGCACGCTTCCCATCCCGTGGGCCTGTGGGGGACGTAACGTTATGCAGTTCTTCGTGAGGGAAGGTAGGTACTGAGTAATGCCCAGCTCTGGGGTTGCCAGCCTCACATCTGTGGTGAGTTGGGGGCTCTGATGAGTGACCTGCTCTGAGCTACCGGAGAGCCTTCCAAGGTCACTTTCCAGATGTACTCACTTCCTAAAGTACACACGCACTTAAAAACAGCTTAGTTGGTTCCAGTCTGAGAGCTGTGTCTGCCATCTGGCAGGTGTTTGAGAACTAACTTGTCCTCTGGGAGGAGAAGGTGCCACTTCAGCTCCCTTCAGTCCATCTGGGAGCCAAGTCTGTGCTCAGACCAATTTGTAAAAACCTGAGTTGTGTCAGCCAATGTGTGTCTACACAGAGCTCCTGTTGTGCGTGGGGGCTAATGCTTAGCCCTCGGCAAGTTAAAAACACTTGTAGGATCTAGCAACGCTGTTGGGTCCATAGAGGGGGAGTTACTGGCGTTGCGGAAGATGAAGAGCCCAGTGCTGGTGAGGCCTGCACAGTGCGAGTCAAGGCAAGGAACTGCCCTGTGGAAGAGGGCAATATGTGAAGAAAAGCTGTTATCCGAGGACACAGTCAGATTTCTTCAGGCTGTCACATGGAGGTATTTGGTCTAAGCAGTGGAGTACTAACGGTGACCTTGAGATGCCAGGATGTCCTCTTCATCTCTGAATTTTTCCCCTCTTTCTGTACTTCGGTGTCCTTAATCCCAGTCCAAAAAATGATAGGACTGCCTTAATCCACTGAGACTTCCTAGTAAAGGTGTACAGAAAATTTTTATTTATTTTGCTAATATGCTCATTGTTCATTTCTATGTTAGCAGAGAATAATATTCTAAGAATTAAAAAGGTACTGTGGCGGATTTAAAGGGGAATGAACAAAACGCTGCCGCAGAGCATTTGTTAATTTCCAGCTATTAAAAAATATCAAAATGGGAATTGAGGATAAACCCTAGAATATGGTTTCAGGCCACTGTCCTTGAGACAGCTGATATACTTGGCCACTGCACATGAGGCTGGGAGATCGTTAACTGTAGCCATGACCTCTGCTGATGTCTTAAGAACAAGGGCTGCTTTGAAGGTGCTATTGCAGGACTTTTCATTTTGCTGGTACCTGTTCAAGTGATCTGTCTCCAGGGCTGCAGCTGTACCCACCCGACTGCATTAGCTGAGGGTAGGGCTAACAATGAGTGAAAATGGACCTGGACTGTGGAGCAAAATGACTTGAGTCTCCATTTGGAGTTTGGAAAATATGGCAGGAGTCCCAGCTGTTTAATTTCTAGTCACATTTTCTAAGAACATTTGTTCAAAGTCGAGGTTACTGATGAGATGTCTGGAGGGCAGGACCAGAATGTGTGAGAGGCATCTAGCAGGAGTAGGTGGCTACGCTCCTAAGCCTCTGACTCTTAAACAGGAGTCTCCCTGCCCCCGGTACACAACCACACTTACACCTTGGTCCTCTCCCTTGTGTGGAGTTCATCTGCTGCACATTTGTGCAGATACCAGCTCCCTCCCTGGTTGAACAGGGCTCTTCCAGGCTAGGCAGTTGTCGGAGGCATGAGGAGGAAAGGGAAGGGGTACCCTCTGAAGTAGGAATGACAAAGTTTTTTAATGCTGCTGTTGTATTTTATTTACCACTTTTTTATCATATCGAAGTTCTTAGCTTCTCTTATAGTGCTCATAGCAGTTGCATTTCAGTTGTATTTTCAGTGAAATTTGTTTTACACTGGCATTCAAAATTGACCTTTCACTCTTCCTGACTGGTTTTTTTTTTTTTAAATGCAAACTGAACCCATGAGGCTCGGATTCTGGTTAAAAACGTCGTGTTGCTGCTGACAGTAGTGCCCACTATTGTAACAGCATTGATTCTGCTATAGCCTCTGTGACCGTGTAAACTAAGTAAATGTTGTTTTCACCCACAAACAGTTGTTCAGCCCCTTGCCACTGTGGTTCTCTAGTCAGTCTTGTGACCAGTGTTTTAGGTGCATGGGATAAAACAGCTCCACTCCTTAGTCTGTTCAAGAGACAGGGAGAGGCCTGGCCAGGAGGGGGCAGCAGGAGTCAGCATCTGTGTTTCAGAGGCCTGGGACTTGAAATCCTGGTATTAGAGGTAGTGGGGAGGGACCTTAGATAGTGTAGTTTTGTGGTTTTCATGCTGTTCTGTGGGGAGCGAGCCTTCTGTCCCATTCAGTATTAGGCTTCCAAGTAAGATGTGATGTGATTTGAAGAAAGGCTCCGATGATTAAAATGAAAGTCTGAAATCATTGATTTAATCCAACCTCCTGATTTTTTTAAATTTAATTTTTTATTTTTTACAGTAGGCCCTTGTTGGTTATCTGTTTTAAATATAGCGGTGTGTACATCTGAATCCCAAACTCCCAATCTATCCTCCCCCGCCACCCTTCCCCCAAGTTCATTCTCTAAGTCTGTGAAACTGTTTGTTTTGTAAATAAGTTCATTTGTATCTTTTTTTTAGATTCCACATAATATATTTGTCTTTCTCTGACTTACTTCACCTAGTATGATAATCTCCAGGCCCATCATCTATGTTGCTGCAAATGGCATCATTTCATTCTTTTTGATTGACTAACATTCTGTTGTACCACATCTTCTTTATCCACTCATCAGTCGATGGACATTCAGGTTGCTTCCATGTCTTGGCTATTGTAAACAGTGCTGCAACGAACACTGGGGTGCCTGTATCCTTTCAAACCATGTTTTTCTCTGGATATAAGCCCAGGAGTGGGATTGCTAGATCATGTGGTAGCTGTTATTAGTTTAAGGAACCTCCATACTGTTCTCCATAGTGGCTGTACCAATGTATATTCCCACCAACACCCTCTCCATCATTTATTGTTTGTAGATTTTTTGATGATGGCCATTCTGTCCACTGTGAGGTGATATCTCATTGTAGTTTTGATTTGCATTTCTCTAATAATTAGCAGTGTTGAGCATCTATCCATGTGCCGTTTGGCCATCTGTATGTCTTCTTGGAGACATGTCTGTTTAGGTCTTCTGCCTATTTTTTGATTGGGTTGTTTGCTTTTTTTTTTTTTTTGACATTGAGCTGCATGAGCTGTTTGTATATTTTGGAGACTAATTCCTTGTCAGTCGCAAATATTTTCTCCCATTCTTTGGGTTATCTTTTTGTTTTGTTTGTGGTTTCGTTTGTTGTGTAAAAGCTTTTGAGTTTAATTAGGTCCCGTTTGTTTATTTTTGTTTTTATTTCCATTACTCTGGGAGATGGATTGAAAAAGATATTGATGCAATTTATGTCAGTGTATTCTACCTATGTTTTCCTCTATAGTATCCGGTCTTACATTTAGGTCTTTAATCCATTTTGAGTTTGTGATACTTTGTTGAGAAAACCAAGTTTCAGGGAGCAGCAAAGATTCATCCACGGTTACCAGTGAATAAACAGAAGAATTTGAATAAGAAACATTCTCTCCTGCCCCCTTCCCCTCAGTGCTCTTGGGTTTCCAGAAAGCAGCCTTAGATAAATAGTTACTCTAACCTGGTTCTCTTTGAGTTAGCCAAACCAGAAATCTTGGAAAAGAGCTTAGTAGTCACTACCAGAAGGCTTAAACTGTGAGCCCTCCTCTCCCTGGTAACCCAAATCAAAAGGCTTTGATATTGTAATGCAGTATTTTTGTTTTTCTTTTAAACCTTTCATGTACATAAAAAGTGTTAATAGCATGAACTAAGTTCAAGTCATGTCTTAAACTAGTGGGGTGGCAAGGGTGGTGGGGGGAGCATTTTTGACTAGTGCAAATGGGTTAGTTGTGAGCTATCTCAGTGTCCAATTTATATCTGATTTTGTTTGGTATAGTATAGAGGAAGAAATCCTGATTTTTATCTGTGTAAGTGGAAATAGTCATAGGTTGTCTGCAATCTCTAGTTATGGACAAAACTGAAGTAGATACTTGAAAAAAGATCAAGAGGAATATCCAATACCTGCTTTCAGCCCTTATCCTCCATACATCAGGTAAGAAACACACGAAGGTTATAATCAGCTGGGTGTGGCGATCCCAGCACAAGGCTTGCACCTTCTGCATCAGCGACCTGAGAAGCCCACACAAGCACAATAATGGAGGCCTTACCTGAGGTCTCAGGCAGCCTAAGCAATGCATGTTTTACATCTGAGTGTACGTGTTACAGACGACTTTTAAAATTTAAGATGACACTTTGCAGGGAACCTCTGAAGCACTGCCACAAGAGCCAGTTTCAAACCCACTCGTTTGGTGGAAAGAACCTGGGGTTTCTGAGCCCACAAACTTGGGCTGGAATCCAGCCCCGCAGCGCCAGCTGAGTTGCCCGTGGGTGGTGAGGAACTGAGCATTTCCTTATCTAGAGCAGAGCACTGGCCACAAAGAGGGGGTTGACAGTGAGTGCCTAGAAAGTGCTCCCCTTTCCACCATCCATTAATGAGGTGACATTTCTGTCTCTGGCTGCTGGTGGACATTCTGAATGGTCAGAGCCAGACAGAGCTTCTGTCCCACCATGTATTAAAAACTAGAAGATGACTGGCCCTGCCCTGGGTCTTCCACCTTACAGAGGTAACATTCTGATCTGAGTTAAAATAAATTGCAAGTTTATCACTACTCAGAGACTTTAAAGTTCATATATGAACTTAAAATATATTTTTTTAATGGATGCAAGTCTGCAGGTGCACTGCTGCTTTAAAGTCCTATAAAAGCAATGGGAAAGGGGGCCAAGAGAAAGAAATCGCTTGTTGGAGTTGGGGTGGCATCTAAGAACTCTGAGTCCTGTGGAGACTGATGTGGCCTCACTTTGCTGAACAGGTGATGAGTTTTAGGTTCCTGACTGAAGACTGACCAAGCCCTAAGATATGCAGACCAGCCAGCTCTCCAGGCTGAGGAGGCAGGGGAGGTAGAGCGAGGTGGGCCTTACCTCTGCCCAGCATGGATGTCTAAGGCCTGGACCAGATTGTGTTCACTACCTGGCAAGCGAGCCCAAGGTTGGAAAAGGAGTGAAGACCTTGCCTTCAGCTCGTCCTCCTTTCATCTCCAATGCCAAAGGAGCCCATGGTGGCTGAACATATTTAAGCCTTCGTCATCCAAATTAAAACAGATGTGAGTTAATTATAAATGGTTCCCCTACTGTATTTTGCCCATTGGAAAATCAGTCCCTAGAACTAGAGGTTCTTTCAAGTCACCCAGAAGATTCTGGTACTCACTGGCACATACTCTATACTGGGGAGGCTCCCAAACTTGAAGTCCCTGTCAGCCCTTGGGACCTGACCTGGGTAGCATAATTCTTTCTATTCTTTCACTTGAGTTGATAAACCAGCCAACTGCTGCCTCAGACTTCTGCCCCCCAGCACGTTCTTGGGTGTCCCCAAGGACTATCCATACCTGCTGGCTCTTCTGCCTCTGCAGTTGGCCTTAGAGGCTGCGCCAGACCATCCTTTCCCTGTGCCTATGTTGGTATTGGTGTTCCTGAGGTTCAGTCTCTGCCCTCCTTCCACACCTGCTTCCCTGGAAATTTATAAATCAGGGTACTTAAAATGGAGACACTTTATTAACAACAGTTCCGAGTCTCTGCCAGAAATGCAGCGAAGTCATCCTTCCCCAGGGGCTTGGAGGAACTGCTAAGGCATCAGGTATGCCCACCTGAGCCAGTGTGCAAGGCCACCTCACATACATACCCTTACATCTACCCTGTGCAGCTCTGAGGCATTAACTTGGGGACTGGTTCTCATGGGCCTGAGGACTGCTTGCCCAGTCTTGTCAGTTGAAAGGATGGCTGAACCAAAAGGCCTGCAGCACGGGCCTTGCCTTTTGTCTTCTGTGTGCAGGATCTAAAGTGCTAGGATGTCAGCATTTCCTTCCCAGTCAGCTTGGAGCAGGTGTGAACACTGATGTCACTTTGCCATCCTCTCTCCCAAGCCCCGCTAGGAAGAGTTGAATTCCTCCCCAAGGCAGGTGTCAGGGGTCAAGGCAACTCTTAGCCCAAGAAGCCAGAGCTGGGTGTCTGTCTAGGCACATGCCTGTGTATGCGTAGCTCTGTGCTGCCCTGACCCGGAGATTGTGGGACCTGTGTTCTAGCCCCTTCATTGATGATTTAGGGTGTAGCCTTGACCACTCTACTCTGCTTTGATTTCTCCTCTATGGGGAAGTTTGTCCAGTCAACCCACAAAGCTGTTGAGGATCCAATGAGGAAATAGATCATGTTTTACAAAGTCTAGTTGCCCTGCAGCATGGGTAGCATCCTGCAAAGCCCACACTTGAACTTCTGCTCTGCCTGAGGCCCCCACCTTACCTGCTTTCACACGTCGTCCAGAGCTGGAAGCAGCAGGAACCCTTCTTGTTTCCCAGGCAGCTGTACTGCTCCAAGGCAAGAGAACTTCTCTTCTTACCTGTACCTGCTCAGCTGGAGGGAGGAGGGAAACATGTCAGGTCTTTCAGGGGTGATAGGGACTCCCGGCCATCTCCAGCCAAGATGATCCCCAAGGTGAAATACTTAAGATCCAGCCACTTAAGTGGGTGGAGTGTTACCAGGGACAGGTTCTCTTGCTGGGGTGGGAGCTCTGCCCGGGGCAGCTGGGAGTCTCCGAGAGGTGGGCTCCACAGGGTGGCGTTGCTTCCAGGGCAGGTGAGGGCTGGGCAAGCAGTCAGCCGTGCTGGCCCCTTCCTTTTGGGGCTCTGCCGCCTTACCTCCATTCTGGTCAGTGTCTGGATGGGCAGTGGTGATCCCTGAACTTCCCAAACACAAATCTCTTGATGTCTGCCCATCCTGAGAAAGAGGCACCAGAGGTGACTCCCTGGCCAGTTTGTGGTGTTGCCTCTGTCCCCCTAGGGCAATATTTTGCTATCAGCTGCCCTGCCTGGCTTTCTCTCTAGGCATGCAGAGCCGGCACTGCACCCCATGGGGAGCAGAGAAGTGGGTTCAGGCAGCAGGTCCAGAAGGTGGAGGAGTTGAACTCCTGCCTGCTAAACCACATGACCATGGCCTTCAGCACGCAGAACACTTGCCCTCAGAGGGGAACTGCACTCCTCTAGTCTCTGAGTAGGAGCAAACTTTCAAAGGAGCCCTCTGGCACCCTTTCCTCCACGGTGCCGTCAGCCCCACTCTGTACTTCCACAGCCCTATCTGACCTGAGAGTCCCTCTCACCTGCCCTGCCCCCATGCCCAGAGCTCCTCCTGTCTCTCCCCCTCCTTTCCCTTCTGCTCCAAACTCCCCTTGCCTCTGCAAGTCATCCAGGACAGCCTCACACTAAGGCAATAAAATACACAAGCCAGAAACAGTACAAATGTCCATCAACAGAGCAAGGGATAAACAGTTTGTGAAACATTCATCTACAAGATCTAACACAGCAATGAATGAATAAACTAGTTACACATACAAACACACAGATGAATCTCACATAATACTGAACAGAAAAAAGAACAATATTATGTGCTGTATGATTCTATTCTTTAAAAGTTCAAAACCAGGCAAAAGTATTATTTCAGATGCCAAGGTATGGTAACTACGAAAGCCAGGGCCTTGGTCATCTCTAGGGGTTGGAGCGAGCAGGCTGGGGAGGGTAAGTGGGCTTCCAGAGTGCTGGAGATGCTTTAGGTACTGATCAGAGTAGTGGGTTTCATGAATGCTCATCTGACAACTCATCAGCCTCTACAGATTTTTTTAAAAAATTTTTTAACATCTTTACTGGAGTATAAACTACAGATTTTTAATGTACTTTTCTACGTATATGTTATTTCAAAGTTCAGAAAACAAAAAACCCAGCCCCTCCACCTTGGGCTTCTCAGGGCGTCAGCCCCTTGGTGTGCATACCTCTCATGCAACTGACTGGCCTCAGTGGGGGATATCTAGTGGGGAGCTGTCAAGGCCTGAGGAGAAGGGTTGGCCCAACTACTCAGGTGGCCCTGGGTCAATGAATGGGGGCCACCTTCATTCCTTCTCCAGGGCGGGTGGTCCTGCCTGTAGTGCTTTCCCTTCCTTAGCCCAGCCTCACTGCCTTCCCAGGGAAGTTTGTGTTGATCTGGAGCACTGGCTTCCTGGCTTGGTCAGGCTGGCCTTGAATGGGCCTTACCTGACCAAGGTCTGCTTCTCATGAACGGGATCTGCTATGACGAGTTGCCCCAGTGCCCTAGGTTTAACTTATATTGGGTAGGATGCTCTTGGTTTCCATCGTTTGTTTATGGTCATCTGCCCACTTACCTAGAGTTGGTGGGGGGACATTACAGAGACCCCATGGCTGGGAACCTTTGATTATATACAGGGATACCAGTCAAATAACAAAATATGAATTCCTACTTCATGTCAGGCACCTCAGTAGGCAGAGAAAGCCAGAATCCTGTGCTCATGGAGAAGACTGTGGACAAAAGACAGGTAAGTGTGATGAACGCTGCAGAGCAGTCTGGGGATCTGTGGGAACTTGCAGCAAGTCGGCAGAGGGGTTCCTAGGGAAGTAATGTATAAACTAAGGCCTGAGGAATGAAGAGGGAAAGAGACAAGAAGCTAATTCATTGAGCATGTACTGTGTGCTAAGACACTTTCGTCATTTCATTTAGTCCAGACAACAACCCTTTGTATTATTATTCCCATTTTACAGATGAATAAACTGAGGCTCAGAAAGGTGAAGAGCCCTATCCAAGGTCACTCAGCTAACATGTGGCAGAATGAGGACTTGAACTCTAGTCTGCATGATTCAAAAGCCAGGCAGTGAGGAGGCTGCTGTCAGTCATGGCAAGAAGTGGTGGTGGCATCATTGGATACAGAGGTAGATGTGCAGGCCCAAGAAGGACCCTGAAGAGAGAACTAACAGGATTCAGTGAGCACTGTTGAGGCAAAGGAGGAGGAGGAACCAGACTCCAGGTTTCTGCCTGGATCACCTGGATGGACAGTGATCCAACCAGTTGGATCATTTACTAAAATGGAGAATGGGGAGGAGTAGGTTTAGGGGGAAAAATCATCTAAATTTGATATTCTACTTCAGTTAAAAAAAAAAAAAGATTGGTTGATTAAATGAAAATAAAACAGGGATAATTCCATTCTAGAAACTCCCTTTCTTCATGCCTCCTCAATCCCAGTGTTTTCTACACTCACTTGTTGCCCCTTCCTTCTAGTTTTCTAAAGCACCCCAATTCCTTTCTGATCCGTGGGCACTCTAATAACCAAACCCCAAGCAGATCAGAACTGGGAGGACCACCAAGAGAACGCTGTCCTTGGCCACACCATCTGCTCCCTCAGCAGTGGCCCTCTGGCCACCCCATGCTTTGTCCAGGTCTCCTGACACTCCCTCCTCTGCAGAGGCTCTCTGCCAGAGGAGGAGCTGCTCCTATGCTTGAGCTTCTCAGGGTAGAGTTCCCCCCCGCCGACCCCCGCATCCTCCTAGTACCTAGAACATTTGGTGTGTGCACAGCCTCTGCAGTCACACAGGGCCCCGTACTCAGAAGGACCTTGCCCTCGGTTTAATGCACTTCTATTGCAGTTTTGAAATTCCTACTATGTTTAACAAGAGGCCTCATTTTCATTTTGGACTGGGCCTTGCAAATTCTGTAGCTGGTCCTGTCCATGTGTCTGCATTGTCATGGTGCAAAACACTGAGTGGTAGCCTTTCCCATCTGTGGGGATGAACCTCTTTTCCATCTAGGAAGACCCACTGTTTTAAATCAGAGGGAAATAAAGCAAAAAAGAGCCCACTTTGTTTCTGTGAAATACAGTTTTATGTGCAGTTTTATGTTTCTTCATGGGTAATAACTTAGGAGGGAACCTTGGGAATAGAATACAGAAGTAACGAATTATGGGCCATTAACTGTGGTTAATTGTTTCTTTATAGCTTAGAGTGGAGGCACGTTTGGATTGCTTTGGCACTCACAGTTATAGGTAGGGAAGGCGGTCTACTTAAATATAACCTAAGGGGACTTCCCTGGTGGTCCAGTGGTTAAGAATCTGCCTTCCAATGCAGGGGACGTAGGTTCGATCCCTGGTCGGGGAACTAATATTCCACACGCTGCGGGGCAACTAAGCCCGTGTGCCGCGACTACTGAGCATGTGAGCCACAACTAGAGAGGCCCATGAGCCACAACAACAGAGCCTTGTGCCACAACTAGAGAGAAGCTTGCACGCCGCAACTAAGACCCGACACAGCCAAAAATAAAATAAAAATAAATAAATAAATAAAACCTAGGGCCCCTCAGGAGGTGGAGGGAGAGGCAGCTGAATGATGACCCCAACCTTGCTTCCGAAGCCAAAACTGCCATCAAGGCCTCACCTCCAGTTAAAGTATTTCTCTCACAAGCCTCATTACTGAGCATCTATGGACCCCTTACCTGAGATCCTCTCAGCTCTGCAGGTGTGGAGGTGGTCTACATGCTGTCTGGGCATCCTGCTGCAGTAGCCTTTGGGGTGTAACTCATACTTGTCCCCAGTTAGTTGGTGTCATCTGCCACTCAGGCTCCAAACAGCTGCAGAAGATCCTTGCTCACTTTAGTAAACACCTGTTTTAAAAAAAAAATTGAACTCAAAAAATGTTTGGACTCCTTGCTAAAGAAAGGTGCAGAAATGCTCCTCCGGCTATCGTCATAGGCTTTCCCATCCTAACGAGCTAATGGATGAAGCACTCAGACCGCTGAATGAGAAGTCGTCCAGTGTCGTTCACCTACAGTAGTAACACCAAAGACTTCAAGCACAGCACACAGAAAATAAAATCCATCCCCAATTCCTTTTCTCAGAGACATAGCCAATATCAATCCAAACTGTTGAAGGCTTTTTGGAATGTACTAGGTCATCCCATTTACACTGTTGAGCTGATCATATAATTCAGCTGTCCTGCCCTGATCATATAATTCAGTCAAGGAGGTCAGAAGCTTGACTGACCTCCTTTGATTCACAAAATACAACCCAGATTCCTTGGTCTGACTGACATCAGCTGGCCTACCAGGCATACTCAGCTATTCTTGACCCCATGGACTTTCTCCCCTTAACTCTTCTCACCTGTTTCCTCTCCCTCAACTTTCACATTTCTGTTATTGAGTGCCTGTCCTTGCTAGGTCTGGGGGACACAAAAGGAGGAAAACAGGCACAGTCCCTAGCCTGGGCTTTCAGTCTAGTGAATCCATGAATTATGCAAACCTTCATAGCAAACGGTGAGGAGGACTGTGAAGGAAAGTGGTGGGGCTCTGAGCGCCCCATCAGGGGTTTGGTCTAGTTTGGGCATCAGGAAAGGTTTCCTTGAGCAGTGTGATTTCTGTGGAAAGAGAGAGGTGGTAACTAGGCACCAACCAGGGTGCAGGGAGGCTGTGAGGAGGGCACACTCAAGGCCAGGTCAGCAGGGCAGTGGTCTCGGAAGCAAGGCCCTTTAGAGGGAAGCATTGAAAGGCCAGTGGGGCTGGTGTGCAGGGGGTACAGGGGGATGTGAGCTCGGGTCAGATAAGCTGAGCCTGAGGTTGAAGAGTAAGGTCTTTGTCCTCAGAGCCGCGGGAAGCCTCTGAAGGATTTTCAGTAGGGGGAACACCAGAGCTGTGTTTTGAAGAGCCTTCTGGAGGAGGTACAGGGCCATCATGCTCTGGGTGAGAAGGGAGCAGCAGTGCAATAAAGAAAAGTGTCTGGGCTGCAGAGAGGGGAGAAGCACATAGGAAGGGCAACAGTGTCACCTGCTGAGGGTATGTGTGTCCCGGGGAAGTCGGGGGGTTAGTTCTGAAGAAGGCTCTCCAAATGTCGTGCTCAGAGGGAAGTGTGGCCTGGGGTTGGACGTGTGAGCATCGAGGCAGAGCGATGTAACGGAACAAGTGGATGGGAAGGAGCTCCGCCCGAGAGAGAACAGGCGGCCAAGGACTGAGCTAAAAGGCCAGGGAGAAGAAATGAGCTGCCAAAGGGGGCAGGAAGGAAAAGAAAAAGGAAAACAAAGGCAACATGGTGCCAAACAATAGGGAAGAAAGTATTTCAGGAAGCACCAGCCCTGAAGGATAAATAAAAGACAGCCCCACTGAGAGAAGGGGAAAAGAAGGGTAGAGAGAAGAAGAAGCTCACAGTCCAGAAGGCAGAGCCCTGAGTTCTGGCAGCTGGAGCTCGGATGCAGGCGGAACTGGAAGGGGGAGAGGAGGCGTGAAGGCAGGTGGATCAAAAGGGCCTCAGTAAGGAGTTTGGACACAATCCTGAGGGTCAGCGGAGAGTTTGGTTTTGCCTGCCTTTTTCATTAGAAACAAAACGCATGCTCCTTGTAAATAAAACAAGACGACCACCCGCCACCAAAACAAACTCTAGCAACAAAGAAATGTATATGTTAACAAGTGAAAGTTCCTCTGCCAAATCCCCCCTCCTCAGCTAGCACATTGGTGTTATCATTCCAGACCTCTTCCTGCCACTCACAAACTTCATTAGTTTTGTGAAAACAGGATTATACTACCTATAATTTCTGCAACTTCCCTTACTGAATTAGCAGTAATCTTGAATTTCCTTCTGGGTGATTACACGCAGATGTGCCCACCGGTTTGAATGGCTGTATGGTCCTCCACAGCCCAGATATACTTGTATCCTAGGATGCTGATTTATTTTCTTGAACCTAAAATGGCTACTGAGATGCCTAAGGAGAGGAGTATTTCCTAGGGGACTAAGTCCCAGTCTGGTTCTGCCATTAAGTACCTAGCTCTGGGGAGGGCACAGCCCCTACTGGGCCTCAGTTTCCTCATCCACTGTGTGCCAGGCACTATTATCTCATAAAACACGAGTGTTAATATTTCTCATCGATGAAGGGCTTTACGTAGAGGAATGTAATGATCAGATTTGTGCTTCATAAAGATCACTCGGGCTGCAGTATGAAAAATTATTTGCTCTTTCTTCTCATCCATATTTGTAAAAAAAAAAACCTTACCAATCTTTCAAGGTCTAGTTCAGATTTTCCCTCTTCCAGAAGTTCCCTCTCCATCATGCCCTACCTCCTCTTAATTGGAATTCTCCTCTACCTGGTTCTCCCCCTAAAACATAAAACCCCTTGAAATTGAGAATCATATTTTTCATCCTCACATGCTCCACAGGAATAGGTCTATATGAGGACTTAATAAATCTCTGTAGAATTGTCCATGCACTAAAAAAATCATTTTGGTGGGACAAAAGAAGGAATAAATGAGCCACTCAATACTTGTTTGGGACTCAAGCCTTCGTTTGATAAAGAGTTTATCCACAAGCCTCAAGATGTGTATGATTAAGCACTGCAGGAGGTATTTTCCTGGCTCTGAAAGGTTCTGACCTGCCCTGCCTGGAGTGCTGATATTAAATAAGACTGTCTGGGAAAGAGGCACTAAGGCCAGCCTGGTTTATGGTCACAGGGCTTTAATAATATCCTGCAACTCTGAAGCCTGAGAGCTTCTTTTTCACCTTGTACAATACATTGAGAGCTTTGCCTTCACTGGACTATTGCTATATAGGAATGAGTGACAGTGACTTGCTTTTTCTTTTCTTTTGAAAGTTTTGCCCATTAAATACATTTTTCTTAGATCCATGCAGTTTAGAATTATGGAAATAAAAAGCTTATATTGAACACCTAGTCTGTGCTTGAAGATCAGTTCTTCTGTTTCATAATTTAAAATAACTCAGTATAAAAACAGAAATAAACAAACAGGACCTAATCAAATTTACAAGCTTTTGCACACCAAAGGAAAACCATAAACAAAACGAAAAGACAACCCAATGAATGGAAGAAAATATTTGCAAATGAAGCAACCAACAAGGGATTAATCTGCAAAATACACAAACAGCTCATGCAGCTCAATATCAAAAAAACAAACAACCCAATCAAAAAATGGGCAGAAGATCTAAATAGAGATTTCTCCAAAGAAGACATACAGATGGCCAAGAGGCACATGAAAAGATGCTCAACATCGCTAATTATTAGAGAAATGCAAATCAAAATTATAATGAGGTACCACCTCACACTAGTCAGAATGGCCATGATTTAAAAGTCTACAAATAAGAAATGCTGGAGAGGGTGTAGAGAAAAGGGAACTCTCTTACACTGTTGGTGGGAATGTAAACTGGTACAGCCACTATAGAGAACAGTATGACGGTTCCTTAAAAAATTGAAAAGAGTTGCCATATGATCTAGCAGTCCCACTCCTGGGCGTATATCTGAAGAAAAACGTAACTCGAAAAGATACATGCACTCCAATGTTCATTGCAGCAGTATGTACAATAGCCAATACATGGAAGCAACCTAAATGTCCATCAACAGAGGAATGGATAAAGAAGATGTACATATATACAATGGAATATTACTCAGCCATAAGAAAGAGTGAAATGCCATTTGCAGCAACGTGGATGAACCTAGAGATTATTATACTAAGTGAAGTCAGACAGAGAAAGACAAATATCCTATGATATCACTTATGCGTGGGATCTAAAAAAATGATACAAATGAACTTATTTACAAAACAGAAACGTATTCACAGACTTCAAAAACAAACTTATGGTTACCAAAGGGGAAAGGTGGGGAGAGGAATAAATTAGGAGTTTGGGATTAACATATACACACTATTATATGTAAAATAATCAACAAGGACCTATTGTATAGCACAGGGAACTCTACTCAATAATGTGTAATAACCTGTATGGGAAAAGAATCTGAAAAAGAATGGATATATGCATAGCTGAATCACTTTGTACACCTGAAACTAACACAACATTGTAAATCAGCTATACTCTAATATAAAATAAAAAGTAAATTTAAAAAATAACTTATAGATAAAAAGTCATTTACACAAAATATCTTATCATCTAAGGAAAGGCTGGAAATTTTCTGTGACTTCTAGAGAGTCTATAACCAAGAACAATAAGCCCAAGTAATCCAGAGATTTCTGGATTTAATTTAAAAAAGAATTTCACTGGGTGTAAGTTAAAAATTATTCTGAAAACAGGTACCTGTCTCCGGGAGTGTGGTGGGGTCAGGTATTCACTGAGAAGGACCACAAGAAAAACTCTGGAGTGATAGTCATATTTTACAATTCTATATGGGAAACACATGTGAACATATTTGTCAGAACTAACCAAATGCTGTACTTACAATTTGTCCACTTCACTGTACATGAATTTTTTTAAATGAAAGCAGCCTTTGTCTTCTAGAGAGCTCATTCTTCTGACAGGACTTATTTTTTTTAAGATAATTTTTTTTTTAGAGCAGTTTTTTCTTTTGTTTTTAATTAATTTATTTATTTTTGGCTGCATTGGGTCTTCGTTGCTGTATGCTGGCTTTTTCTAGTTGCAGTGAGTGGGGGCGACTCTTCCTTGCAGTGCACGGGCTTCTCATTGTGGTGGCTTCTCTTGTTGTGGAGCACAGGCTCTAGGTGCGCGGGCTTCAGTAGTTGTGGTGCGTCGGCTCAGTAGTTGTGGTGTGTGGTCTCCAGGGCGCGTGGGCTCAGTAGTTGTGGCTCGTCGGCTCTAGAGCACAGGCTCAATAGTTGTGGCTTACAGGTTTAGCTGCTCTGCAGCCTGTGGGATCTTCCTGGACCAGGTATCGAACCCATGTTCCCTGCATTGGCAGGTGGATTCTTACCCACTGTGCCACCAGGGAAGTCCCTAGAGCAGTTTTAGGTTCACAGCAAAATTGAGAAGAACTGACAGAGATTTCCCATATGTTCCCTACCCCCACATATGCTCAGCCTGCCCCATTATCAACATCACTCACTAGAGTAGTACATTTGTTATAACTGATGAACCTACATTGACATATCATAATTGCCCAAAGTCTGTGGTTTACATTAGGGTTTACTTTTGGTTTTGTATATTCTGTGGGTTTGGGTAAATATATAATAACATACCAGGATTGTAGTAGCATACAGAACAGTTTCACCATGCTAAAAATCCTCTGTGCTTTGCCTATTCATCCTTCCCTCCCCTCTAACCTCTGGCAACCACTAATCTTTTTACTATCTCCATAGCTTTGCGTTTTCCAGAATGTCATACTGTTGGAATCATACCATATGTAGCCTTTTCAGACTGGCTTCTTTCACTTAGTAATATGCATTTAAGTTTCCTTCATTTTTTTTTTCATGGCTTGAAATGCATTTCTTTTTAGTGCTGAAAAATAATCCATTGTCTGCAGGTACCACAGTTCATTTATCCATTCATCTACTGAAGGGCATCTTGGTTGCTTCCAAGTTTTGTCAATTATGAATAAAGCTGCTACAAACATACATGTGCAGGTTTTTATGTGGACATAGTTTTCAGTTCCTTTGGGTAAACCATATACAAAGTTTACCTGAAAAAAAAAACAACCCTCTACACAAACATTAAATTCTAGTTAAACGTATGCATGCTGAAGCATTGAGGAGTGTAGTGTATTTATGTCTGCAACTTACTTTGAATTGCATAAAAAATCATTTATGGATGGATAGAGGGATGGATAGACATATATGATAAAGCAATATAGTAAAATGTAAATTGTAAAATCTAGATGATGAGTATATTGGTTTTTACCATAAAATTCTTTCAACTCTCTTGTATGTTTGAAATTTTTCATTAAAAAATGTTGGAAAAAATTGTTCCGAAGCGTATGTCTTACGCTCATATTAGATGCATCTCAGAAAGTCAACCAGTACCTACAGTCATCTGGCTGTACCCAGCAGCTCTAAACTATAACTAAAGACACACTAAGAAGGCAAAAGAGTGCCATGTCAAGGTCCTTAAGGCAGTCCTGCCTCTGGAAAGGACAGTGATGTGAACTGGTGTGAGACAGCTGAGGTTACTAAGTCACTAACCAAGGTGCTTCCTATACAGTCATAGGGGTGACCTGTGAGTTGAGAGATGAAACGAAAACTAATTCTTGCAGCAACTTATGATGATAATTATGCTAAGAGGGTGGATAATGATCAAAGTCAGCCCCTGTCATGCTCATGTGTTCTATTGTTAACATCTACCTGCTTGCTGGAATATAGCCTCCACTACAGAGAGGACAAGGGCCAAGAGGAAGAGAAGTCCTCATCTCCAAACTTATTGGCCCTGGAAAATGTAGGGGAGGCAGGGGTAGAACTGTGGAAAATGAGAGAGATACTAAGGAATCTGTGTAATAAAATAGCTAACATGAACCCCATTCTAAACTTGAATATTACATTTCTCTTCTAGCAACATGCTAAAAAGGCAGCAAAGGAGGGTGGGTCAGAGCAGCAGTTCCCAAAGTATAATATGGGGTACTCTAGGGTCTCTGAGACTTCCAGAGAATCATGAGGTTAAAACTATTTTTATAAGTTTCATTTGTCTTTTCATTTGCCTTCTCCTGTAAGTGTACAGTAGAGTTTCCAAAGGCTGCATAACATGATATTTTAACACATTAAATGCAGAAGCAGGTTTGAGAATCCAGCTGTCTTTTTTCCAGCTGTCTTATTTTAGTCAGACGTTAAAGAAATTTGCAAAAATGTAAAACAATGCCACTCCTCTAATTTTTTGTTTTAGAAAATAGTTATTTTTCATAAAGACATTATGTATGTTAATGTGTAGTAAGTTTTTTTTATTTAAAAATGAGTTAATACCTTAAAGTTTCACAATTTCAATTTCTAATATAAAATTTGATAGATATAACTCACTTATAAACAAAGGCTCTTTGGAGGTCCTTTTTATTTAAAGTTTTACTGATGTATAATTTACATACAGTACACAAATCTTAAACATTCAGCTCAGTTCATTTTTACATATGTATACACCATGTAACCTCCACCACATTCAAGTTATAGGCCATTTCCATCATCATGGAAGGACTCACCAATCCACCAGAGGTCACCATTATTCTGATTTCTGTCATCATAGATTAGTTTTGCTTGTTCTTAACTTCATATGAATGGAATCTTAATATGTATACTTTTGTGCCTGGCTTTTTTCTCTCAGCATAGCGTTCTTGAGATTCATACATGTCATTCTGTGTATTAATAGTCTGTTCATTTTTATTATTGCCAGTAATATTCCATTGTACAACTATATATCACATATTGTTTTCTTTTCCTGTTGACAGACATTAGGATTTTGTCCAGTTTTAGACTATTATGAATAAAGCTGCTATGAACATTCTCGTACAAGTCTTTGGTGGCCATATGAATTAATTTTTCTTGAGCATATGCCTGGATGTGGAATTGTTGGGTTCCACAGTAGGTCTATGTTTGGCTTTATTAGAAGCTGCCAAATCATAATGGATGAGAATTTCAGTTACTCCACATCCTCAGCAACACTTGATAATGAAAGTTTAAAATTTTTTTATCCATTCTGCTAATTGTGTTATTATGGTTTTAATTTGCATTTCTTTGATATTATTCTGAGTTCCTTTTAATACATTAATTGGTCATTTGAATATCCTCTTTCATGAAATGCTTGTTCAAATCTTTTGTTCGTTTTAAAAAGATAAATACTATATCACTTATATGTGGAATCCAAAAAATGATACAAATGAACTTCTTTACAAAACAGAAATAGACTCGCAGACATAGAAAACAAACTTATGGTTACCAAAGGGGATAGCAAGGGGTGGGGAGAGATAAATTAGGAGTTTGGGATTAACAGATACACATTACTATATATAAAATAGATAAACAACAAGGACCTACTGTACAGCATAGCGAAGATTAATCAATATCTTAAAATAACCTATAATGGGAAAGAATCTAAAAAAGGATATATGTGTGTATATGTATATATGTATGTATACATACATACACACACACACAGATAACTGAATCACTTTGCTGTATACCTGAAATACAACAATGTAAATTAACTATACTTCAATTTTAAAAAAACCTTAAAAAAAACCTCTACCTCAAACCCTAAAGAAAAAAAAAAGATGAATAGGAAAAAAAATTATCTTTAGCTTATTGATTTGTAGAAGTTCTTTGTATATTCTGTATATGAATTCTTTATCATTCTATAGCTGGCCTATTTACTTTTTTTTTTTTTTTTTTGCGCAGTATGCGGGCCTCTCTCACTGTTGTGGCCTCTCCCGTTGCGGAGGAGCACAGGCTCTGGATGCGCAGGCTCAGCAGCCATGGCTCACGGGCCTAGCCGCTCCGCGGCATGTGGGATCTTCCCAGACCGGGGCATGAACCTGTGTCCCCTGCATCGGCAGGCAGACTCTCAACCACTGCGCCACCAGGGAAGCCCCTATTTACTTTCTTAATGATGCGTTTTGATGATCAGATGTTCTAATTTAAGTCAAATTTATCAATCTCTCTTATTTGGTTTAGTGTATTTTGTGATCTGATTAAAAACTTTATTTACCACAATACCAGGAAAATATTCTCCTATGCTTTTATTTGGAAGTTTGATTGTTTTAGCTTTTGATTTTAGGTCTATGATATACTTAACAAATTTTTGTGTTTGAGTTAAAGGTCAGGCTTTACTTTTCTCCATACACACAATTAGTTGTTCCAAAATCATTCCCCCACGTAATTACAGTGGCACCTTTGATGTAAATCAAGAAAACATACATCTGTGGGTCTATTTACGGATTCTTTGTTCTGTTCCAGTGGTATATTTATCTATCCTTGCTCCAAAAGTACTCTGTGTTAATTACGGTAGTTTTGTAGTAAATGTTGAAATATGCTGGTTAAGTCTTCCAACTTTGAGAACCAGTCATTTTTTTATTAAAAATTTTTTTCTTTATCAAGATTTCTTAGATATTCTAGGGCCTTTGTATGTCCGTATACATTTTGGCTCAGTCATTTTTTCAGAATATAAGAGGGTCCTGAGACCAAAAACTCTGAGAGCTGCTAACTGAAAGTATGGGCTCAAATGCTGGAAGCCCAGGATCAAATCTCAGTTTTTGCCATCTATTAGTTGTGGGAACTTGGCAAAGAATTTAATTTTTCCATGTCTCTGTTTCCTCATCTGTAAGTTGGGACAACAATAGTATCTATAACATAGGGTTGTGTCCATCAAATGTTAAACATTATGCGAATGTTTTGTGTTTGTTAAATGGGGCAGGTACACTGAATTTTTTTTAAAAAGAGTATGAAGTCAAAGAAAAAACCTAAAGAACCAGAAGGAAATACGTAACCTTTTGACAATCTCAGTGTACTTAGAATCCAGTCGTATCAGCTTCATATAAAAATAAAAATATACAAAACAACTGTACAAAATCTATGGGATGCAGCAAAAGCAGTTCTTGGAGGTAAGTTCATAGTGATACAGGCCTTCCTCAAAAAAACCAAGAAAAATCTCAAATAAACAACCTAACCTACCACCTAAAAGAATTAGAAAAAGAAGAACAAACAAAACCTAAAGTCAGCAGAAGAAAGGAAATAGTAAAGATCAGAGAGAAATAAATAAAAGAGATTAAAAAGCAACAGAAAAATCAATAAAACCAAGAGCTGGTTCTTCAAAAGGGTAAACAAAATTGACAAACCTCTGGGTAGGCTCACCAAGAAGAAAAGAGAGGACCCAAATAAAATAAGAAATGAAAGAGGAGAAATAATAAAGAATACTATAGACATAAAAAAAAATAAGAGAATACTATGAACAATTATATGCCAACAAATTGGACAACCTAGAAGAAATGGACAAGTTTCTAGAAACATACAGCCCACCGAAACTGAATCAAGAAACAGAAAATTTGAATAGACTGATCACTAGAAGTGAAATAGAATCTGTAATTTAAAAAAACAAAAACAAAAAAACAAACTCCCTACAAACAAAAGTCCAGGACCAGATGGCTTCACTGGGGAATTCTTCCAAACATATGAATAAGAACTTATACTGATCCTTCTCAAGCTCTTCCAAAAGACTGAAGAGGAGGGAATACTCCCAAAGTCATTCTATGAAGCCACTATCACCCTGATACCAAAACCAGACAAACACCAAAAAAGAAAATTACAGGCCAATATCAGCAAATCTGTATCTGTATTGATGACTATATTAATCTATTATCTATGAATATATTGATCTATAGCTATATACTGATATCTATATTTGATAAATATAGATGCAAAAATTCTCAACAAAATATTAGTAAACGGAATCTGACAACACATGAAAAAGGATCATACACCACAATCAAGTTGGATTCATCCCAGGGTCACAAGGATGGTAAAACATACACAAATCAATCTATGTGATACACCACATCAACAAAAGAGAAAACAAAAACCACATGGTGATCTCAACAGATACAGGAAAAGCATTTGATAAAATTTAACATCCATTATGATAAAAACTCTTACCAAAGTGGGTATAGAGGGAACATAACATGATGAAAGCTATTTATGACAAACCCATAGCCAACATAAAACTCAATGGTAAAAAGCTGAAAGAAAGCCTTCCCACTAAAATTTGGAACAAGACAAGGATGCCCACTCTCACCACTTCTTTTCAACATGGTATTGGAAGTCCTAGCCACAGCAACCAGACAAGAAAAAGAAATAAAAGGTATCCAAATTGGAAGAGAAGAGGTAAAATTGTCTTATATGCAGATGACATGATAGTATATATAGGAAACCATACAGACTCCACACAAAAACTACTAAAACTGATTAAAAAAAAATTCAGCAAGGTAGCAGAATACAAGATTAACATACAGAAACCTGTTGCATTTCTTTACACTAACAATGCAATATCAGAAAGTAAAAAAAAAAAAAAAAAAAAAAAAAAATCACGTTTAAAATCACATCAAAAAAACCCCAAAAAACAAAAAACTTAGGAATAAACCTGATCAAGGAAGTGAAAGACTTATATGCCAAGAACGATAAAACACTGATAATGGAAACTGAAGATGATTCAAATAAATGGAAAGATATCCCATGCTCTTGGATTGGAAGAATTAATATTGTTAAAATGGCCATACCACCAAAAACAACCTACAGATTTAACATGATCCCTATCAAATTACCCATGACATTCTTCACAGAATGTGAAAATCCTAAAATTTATATGGAACCATAAAAGACCCAGAATTGCCAAAGCAGTCCTGAGGAAACAGAACAAAGCGAAGGCATAACCCTCCCAGACTTCAGACAATACTACAAAGCTACAGTAATCAAAACTGCATGGTACTGGCACAAAAACAGACACACGGATCAATGGAACAGAATAGAGAGCCTGGAAATAAACGCACACACCTATGGTCAATTGATCTTCAACAAATGAGGCAAGAATACACAATGGAGAAAAGACAATCTCTTCAGCAAGTGGTGTTGGGCTAGCTGGACAGCCACATGTAAATCAATGAAGTTAGAACACACCCTGACACCATACACAAAAATAAACTCAAAATGTCTTAAAGACTTAAATATAAGACAAGACACCATAAAACTTCTAGAAGAGAACAAACGAAAAACACTCTCTGATGTAAATCATATAAATGTTTTCTTAGGTCAGTCTCCCAAGGCAATAGAAATACAAGCAAAACTAAACAAATGGGACCTAATCAAATTTATAAGCTTTTGCACAGCAAAGGAAACCATAAACAAAATGAAAAGACAACCTACGAATTGGGAGAAAATATTTGCAAATGATGTGACCAATAAGGGCTTAATTTCCAAAATATACAAACAGCTCATGCAGCTCAATAACAAAAAAACAAACAACCCAATCAAAAAAATGGGCAGAAGACCTAAATAAACATTTCTCCAAAGAAGACATACAGATGGCCAACAGGCACAGGAAAAAATGCTCATCATCACTAATTATTAGAGAAATGCACATCAAAACTACAATGAGGTACTACCTCACACTGGTCATGGCCATCATTAAAAAGTCTACAAAAAAGAAATGCTGGAGAGGGTGTAAAGAAAAGGGAACTCTCTTACCCCATTGGTGGGAATGTAAACTGGTGCAGCCACTATGGAGAACAGTATGGAGGTTCCTTAAAAAACTAAAAATAGAGTTGCCATATGATCCATCAATTCCACTCTTGGGCATATACCCAGACAAAACTAATTCGAAAAGATACCCGTATGTTCACAGCAGCACTATTTACAATAGCCAAGACATGGAAACAACCTAAATGACCAAAGACAGATGAATGGAAAAAGAAGATGTGGTATATATGTATAATGGAATACTACTCAGCCATAAAAAAGAATGAAATAAAGCCATCTGCAGCAACATGGATGGACCTAGAGATTATCATACTAAGTGAAGTAAGTCAGACAAAGACAAATACCATATGATATCACTTATATGTGGAATCTAAAATACAACACAAATGAACATATCTATGAAACAGAAACAGACTCACAGACATAGAGAACAGACTATTTGTGGTTGTTGAGCGGGGGATGAGGGAGAGAAGTATTGGGAGTTTGGGATTAGCAGATGCAAACTATTATATATAGGATGGATAAACAACAAGGGCCTACTGTATAGCACAGGGAACTATATTCAATATCCTGTAATAAAGCATAATGAAAAAGAATATATGTGTATAACTGAGTTACTTTGCTGTACAGCAGAAATTAACACAACACTGTAAATCAACTGTACTTCAATAAAAGTTTTTTAAAAAATAATAAATAACAGAAGGCAATGTGGGAAATTCACATATACGTGGAAATCACACAACACACTCCAAAATAACCAATAGGTCAAAGAAGAAATCACAAGGAAAATTAGGAAATACTTTGAGATAAATGAAAACAAGAACACAATGTATCAAAAGTTATAATGCAGCTAAAGCTTAGAGAGAAATTTATAGCTATAAATGCTATATTAAAAAAGAAAGACCTCAAATTAATTACCTAACTGCAAACCTTAAGAAACTAAAAAAAAAAAAAGATGTGCAAACTAAACCTATAGGAAACAGAAGGAAGGAAACAATACACACTCAAGCAGAAATAAATGAAGTAGAGAACAGAAAAACAATAGAAAAATCAATGAAATAAAAAGTAGATTCTTTGAAAAGATCAACAAACTTGACAAACCATTAGCTTGAAAGGCCAAGAAAAAAAGAAAAGACTCAAATTACTAAAATCTGGAATGAAAGAGGGATGTTATAATCACTCTTACATCAATAAAAAGGATTATAAGGGAATTTTATGAACAAATGTATGCCAACAAATTAGATAACCTAGATGAAATGGAAATGTTTCTATAAAGACACAAACTACTGAAATGGACTCAAGAAGAAAAAGAAAGTCTGAATAGGTCTATAACAAGCAAAAGGATTGAATCAGTAATCAAAACTTCCCACAAAGAAAAGCCCAGAACCAGATAGCTTCACTGTTGAATTCTACCAAACACATAAACAAGAATTCACAAACTTTTTTTTTTAAACATTTATTTATTTATTTTTGGCTGCACAGGGTCTTAGCTGCAGCATGTGGATCTTCATTGCAGCATGCAGGATCTTTAGTTGCGACACGCGAACTCTTAGTTGCAGCAATGTGGGATCTAGTTCCCTGACCGGGGATCAAACCCAGGCCCTCTGTATTGGCAGCATGGAGTCTTAGCCACTGGACCCCCAGGGAAGTCCCTTACAAACTCTTCTTAAAAAAAATAATAAAAGGAAAGAGAATACTGCCCAACTCATTCTATGAGGCCAGTATCACCCTGATACCAAAACCAAATTTAAAAATACCACAAGGGGGACTTCCCTGGTGGTCCGGTGGGTAAGACTCCACACTCCCAAAGCAGGGGTCCCGGGTTCGATCCCTGGTTGGGGAACTAGATCCCGCATGCACGCCACAACTAAGAGTCCGTGTGCCGCAACTAAGACCCTGAGCAGCATGCATAAATAAATATTTAAAAAATAAAAATATCACAAGGAAAGAAAACTACAGATCAATATTCCTCATGAATTTAGATGTAAAAATCCTTAAAACATACTAGCAAACTGAATCCAGCAATAGATACAAAGGATTATGCACTGTGACCAAATGGTATTTATCCTGAGGTTGCAAGTTTGGTTCAATATATGAAAATCAATTTAATACATATTAAAAGAATAAAGGACAAAACCACATGATTGTCTTAATATATGTATAAAAAAGCATGAATACAATATGTGTATAAAATCAAACACCTTTTCATGCTAAAAACATTCAACTAATTAGGAATAGAAGGAAATTCCATCAACCTGATAAAGGGCATCTATGAAAAAACCCCAGTGAACATCATACCTGATGGTGAAAGAGTGAATGCTTTCCCCTAAGATCAGGAACAAGACAAAGATATCCACTCCTCCCAGTTCTAGTCAACATAGTACTGGAGATTCTAGCCAGGCAATCAGGCAAGAAAAAGAAAGAAAAGATACCCAGATTAAAAAGGAAGAAGTAAAACCAGCTCTATTTGCAATGACATGTAGAAAATCCACACACACACACACACACACACACAAGAACTATGAGAATTAATAAGCTAGTTCAGCAACGCTAAAGGATACAAGATCAATACATAAAAACTAATTATCTTTCTATACACTAGCAATGAACGATCTGAAAATGAAATTAAGAAAACATTTCCATTTACATTAGCATTGTGATGGATTGAACTGTGTCCCCCAAAAGCTATATATTGAAGCCCTAATGCCCAATGTGACTTTATTTGGAAATAGGGCCTTTAAGGAAGTAATTAAGGTTAAACGAGGTCATAAGAATGAGGCTCTATCTGACAGGACTAGTGTACTTATAAGAAGAAGAAGAGACACAGAGATCCCAGTCTCTCCACATATGCACAGAGGAAAATGCATGTGAAGACACAGGGAGAAGGTGGCTATCTGCAAGCCAAAAAGAGGTCTCACCAGTAAGCATCCCTGCAGGCACCCTGACCTTGGGATTTCAGTCTCCAGAACTGTGAAAAAATTTATGTTGTTTAAGTCAAGTAGTCCATGGTTTTTCTGTTATGGCAGCCCAAGCAAACTAACAGAAGCATGAAAAAGAATAAAAAACTTAGGAATAAATTTAACCAAAGAAGTGCAAGACTTGTACAACAAAAACTACTCATGTCATTGAAAGAAATTAAAGATCTAAATGAATGGAATGATACCCGTGTTCATGAATCAAAATTTTTAATGTTATTAAAATGGCAATACTCCCCAATCTACAGATTCAGTGCAATCCCTATCAAAACCCCAGTTGCCTTTTTTGCAGGAATTGACAAGCTGATCCTAAAATTAATGCAAGGGACCCAGAATAGCCAAAACAATCTTGAAAAAGAACAAAATTGGAAGATTCACACTTCTCTGATCTCAAAACTTAATAGAAGGTTACAGTAATCAAGAGAGTGTGGTAGTGACAAAAGGACAGACATATATATAAATAGAATAGAAATACGAGTATGTAAATAAACCCTCACAATTGATGGTCAATTGATTTTTTTTTTTTTTTTTTTTTTTTGCGGTACGCAGGCCTCTCACTGTTGTGGCCTCTCCCGTTGCGGAGCACAGGCTCCGGACACGCACGCTCAGCGGCCATGGCTCACGGGCCCCGCCGCTCTGCAGCATGTGGGATCTTCCCGGACCAGGGCACGAACCTGTGTCCCCTGCATCGGCAGGCGGACTCTCAACCACTGCGCCACCTGGGAAGCCCCCGTCAATTGATTTTTAACAAAGGTAACAAGACAATTCAACGGGAGAAAGAATAGTCTTTTCAACAAATTTGTGCTTGGATAAGTGAATAGTCATATGCAAAGGAATGAAGTTGGATCCCTACCTCACGTAATATATGAAAATTAACTCGAAATGGACTGAAGATCTAAATGTAAGTATAAAATTCTTAGTAAAAAACCACAGGCATAAATCGTTGTGACCTTGGATTGGCAATGATTTCTTAGATAGGAGGGCAAAAGCACAAGCAACAAGAGAAGAAATAAATTAGATTTCATCAAAATTAAAACCTTTTGTGATTTGAAGGACACCATCAAGAAAGTGAAGACAACCCACAGAATGGGATAAAATATTTGAAAATATATCTTTTAAAGGACTTGTATCCAGAATATGTAAAGGCTTACAAGCACAATTTTAAAAAAACAATTTTTAAATGGACATAGGATTAGAATAGACATTTCCCCAAAGACATACAAATGGCCAAATAGCACATGAAAAGATGCTCACCATCATTAGTCAATAGGGAAATGCAAATCAAAACCACAATGAGATATCATTTCACATCCACTAGGATAGCTTGAAACAAACAAAAAAGGGTTGGGGAGATGGAAAGGACAAGGCAAGGATGTGGAGAAATCAGAACACTCACACACTGTTGCTGGGAATATAAAATGGTGCAGGTGGTATGGAAACAGTTTGGCAGGTTCTCAAAAAGTTAAACATACAGTTACCATATGATCCAGTAATTCCACTCTTAGGTATATGCCCAAGAGAAATGAAAACATATATCCACACAAAAACTTGTATACACAAGTGTTCATATCAGGATTTTTTTTTTTTTTTTTTTTTTTGCGGTACGTGGGCCTCTCACCGCTGTGGCCTCCCCCGTTGCAGAGCACAGGCTCTGGACGCGCAGACCCAGCGGCCACGGCTCACGGGCCCAGCCGCTCTGCAGCATGTGGGATCCTCCTGGACCGGGGCACAAACCTGCATCCCCTGCATCAGCAGGTGGACTCCCAACCACTGCGCCACCAGGGAAGCCCCATCAGTATTATTTTTAATAGCAAAAAGGTAGTGACCCAAATGTCCATCGACTGATGAATGGATAAACAAAATGTGGTATACCCACACAGTGGAATATTATTTGGCCATAAAAAGGAATGAAGTACTGATACATGGTACCACATGGATGAATATCATACTTTTGTTTTACTAAATGAAAGATGCCAGACACAAAAGGCTATATATTGTATGATTCCATTTATGTGAAATATCCAGAACAGTCATCTACAGAGGCAGTAGATTAATGGTTGACAGGGGATAGCGGAGGGAGAAATGGGGAGTGACTGCTAATAAGCATGTGGTTTCTTTTTGGGGTGATGAAAATGTTCTGGAATTAGTACTGATGGTTGCACAACTTTATGAATATACTAAAAACCACCGATTTGTATGCTTTAAAGTGGTGAATTTTATGTATATGTAAATAAAAAGTATATTTAGAAAAGAGGATGGTGGGAGTTCAGGCCAAGATGGTAGAGTAGGAAGACCCTGAGCTTACCTCCTCTCATGGGCACACCAAAATTACAACTATTTACAGAGCAACGATTGTTAAGGAAGACCAGAATCTAGCAGAAAAGATCTTCAACTAAAGATATAATGAAGGAACCACAACAAGACCAGTAGGAGGGGTGGAGCGGTACAGTCAAGCCCCACACCTCTGAGTGGGGGACCCACAAACTGGAGGATAATTACAATTGCAGAGGTTCTCACCAAGGAGCAATGAGTCTGAGCCCTACACTGGGCTCCCCAGTCCTGGGGTCCTGCACCAGGAAGAAGAGTCCCCAGAACAATTGGCTTTGAAGACCAGCAGGGCTTACTTTTGGGAGACCCAGAGGACTGTGGGAAACAGAGACTCCACTCTTAAAGGGCGCACACAAAATCTCACATGCTCCAGGACCCAGGGCAGAGGCAATGATTTAAGAGGAGCCTGGGTCAGACCCACCTGCTGATCTTGGAGAGTCTCCTGGACAGGCAGGAGGCAAACGGAGCTCACCCTGGGGACACAAGACACTGGTGGTAGCCAATTCTGGGAACTCATTCTACCATGTGGACACTGGTGCTGGCAAGTGCCATTTTGGAATCCTTCCTCTAGCCTATTAGCACTGGAACCAGTCCTTCCCACCAGCCTGTTGGCACCAGCACCCTCAGGCCAAGCAACTAGCCAGGCAGGGACACAGTTCCACTCACCAGCAGGCAGGCTGCCTTAAGACCTCCTGAGCCCAAAACTGCCCCAGGATAAGGCCCTGTCCACCAGAGGGCCCAGAACCCAGCCCCCGACACCAGTGCACAGGTACTAACCATGGGACCCCCAGAGTCCTGCAGTCAGAGACCCCAGGACCCAGCTCCACCCACTAGTGGGCAGGCACCAGCCCCAGGACCCTCTGGGCCCCGGCCCCACCCACCAGCAGGCCAACATACCAACTCCAGGGCCCCCAGGATCCTGCAGCCAGAGACCCTGGTAGAGCCAGGGAGCTCTGCCCACCAGCAGGTAGGCACCAGCCCCAGTATCCTCAGCCCTGACCACCAGAGGACTGGCACTAGCCTGGGAGCAGCCTCACACATCAGTGGACAGGCACCAGCCCCAGGACCCCCCTGGGCCCCTGCCATACCACGAGTGGATGGACACCAGCCTCAGGACCGCCACAGCCCTGCAGCCTGCCATGGCAGGACCCAGCCCACCTTTCAGCAGGCCAGCACCAGCCCTGGGACCCCGTGGGCCCCAGCCCTGTCCACTAGCAGGCCAACACCAGCTCTGAGACACCTTGGGCCCCTTAGCCAGCCACCCTGGGATCTGGTCCCACCCACCAGCAGGCCAATACAAGGCTTGGGACACCCCAGATCCTGAAGCCAGCTGTGTCAGGAAATGGCCCATGTCTGCCAGCAGACCAACACCAGCTCCAGGATCCCCAGGGCCCTGCATCCAGAGAGCCTGGGAACTGGCTCTGCCTACCAGTGAGCCAGCACTAGCCCCAGTAACCGCTGGGCCTTGGCCACACCCACCAGCAGTTCAACACCAGCTCTGGGACCCCTGGACTCTGCAGCCAGAGACCACAGGGCCTGGCTCTGCCTGCCACTGGGCAGGCACTAGGCCCAGGACCCAGCTTCACACACTGATGGGCAGGCACCAGCACTTTGATACCCTGGGCCCTGACCTCACCCAACAGCAGGTAGACACCAGCCCCAGGACCACCATACCTCCACAGCCTGCCTTGTCAGGACCCAGCCAACACACCAGAAGGCCAGCACCAGCCCTAGGACATCCCATGCCCTGGGACCCCCTGCACGCTGCCCTGCCCACTGGCAGGTCAACCCCAGCTCTGGGACACCTTGGGTCCCTCAGCCAGCAGCCCTGGAATCCATCCCCACCCACCAGCAGGCCAACACCAACTCCAAGATAGCTTGGTCTCATCAGCTAGCTACCCCAGGATCCAGCCCCACTCACCACTGCACCAGAACTAGCTTTGGGACACCTCAAACCCACAGCCAGCCATGCAGGAACTGACTCCACCTACCAGTAGGTCAACACTACATCCAGGAACCCTGGCCCCACAACTAACCATCCCCAAATCTGGCTCTGTCCATCAGTGTGCCAGCACTAGCCCCAGGACCCTCCAGGGCTCTGCAGCCAGCTGCCTCATGACCTGGTCCTGCCAACCAGTGACCAGCAGCCTCCTCACCGGGCAGGGCCTAGCAACCCAGCTGGACCAGGGACAAGCCACACCTACCAGACTGCCCACAGTAGTCAGCCCACCATAACAGAAGGACCTATGCAGCCCACATGCGGGCACCCCTAGAGCACATAGGTCTGGTGACCAGAGGGGAGTGCACTGCTGGGACATATAGGACGTCTCCTACAAAAGGCCACTTTTCCAAACTTGGGAAACATAACCAAAGACATAACCTATGTCTCTCACCAGAGACATAGAAATAAAAACAGCACATTAAAGGGCTTCCCTGGTGGCGCAGTGGTTGAGAGTCCGCCTGCTGATGCAGGAGACGCGGGTTCGTGCCCCGGTCCGGGAAGATCCCACATGCCACGGAGCGGCTGGGCCCGTGAGCCATGGCCGCTGAGCCTGCGCATCTGGAGCCTGTGCTCTGCAACGGGAGAGGCCACAATGGTGAGAGGCCCACGTACCACAAAAAATAAAACAGCAAATTAGGAAAAATGAGGCAACAGAGGAACATGTTCCAAACGAAGGAACATGATAAAACCCAGAAGAACTAAGTGAAATGGAGATAGGCAATCTACCTCATAAAGAGTTCAAGGTAATGATCATAAAGAATTCAGAAGAAGAATGGATGAACACAGTAAGAAGATGAACAAAGAGTTAGAAGATACAAAGAAGAACAAGATAGAGCTGAAGAATGCAATAATTGAAATTAAAAATACACTATAAGGAATCAACAGTAGATTCAAAGATACAGAAGAATGGATCAGTGGCAATCACTGAAGCTGAACAGAGAAAAGAACAAAAAGAAAAGAGGACAGTTTAAGAGTCCTCTGGGACAGCATGAAGCATACTTACATTTGCATTATAGGGATCCCAGAAGGAGAAGAAAGACAGAAAGGGGCAGAGAACATATTTGAAGACATAAGAGCTGAAAACTTCCATAACCTGGGAAAGGAAAGACATCCAGTTCCAGGAAGTACAGAGAGTCCCAAACAGGATCAACCCAAAGAGGACCACAAGACACACTGTAATCAAAATGGCGAAAATGAAAGATAAAGCGACTATCAAAAGCAGCAAGGGAAAAACAACAAGTTATGTACAAGGGATAAGTCTATCAGCTGAATTTTCAGCAGAAATTTCAGTGTGGCATGATATATTTAAAGTGATGAAAGAAAAAAAACCTACAACCAAGAATACTCTATTCAGCAAGGTTTTCATTCAGATTTGATAAAGAGGGCAAAAGTTTTACAGACAAGCAAAAGCTAGAAGAGTTCACCACCAAACCTGCTTTACAAACAATGTTAAAGGAACTTCTCTAAGCAAAAATGGCCATAACTAGAAACATGAAAATTACAGAAGGAAAAAGCTTATTGGAAAGGGAAATATACAGTAAAGGTAGTAAATCAACCATGTACAAAGCTAACAGGAAGATTAAAAGACAAAAGTAGTAAAATCATCTATATCCACAATAAGTGTTTAATGGATACACAAAACAAAGAGGTGTAAAATATGATGTCAAAACCAGTAAATTGTAGGGGAGGGGAGTGTAAATTCAGGGTCATTAAAATGCATTTGAAATTAAGAGATCAGCAACTTAAAATGATCACATATACATATAAGTTGCTATATATAAATCTCATGGTAGCCACAAACCAAAAATCTGTAACAGATATATGCACAGAAAAGAAAAAGGAATCCCAACATCAAATATAAAAGATAGTCATCAAATCACAAGGGAAGAGAACAAAAGAAGAAAGGAAACAAAAAAAGAACTACAAAAACAACTCCAAAACAATTAACAATGGCACTAAGAACATACCTATCAATAATTACTTTAAATGTAAATGTACTAAATGCTCCAATAAAAAGACACAGGGTAGCTGAATGGATACAAAAACAAGACCCATATATATATGCTGCCTACAAGAGACTCACTTCACATCTAAAGACAGACATAGACTGAAAGTGAGGGGATGGAAAAAGGTACTCCAAGCAAATGGAAATCAAAAGAAAGCCAGGGTGGCAATACTTATAGCAGCCAAAATAGCCTTTCAAACAAAGACTGTAATAAGAGACAAAGAAAGAATCAATCCAAGAAAATATAACAATTGTAAATATATATGCACCCAACACAGGAGCACCTAAATACATAATGCAAATTATTAACCAACATAAAGAGAGAGATTGACAGTAACACAATAATAGTAGGGGACTTTAACACCCCACTTACATCAATGGACAGATCATCCAGACAGAAAATCAATATGAAAACACTGCCTTAGAGATATAGACCAAATGGAATATATATGAAACATTCCATCCAAAAGCAGCAGAATACACATTCTTTTCAAGTGCACATGAAACATTCTCCAGGATAGATCACATGCTAGGCCACAAGTCTTAGTAAATTTAAGAAAACTTAAATCATATCAAGAACCTTTTTCCAACCACAGTGCTTTTTCCAACCACAAATCAACTACAAGAAAAAACTGCAAAAAACACAAACATGTGGAGGCTAAACAATATACTACTAAACAACCACTGAAGAAATCAAAGAAAAAATTTTAAAATACCTGGAGACAAATGAAAATGAAAATACAACAGTCCAAAATCTGTTCTGAGAGGGAAGTAGTTCTGAGAGGGAAGTTTATAGTTATACAAGCCTACTTCAGGAAACAAGAAAAAACTCAAATAAGCAACTGAACCTTACACATAATGGAACTAGAAAAAGAACAACAAACAAAACCCAACGTTAGTAGAAGGAAAGAAATCATAAAGATCAGAGCAGAAATAAATGAAATAGAGACTTAAAAAAACAATAGAAACGATCAATGAAACTAAGAACTGGTTCTTTGATAAGATAAATAAAATGGATAAACCTTTAGCTAGACTCAGGAAAAAAAGAAAGAGGGCTCAAATCAATAAACTCAGTAATGAAAAAGGAGAAGTTACAACCAACACCACAGAAATGCAAAGGATAAGATTACTACAAACAACTATATGTCAATAAAATGGACAACCCAGAAGAAATGAACAAATTTCTAGAAATGTACAATCTCCCAAGACTCAACCAGGAAGAAATAGAAAACATGAACAGACCAATTACCAGTAATTAAATTGAATAGGTAATTTTTAAAAATCCCAACAAACAGAAGTCCAGGACTAGATGGCTTCACAGGTGAATTCTACCAAATATTTAGAGAAGAGTTAAAACCAAGTCTTCTCAAACTATTCAAAAAAACTGCAGAGGAGGGAACACTTCAAACTCATTCTACAAGGCCAGCATCCTTCTGATACCAAAACCAGACAAAAATATCACACAAAAAGAAAATTACAGGCAATATCACTCATGAACATAAATGCAAAAAATCCTCAACAAAATATCAGTAAACCAAATTCAACAACACACTGATAGGATCATATCCCATGATCAAGTGGGATTTAGCCCAGGGATGCAAGGATGGTTCAATACCCACAAATCAATCAATGTGATACACCACATTAACAAGCTGAAGAATAAAAATCATATGATCATCCCAATAGATATAGAAAAAGCTTTGGACAAAATTAAACATCCATTTATGATAAACACTCTCCACAAAGTGGGCATAGAGGGAACATACCTCAACATGATAAAGGCCATATATAAGCCCACAGCTAACATCATACTCAATGGTGAAAAGCTGACAGCATTTCCTCTAAGATCAGGAGCAAGACGAGAATGCCCACTCTTGCCACTTTTATTCAACATAGTATTGGAAGTCCTAGCCACATGATTAGACAAGAAAAAGAAATAAAATGAATCTAAATTGGAAAGTAAGAAGTACAACTGTCACTGTTTGCAGATGACATGATACTATACATAGAAAATCCTAAAGACACCAGCAAAAAACTACTAGAGCTCATCAATGAATTTGGTAAAGTTGCAGGATACAAAATTAATATACAGAAATCTGTTGCATTGCTATACGCTAACAATGAATGATCAGAAAAGGAAATTAAGAAAAGAATCCCAGGACTTCTCTGGTGGCACAGAGGTTAAGAATCCGCCTGCCAATGCAGGGGACACAGGTTCGATCCCTGGTCCGGGAAGATCCCACATGCCGCAGGGCAACTAAGCCCATGCACCACAACTACTGAGCCTGCACTCTAGAGCCCACGAGTCACAACTACTGAGCCCGTGCACCACAACTACTGAAGCCCATGCACCCTAGAGCCCACATGTCGCAACTACTGAGCCCACGTGCTGCAACTACCGAAGCCCATGCACCTAGAGCCCATGCTCTGCAATAAGAGAAGCCACAGCAGTGAGAAGCCTCTGCACAGCAACAAAGAGTAGGCCCTGCTTGCCGCAACTAGAGAAAGCCTGCGTGCAGCAACGAAGACCCAACACAGCCAAAAATAAATAAAGTTTTTGTAAAAATTTAAAAAAAAAGAATCCCATTTGCCATTGCATTAAAAAGAATAAAATATCTAGGAATAAAATACCTAGGAATAAATCTAACTAAGGAGGTAAAAGACCTGTACTTGGAAAATTATAAGACTCTGATGAAAGAAACTGAAGATGACACAAACAGATGGAAAGATATAACATGTTCATGGGGGGCTTCCCTGGTGGTGCAGCGGTTGAGAGTCCGCCTGCCGATGCAGGGGATACGGGTTCGTGCCCCGGTCCGGGAAGATCCCACATGCCGTGGAGCGGCTAGGCCCGTGAGCCATGGCCGCTGAGCCTGCGCGTCTGGAGCCTGTGCTCTGCAACGGGAGAGGCCACAACAATGAGAGGCCCACGTACCGCAAAAAAAAAAAAAAAAAAATTAAACATAACGTGTTCATGGAGTGGAAGAATTAATATCATTAAAATGACCATAGTACCCAAGGCAATCTACAGACTCAGTGCAATCCCTATCAAAATACCAATGGCATTTTTCACAGAACTAGAACAAACAATTCTAAAATTTGTATGGAAACACAAAGACCCTGAATAGCCAAAGCAATCTTGAGAAAGAACAGAGCTGGAGGTATCACAGTCCCTGACCTCAGACTATACTACAAAGCTACAGTAATCAAAATAGTATGGTACTAGCACAAAAACAAACATATAGATCAATGGAACAGAACAGAGCCCAGAAATAAACTCACACACTTCTGGTCAATTAATCTATGACAAAGGAGGCAAGAATATACAATGAGAAAAAAACAGTCTCTTCAGTAAGTGGTACTGGGAAAACTGTACAGCTACATGTAAAAGAATGAAATTAGAACATTTTCTCATACCATATAGAAAAATAAACTCAAAATGGATTAAAGACCTAAACATAAGACCTGAAACCATAAAACTCCTAAAAGCAAACATAGGCAGAACACTCTTCGACATAAATTATAGCACCATTTTTTTTTGGATCTGTTTCCTAAGGCAAAGGAAACAAAAGAAAAAATAAGCAAATGGGACTTAATTAAACTTAAAAGCTTTTGCTCAGCAAAGGAAACCAAAGACAAAACAAAAAGACAACCTACTGAATAGGAGAAAATATTTGCAAATGACATGACCAATAATAAGTTAATATCCAAAATATATAAACAGCTCATACAACTCAATTTAAAAAAACCCTGATTAAAACATGGGCAAAAGACTTGAATAGACATTTTCCCAAAGAAGACAGACAGGTGAGCAACAGGCACATGAAAAGACGTTCAACATCACTAATCAGAGAAATGCAAATCAAAGTCACAATGAGATATTGCCTCACACCTATCAGAAAGGCTATGATCAAAAAGACCACAGGTAACAGATGTTGGCAAGGATATGGAGAAAAGGGAACCCTTGTACACTCTTGGTGGGAATGTAAATTGGTGCAGCCACTATAGAAAACAGTATAGAACAGTATAAAGGTCCCTTGAAAAACTAAAAATAGAACTATCATGTGATCTAGCAATTCCATTCCTGGGTATATATCTGAAGAAAACGAAAACACTAATTCAAAAAGATAAATGCGGGCTTCCCTGGTAGCGCAGGGGTTGAGAGTCCGCCTGCCGATGCAGGGGACACGGGTTCGTGCCCCGGTCCAGGAAGATCCCACATGCCGCAGAGCGGCTGGGCCCGTGAGCCACGGCCGCTGAGCCTGCGCGTCCGGAGCCTGTGCTCCGCAATGGGAGAGGCCACAACAGTGAGAGGCCCGCATACTGCTAAAAAAAAAAAAAAAAAAAAAAAAAAAAAAAAACACCAAAAGATAAATGCACCCCAGTGTTCATAGCAGCATTGTTTACAATGGCCAAGACATGGAAGCAACCTAAGTGTCCATCAACAGATGAATGGATAAAGAAGATGTGATACACACACATATACACATAATACTACTGGAATACTACTCAGCATAAAAAGGAATAAAATTTTGCCCTTTGTAACAACATGTATGGGCCTGAATAGTATTACGCTTAGTGAAATAAGTCAGAGAAAGACAAATATATGTTAGCACTCATATATGGAATCTAAAAAATAAAACAAACAAATGAATATAACAAAATAGAAAAAGACTCACAGATATAGAGAACTAGTGGTTACCAGAGGGGAGAGAGAAGGAGGCAGGGGCAACATAGGGGTAGGAGATTAAGAGGTACAAACTACTATATACAAAATAAACTACAAGGACATATTGTACAGCACTGGGAATACAGCCAATATTTTATAATAATTAAACTGAGTATAATCTAAAACTCTGAATCACTATGTTGTACACCTGAAACTAATATAATACTGTAAATCAACTATACCTCAATAAAAAGAAAAAAGAGGATGTTTTTCTGTATGTACACTATACCTGAATAAAACGTTAACACACAGGAACTTCCCAGTGGTCCACTGAGTAAGACTTTGCGCTCCCAATGCAGGGGGCCCAGGTTCGATCCCTGGTCGGGGAACTAGATCCCGCAGCATGCATGCCACAACTAAGAGCCCGCATGCCACAACGAAGATCCATCCCATCCCACAAGCCGCAACTAAGACCTGGCGCAGCCAAAATAAATATAAATAAATATTTTAAAAAGTTAACACACAGATAATGGTTTCAAATTAGATAAATGGAAAAAAATATTATCAACAGAAATAGGAAGTTTTCAATGCATCTTTTCAAAGATCAATTCATTATGCATAATTTGAACATATCCCAGTTAATTGCTTGGGTATTTGGGATTCTTCCAATAACATATGTGCATTCACTCAATGTGTTTATTGAGTAAGTCTTATGCCTAGTCACTCTTCAACAAATAAAGGTTGGTAGGGGGTATATCCACAGGTTATTGATGAGGTCATACTTTAAATTCTCCCAATGCCTCTAACTACGGTAAATCTTCTGGGCTATGCACTAACATGACTGAGGCTAACATAGCCCCTGGCACGTTTGAGAATATGACTTTCAAAGAAATCTGGCTTTCTGGTATAGCTTTCCTAGGTGTAAGTTATAGCAAACCTCTAAGTGATGTCTTCTTGCAATTCTTTCTCCCTTTCATTTTTAAAGCTATATTGGTAATTTCTGTGTAATGTCTCACTTTCCAGTTGTTTAACCTTTCTCTTGGCAGGAGGGAATTGGGTTTTGTTTGTTTAATGAGGAGAGTTGTTAGAAACGCCTGCCTCAGATGTCTTGTATCGTTACATTCAGTTCATGCTAAGATCATAAGTATTCTGAATCTTAAATTAGGCACCGTCTCAGTCAGAGGTTAGTACTTACATATTTATCATTAGGTTAGTATAAACTAAAGGAAGGGGAAGAAAAGCCCCTCATGGGGCTGAGGTTGGACTATGTTCTCATAGGAGTTCTAAACCATTTTTGGTAACTGTCATTTTCCAAGCATCAAAATGTGTAGAAAGTAAAGGGCCTCAAAATATGGGCTGTCAGTAGTGTGGCGAATTTTGAACATCACCTCATCTCAGATCTCTGTACAGAGGTACCAAGTTGCAATCACAGAAAGGCAGTTTAAAAACTACTTCATTGGAAATCTTTTCTATTAAATGATAAACATTAAGAAGAATAACATAATCTTACATGTCAACAAAACATCACAGTCAGCAGAAAACGCAACTAAGTAGCCAAATAGAACATTTCTATAATGTTTGAGCATTCAATATCTTCCTTGACATTATTTTTTAGTCGGGGCACTCAAGCAGGCAGCAGCCTGTCACTTACAGCCTCTGTCATTTCCCGTTCCAATTCGTTAAACCCTAGGCTTTCCCCAGAAACACACAATCCACATGGAGATTCTTCTGCCAGTCAGAAAAGATCAATTCAAAGGATGCTGAAATTGATATGCAACTCTTGAGTGGGCATGAACGCCATAATAAACTGCTACCTATGCATGGAATTATATTTTCTAGGTTGACAGTGTATGGGCAGAAGCAGCAGGAGCATATGTTTAGATTTTATAGTCGGCACTTATTTCCTATTGACTGGCTTCTCTTTGGCTGCCAAAAAATAGATCAAGTTCAGAAGCTAAAGCCAAGTTGTCAATTCTTTATCTTTGCCTTTCTCTCTAAAAAATACCTAAATTAGTAAGGCAGCGTAGCCAATTTACACACAGAGGCTTGATTAAAAACTTCAATCATTTGCCTCTCTTTCCTTCCCTGTAATACTTAAAATTCTAGGATTTCAAATTCATAAACGCTTCTATAAACACCTCTGATCCAAAAAAAAAAAAAACACATGGCTACTGTATAATGTATGCCCCAATGAAAATAACACCCTAACGCAGAAATGAGTGGGCTCAAAATAATGTAGCTGGAGCTCTCCTCTTAACCATAAGTGAGGCACCTGGGATTGCAAAGGCAACATTTAGCTTTCAGAAGCTTGTTGCTGACAAGAGTGGAAAGAAAGGATCTTACATCTTCTTTTCTTTCCTAGTTCTAAAGCGGTGAGCAAAATGTCTGCTTTTATTGGTTTGAAGTGGCCTAAACCACTGCCAAAAAATGTGCAAAGGAAATTATATATACACATTCTCCTCCTAAAATGCCACCTCCTTTGTGAAGCTGTCTTGATTCCCCATTCACAATGCATACCTTCCTTCTCTACACTCTATCATAATTTATACCTCCATTAATATTTGCAAATTATTTTCTATGTGAGTAATGTGTTTACAGGTCTCCCTCTCCTACTAAACTGTAAACTTCCACAGCTCAGGGACCAAGTCATTATCTCTCTGGTCCCCACAAGGCCAAGCAGAGTGCTTTATAAATGGTAGGTGCAAAATAAATGTTTGATGAATGAATAAATACGGTGGTGTCAGCTTTATGATGACTAGAAGTTTTGATGATGTTAAGAGTAGTTGCTCCCCAAACCTCAATCTCTTTTCTCTGTATTTGGTATCATGATTATGTGCACTGAAGAGAGAGAAAGATTTAGAGATGTCTTCCTGAGAATACATTTTATATTTGATATGTCTATTTTGATAACCCTCGAGTAAACCATCTTTTGGAAAAGATTTCCAGTGTTAAATTAATTCAATGGGGGAAAGTTTCAATGAGTCAGACAAAAGCTATCTCTACTTCCTGTGATGCAGTGTGCTGTCACACACCTCAGAAAAAAAAGTGCAAAATTGTAAAAGCTGAGAGCATGACTCCACAAGACTCTATTAACCAGGTGCTACCTATATAAAATGATCAAGAAGAGGAAAGAAGGAACCCTGAATGGTCTTTAGTTCTCAAAAAGCAAGGGTCTAACTAGAAACTAATGAGTGACAACTGTTTCAGGTACACAGCGTAAAAAGGAAACACACGTGTCTAAAGAGAGAAAGGTCAACTTTAGGCAATGAAAAGTCATCTCAAAAAAGATCCTCCCCCCACCCCCACCCCCCACATTTTCATCTGTTTCACATGTTATTTTACTACTGGATACAGGATTTGGCAAAACTAACAACTGGTTATTTGGAAATTTCTAAACAATGATCACTTTCTCCTACAATGTACATTTTTCCATTCCAAAACACACAAGATACTTTGTTTTGACAGGGACAATTTCCAATCGCTTAGCACTGAAACGCATAAAAGAAAATGGAAAATTGTTTGAATACCATATAGCACTTTTGAGTTTATTAGGCCATTATCCCCAGGGCTGGATTTAATCAAAAGATGAAGAATACAAACTCAAAAGCTTTTAGTTGACAAGAAGTAAGTCTTGGAACTTCCCTGGTGGCGCAGTGGTTAAGAATCAGCCTGCCAAAGCAGGGGACGCGGGTTCGAGCCCTGGTCCGGGAAGATCCCACAGGCCACGGAGCAACTCAGCCTGTGCGCCACAACTACTGAAGCCCGCACGCCTAGAGCCCATGCTCCTCAAATGAAGCCACCTCTTCCTTACGGTGTGCAGGCTTCTCTGTAAGAGAAGTCACCGCAATGAGAAGCCTGCACACCGCAACGAAGAGTAGCCCCCGCTCACCACAACTAGAGAAAGCCCATGCTCAGCAACGAAGACCCAAAGCAGCCAAAAAAAAAAAAAAAAAAAGTCTTGGGCTTGGGATTTTTGTGTTTGAGCTGTAAGTCAGGTTCACAGAAAAGTAATCAGAAACTAGACTGGCTGGAGATAAGAAAGAGCCTTGAAATGAGAGGTGTGATACCATGGGTTCTACCTGTGACTTGGCCTCTCAACAAGCCTGGGGACCTTGAGCAAATTACCTAAACTCTTATCTGTGAAGTTCTTTGATAATTTCTAAAGCCCCTTTTAGCATGATCAATTTTTAATTGTCTAATATTTTTCCTTAAGTCATCAATTAGTTCATTCAACAATATGAATACCTTCAATGAACATAGTAAAGGACAGTTTCTGCCCTCAAAGAGTGGATAAGTCAGTGGGAAAAGTGAAGGCTTCACCCGCAGTTCCTAGGAGCTCATTCATCCATTTTAGTTCTAAACAAAGGTCACAGAGGAGCCCAGAAGGGAATGTGGATGGAAAGGAGTAGGAGAAACCCCACAGAAACTCTTGGGAGGAAGAGAGGGTAATTTATTGTCTCAGTCCACCAAGTTTATTGATTCCTGTGCTGGGCACTGGGGATCCTGGGGTGACCTGAAGAGATCAGGCCTCTAATGAAGTTTACTTGCATTCTAGGTGGTGAAGAAAGAAAAACAGGTTAACAAATAAATGAAATCCAGATTGTGATTAGTTCTAGGAAGAAAACAGAGTGATAATGAGAGAGAATAACTCTGTGTGTGTGTGCATGCGGTGTGGTAGGGGGGTGGACTTCAACATAGGGAAGGCCCTTTGGAGATGGTAGTGGTTAGCTGACTGGGACCTCAAGTGACCACAGCCAGCACACAGGGGCTAGTGGTTCAGCTCGAGGAAAGCAGGAAAATGCCGAGGCTGGAAAGGGCTGGAGCAGACAGATCATCTGCATGGTTGTTTTAAAGAGCAGTTACTTCTGGAAAGTACAGAATTAAAGCAGTACAGATGACCCTTGAACAACACTGGTTTGAATTGCGCGGGTCCACCTACACGTGGATTGTTTTCAATAAATACTACAGTAATGCTACACAATCCACAGCTGGTTTAAATCTTGGATGCCGAACCTCAGATAAGGAGGGCCTGCTACAAATTTACAGGCAGATGTTTGACTGTGCAGACTGCCAGCACCCCCAACCCCCCAGTTGTTCAAGGGTCAGCTGTAGTTCTTGACTAAGGGCCATTTTGTCCCCCAGGGGGCATTTGACAACGTCTGGAGACATTTTGGGTTGCCAAATGATTTGAGGTGGGGAGGGTACTACTACTGAGATTGAGAAAACCTGCACTGAAGGAATTTACTGCCCGAAGTTTGGTTTTAGTCATTAGGTTATAAACTCATGTTTTTACAAACTTGAATCTTTTTTTTGTTTTCCTTTACTGTGGAAACAAAGTAAAAACAGGTTTCAAGTGACCCACTGCTTCATCCACTCTCTCAGGAAACCCCACTGCAGAGGCTCCAGGGGCTCCACAAACCGCTGAGAAGCCCCACAAGATACTAGATATGTAGCTGAACCCGTTGGAAAGGGGCCTGCGGAGACCCACACCCAACTGCTCACTGGGGTTGCCTCTGCGCAGGGGACCAGGTTAGAAGGCAGTGTAAGAGGAGCACATATTCGTGTTTTATTTCCATAATTACCAATGAATATTAAAAATAATGCAAAGTGGGGGTCCATACTGGGAAGAAGTGGAGAGATGCCCTCCCGCGGGCGAAACCTCTGTCCTCTGGGCCTCTACCGCCCTTCTGCGTTGACCCGGTCCCTCCAGGCTCTAGCCTCCCCTCCCACACCCCCCACCCCCCCACCCCCGGCGGGCCCTTGGCCCGCATTAACCCCACGGCCCCGCAGGCTCTAACCCAGGCCCCTCTGAAGTCCTCCCCGCCCCCCCTCACCTCGGCGGGCAGGCGTCTCCTCAGGGAGGCTGGCAGCAGGCTGTCCTCGACGTAAGGGTTGCCCAGGCGGAGCAGCCCCGAGCTGAAGGCCCCGTCGGGTCCGTGTGCGGCGCCTCGAGCTCGGTGCGGGTCCCTCAGGCCCGGGAGCGCCCGGCGAACCCTCGGAAGGGCGGGAAACGCCGGAGGAGAGCCTTGGAGCCGGAGGCCTGACGCCAGGTGAGCAGGGAACCACCTCCTCACGGGCGCCAGGAGGCCAGGCGTGGAGGGCGGGGCTTGCTGGGGGCGCATTAGCCGTCGCTCGCCTCTTTTTGCATATTCATGAGACCGAGCGAGGCGGGCCGATCAGGCGAGCAGAAGTAATGAATTATTCATGACGCGTCTCGCCCCGCCCAGGAAGGTCTCGTTGCTTATTCATAAGCCCGAGGGAGAGTTTGAGCCGGAAAAGGCCGTTGAGTCCCTCTCACTGGGAGGTGTCGACCCTCTGAGGTGAGGGCTGTCCAGATGCGAGGCATACGGAGAAAAACGGCGCTTGAGCGTCGTTAGTTCTCTTAAGAGTTTGGGGGGGTTTTTTTTCCTCTTAGGTTATTTTTTTCCCTTTACGTTTCTTTTTCCTCGAGGCTTTAAGTTTGATTTGAAAGTATTTCTGTGAGGCCCGAAGTATTCTGAGGAGTAGCGGGAAGGCCGGGGCTGAGGGGAAGGACAAAGAGGAACCCCTAGGTAGCATTCCCCACCCCCCTCCCCAAAGCTTGATGATGAAAAATTTCACATTTACTGGGGGTGGGGGAAGTGGGGTGCGGGGGTGGAAAGAATTGTACTGGGAACACTCACATTCCCACTATCAAGGTAGCTTTTAAATTGAAATGGTGGTGGAAAAGAAGGAATCAGTCCAGGTGAGGACGCAGCAGCGGGCAGTCGGCAGCCAAGCTCTTATTCCGGCCGACACCTGCGTGTTGCAACCAGTCGGATCGGGAGCTTTGTGGGGGAGGGCTATCTATCTTCTAGGTCAGGTTTTCTCCAGCCATTGAGGTGTTCTGTGAGAATCAATGGCTGGCGCACACCAAGAGGTGTGAGTCCCCACGGGATGACCTCAGCTCTTCTTTCGCCTTATCCAGGATTTGCCGTTTAATCTCATGGACTTTAGTTCCCCAAACAGTGCAGGGGAGAGAGTGTCTTGAAACTCAAGATCAACCAATCACCGAAATGTGTTCAATTGTTCAGAGCACTGGACTCGGTGTGCAGTACATCATGTTACTTGGCTGATGAAAATGAAGAAAAAGTACAGTTCTTGCCCATAAAGGAGTTTTAAACTGATTAGGATAATAATCTAATTTCTCCCCCATTGGGCCATAAATCTCTTGAGGTAGGAACAGTATTTTACATCTTTGTAAGCCTACACGAAGACTAGCACGTGGTAGTCGCCCAGTAAATGTTGAATAGAATGAATAATTGAAGTAGCCTGAAGAAGATATTAAAAAACCAAAAGAGCATGAATAAATACCCAGTTAATATAGTGGAAACCATTTACTCTGAGTGAGCACAGAGTAGGGGAATTAACAGGACCAAATGGGATTTGTTAAAATGGAGAATAATAATTTATGGGAGCAAACTCTGTGAAACCTCTGAGTCACAGGGTGACCTTTAGCAAACCATGTTCCCTTACTGGACTTCACTTTCCTCTTCTTTGTACTGATAGTTTTATATTGTACATTTAAATCTATGATCCATTTTGAATTAATATTTGTATATGGTGTGAGATTTAGGTTGAAGGTTTTCAGGGTTTTTTGGTCTATGGATGTCCTGTTGTTCCAGCACTGTTTGTTAAAAAGACTATCCTTCCTCCACTGAATTGACTTTTCTTTAAAATGAAAGGATTGGATTAGTTTTAGAGGATGTCTCCTCCCCCTTCCAACTCTGATTTAAGCCCATTTATGTTGACAGGTACTTCCTTTGAGTAAAGCCATCTCCTTCATACCATACACATGTATGGAAGGTCATCTAGCTGCATTTTAGAATCTAGCTGTTGGACATTATACATTTGATAGAAAAGGGATTTTCTTGTTTTAAAAAAATGGTTTTGGAAGATTGGGAAAGATGGGTGAAAAGTATTAGGAAATCAACTATTATTGTCTTTGGGCAAATGTAATGAAACTTTTTTGTGTGTGTCACTCAGAATGCCTCCTACACCCCCCCCCCCAAAAAAAGTGGCTTAGGCCTTCAGAAACTAAACAACAGCTGGTTAATTTTTATCTGAATCTTGGATTCACACATAAAAGGGTAAAAGAGTAATTGTGCCACCATTTTAAATAGGGCAATTGTGATGTAGGTCAAGAAGTAAGCCCAGAGTGAGTCTTATCTGAGAAAACACAGAAATTTTGTTTTTCTGGGCTTCCCTGGTGGCGCAGTGGTTGAGAGTCCGCCTGCCGATGCAGGGGACACGGGTTCGTGCCCCGGTCCGGGAAGATCCCACATGCCGTGGAGCGGCTGGGCCCGTGAGCCACGGCCGCTGAGCCGGTGCGTCCGGAGCCTGTGCTTCACAATGGGAGAGGCCACAACAGTGAGAGGCCCGCTTACCGCAAAAAAAAAAAAAAAAAGAAAGAAATTTTGTTTTTCTCAAGATCATAATCCTTGTCACAGAGTAGACATATCAAGCATAAGAGTGAATGTATTGATGCCCTGTGAAGTTTCGGATGTTTGTGGATCCAATATACAAGCAAATATATAAGTCAAAGACATTTGGAAGTTAAAGTTCTGTTCTCAAAACCCATAGTTATGAAATATCTCTTAAGTTTTAGATAATGAGTTAGAACAAGGTGATAAAAAAATATCAGAGTAATTCTCTGAGAGTACATGATCTGTAGAGTCATACCTCCTGGGGCTGTCAGCTTGTGAGCTTTCAAAATTAAGCAGAGTTTGTACTTGAATAGGAGACCTCCACAAAACACCTGCTCAAAGGGAAAAAGACAGTAGCAACAGAATAGTTAGAGGTTGAAAGGAGCCTGGCTATTTAAAATAATTATTTAGATCTTTTTTGCCTTTCTGAAGCCAGTTTATTTCAGGACACCAAAAAGAGACCCTACCATGTTTAGAAATAAGCAAGCAAGCCCAACAACTAAGAAGGTGCTGGTAATGCAGTATTTTAGATGGAATAAAAGCAAGGGAAATTTCATTACAGAGTCGTTATAGAAAAACTCCTAAATTGTGAGTCAAATTTTCTTGATTTTTATTCTCAGTTCTGATTGACCTTGAGTAAGTCAATTGACTTCTCTGGACCTTGATTTTCTCATCTAGAAAATTAGATGTTTGGACTAGATGACATTTAAAGTTCCTTCTACTTCTAAAATTCTGTAATTCTATTCTAGACCCTTACTTTTTCCTTGTTCATGTAGTACTTCTCTATTGATTCAGCAGATATTTTTTGAGCACCTACCTACTTTATTCCAGTACTGTCATGGTGCTAAGGATTCAAGAATGAGCTAAACTAGACACAAAAGTTTATATATGATTCCATTTATATCAAATGTCTGGAATAAGCAAATCCATAGAGATGAAAAGTAGATTAATGGTTGCAAGGAGTCAGGCGAGGGGAAAATGAGGTGTGATTGCTAGTGGGTATGGAGTTTCTTTTAACGTAATGAAAATCTTCTGAAATTAGATGGTAGTGATGGTTGCAAAACTTCATGAATATACTAAAACCAACTGAATTGTACCTTAAAAAAAAAACTTAAAAAATATAGAATGAACTAGGCAGATACAACTTTGCCCTCACATTATCTCACAGCAGGGTGGGGTGGATACATAAATGCAATGATATCGAATATATTACAATGGGCACATAACCCAGACTTGGTGGTGAACCAGGGAATAATTCCTCGAGAAACTTATACTAAGCCATGTCTAGAAGATGAGTAGGAATTGGAAAGGGAGGAGGATGTTTCAGGCAGAAGGAACATTACAAAAGCCTGAAAGCTAGAGAGAATATAGGTTAATTAAAGTAGATAAGAATAGCTGATGCATAAAAGTGTAAGGGAAAATGGTTAGAGATGTGGCTAAAGAGGCATGAGCCAGATCTTGAGGCTATGGTAAGGAGTTTGGATTTCATCCTGAGGACAGTGGGGAGCCACTGAAGTATTTCAGTTGAGGAAGTTACATAGTCAAGTTTGTACTCTAAAAAGAATACTCTGGCTGCAATACAAAGAACAGACTGGAGAAGGGTAAGACCAGTGACAGGCAGACTGGTGGTTGAAGAAATCCAGTCAAAAGATGAGGCTGATCTGATCTGAAGCATAGATGACAACAATGTGTATAAAGTGAGGAGTGGACACTTGAGAAAGGAGAATGGATGTGGGAATGAGGGAGGGAACAGGGTTGAGTCATAGTTTTTAGGCTTGAGCATCTAGGTATTTGATGTTGTCATTCACTTAGCTAAGGTACAGACATAGGTTTCGGGCAAAAGAATTCACATTTGGGTATGCTGGGAACATCAAATTGGAACTGGCTCATAGAGGTATAGATCTGCAACTCCCCAGTGAAACCTAGGTTGGGGGAATACATCTAAGAGTCGTTAGAATAGAAATATAATTGAAACAAGAAAGTATTTGTTCATCCAGGGAGTGTGTTTAGAAGTTAAAAAAAGAAAAAAAAGCTCCTAGGACAGAGCCCTTGAAGAACACCAAAAGCTAAGAAAGGGTCAGGTTACACTCAGAAATGAAGGTTATAATCTGAAGTCAACAAAAGGTACCTTGGAATCATTAAGGACCAAAGGACTATTAGGTGGTTTCAGCCTCATGTAAAATCTTGTAAAAGAGTGTCCCCTAGTGCTGCTCTGAAGAAATAATTTGAGAGAAATTATTACCTGTTTATAATCTCTATCACCACCTTGTGGCAGTGTCCTTAAATAATTCTGCCCTCTTTTATTTGCAAAATCTTCCAGAATCTTGCATTAATTTGTACACAAAAACAAGTCACAGGCTATCCTGAGTGATCCAGAATGGAATTTCTTTAAGTGGGTTATCTACAGATATTTTGGTCAGAACTCCATAAAACCTTGACAAGAAACTACAATATAAATTAAGTCCTTTGAAAAGAAAAAGGGAAATTTACTTCTTTTTTATGTTAGTGAAGCAACAGAATTGAAAACTATGTATTTTAAATATTAATACTTTTTATTGTGGCAAAATGTACATTACATAAAATTCATCATCTCAGCCATTCTTAAGTGTATAATTCAGTGGCACTAAGTGCATTCACAGTGTTGTACAACCATCACCACTACCCATTTCTAAAAATTTTTCATCATCCTGAACAGAAACTCTGTACTCATTGAACTCCCCATTCTTTCTACCCTCCAGCCCCTGGTGACTTCTATTCTATTCTCTGTTGCTATGAATTTGACTACTTTAGGTATCTCTACCTCATATAAGTGGAATCGTGCAATATGTGTCCTTTTGTGTCTGGTTTATTTCACTTAACATAATGTTTTCAAGTTTATCCGTGTTGCAACATGTATCAGAATTTCATTCCTTTCTAAGGCTGAATAATATTCCATTGTATATACCACATTTTAAAAATCCATTCAACTGTTGTTGGACATTTGGGTTGTTTCCACCTTTTGGCTATTGTAAATAATATTGCTGTGAACATTGGTGTGTAATCTGTTTGAATCCCTCCTTTCAATTCTTTTGAGTTTAGACCTAGAAGTGGAATTGCTGGGTAATATGGTAAATCTATTGAACTTTTTGAAGAACTGCCATGCTGTTTTCCACAGCAGCTGCACCATTTTACATTCCTACCAGCAGTGTACAAGGATTCTGATTTTTCACATCTTCACCTCCACTTGTTGTTATTTTCCACTTTTTTGAATAGCCATCCTAATGAGTATGAAGTGTAAACTTTAACTTTTGAGTTTACTTTGAAAATCAGTTACACATGAAGTTAATTCAAGAAGTATTTTTGAGCCCCTGTTATATAGAGAGCACTGTTACACTCTGAGGGAATAACAAGGATGAGTAAAATATACTGTTGAATCTTTAGGGGATTTACAATTTATTTTTCCCCTCCAAATGTATTTGGGAACAAGTAAGTCAACTTAAATTTTTATCGGGTGGTTGGAAAAACTAATCCAGAGATCGATCTTTATAGAAAATTGGTAGTGGAGATAAAAATGTTTATTAAACTAATTTTCAAAAGAATACAATCAAATGCTAATTATATAGTTCTTCGGAAAATTCACAATAAGGATTACATTAGGCAAGGTCTCTCATTTTTTTTTTTTTTTACAGGTTAGACTTGTTAAAAGAATCCTTGATAGATTGCTATAATGGCCACTGCTCAGCTCTCTCATTCTATCAGAATTCACAAGGCACCTAAGGTATTTATTAAGAATTAAAAGAAAATCAATGACTATTTAGTGAGTTAGTTCAGAATCATGACTTTAATCTTTGGTGTTTTTTTAAACAGCAGTTTTATCAGTTAATCGGCACATAATATTCTGGCAGAGTATGTCTACATTTTAACTGGCTAATGGACTGAGGATGTTCAGGAAATCAGAATAGATTTCTACAAAGTAACTTATTGGGTGCTTGTTTCATGTTTATATATTTAGACTTTGTAGAGGAAAAGAAATCAGAAACAAAAAAAAGATGTTTAAAGAGAATGGCTCTTTGTTAGACATTCACTTCCTGACACAATTAGGACACTTCTAATGCACACTATGATGTAATTATAATAACTGGAAGAGAGAGCACTTAGAGAAACTAGGATCCTGGGGCCATGGGGAAGCATGCCAGGGCCAGGCAACCTTGCTGGGTTCACCTGGGCAAATTTATCTTGTCCCATGACATTCATTAATGAACATTCATTGAGAGCTTAATATTATATAATATATATGTAATGCTGTGTTATTCTCTGAGAGAATTAAAAAAAAAGAATCTTCACATTCTAGAAGTTTATAATCTGGTTAGGGAAATAAGATTTACAGGAGGTAAGTCAATATACAAAGCAGTATATGCATTAAATATATGTGAAAAGAGTAAAGCAATACAATTATAGGAATTCAGAGATTTTATATAGACTGGAATGGTTTGTATATTCCTCACGAAGGAGATAGGACTTAAGGTGGACCTTAATTAATGAAAAGGATTAGGAGAGAGGTGAGAGAAGAGAATTCCATGAGGAAAAACTAGCATATGCCTTGGCTCAGAGTAAGAAATGAGCATGGCATGTTTCAGAGAATAACAAAGAATCCATCCTTACTGTAGTGGAGTGTCATCATGTTGGACAGAAGTAGGAAATAAAATTGAATAGGAACTTTGGGGACAAATTAATGTGGATCTTAAAAGCCAGGCTAAGGAATTTATGCTTTATTCTGTAATCAATGGAAAGTCAGTGGTTTCACCAGGACAGTGAGTAAAATAATGTTTTAGGAATATTAAGCTGTAGCAGAGGCAGGGAAGATTGAAGTTGAAAGAGAATTAGGGCAGAGAGAAAGCAGTCATCTTTCTGGCTCAAATTCAATATACTCACCAAGCCAACTTCTGATCTCATTGCGTTTCCACTTAGGAAACCCTTCCTGGGGTGAAAATGCTGAGCTGGGTATATGAATTGTAATCAGCTTGGCAGTTATTTTTCTCACTGTAAATTAACAAATTGACCTTTTGATATAAACAGATCTTTGTAGTTTGAACTGCATGAGCTACTTCTCCCAGTAAATTTTAAGTGACTGTATGATTTTGCTATTTAATACTTAAAACAACAATAATAATAACTATAGAAGCTAACATTTATTCAGCACTTACCATGTGCTGGGCACTGTGCCAAGGGCTTTATATTATTATTTCACTTAAACCTTGAAATAAGGGGAAAACTGAAGCTCAGAGAAGTAAAGTAACTTGCCGTAGGTCATGTAGCTTGACAGCTGAGCTGTCAAACATTACTTATATCATTAGCACAATTTCTTATTAAAATAATTTATAATAGTGTTTTATATTATCAAGCCACAGTATTTTCATGTATTAGACATTTATAAAAACATGAATGATAACCCTTAAAGTATTAGATCAACTGAGCTGAGAAAAAAATCCCTGGAGTATAGAAAAGTAACAATTCTAGAGTGCTTTTCCAATCATTGATCTTCATTATTACAAATGGCCTTTTAGATTCTATATTTAAAGTAAACATCTTTATATTTTTAGGTTATTTAATTTAACAAGTGGTTATTACTCAAGTATTGCCTCTAAATTTTGGCATGTTTTCAATAAGTTATTATACATGTATGCCATGCCGGCTATTACCCAATTACCCCCACAGAACCTTAATTTCTCAGGATCTATGGGTACCAAAAGCAATTTTCTGTAAAATTTTACACACATACACATAGACACACATGCATATTACATATTCTCCTTCAACGTTAATCTTTCCTACTTCTGCTATAGCTTAATATTCGTAAAACAATTATTCTGCTCACTCTCCTAATCAAACCTGCTGCTTTTCCACTGGTTACAGAATAAAGCATAAATTCCTTAGCCTGACTTTTTTTTTTTTTTTTTTTTTGTGGTACAGGGGCCTCTCACTGCTGTGGCCTCTCCCGTTACGGAGCACAGGCTCCGGACACACAGGCTCAGCGGCCATGGCTCACGGGTCCAGCCGCTCCGCGGCATGTGGGATCTTCCCGGACCAGGGCACGAACCCGTGTCCCCTGCATCGGCAGGCGGACTCTCAACCACTGCGCCACCAGGGAAGCCCTTAGCCTGACTTTTAAGATCCATAATAATTTGTCCCCAAAGTTCCTATCATACATGCAAGAATAATTTTATGTATCTTTTTAACAACTGAATATAATATGGTTTGACAAAATGATGAACTGATAATTCATTTTCGCTATGTAGTGTACCAAAGAGGAAGCAAGCTTACATTGCAAAATCATGTCTAGAATGTCCTGAAGACATTCTAGAACCAGATATAGATAAAGATTTTGGGGCGTTCTCTTTCATCTAAATGCATATTTGTGGGTAGTACCTGCCTCTAAGTAACAGAATTATTAAAACTTCAACAGTTGAAACTGTGCAGTATAGTAAAAAAGACCTCTGAATTTGCATGAGGTAATCAGAGATTTACCATTCTGACTTCTAATATCATAAATTAGTTTCACCTGCTTTTGTATTTTATATAAATGAAATCATACTTTAGTACTCAATTGTATCAGGTTTCTTTGCACTCAGCTTTATCTGTGAGAGTCACTTATACTGCAGAACTTTTGCTTAAGCAAAGCACAAAGATGTGGAAATACATGGTAGTAGAATAGTAGATGAATAGTAGTTCCACATGGCTAGGGAGTAGGGTGCATAGGAGGGGATAAGGGAGGAGGGGCAGAAGGGAGGGGTGGGAGATGAGACAGGAAAGCTAGGCAAAGATAAGATTTTGACAGTTCTCAAACGCTACACTTGAACTCTACCCTGTATGAACACTGGGAGTGTCATGATAAGATTTGTATTCTTTAAAGTTAATAATGTTGGCAGTATGAAGGACAGATTGAATGAAAGGAACTGTTAGCAGGGAGGTCAGAGGCAACTACAGTAATAAAGGGGAGAAGTGACCATGTCCTGAGCCAAGGCAGTGGCAGTGAGAAGAGAAAGGAGAAAACAGATTTGAGAACTCTCCTAGAGAGGATTAATAGGACTTTGTGATTGGATATGGGGAATGGAGGAGAGAGAGAAGCCGAAGATGACTGTACTTCTAAGCTTGGATGATTGGAGTGGATGCTGATCCATTTGTCTGAGAATGAAACTTGGGATCAGGTTTCAGTCAGGGTGATAGAGATAAACTGAGTTTGAGGATGTTATGGCAACTGAGAGAGAGGAGAGTGTAGGCAAAAGTGTTAAGCACTGCAGAGCAGTTTACATAGTACGAGGACCGAGATGAGGTCAATGATAGGATGTACTTGGTGACTTTGGAGAGAATAGTATAGAACAGAGCGGGTGGAAGACAGATTGCAGTGGGTTCTGAGGAGTGTATGAAAGGGAAAATTATATAACCATAGTAAAACTCCCCATTTTGCTTAAATCCATGGGTCATTGTAAAATAAATTATGTCAGTCTTGAATTACTTGGATAACCGTCTCTGCCTTTCTTCTTTGCCTTGCCAGTGAAGATCTAATCTGACGCAATATTCAAAGCCCAGTTTCCTTTTGATTATCTATAAAGGTATCAGATTTGAGGTCTTGAAAAATCTTTCCATTTTACTTGTGATAATGGCATGATGGGCTGAATATATTAAAGAATACTAATCTTTTTCATTTTCCCCCCCTCCCAGCAAACAGTTTTCCCATGTCAAATAACTAAGGAGCATGAGTCATTGATAATGGTGAAGAAACTTTTTGCTACTTCTATCTCATGTGTAACATATCTAAGGGGCCTGTTTCCAGAGAGCTCTTACGAAGAAAGCCATTTGGATGGTAAAGTTTAACTAAATGGTTACTTTGGCTGGTGGAGCCCTTTTCCTCTATTTGGCAGGAGTAAAACTTTACTTTCTCACAGAGTGTGCTAATTCCAAGTCATGGGTTCTTTAAGATCAATTTGCTAATTCATTTTCCATTTTAATTTCACTATGTTTAGTGGTTTTACTTATAGGAACCATTAGTTCCTGGCTAATACCAAATCACGGAATGAAGAGAAAAGAAATATGTATGGACAAGCCCAGTAATTCTAAACTGTACCTACAAAAGCAGCAACCAGATCGAAATCTACTTGGGGGCTGTACATTTGCACTATTTTGTGTCTCAACTGAAATTTTTTCTTTGAGGTAGACTTTGGCCTTGAGGAATTTTAATTGAGAAGCTTAATTCTTTCTGTTAACATATACAAATATGTGGAAAATATGCATACCCATGCCAAACCCATTTGTTGATTAACATGGATATGTAGACAATTATTATTCTAATCAGCTCTGGTTTTTTCTTAATTTTCTGTCTTTTCTACTTTTCTTCCTTTTATTTCTTATGTCCTTAAACTCATGATCTCATTTCCTTGTATTGTATTTCCTTGTATTACTATTTCCTTGTAGCTGTTTCTGTCTCCTTTCCTTCTCTTGTATTAAAAAGAATGTACCTAGGACTCTTCAATTTTTCAAAAATCTTTTTGTTTAAAAAGATGGATTATGATAACAATTCAGAAAATTTTGCTGATTTGTCATGAAAGTGGGAAAGTGTCATTTGGAAAATAAATATAGAGGGCTACAAGTTTCCTTGTAAGATGTTATTTTTCAAAATCTAACTTTACTTTAAATTTCTCACATCTGTATTTAATGATATACTTAGGCCTCATTCCAATTTAATTTTCTTAAACATTTGATTCTCTACATGAGCATCAATGAAATGCATGTGTGCTATAAACACAAAGGCATTATATTTGCAACTGTGACAGCCTCATTTGTGTTATGTCCTCTTTTGGTCTATAGGATATAAATCTGTAATAGTGAAAATGTTTATATGTAGCATATAGTTGCAGTTTCTCCTCTTGTTTGGAATATAGAATTGGAAAAAGACATATTTGGAGTAATTAAGCGCTTACTGTGTGCCAATCACTAACCTGTGCATGGAGGGCAATACCATTGTTTATAGCTTTATTTTTTGTGACAGTTTTAATGGAAGTTATATATCTCCCTCCCAGTGTTTGTACTTAAAGTAGCATATATCATAAAAATGCCCCGTACTCCTAAGTTGCTCTCTTTTTGGCAATCTCTAAATGTTATACCAATATGGAATAATTTTCATATCTCTCAATAGCAATAGAGGTAACATCAATTTTAGGATAGGAAAACAATCTGAAAAGGTGAAGTGATTTATATAAAGTCATACATGAATCAGTAATTGATTTTAGACTGATCTAAACCAAAACTTTTAATGTGATTTTCTTATTCTTCCTTCCTATAGTAAGGTAGTCGAATTTCAGATGGAAATTAATATTTGAGAATAATCCATGGAAACATTTTTCATCCTTTTTTTCTTTCATTGAGAGAGAGAGAAATACCAGAGAAGTGATTTGAGACTGAGGTGTACGTTTTAAATTGGTTGATGGAGATGGTCTCAGTACTACCTTATGATAACTTAGAATTCAGCAGAAGCAAAGAAGTGACACAAATTGATTTTGCAACCAAATCAGTTGTGCTACATTGTAGAAGGGAAGACTGCTAATCTATAATAAAAATGGGAACTAAGTCAATTATCAACATAGGATTTATTTTTAAATTAGATATTTTGTGATTCAAAATGTTTTTATAAGCTATAAACTAAGTAAGTTATAAAAATAAAATCATGAAAGGAAATACCCTTATTTAGTATGGACAATTTTAGTGCAACAGACTGTTTCTATTTTTGTAGACCTCAGTTTAAAAATCCTCCGAGAAGATAAAAAATGTCCTGGGTCACTGCATATTATCAGGTGGTAAGTAATTGAAATTCCACCAAAGTTGAACAACATTATTTTTATCATAGCTGAAATTACCCATAAGACTTTATTTGGTAAGATCATTTCCTTAAAACTATTGCCTTCTTCTTTTCTTTCTTTTCATCTTCTTTTTTTTTAATTTCCTAGAAATGTGTAACAATTATTCAATATTATTTTAAGATACTGATTTACTTTTGTTTTTGAAGAAAGTGGACTTTATATAAGAAAGAAAAATATCAATCAAAATTTGATTACTCATCATATGCATGTCAGTGTCCTAAACATTATGGGAGGCCAAAAGAAAAATAAGATGTGATTCCCTACCTCAAAATTGCTTACATATTATTTATAAAGTACTATCAACATATTAAAAGATATAGGAATTTCTAAAAAATGATTAAATGGGAAAGGTGAAATGGTTATCAATTTAATGTATTTCAAAGCAAGAAACAAATCAGTTTTGTACTTGGGATTCTTTCTGGCTTTGCATCTGGTCCAAATTGACACCAAACATTTATTTCTTGACAGGATTCGAGGTTGTTTTGATGCTTTGGAAAAGAGATACGTAAGAATGTTTTTAAATTTACACCAGGATCAAAGACTCATCCTTTATCCCTTTAAAAGAAAAATTTAGCCTTTATTTTGTTGTTGTGTTTTAACAGTATACCAGTTCCTACATTTGCATTCATGAACCAGTTTCTTTTTATTTTGTGTCTTTGTTGTCCTGTTGATGTCTCGTTTACATCAATTAGAAATGAAACCCTCATTTTTCTCTTTTACATACTCATATCTTTTTGACCACAGAATTTCCTCTGAAGTCACTGGAAGAGATCCACAGGATGTGGGAAAGGGCAGACAAGAATCTGGCATTTAGCACATTGAACATGTTCAAAATAGTGGCGATTCAATTTGCAGATATGAAAGGAAAAAATGGACTTGAATAATCGGTTTTTATTCTATGTTAGTTATTTTGTTAGCTATGTTTGGCACATGTATATAACCTGTTCCCTCAAAATAGCTAGTATTGTAGCTTGAATTTTTTTAAATGCAGCTTGAATTTTAAGTGCATTAGATTTTTCTTGCTGCCCAAGACAGCTGTGAAGCGTGTAAAAATTAGAGGCTCTAGTCCTAGTTGAAGAGATAATATATAAATGAACTTTCCACCACTGCTTTCTCCTTTCCCCATCTCTGTCTTCTTTTTACTTCTCAATTCCTATTCCTTTAAAAAACCTTAAAGTGAGTGAGCCTTACATTGGATTATTTAGTTGCACTGATATATTTCCTTTTTCATTGAATAGTTATTACTTATGATTTATTCAACACTGACTAGGGGGTTGAGGGATACAAAGATAAAACAGATATGAGATTGTGCACACAAAGAGCTTATAGTCCATGGCAGAAGATAGATGACATCATATGCACGGCTGATGATCAGCTATTGCACACTGGCATAGCTGTACCTGTTGTTAAAATGTTGAAGTACTCTATATCCAGTGGTAAATGGTTGCTTCTCTGAGATCCCAAATGACTCCCACCATGTCCGCCCCTTCACCCCACCAGTGTCTCTTCTGGGATGTCCCTAGACTGTTCCACAATCTAGCAACTAAAGGGTTGACACCTGGCCCAGGGGGGAGCTTCCAGGAACCCAGCACCAGGGCTAAGTTGGCATCTTTTCTGATTGGTCAGTACCTGTGCCATGTTGGGCTGTTAAATTTTGATTTTTTCATATCAGTTTGATATTTCATTAGAAAGTGATGCATACCAAAGGCAAGATATTGATCATGTGCAAAGGAAGTATGGAAAAGGAGGGGTTATATCCAGTGAGAGACATGAGGGAAATCTTTGGGAGAAAATGACTTTGAAGGCCCTTAGTATTTAGACAGGTTGAGAGGGGAAGAAGGTCCTCACCAGTACACCGAACAGCACTCATTCATTCTCCTTTGTCCATTCATTTAGCAACATTTCTTGAGTGCCCATCTTTGAGGGGCAGTGAAATATAGTTAAGAGCTCAAGGTTTAGAAGAAGTAAGTCTGAAGTGAATCCTAGTTCTGCCACTTAATACCTGTGTGATCTTGGCACATAACCTACCTCTTGGTAACTTAGTTTCTTTACAATAATAATAGAACGAACCTCTTAGGGTTGTTTGAGAATTAAATGAGTTAATAATCTAAAGCAGTAGTTTTCAAACATTAGCTTGCATCAGAATCACCTGGAGGGCCTGTTAAAACACACATTGCCAGGTTCCACCCCAAAATTTCTGGTGTAAGAATTTTCGTTTCAGACAAATTCCAAGTGATGCTGAGACTGCTGGTCTAGGGACCATACTTTCCAAGGCATCACTCTCACCATTGCTCACCATGTTCAAGCACACAAGCATTCGAGAACATGCCAAGTGCCTTTTACCCTTGTACATATTGTTACTTTTGCCTGCAAAATTTTCTTCCCTACCCCACACCCTTTATCTGGCTAATTCCAATTTATCCTTCAGGTCCCAGCCTAAATATTTACTTCCACGGGGAGGCCTTCCCTGACAACCACCCCCCACCCCCGCCACCCCTCTCCCAGCCTAGACTGTCCATCTGTTTAATGGTCACAAGCACTCAGTGCTGCTACTTCATAGCAATTAACACAATTGTAATGATGTACCTATCTGTGTGCTTTTTTTGTTCTCTCCTGCTGGTCTGCATGTTCCCTGAGATCAGGGGCCATTTCTATTTTTGAATGAATGAATGAACTATTAATTAAATAATTAATATAGAGTTTTACTGTGTAGTCTGAAAATCAATTGTATGCAGTAACCAAAACGGCCACACAGTGTCACTAAAGTTTTAGTCTTTTGGGTGAAATAGGTGAATAATTTGATACAAAATTATGGTCCTGAAATTTTCTCATTTGTAACCTAGTTTTTAATAGGCTTGCTTATATCTCTATCTCTGTATCTATATATTCCATTATTCTTCCAAGCAGAATCTGTTTATAGTAATGTAGTTGTAGGGAGGGCAGAGATTTTGTAGACTTGTATCAGACTTAAAATTTTTTATTTTAGATTACTTTCAAAACACAAACTGTTTTCGAGATGCTTATGGCATAATTAACTTTTAGTAATAATGAATTATTTTGTATATCTTTTGCCTCCCAAACTAGAACGTAACTTATAGAGACTAAGGATAGTTATCTTCTTCTTTTTTTTTTTTTTCCATCTCTCCCCTCCCCAGCAGAACCTTGGGTATGTAATAGAGACTCACATGAATGGATGAAAAATTAGTATCCATTTCTCTGACCTTCTGAATAGTATTTTTTTCCTACCCAGATCTTTTAATTTGAAAGTCATATTTTAATTAGACTTTATTGAAAATAATAATAATATAGGTGCAAGTGTATAGTAACAATAGTTTTCTTTTCTCTTGAAGCTACACATGGCAGTACTTACAGTAAGTGCACATTTAAAGACCAAGCCTCTGTCTCTGCTTCATTGTCTTTTGGCAAGTGAAATAGTAAAACAGTACTCTCTCCCATCCTCCCTGAATTTCATTGTCTGTCCTATGCATTTTGGAAGAAAAAAAAAACTCTATCAGAAGTTTTAATAAAAGATCACAATCTACATATTTCCTTGGCATATTATAATACATGAGGAAATATATAGGCTATACTATCTGCTTCATCTATTGGCTATTAGCATTTCATTTTCTGAGTTAATTTACAGACTCAAAGCTCTTTGTTTTTGAAGTTTTACAGACTTTTTTGAAGCTTTGTATACTTCCTGGTATATAACACGGTATATGTAGTTATGAATAGAAGGAAAATGAGAAGATACTATTTTTTTTTTTTTTTGCGGTACGTGGGCCTCTCACCGCCGCGGCCTGCCCCGTTGCGGAACACAGGCTCCGGACGCACAGGCTCAGCGGCCATGGCTCACGGGCCTAGCCGCCCCGCGGCATGTGGGATCCTCCCCGACCAGGACACGAACCCGTGTCCCCTGCATCGTCAGGTGGACTCTCAACCACTGCACCACCAGGGAAGCCTGAAAAGATACTATTGAGAGTCTTAGATATATGAGTTATTTTAAAATTTTTAAACCATAACAAATTACTGTGACTGTAGTGCAGTCGCAGTAATCATAAATATCTGGTTATCAATTTCCTTATAATCAGGGTTCACAGAATGCTCTAAAGACTCTCTATGTTCACAAAATAAGAGCTTATTCTATCTCTAGCTTGAAATATATATCTCAAGATACATATATATATATATTTCAGTACTCAATTAATATAGCACAAATTGAACTCTTCACATAGAAAATGTATTCTGTGGGGAGTAATCTAGTTTCAGAAATTAAATGCTGTTTATTTTTCCTTAAATAGCTTTACACAAATCCGAAGGAACCTGAGGTAAGAACACATAAAGAGATGGGCAGTATATTATATTTAAATATGTTTACCTGAGTTGAGGCTATAAATTATATCACTAGACTACCATATGAACAAAGCAACTTGTAGTGAGCTTTTTCAGTGTGTTTTATTATAAATGTCACCAATTCTTTATTATGAGATTTAAAAAACTACCTAAGGGTATTGGGAAAAAAACATTGAGTAGAACTGAGCGTATTCCCTAACACGTTAACGGTAAGAATCTGTATGAAAACTACCTTTTATTTTTATTTTAAATGATGCTGAATCCTTTCTATTTCTGACCTTTGTGGCATAATGCTAAACTTTTTTTTTTTATGGCTAACTTAATTCTCTCCCTTCTGACATTTTCATAGATTTTTTAAACTTTACCTCTTTACTTCTCTCTCTAAATTTCTCCCCTCTGCTTATTGAATCCTACTCATCCTCAACACCAACTTACGTTTAAAGCTTTCATGAAAGCCTCTTTGGCTGTTTTGTTCACACTAATTTCTCCTTTCTCTAAATTCCTTTCTCCAGCAGGACCTCACATTTAACACTCTTAATTAATTCATAAAGATTACTTTATCTCCCTAACCAGATTGTGATTCCTGAGGACAAATCTTGTCTTCTTTTCGATCTCCCAGTGTGAATTCATAGTCCTGGATACGTAATAGTAACTTGTGCTACTTTGAATGACAGCTGTGGCAGTGGCACAAATGGAGGGAGAAGCCCTTCGTTCTTTCTTCTCATTCTATCCTCTATTTTCCTCCCAGCTTTCTTTCCTCTTCCCTTTCCCTTTTGCTTGCTTTCAATTTTCCTTCCCTAAACCTATGGATTTAGCCTAACTGGTAACCTTCACAACTAAGTTAAGTGTTTTTTAGCCTTTAATATCCTTTCTTCTTTGGCAAGATTATAAACAGCTGTTTGAGCAAGGCAGAAGAAAACTGGTGCATGAGGTGGGTAACAATTCCTCAATGCCCAAGCTAAACCTATTTTTATCTTTGTCTCTAGTTTAGTTTCAATTTTTTTTGTTTTCAGTAGGTTTGAGGGGAGGTTTCCCAAAGTAAGATCTCCTGATAAATTGTTAATAAATTGGTCATTTCCTTAGTGCAATAAATTATTATGTTTTCTTATGCATGTAAAACTCATCTGAAACTAATGGTTTTGAGGTAGTGAAATGCTGAGGAAATTGGGCTATCTACAGAAAAATATTACAGAGTGGGAAGAAAACTGTTAAATGAGTTTTGATGCAGGCAATGTACGTAATAATAAAGTTAGAAAGCAAAAGCTTATTATATAAGTTCTGAGCTATCATTTATGACCCAGAAAAAAATATTTTGAACTCTTACATATTATTTCCTATAGCAGTGATCCCTAACCTCTGTGTTCATGGCACACTCTTGATTACTAGAAAATTTGGTGGCATGTTTAAGGGTATTAAAAGACTTAAAAGGACACCAAATGTGTCAGCAATAATTATGGTATAACTATGGCACAGCAATGTTCATAGTGCCTGAAAGTATCCATGGGGTTACACTGTTTTATGGTTGCTCTTTAGCACCAAGTCACTGATAGAACTATTTACCTCTTTGATCTCTTTCTTCTATATACTCGCAAAACAGCATTCTCACATAAAGTCTTTCTTTGGCATTTATCTGATATGGTACCATGTTTCTTGACTCATACTGGTAGAAGTATATATTGTCCCCTAAGCAAAACTGCACAAACAGTAACAACATTAATATTTACCTGAAGCAAAAATGCATTTTACACGTGGACTAAAATTTGCAGCACTCTTGTGAAGAGTCTGTCATGGTACACCAGTTGAGAACCTGTCTTAAATAAGTTTGCTTATCCAGTCCAGAGACCAACAGAGTTTTGGGCATTGCACAAACACAGCTTCTGCACTTGAGGCTTTGTTCTGATTGCTCCATCTTAAGAAAGAGATGAACTGACGAAAGTAACTAAAGTAGTGAAGAGGGCTAGTGTGTCTTTTCTGCAGATACACACTACAGAATGGGTGCAGGGTATTAATAAGATGTGTAAGCCGAAATGTAAATATGTTAAGGAAATTTTTACACAGTTTAATGTATGATAGACCCATAAAGAATTACTATATTTGAATATTGTGAGGATTCAAACCCTACTATTTCACCATCTGTTTTTCTTTTTGCCTGTTAGAGGTGGTCAACACCACTTTTAATAGACTGCTTCAGGAACTGAAATATAGATGGTCCCTGCTTCTAGCCACAATATATTTTTAGATACTTTGTTTTTAAAAAATCCTGTAGGATGAAATCCTAATTGAATGTGAACTCTATCCTGGCTGAATATTTATTCATTCAGCAAGTATTAATTGGGTTCCCCTTATGTGCCTGAAACACAGGAGTTAATGGGTAGACAAGGTCCCTGCTGTCTGGAAGCTTACGTTCTTATGAGGGAGGATAAACAATAAACAAGTAAACAAAACTTAGCAAAACAGTTTCAGATAGATCGTAATGCTATGAAGAAAATAAAAGTTGGTATGCTAGAGAGTGCTAAGGTGGGAATGGAGGAAGAAAGATTGGAGGGCAGTCCCTGGAAAGCCTCCCTGAGGGGCCACTGTTTGAGCTGAAACTGAAGAAGAGTCACCCCATGCAGGCCTGTGAGAGGTAATAGCATGTGACTGCAGAACAACACAGTAGTTAACATTGCAGGCGCTGGAGTCAAATCCCAGCTCTACTACTTACTAGCTTCATCTATAATGATGTAATACCTACTCTGAGTGTGGCTATGTAAGAATGAATAGATGTAGAGCATTTAGGGAAGTGCCCAGATATCATGATTATTATCATCAACTGGAGACAACATTTTCCAGAGTACAGTTGTGTAAAGGCCCAAAGGCAGGAAGGCATCTTGTGTGTTCATGGACAAAGAGGGTGCCCTGAGCCTGGAGCTGAGTGAGTGGGAGGGAAAGAGGCAGGAGATAAGGTCAGAGAGGTAGGCAGGGGACAGATGAGTAAGGCCCATGGACCAAGGTAAATTCTGGATTTTATTCTAAGGGCAATGGGAAACCATTAACAAAGGAGCGACATGGTCTGATTTGCATTTTCAAAACTTTTTTTGGCTGTAGAACAGAGAATGAATTTGGAGGAGGAGAAGTAGTTCGGAAGCAAGCAGATCAGATGGAAAGAGACGGTGTTGGCTTGGATAGGGTGAAGAGAATGAAGGTGAAGAGAACCAGATGGACTTGGGATGTGCTTTGGAGATAGACCTGAAAAGTCTTGCCGATGGATTGGAGTGTGGAGGGAGAATGAAAAGCTGTGTATGTTGCTGTTGCTTTGGACCATGTGGATGCATTCAGTATGATTAATAGAAACCATTGGTGAGCAGTTTAAAGACTCATGCTTATTAGGCAACACATTAATCTGAAAAGCAGGAGAATGTTTTATGAGGTGTTAAGAAGAGACTAGTGCCTGCTGTAAATATACCTTCCTTGATCAATCAGACTCGGATGGAAGTTATTAAGGATTATCATCTTCTATAAAACAATTACAAACATAACTCTTTTATTAGTAGTTGCACTAGGGACCAAATAATAAAATGTTAATAAAATTATCAGCCACTAAAGGATCCACTCTTGATACATTTAAAAAAAATAAAAGATAGCTCAGAGCATCAAAAAGGTAGAGCTGGTTGAGAAACACGGGCAGTCAAGAAGAACAGGCATTGTTTACTTGACAGGGCAACTATACCGCATCAATGCATCAACGCATCAACGGAAGAGAGGATATTGTGTATCTAGCCTGTCTGGAGTGAACCTGTTGCTGTAGGCACCTCTATTCTCACATATCTCTCGTACTCACAAAGCAACATTCTGAACTTGGTTTGATTTCTCAAGTAGACTGTCTTGCTAGAAAAAATCTTTTTCTCTTAAAAATAACTCCATTACAAGTCAGTCTTTTTAGAGTATAAGCACCATGAGCCAGTTTCCCTAGGACCTGCTCACCTATAATTCATGGGATACCAAATCTCAGAATAGACAAAAGTAACAAGAACATTGTGATTTTTTCTGATCAGTCTAACATTCCATTCCCACATTATCGAGAAACAAACACTGAAATAGATGAATGAAGGGTATTTTTTGTGTTCAGACTTAAATTCATAACCTTGCCTGTCTTTAGCACCTTCTCCAGCTCTGTGTACAGACTACTGTTGACCCTCGAACAACACAAGGGTTAGGGGTGGTGACCCCCAAGCAGTGGAAAATCCATGTATAATTTATGGTAGGTCCTCCATATACACGGTTCCTCTGTATGCTTGGTTCCTCATTTTCAGATTCAACAACCATGAATCATGTACAACTGTAGTATTTACTATTGGAAAAAAATCTGCGTGTAAGTGGGCCTGCATGGTTCAAACCCATGTTGTTCAACAGTCAACTGTACATGTATCTGGGTCAACTGTTAGCTTCAACTATTAGGCAATCACCTTATTTTAAATGGAGTACATCTCTCATGAGGAAATCTGTCCTTTATTTCTAGCTTATTTATATCTGTTTATATTTGTCCATATTTATAGCTAGCAGACAGCAGTGGTGTCTAGTTTTTAGTGCAGGATCAAAAGAACAAAAATAAAAAAACACCTGATACCATAGACCCTGGTTCCTTTCTGATTTTTTCTAGCTTTCCTGTTGCCATTCTAGTCTTCCCTGAATTACTACAGAATTCTCTCTCTCTCTCTCTCTTTCTTTTTTTTAACATCTTTATTGGAGTATAATTGCTTTACAATGGTGTGTTAGTTTCTGCTTTATAACAAAGTGAATCAGCTATACATGTACATATATCCCCATGTCTCTTCCCTCTTGTGTTCTCTCTCTCTTTTTTTTTTAGGAGTCTCTTAATTGTTCTCATGGTTCCCACTTCTCTGCACTCTTAAAATAGCCAAGGTGATCTTAAAAAATGCAGATCACTCCCATGCTTAAAATCCTTCAGTGGACTTCTGGTTTACTTGGAATAAAGTCCAAACCCCTTAGTTAACAAGGCCCCACAACTTTCTCTACAACCTCATCTCCTACACTCTCCCCCTTGCTCACTCATCGTCAGCCATTTGGCCTCCTCTGTGATCCTAGAAGAGGCTTCCTTTCCTACTGTAGAGCCTTTGCATTGATGTTTCTTCTGCTGGGGTGCCCTGCTCTCCCCTAGCTCTGCACATGGCTGACCTCTCTCATCAATGAGGCTCAGCTCAAACATCACCTCTTTAGTGAGGCCTTCCTTGTTCCTTCCAAACCAAATCACCACCTCTCCCTTCTGTACTCTGTCACAGCATCTGCTTCATATTGTTCACAGCTCTTATTACTACCTGAAATTATTTTATTTGTTTACTTGTTTATCGACCATTTCTCCCACCAGTCTGTGTTTTCCAGAAAAACAGGGACCTTTTCTGTCATGTTCACCATAGTGACTCCACTGCCTGACACAAAGTAGACATTCAATAAATATCCTTATCATGAATGAATGGTTTCTTAACTAGTTCCACTGTTATTTACCTAAGCTGGGTCAGACACTTGACTCTGTGCTTTAGCTTCTCCAGCTTTAAGATGGTAACAAGAGATTATGCCATCTAACTCATTTTCAGCATGGAGGAGAAAAAGTGTTATCTTTATATCTGGAAATATTACTCCTGAATAATGTAATGCTATAAAACAAGTATGTAGGAGGTATAGTAGGTATACAATGAAAGTGTTCCTTACCTATTATCAGATAAGATTCTGGATTTTTTAAAAATAATTTCTTTCTCTATTCCCTTTGCTATTTCTAGAAAGTGACTGAGATATACCAGTTCAAATTCAAATACACAAAAGAAGGAGCCACTATGGATTTTGACAGGTAGAATCTAATTGTTTAATGAACATGAGAAATATGTAGGATTGAGGTAAACATAAGCTTCTTGAGGCCAGAGATAGGTCTTATACTTCCTTTGTAACTTCCCCAACAATCTCACAAAAACCACTATTATGAAAAGGGACTGTAAAAATTGTTTAAATTTCTGAAATCCATAGATGAAGCCAGTAGGAGAAGAGGCTTCCTTTGCTTCTTTCCTTCTTCTCCTATAGGTGATATTAGTAGGGTCTAAAGGCAATTTAGTGGTTAAGAGTTCCAATTCCTAAGGCAGAAAGATCTAGCTTGGAACCCCAGCTCTGACTATTACTGGTCATTTAACTTTGGACAGAATAATAAACCTCCCTAAATATTAGTATTCTCATCTGCAGAGTGGAATTAATAATATCTACTTCATATGGTTGCTGTGATTATTAAATTATAATGCATATACAAAGCTTTACCCGTGCCTGGCACATAATAAACACACAGTAAATTGTACCTAGTGGTGGGGATGGTGGTGGTCTTTGGAGGCAATGGTGGTTGGTGGGTGGCACAGCAGTAGAAATTATATTAATGAGGCTGTCTATGTGGTGTTGATTGAAGAACTCCATGAGGCTCTATCTAGCCACTAATTCAAAGTTTCTCAATTGCTATGCCAAGATATTAACCCTTTCTACCCTCAATATAGCCAGATCAGGACTGGGGTAGATGAAACCCCTGTGCTATTTACCTATAGACACAAATATTCTCATCTGTTTACCCCAGTATGTCATACAAATATAATTATCTATGTGTCCCTGTATGGAAAAGACTGGAAAGCACTGCATTTTCCTATCAAGTCTGAAATTCCAAGTTTTAGATATACTAATGGGTTAAATAGCAAGGACAAGGACATTTACTTCAGAAGGTCCTTAGTAAAGATGGAGATGTTTTGTTGAGGAGCAACATTTATTCCCCTCCCAGTAGCTTTTGGATTCAGATAGAGCTAAGTATTGCTGATGAGACGGAACAGAAGTGGGGAGGGTGGATGATGGAGAAAAGCCTTGGGTGGTAGAAAGCTGCACCTCAGGGGGATGAGTTTCTCTGAAAGGAATAACACTGAAGAGGAATGTGGCCTAATTCTCAATTTTCCATACTATTAGCTCTGTCTCATCATTTATTATTACAAGTTTAATGATTTCTCTCCAAGATTCACACCCTTAATTATCTTCTCATTTGTAAAATATATGGACAGCATTAGGATGTGACGTGGAAGTAAGTTCTAGGAACAAGAATTAAGGTACTAACCATCATTAGCTAACATCTGTATAACACTTTACAGATTGTTCAGCACTTTTCACACATATTCTCGCACATAAAACAGCTGCCTTTTACTCTCTGTACAACTGACAAGCAGATTAATCTCTTTTGTTACGAAGGCACATATGTCTAGAGGTGAACAGTAAAACATAAATGGCCGAATCTGGGACTTCCCTGGTGGTCCAGTGGTTAAGACTCCATGCTCCCAATGCAGGGGGACCGGGTTCGATCCCTGGTCAGGGAACTAGATCCCACATGCCACAACTAAAAGTTCTCTCACACCGCAACGAAGATCCTGCGTGCTGCAACTAAGGCCCGGCAGAGCCAAATAAATAAATAAATATTTTAAAAAAGAAAAAAGAAGAAATGGTCAAATCTTTTACTAAGGGGAAGAGAAGGTAATGCATACGTGACCAAAGGTGGGCATTTGTTCAAGTGATTGTTCATACAAAATTACCTTATCACCTCTTCTATAGTAAAGAAAATTTTCCTTTTAAAAGAGTACAAGGGAGTCTTGAAAATGATTTTACATGAGTATGGTTTTATGAATATGGTGTATACTGAAGGATCCCATGTGCTACATGGCAATAGCCCCTCCCTCTCATTACCTATTTCAAATTGGTTAAATCCTGGTAGACAAAACTTTAAGTTTTTCAAAACTGAAAAAGGAGCAAATGTGATTCCTTAATGTTTGTTTTATGAATTCACACTATCTCTAGTAGTTCAATTACTAAGGATTATTTTTCAGTATTGAGAAAGGCATTGTAAAAATATATTGCAGTCATAGTCCTTGGAAACTACTCAAATGTGAGACTAATTGGGGAAAAAATTTTGGAGAGAAATAAAAAATGTTTAGAGTTGGAAGGTAATTTAGTCCAACTTGTCCATTCATTCATTAATACAACAAATGTTTATTGAGTACTTAATATAGTTGGGCACTAAACTTAGTACAGTGGAGATGAAAAATATAGCCATTCATAGTCTGGAGGGAACATACAGTTACAAACAGGGGTGAGGTATAGGGATTACCAGGGAAGACTTCCCTGAAGAGATGACACATGAGATGGGTATTAAAGGATAAATTCGGCAGAGTCAGGAAAAGAAGTGGGAAAAGCACAGTACAAGCAAAGTGAACAGCACATACAAATGCACAGGAGTAAGAAGGAACTGGGTAGTAGTTGCAGATGAAGGTGGAGGTGAGTGTGTGGTTGGTTGTGAAAGGCATTGTACACACACTGTTCTCAAATTTGATTGAAAGTTGATGGATATAATAGAAGAAACTTAAGCAAGAGAATGACATGAGTGGATTTTCCTATTAGGATATTATTTTGGTAGTAGTGTGGAGAATGTTTTGCAGTGTGGGCAAGAAGAAAAGCAGGAAGAATAGTCAGTCATTGTCATAATCCATGTAAGAGTGAGAAGGGGATGCCTCTGAGAGATAACCAGATGATGCAAAGGCCCAGAGTTGATGATTGATTTAACTTGGAGAGGTATAGAAATGTGTGTAAGCTTATCTCACATAGGAGCTAACTGACATAGAGTGTCTAAGTGACTTGACCGGGGTCATTCAGCCAGTTAGCAGCAGAGCCAATATTAAATGTCAAGTCCATTGCTCTCACTATTATAGTATGCAGTTATTTGTAAATCAGATTTTTAAAAAATCAGGTCACATTGAAAATGTCTTAAAGGGAACTTGCTACTTAAGAAATCCTTTGTATATACATTGCAAAAAGTACAATAACTCCTCTAATTTACATTCTAAAATAGTCTCAAGAGTGTCCTGAGTTTATATTTATCTGATCATATAGTAAAAAGTTTTGTTCTTTTTAAAATAGATTTTCAGTATTATATGTGATTGAAAAGTATGCTGTTTTTCCATGTGGTTATAGCAGTAGCACAACCTTCGAAAGTGGGACAAACAGTGAAGATGTTAAGAAAGCCAGTGTTCTACTGATGCGTAAATTGTACATGATGATGCAGAACCTTGGACCCCTTCCTAATGATGTTATACTTACTATGAACCTCCACTACTATAATGCAGGTAGGTGGAGACCTCTAGTCAAATTCCTTCAGTGGTGAAGTAAATGTTTTGGATAAATAGAAGGATTTTGGCAAGCATTTGAAAGAGATGTCTGTTGTTACACATGAAAGATTATGCTGACTTGTTCTCCTGAAACTCAACAGTTTTCTCGGTTTTCTGCCCTTTTCATTTTGCAGTGACCCCACATAACTACCATCCCCCTGGTTTTAAAGAAGGGGTAAACTCACACTTCCTGCTGTTCGAGGGGAACCCTGTAAACCTGCAAGCGGGATTGGTCTCCACTGGCTTTCACAGCATGAAATTAAAAGTCACAACTGAGGCCACCAGAGTGTCTGATTTGGAGGACAGAGTCTTTCAGGAGAGCAGCACTACAGAGATCGCCCATCAGGGTCTAGACTGTGATGAAGAGGAAGAGGAAGAGGAATGCAACAATCACGTAAGGCAAAGCTGTAGCGACCCTCCATTGCTTCAGTTAAACCCAGTTGACATTTTTCAGTTCATACACAGGTCATATCATAGTAACAGGATCCAATGGAGTGTGCCGGGTGTAAAAACTGAAACAAAACTAGCCCCTAACCTCGAGTCTTTATTCTAAAAAAGCACTATCTTCGAGAAGGAAATATACTCTGTTAGATGAAGTGGTCCATGGCTAGGAGAAAAAAAGACTTTCTAATATACTTCTTTTTATAAAAGGTACCCATGAATTTAGGAAATTTTGGATTTTCTATAACTTATAAGAGCATATTAAACATATTTTAAAATATTATAGGTGTTTATTCATACTCACTGCAAGTATAAGTAAGTTCTTGATTACTGGGGTAGAAAAGTGTTATGGATAAACTTAAGTCAGAGTGCATTCATTTTCACTGCTGTAGATTATTCTACTCTTGACAGACATTCTTTCTTCCTCTGCAATTGTTATAAACATTCATGTATACACCTCCTCGTACACATATGCAAGAGTGTCTCCAGGGAATATACCAAAGAGTTCTAGGGCTTGCACATTTTCAACTTTATTAGGTAATGAAAAACTGTTCTCTAAAATGGTTGTACCAATTTATGCTCCACCAAAAGTGGAAGGAGTGCTGTACATTATTGTCAATACTTTTTTTTTTAAGTAATACTTTAAATTTTATTTATTTAGTTATTTATGGCTGCATTGGGTCTTCGTTGCTGTGCGCGGGCTTTCTCTAGTTGCAGCGAGCGGGGCTACTCTTTGCTGGTGCGCGGGCTTCTCATTGCGGTGGCTTCTCTTGTTGTGGAGCACAGGCTACAGACACGCGGGTTCAGTAGTTATGACTTGCGAGCTCTAGAGCGCAGGCTTAGTAGTTGTGGCGCATGGGCTTAGTTTCTCTGCGGCATGTGGGATCTTCGTGGACTGGGGCTCGAACCCATGTCCCCTGCATTGGCAGGCAGATTCTTAACCACTGCGCCACCAGGGAAGTCCCCTTGTCAATACTTAATTTTACCCAAGTTTATGTTTTCTGCCTAACTCCTGGATGTAAATGGTAATGCTTCATGATTTGATTTTGATTTGCATTTCCCTGATTATTAATGAGTTTAAGTATCTTTTCATGTATATTGGCGGTTCTGGTTTTCTTATGTATAAAGTAACTGTTCAAGTCTTTCATGCATTTTTCTATTGGATTATTTATCTTTTCCTCATTGATTTAAAAATATGTTCTGAATAGTAATTATTTTTCATTATTTATGTTGCAATTTTTTTTCAGGTTTGTGGCTTGTCTCTTCACTTTCTTTAAGATGTTTTTTGCTAAAGAGAAGTTCTTAATTTTAATGTAGTCAACTCTTTTCCTCTAATATGTGCTTTTGGATATTAAGAAATTCTTCCTTATCTGAGTTCATTTTTAATATTCTCCTCTATTTTGTTATAAAAAATTTAAGGTTTTTCTTTTTACATTTTTATTCCACTTGGAGTTTATTTTTATTTGTGGGGTAAGGTAGACCAGACCCCTTTTACATTTTAAAATCCAAGTATAATATACATACAGAAAAATACATATATCATAGTGATACAGCTCAATAAATATTCACAAACTGAACACCAGGGCTGGGATGAGAGTGAGGCAAACAAGGTAAGAGTGAGTACCACCTTAAATATTACTTCCTAGGTATCTTGTTTGCCTCACCCCATTCCAGCCCTAATGAATACACATGTGAAATCAGCACCCAGATCAAGAAACAAAATACTACCAGCACCTTGAGAAAACTCAGTCTTACTTTGCAGTCACTGTTCTACTCAACAGGAGTATCTCTATCCTGGCTTCTATTAGCATAGATTAGTTTCTCTTGTTTTTTATTTTATAGATGTGGAATCATGGAGTATGAAACATTTTTTCACTGCTTTGAACATTCCGAACATGTTTTTTAGTGAAATATATACACATTTCTGGAGGGAATAGATTTACTAGGAGTAGAATTGCTGGGTCACAGGATATGAGTACATTTAGCTTCAACAGATACTACAAAGCAATTTCCAAAGTGCTTGTGCCAATTTACACTTCCATCAGCAAGTTTTGGTTGCTCCACATCCTCACCAAATGTTGGCATTTTCCATCTTTTTAATTTTAGCCATTCTGGTGGGTGTGTAGTGGTAGGTCATTGTGGTTTTAATTTGTAGTTTCCTGATGACTAATGAAGATGAGCACCTTTTCACATGTTTATTGGCCATGTTGGATGTCCTCTTTCGTGAAATGTCTTTTCAAGTCATTTGTCATTTTTCTATTGGGTTCTGTTGGGTTTGTCTTTCATTCTTATGGATTTGTAGGAGTTCTGAATATATATTCCACATATAAGTCCTTTGTCAGATACATGTATTGTGAATATCTCTTCAACTTTCTAACTTGCCTTTTTACTCTCTTAATGGTGTATTGTGATGAACAGAATATTAATTTTAATATAGTTCAACTTATCAATCTTTTCGGCTATCTTCGGCAGTTTTTATTTAAAAATTTTTATCCACTCTAAAGTTTACAGAGATGTACTCTGTTTTTCTCTAACAAGGAGAAATAGCTGCAGAAACAGAAGTGATTTTTAAAATTATAAGATACCTCCATGAATAACATCATACCAAAAATATAAATAACTGACCTTTCTCTCCCCTATCTTCAAGTATTTATATATTTTGGTGTGACGTTATTCATGGAGGTCTCATAATTTTAAAAATTGCTTCTGCTTCTGTAGTTATTTCCCTGTTTTTATATCTGGTATTTATTTGTGCCCCATTCATTTTTCTTGGTTAGATTGGCCCCAAATCAGTATTTTTTATTACTCTTTTCAAAGTCATCTTTCTTTTTTTTTTTTTTTTTGTGGTACGCAGGCCCTGCATCGGCAGGCGGACTCTCAACCACTGCGCCACCAGGGAAGCCCTCAAAGTCATGTTTTAGTTGTACTGATCTCTTCTGTTGCTTTGTTTTTCTATTTTGCTCATGTTTTGTTTTTATCTTTGCCTTCTTCTATTTCTCTGGTTTGGTTTTGTCTCCCTTATTCCAAACTGATCTCTCCATCAATATATAGACATATATATTCTACGAGTACCTCGAATTCAGTATCAAATGGAATTTCAACTTCTTACCAAACATGCTCTTCTTCCTCCCAGGTTCCTTATCTTTGTATTTCATTAAAACTTTACCAAGCAGCCTGACCAGGAATGTGTTCAACTCCTATTTTCTTCTCACTTTTCACAGCCTTTTGGTTGCCATTTCTGTCTGTTTTGTGTCTGAAATACTTCTCCAGTCTGGCCCTATTGCCATTGTACTGATTCAGGCTGTCATCATTGCTTTCTTGGTGAAAGACAGCTGAGCCTCCTAACTGAGTCTCCCTGATGTCAGCATTGCCCCTCTAATTTGTCTTCCAGAGTGCCAGAGAGTGAGGGTACTAAAACTATGATGATCATTTTCAAATATTTCAAGTTGATTTATTTTGTGTAATTTCAAAGGTCAGAATGAGAACCAGAAAATGAAAATTACATTGGCTGGGTGAGGTGTGCAGAGGTTGATTTTGGCTCAAGAGAAGGAAGAACTTTCTCTTAAAAAAAATTTTAAAGCAATATCATAATGATATTAAAGTAATTTAAAAAGCAGTGCAAATTTTCCAGCTGTCCTACCATCCCATCCCATCACTACTGTTTTCTTTCCTTTTTTTTTTTTTTTTTTTTTTTTGGCCACACCATGGCATGTGGGATCTTAGTTCCCCAACCAGGGATCAAATCTGTGCCCCCTGCAGTGGAAGCACAGAGTCTTAACCGCTGGACTGCCAGGGAAATCCCTGTTTTCATTTTTATATTTTCCGTCCCATCTAGTCTTTTTCCACAGATATACATATTTATACACGATTTTAATCATGGTATAAATATAAATTTGTTTTATTGATAATTTTATACTTAATATTAATTTTATAACTATGTCCTACCTTACTCTTCATATTTTTAATTTTAATGAACTTTTTTTTCCATTTAGGTATTATACCATTTTCCTACATTAAATATTTAAGTTAATTCCTGATTTTACTACTGTAAATGGTGTTGTAATAAATACCTTTGTATGTATGGCAGAATATTCCCTTATTTTCTAAGGGTATAGTATCAGGAGTGAAATTTACAGAGCCTGAAAATTTGTATAGCTCTCAAATGAGTATTATCATTTTCCAGAAGCTTCCAGCTTCTCTACCTCCTCAGGATGGATTTTCTAAAAAAGACAACTACTTGATAAAACTGACTGTCTTGAGAAGGGTGAACGCTTTGTCGACAGCTGTGTTCAAGTACAGGTATATACTATGTTCAAGATAGAGTATAGATGATTGTCTCTAGGGTGTTGCAAGAGAAAATCATGATTTAGGGGGAAGGTTGAACTAGACTGACCTCTGAGGTCCCTTCCATGCTAAGATTCCCTGGGTTATATTTTGAATTCCTATTAAGAGAATAATGCCCTACTAAGCACTGTGAGGAAAATTAAGACATATAAAATAGAGTTTCTACCTTTGAGAACTTTAGCTGAAGAGACAATATCTACATGATATAAAGAAAAATAATACTGGAGAGTATATGAATGATAGAAATAATATTAACTAACAATACTGAGCATGATACTCAGGGCTTCACATGTATTATCACTTTAAATCTTCCCAGCTATTTTATGAGGTAGATTCTATTATTATCCTGATTTTACAAAGGAGAAAACTGAAACTTAGAGAAATTAGCCCAAGGCTACAGATACAGTGAATAAGTAGCAGTGCCAGAATTCAAATCAAGGCAGTTGGACTCCAAAGCCTGTGCTCTTAGGATACAGAAATAAAGGTAAACTGGCACTGTGTGGGAAGGTTTCATTGAGTTGATTTTATGGATACATCAGTTTGATTGGCAGAGATTAAGGCAGAGGACGTTCCAGGCAAGTTGGAAAGTACAGTGTGGTAGCATCAGAACTTCTGTCTCTATGATTTGGAATTCCAATTCTGAACCTTCCACATCTTTTCCTGTATCCTACCTGGCTTTGCTGAAATCTCTACTTTTCATAAACTTTAACTCAAAGATTTTTAAAAGCTTTTTTAAATCATAAAATTTTTCTATTAAAATATAAAGTTTACAAAATCTTGATCAAAACAGCTTATACTGCTTTTTCACCAGTGATCCATAGTAAAGAAGTAATTTAACATAATCATCTTGTGAGGTTATTGTAAGATTGAAAAAAATATTTTAATACAATTTTCTTTTTCAGGTTATTTCTTATCTCAGTCACAGAAAGACAAATATAAAAGATTTCTACCAGTAGTTGAAATTATTCAATATTTGTACTTTTCATTTTCTGGTGTGATCCTTAAGATCTGAAGAACAATGTAAAACTGAGATCATAGTTTGGCAATGGATTCAGAAATGATTAAAGGAGATAAACTTGAAATTTAAAATTTCTTAGATGATAAGAACTCTTTTTTTTTTTTCTTTTTTTCTTTTTTGCGGTACGCGGGCCTCTCACTGTTGTGTCCTCTCCCGTTGCGGAGCACAGGCTCCGGACGCGCAGGCTCAGCGGCCATGGCTCACGGGCCCAGCCGCTCCACGGCATGTGGGATCTTCCCGGACTGGGGCACGAACCCGTGTCCCCTGCATCGGTAGGCATACTCTCAACCACTGGGCCACCAGGGAAGCCCAAGAAGTCTTTTTTTTTTTTTTTCAAAATTTATTTATTAATTATTTTTGGCTGTGTTGGGTCTTCGTTTCTGTGCAAGGGCTTTCTCTAGTTGCGGTGAGCGGGGGCCACTCTTCATCGCGGTGCGCAGGCCTCTCACTATCGCGGCCTCTCCTGTTGTGGAGCACAGGCTCCAGACGCGCAGGCTCAGCAGTTGTGGCTCACGGGCCTAGTTGCTCCGCGGCACGTGGGATCTTCCCAGACCAGGGCTCGAACCCGTGTCCCCTGCATTGGCAGGCAAGTTCTCAACAACTGCGCCACCAGAGAAGTCCCCAAGAACTCTTAAAACCTAACTCCATTTGGAAAATAGGACACAGAACCCAAGTAAAGAGACCAAGGAATCCCAGGACAAAACAGGGTTATGTAGAACTGTCTGAAAAACCCTGTCCCAAATGTGTCCTTACTTTATCTACCTCTGCGACATCTTCGGGACAGGTCTTACTTCCTTGTAGGGGTGGTTTAAGCTTAAGGCCTTAGGTAGTAAGGACACAAAAACACAGTGGCACCTCACAGTACTCTGTGAAGTTGGACCTGTTTTCTCTGTTTCAGTCAGCTGGACGGATAGCAATAGAAATATACACTAGAGAGAGGCTCTTGGACAGGTTTCTTTTTTTTTTTTTTTTTTTTGCGGTATGCGGGCCTCTCACTGTTGTGGCCTCTCCCGTTGCGGAGCACAGGCTCCGGACGCGCAGGCTCAGCAGCCATGGCTCACGGGTCCAGCCGCTCCGCGGCATGTTGGATCTTCCCGGACCGGGGCACGAACCCGTGTCCCCTGAATCAGCAGGCGGACTCTCAACCACTGCGCCACCAGGGAAGCCCTGGACAGGCTTCTTTAAAGAATTCACCTATGTGGTGACAATAACCACATGTTCTGGAATTGGTTGTAGAATCTTATTTAAATTTTATGCTAAGTTTAAATGCTGAGGGAAAAGTACTTCTTTCTAATAGAGGTACTTAACCCAGGCTCCTTAAAGGACTAGTAATTACTGATACATCCAGACAGCTATAAAAAGATGGAGAGCTAATGTTGCACATGTCTATTGTAGAGACTGATGGTCCTAGTTTATTAAGACATTACAGCTCTTTGGGAATTCGTATTTTTATCAATTTTTAAGTGGGGATCCATAGGCCGTAATTTTCTGAGCTTTTTATGAATTTTTGTACCTTCAGAAAGGGTTGCTTTTTCTTTTTGATGAAGTCCACAAAATAATACATATAACAATATATGCCTTTTTTTCCCTGTGTGAAGGCCATTTTTTTCCCTGTGTGAAGGCCATTTCTTACCTTTTGCGCTAACACATTTGATTAAAGTGTAAATGATTTGTTTTTGAGAAATTAGAATGTAAAGTACATTGGTGCCGAAGTAAATGGAACCGTTTAAGTGTGGACTAGAAAGATATTTTCTGTAATTCCTTAGAATTGCTTTGTATTCTAGTCAGTGGATTAAAACAAGAGCCTTTTCATTCAGAATCTATTTTCTCCCACTAAACTCTGAACTGAAGTTTTGCATTTTTGAGGTATAGTCTGATGATTTTCACAGTATTACATCTCTTGAAGCATATATGCCTTGTTTGATACAATGTAGTATTGGCAAGAATATCTTAGATTCTTGGAAATAGAGCTGATTATTGAAAACATTGGAAGAGGCACATTATCTACAGAAAATATTCAGACTTAAAAACCACACATCATTCTCTCTTTGTCATGGGGCTATATAGTCCTTTTCACAAAGTTTCTTTTTGTCAAATAGGAAATTTTTTCAATTAATTTTTCTGTTCTGCATTACAGAATATAATTATTATCCTCTGTTAAACATGAAAAGAGGAATGAAAGTTGGTTGACTTTTCCATCAGTCATATAAGTCATCTCTTTTTTTAAATGAATCACTCTATGACATACCAGAGAATTATCTCCTTCTTTTGTGAGTGGGAAGAGCCACTCTGATGATCTGTGTATGTTTCATTTACATAAAGAAAAAAAGAGTATATATATATATATATATATATATATATATATATATATATATATTACAACAGAAGAAAAGCATAGTGAGTAATCTTAGGTAATAACACTTTGGATGTTACTATTATTAAACCCTAGCATTAAAAGAAGTAAGTTTTGTTTTTTTAAAAAAGGAGTAAGACTGAGAATGTTCTTTTTGGTTTAAAAAAAATGCCTGTAATAATCTGAAATAATACAATGTTATCATTATACTAAAACCAGTGTAATATTAGGCTCTATTTAGAGTTTTTTAAAAAATAGAGACTTTATTGAGATTTAGTCAATTACATATTGGAAAAAATATAATGATAATGTTACTTAATTATATAGAACTATATACAGTTGGCCAATTTTTCTAATACTTGTTATATGTGCTGCTAGTTTTCCATCTGAAGTTACATTGCCTGTTGGTAAACAGATGAGATTATGGTTTGTAACAAACCCAGGCATTGTAAGGAGAGTAATTCTTTTGGTATTTATATTAGGATCTCAAAATTGAGATTTAAGACTTCAGAAGATCAGTTCTTCAGACAGTGATAAAGAGGAGCTAGACACTGAAGTACATATATATCCTCTATGGAGCCACCACCTCAAATTTGCTTCTTCCTGTATGATGGAGGGCTCCTCCTGCTTTGATAACCAAATTCAGAACAAACAGAAACCTTATAGCTAATAGCACTGGTCTGACATTAAAACAAGTCCACACTTAGCTCATTGTGAAGAAAGTTTAAAATAATATTCTAAAATATTCTAATCAACCATAAGGTATCAACATTTATTCAGTCAGCAAATTTATATTGAAGCCTATCATGCTTGACTCACTGTACAAAGATAAACACGTCAAATCCCTGATTCAGAATTGCTCAGGAGAAATGGAACAAGTAGCTGTTATATAAATAATAATAATAATCAGCATTTATTAACTGCCTACAAAGGGCTTTATATACACATGGCTTCAATTGATCCCAACAACTTTGCATAACATTTTATAGCTGAAGGAACAGAAGTTCATAGACATTAAGTAGCATATCCAAGGTTGCCCAACTAGAAAGCATCAGAGTCAGTATCAGAGAACCTAGGTCTCTCTGGCTTCCAAAGCTCATCCTCAGTCCATTAAACCTTACATTCATTCATGTAGGAGAGAATGTTAAAAATCCCACAAGAGAGCAAAAATCCTATAGAATGATTAAATTACACTTTTATTCATGAAGGAATAATGTAACAGACTTGCTCTCCTGTTATAAAAAATTAGGAAACTGGGTAAAATATATGAAGCAACTGTTTTCAGACATTAGATAACAGGAAGGGCAAAACTGTGATCCCTGAGAGAAGAAAAACAAGGTGAGCCTTAAAACTGCACCTTCCATCAGGGGGTTCTTTCTGGACAACTGGTGTGGGAAGGGGGAACCCAAGCAGAGCATAGCATCTTGCTGGGTTGAAGAAATAGACTGGAGTTTGAGGAAGCTGAAGCACCTGGGGACAGAGTATCAGAAGGGAGGGATCTACAGAGAGAAAGAGCTCCAGAAATCATCACTGGCATCCCTTGAGTCTTTTGTTGAATATTCAGCTTCTCAAGTATGGGTTGAAATTCTACAAGGTTGGACACAGAAAACTATTGGGGGAACTGTAAAAGAGTCTTAGAACTCTCACAAGACTGTCAGACATTCACATAACGATCAGTTATGTGGTGAGACCTTGTTGAACACCTGGAACATTCAATAGAGACTCCAGAAGGGTTACACCTTAGCATGAAGGCTAAACCAATCCTTTAGTGAAGGCCTCCAAACTGAATTCTAACAGCTTAAAAACCAGCCTTGAAAGGATCAAGCTTATTTGCCTGCCAAAATAACATTCAACACTTTTTAGAGGAAAACAAAGTCCAAACACTCAACTATGTAAAATTCTTATTGTCTAGAATCCGATAACAATTCATTCACATGTAAAGCAGCAGAAATACTGACCTATAACCAAGGAAAATTAGTCAATAGAAGGAGACCCAGAAATGCCAGCAATGATAAAATTAGTAGATAAGGACTTTAAAACAACTATTATACCAAGTGCAATAATAACCTATGTTTACACAAAAACATGTATACAAATGTTTATAGTGACATTATTTGTAATCTCTCAAAACTGGAAACAACCAAGATGTTCTTTAATGGGAGAATGGATAAATTTAAAATAAAAAAGAACAAACTACTGGTACCTGCAACATCATGGATCAGTTGCAAATACATCATGCTAAGTGAAAGAAGCCAGCATCAAAAGACTACATACTGTATGATTCTATTTATACAACATTTTTTTCTTGAACAGCTTTATTGAGATATAATTCATATACCATACAAATTGCCCACTTAAAGTATATAATTCAATGGTTTTTAGTATGTTCAAAGAGTTGTGTAACTATCATTACAGTCAATCTTAGAACATTTTCATCACCCCAGAAAGGAACCCCATACCCTTTAACTATCACCTCCCTATTTCCTCTTTCCATCTCTCCCCCAAGTCTTAAGCAACCATTAATCTATTTTCTGTCTCTATAGATTTTCTTATTCTGAATATTTCATATACGTGAAGTCACACAATATATTGTGTTTTGTGACTGGCTTCTTTCACTTAGCATTATGTTTTCAAGTTTCACCCATGTGGTAGCATGTATTGGTGCTTCATTCCTTTTTATGGCTGAATAACATTCCATTGTATGGGTAGACCACATGTTTATCTATTCATCAGTGATGGACAATTAGGTTGTTTCTACCTTTTGGCTATTATGAATAATGCTACTATAAACATTCATGTGGGACTTCCCTGGCGGTCCAGTGGTTAAGACTCCGTGCTTCCACTGCAAGGGGTTCGATCCCTGGTCAGGGAACTAAGATCCTGCATCATGCCAACAACAACAACAACAAAATGAAAAAACATTCATGTACAAGTTTTTTGGAACACCTATTTTTAATTCTCTTGGGTATATACCTAGGAGTGGCATTGCTGGGTCCTATTAACTCTGTTTAATCATTTGAAGAACTCCAAAACTGTCTTCTAAAGTGGCTGCACCATTTTATATTTCCCCCTGCAGTGTATGCAAGTTCTAATTTTCTTCACATCCACAAAAAGACTTATGTCACTTTTTGATTCTAGCCATCCTAGTAGGTATGAAGTAACTGGTATCTCGTTGTTATGATTTCTATATCTGTAGCAACTAGTGATATCATTGTTTATTGTCCATTTATATGTCTTTCACGGAGAAATGTTTATTCAGATATTTTGCCCATTTTTAAGTTAGGTTATTTGTAAACAACAATAAAAACTGTTGAGGTGTAAAAATTCTTTATTTCCTGGGTACAGTCTCTTAACAGATGTATGACTTGGAAATATTTTCTCCCATTCTATGAGTTGTCTTTTCATTTTTGTGATGGTGTCCTTTGAAGCACAATTGGTTTTTAATTTTGATAGAGTCCAAATTATCCATTTTTTCTCTTGTTGCTTATGCTTTGTGCGATGTGTGTATGTGATATCCAAGAATCCTTTGCCAAATCCAAGGTCATGAAGATTTACTCCTTTGTTTCCTTCTAGGAGTTTTATAGTTTTAGCTCTTACATTTAGATCTTTGATACAGTTTGAGAGTCAATTTTAGTATATGGTGTGAGGTAAGAGTCTGACAGCATGCTTTTGCATGTGGATATTCCAACACCATTTGTTCAAAAGACTGTTCTTTCTCCCTGAAATGGTCCTAGTGCTCTTGTCAAAATCAGTTGACCATAGACAGGTGGTTTTATTTCAGGACTCTCAATTCTATTCCATTAGTCTATGTGTCTATCCTTATGCCAGTACCACACTGTCTTGATTACCATTGTTTTGTAATAAGTTTTGAATCAAGTATGAGTCCTCCTACTTCTTTCTTTTTTCTCAGGATTGTTTTGGCTATTCTGAGTTCTTTGCAATTTCATATGAATTTGAGAATCAGCTTGTCAATTTCTATAAAGAAGTCTGCTAGGATTCACATAGGGATTGCATTGAATCTCAAGATCAGTTTGGGGATTAATGACATCTTAATAATATTAAGCGTTTTGATCCATGAACATGGGATATTTATCCATTTATTTAGATTTTCTTTAATTTCTTTCAGCAATGTTAGTTGCACAAATCCTGTTAGTTCTGTTTCTCTGCAGAACCCTAGATAATACACTTGCTGAACTTGTTAGTTCTAATAGTTTTTTAGTGGATTCTTTAGGATTTTCCACATACAAGATCATGTCATCTGCAAATAGATACACTTTTACTTCTTCCTTTCCAATCTGGATGCATTTTATTTCTTTTCCTTTTGTAACTGCCCTGGCTAGAACTTCCATTACAATGTTGAATAGAAGCGGTGAGAGTGGACAGCCTTGTCTTGTTCCTGATCTTAGGAGGAAAGCATCCAGTGTTTCACCATTAGGTATGTTATTGACTATGGTTTTTGGGTAGGTGCCTTCTAACATGTTCAATAAGTTTCCTTCTATTCCTAGTTTCTTCAGTGTTTTTTTTTTCTAATCACGAAAGGCTGTTGGATTTTGTCAAATGCTTTTTTTCTATTAAGATGATCAAGTGATTTTGATATGATGTATTACATTAATTGATTTTTACATATTAAACCAAGCTTGTATTTCTGGGATAAATTCCATTTGGTCATGGGAGATTATACATATATATTTTTTTCCTGAATTCAGTTTGCTAAAATTTTGTTAAGGATTTTTTTGTCCACATATATAAGAGATATTAATCTATAGTTTTCTCTTCTTGTGATGTCTTTGTCTGGTTTGGTATCAGGATAACATTGGCCTCATAAAATGAGCTGGGAAGTGTTCACTCCTTTTCTATAGTTTGTGGAGAGTTTGCATTAGTTTTTCTTTGAATTAAAATAAGCTAGCTAGGTCTGGGTTTTTCTTTCTGGGTAGTTTTAAACTTATTATTAATTCAGTCTCTTCACTTGTTATAGATCTATTTAGATTTTCTATTGATATTTCTTCTTGAGTCAGTTTTAGTAGTTTGTGTCTTTCTAGGAATTTATTATTTCAGCTATGTTATCTCTATTGACATATAACTGGTTGTAGTACTCCTTTATACTGCTTTCTTATATTTTTTTCTTATATTTTTGTAAAGTCAGTAGTAATGTTTGCTATTTTTTTAATTAATTTATTTATTTATTTATTTTTTATTTATTTTTGGCTGCATGTGGGCTTTCTCTAGTTGTGGTGAGTGGGGGGCTACTCTTCATTGTTGTGCACGGGCTTCTCATTGTGGTGGCGTCTCTTGTTGTGGAGCACGGGCTCTAGGCACACGGGCTTCAGTAGTTGTGGCACGTGGGCTCAGCAGTTGTGGTTCGTGGGCTCTAGAGCACAGGCTCAGTAGTTGTGGTGCACGGGCTTAGTTGCTTCCAGGCATGTGGGATCTTCCCGGACCAGGGCTCAAACCCATGTCCCCTGCATTGGCAGGCGGATTCTTAACCACTGTGCCACCAGGGAAGCCCTGCTGTTTTATTTCTGATTCTAGTAATTTGAGTCTTTTCTCTTGTTTTCTTGGCTACAGGTTTGTCAATTCTGTCAATCTTTCAAAGAACCAGCTTATGGATTCATCAGTTTTCTCTATTGTTTTTTGTATTCTCCATTTCATAAATTTCCAATACAGTCTTTATTACCTTTCTTCTGCTTGTTTTAGATTTAGTTTGCACTTTTCCATCGTCTTAAGGAGGAAGTTTAGGTTCTTTGAGATCTTTCTTCTTTCTTAATATAGGCATTTACACCTATTAAATTCCCTCTAAGCACTGCTGTTTTAGCAGTGTTATGTTTTGTTCTGTTGTATCTTCTTTTTTTATTAATCTCAAATGATTTTCTGACTTCTCTTTCGATTTCTTTTTGAACACATTGTTTATTTAGGAGTGTCATTTAATTTTCATGTATTTGTGTGTTTCCTCGATTTTATTCTGTTCTTGATTTCTAACTTTATTCCACTGTAGTCAGAGAACATACTTTTAATTATTTTTATCCTTTTAAATTTATTTGAGATTTGTTTTGTGATTTAACATATGGTCTTTGCTGGGGAATGTTCCACATGCACTTGGGAAGAATGTATATTCTGCTGTTATTGGATATAGTGTTTTATAGATGTCTGTTAGGTCTAGTTGGTTTATACTATTTTTCAGTCCTTTTATTTCCTTATTAATCTTCTGTCTAGCTGTTCTACTCATTACTAAAATTGGGGTATTGAAGTCCCCAACTGTTATTGTTGAATTGCCTGTTTCTCCCTTCACTTCTGTCAGTTTTTGCTTCATGTAATTTTGTGTTCTATTGTTAGGTGTGTATATATGTATATATGTTTATAATTATTTCATCTTCTTGATGGATTGGCCCTTTTATCATCATAAAATGTCCCTCATTATCTCCAGTAACAATCGCTTCCTTTTGATGGGATTGTTTAATCCATTCACACTAATGTTATTATTATTTTAAAGTCTTTATTGAATTCATTACAATATTGCTTCTGTTTTACATCTTGGTTTTTTGGCTGTGAGGCATGCGTGATCCCAGCTCCCCGACCAGGGATCGAACCTGCACCCCCTACACTGGAAGGTGAAGCCTCAACCACTGGACTGCCAGGGAAGTCCCTAATGTTATTATTGATAAAGTAGGATTTATGACTATCATTTAACTTTTCATTTTCTATGTGTTTGTTTTTTTTGTTCCTCTAGTCTCCTTTACTGCTTTCTTTTGTATTGAGTGAATATTTTTAATGAAGCATTTAAAATTAAACATTTTTTCACTAAATTTTTTGGTTTTTTAATTGGTTACTCTATCATATACATCTTAACTCATCAGAATTAGCTTCAGGTTTATGCTAATTTAATTCCAGGGGGATTTAGCAGTGTTACTCCTATATAGCTCTATTCCCTTTCCCCCTTTTCTGTGGTTATTATTGCTATTAATATTACACCTATAATGTTACACACCCAGCAATACATTGTCATAATTATTACTCTGCCATCTGTAGTCATTTTCTTAGCCCAATGCAGCTTTGTTCCTACTCAAGTCCTTTGTGCTTATATTGGCACATATATTACACTTCCTTATGTTATAGATTGAACAATACATTAAATACACATTATTGAATTTCTCCAGGAGTCTCTTCTAACAGGTCTGAGGTGATATCTCATTGTGGTTTTGATTTGCATTTCCCTGATGAGCACCTTTTCATGTGCCTGTTGGTCATCTGCATTTCCTCTTTGGAAAAATGTCTACTTCTGCCCATTTTTTTAACCGGGTTGTTTGGTTTTTTTGATGTTGAGTTATATAAGCTGTTTATATATGTTGGATATTAATCCCTTATCGGTCATGTCATTTGCAAATATTTTCTCCCATTCTGTAGGTTGTCTTTTCATTTTGTCAATGGTTTCCTTTGCTGTGCAAAAGCTTTTAAGTTTAATTAGCCCTCATTTGTTTATTTTTGCTTTTATTTCCTTTACTTTTAGGAGACGGATCCAAAAAATTATTGCTGTGATTTATGTCAAAGAGTGTTCTGTCTTTGTTTTCCTCTAGGAGTTTTATAGTATCCAGTCTTACATTTAGGTCTTTAATCCATTTTGAGTTTACTTTTGTAGATGGTGTTAGAGAATGTTCTAATTTCATTCTTTTACAGGTAGCTGTCCAGTTTTCCCAGTACCACTTATTGAAGAGACTGTCTTTTCTCCATTGTATATTTTCTTGCCTCCTTTGTTGTAGTGAAATTTATTTCTTAAATAATAAGACTTCAATGTCAAAATTAATCCTTGATTGGTGGGCTGCAGAATGGATGTTGTATTAGCAGGCATGAAAACAACATTAATCTCATTGTACATCTCCGTCAGAGCTCTTGAGTGACCAGGTACATTGTCAATGAGCAATAATATTTTGAAAGGAATTTTTTTTTCCGAGTAGCAGGTCTCAACAGTGTTATCAATAGACATACTGTCATCCAGGCTCTGTTATTCCATTTATAGAGCACAGGCAGAGTAGATTTAGAATAATTCTTAAGGGCCCCAGGATTTTCAGAATGGTAAGTAAACACTGGCTTCAACTTCAAGTCACCAGCAGTATTGGCCCCTAACAAGAGAGACAGCCTGTCCTTTGAAGCTTTGAAGTCAGGCATTGGTGTTTCCTCTGTAGCTATGAAAGTCCTAGATGGCATCTTCTTCCAACATAAGGCTGTTTCATTTACACTGAAAATCTGTTATTTAGTGTAGCTACCTTCATTAATTATCTTAGCTAGAACTTCTGGATAACTTGCTGCAGCTTCTACATCAGAACTTGCTGCTTTATCCACTTTCATGTTATGGAGATGGCTTCTTTCCTTAAACGTCATGAACCAACCTCTGCTAGCCTCAAACTTTTCTTCTGAGAAAAGCTTCTCTGAGCTTCTGACAGCTTCTTCACCTCTCTAAGCCTTCATAAAATTGAAGAGAATTAGGACCTTGCTCTGGATTAGGCTTTGGTGTAAGGCAATACTGTGGCTGGTTTGATCTTCTATCCAGACCACTGAAACTTTCTCTATATCAGCAAGCCTGTTTTGCTTTCTTATCATTCATGTGTTCATTGGAGTAGCATTTTTAATTTCCTTCAAAAATTTTTCCTTTGCTCTCACAGCTTGGCTAACTGTTTGCCACAAGAGGTCTAGATTTGGGCCTAGTATGGCTTTTGACATGCCTTCCTTTATTTAATCTTAAAAAAAAACCAAAAAAGTTTTGATTTAAAGTGAAAGACATTCAACTCTTCCTCTCACCTGAACACTTAGAGGCCATTGTAGGGTTATTAATTGGCCTAATTTCAATATTGTTGTGTTCAGGGAATAGAGAGTCCCGAGGAGAGGGAGAGAGATGGGGAACGGCCAGGCGGTGGTGCAGTCAGAACTCACAAAATGGGCTTCCCTGGTGGCGCAGTGGTTGAGAGTCCACCTGCCGATGCAGGGGACACGGGTTCGTGCCCCGGTCCGGGAAGATCCCACATGCTGCGGAGTGGCTGGGCCCGTGAGCCATGGCCGCTGAGCCTGCACGTCCGGAGCCTGTGCTCCGCAATGGGAGAGGCCACAACAGTGAGAGGCCCGCGTACCGAAAAAAAAAAAAAAACAAAAAAAAACCCCAAAACTTTTATTGATTAAGTTCATTGTCTTATATGAGTGCAGTTCATGGTGCCCCCAAAAGAGTTACAATGGTAACAATCAAAAGATCACTGATAACAGATCACCATAACAAATATAACAATAATGAAAATATTTGAAATATTTTGAGAATTATCAAATGTGACACAGAGACATGAAGTGAGCAAATGCTATTAGAAAAATGGCACTGACAGACTTGCTCCACACAGCATTGCCACACACCTTCAATTTGTAAAAAACGTAATATTTGCAAAGCACAATAAAATGAGGTATGCCTGTATTAGAAATCAATAACAATATATCTGGGAAATATATAAAAATTTGGAAAATATTGAAAATATCAATAAAATTGATAAACCTATAAGCTAAACTGATTAAAAAATAGAGAAGACACAAATTTCCAATAACAGGCATGAAAGATCGATATTTCCACAAATCTCACAGATATCAAAAGCAAAATAAAGAAATATTGTAAAAACTGTATTCTGATAAATTGGACAACTTAGATGAAATAGTCACATTCCTTGAAAGACACAGATTACCAAACTGACACATATAGAAATAGATAAACTTAATAATCTTATATTGTATAAAGGAGTTGAATTTGTAACTGAAACTCTTCGCATAAAGGAAACTCCAGTTTAGATGGTTTCACTGGTGAATTCTTTCAAACAATTAAGAAAGAAATAATGCTGATCTTAAACAAACTCTTTAAGAAAATATTGAAGACTTCACAACTCATTTTATGAAGCTGGAATTATCTGATTCTAAAACCAGACAAATACATTATAAGAAAAGAAAACTCTGAACCAAACAATACCAATAGCTCTCATGACTGACTATAGATGCAAGTATCTTTAACAAAATATTAGAAAATCTAATTCAGCAATATACAGAAAGAAAAATACATCATGACTATATGGGGTTTATCCCACAAATGCAAGATTGGTTTAAGGTTTTAAAATCAATCAATGTAACTCACCATATTAACAGAATAAAGGAGAAAAACCACATGATCATCTTTATAGATGCAGAAAAAGTGTTTGATGAAATCAACATTTATTTGTAATTTTTTAAAGAGAAACTTCTAGAAGACAAGGAATGGAAGGGAACTTCCTCAACCTTATAAAAGACATTTACACCATGCACCTTTGGTCAATTAATCTATGACAAAGGAAGCAAGAATATACAATGGAGAAAAGACAGTCTCTTTGGGACTTCCCTGGTGGTCCAGTGGTTAAGACTCCGCACTCCCAATGCAGGGGGCCCAGGTTCGATCCCTGGTCAGGGAACTAGATCCCGCATGCTGCAACTAAAGATCCCACACGCCGCAACTAAAAATTCCTCATGCCACAAGGGAGATCCCATGTGCTGCAGCTAAGACCCGGCACAGCCAAATAACTAACTAACTAAATAAATAAATAAATAAATAATTTAAAAAGATAGTCTCTTCAACAGCTAGTGCTGGGAAAACTGGACAGCTACATGTAAAACATTGAGAATGTTACCTCACACGATATACAAAAACTCAAAATGGATTAAAGACCTATATGTAAGACCTGAAACCATAAAACTCCTAGAAGGGAACATAGGCAGAACGCTCTTTGACATAAATTATAGCAATATTTTTTCAGATCTGTCTCCTCAGGCAAAATAGATAAAAGCAAAAATAAACAAATGGGACCTAATTAAACTTAAAAGGATTTGCAAAGCAAAGGAAACCATTGACAAAACAAAAAGACAACCTACAGAATGGGAGAAAATGTTTGCAAATGATATGACCGGCAAGGGGTTAATATACAAAATATATAAATAGCACATACTACTCAATATCAGAAAAACAAACAACCTGACCTAAAAAATGGGCAGAGGAACTGAATAGACATTTTCCCAAAGATGGCATGCAGATGGCCAACAAGCACATGAAAAGACGCTCAACACTGCTAATTACTAGAAAAATACAGATCAAAACAACGAGATATCACCTTACACCTGTCAGAATGATTATCATTAAAAAGTCTACAAATAGCAAATGTTGGAGAGGATGTGGAGAAAAGAGAACCCTTGTACACTGTTGGTGGGAATGTAAATTGGTGCAGCCATTATGGAAAACTGTATGGAGGTTCCTTGAAAAACTAAAAATAGAACTATCATATGATCCAGCAGTTCCTCTCCTGGGTGTATGTTCAGAAAAGACAAAAACACTCATTCAAAAAGATACATGCACTCCAATGTTCATAGCATTATTCATAGTTCATAGCAGCATTATTTACAATTGCCAAGATATGGAAGCAACCCAAGTGCCCATCAACAGATGAATGGATAAAGAAGATGTGAGATACATACATACATATGTATATATATATAATGGAATATTACTCAGCCATAGAAAATAATGAAATTCTACCATTTGCAGCAACATGGATGTACCTAGAGAATATTATGCTTAGTGAAATAAGTTAGAAAAAGACAAATACTGTATGATATCACTTATATGTGAAATCCAAAAAAAAACACCAAACATATGAATATATAGGCAAAACAGAAACAGACTCACAGATATAGAAAACAAACTAGTGGTTACCAAAGGGGAGAGGGAAGGGGGAGGAGCAAATTTGGGATTAAGAGATACGAGCTGCTATGTATAAAATAGATAAGCAACAAGGATATATTATATGCACAGGGAATTATAGCCATTATCTTGTAATAACTCTTAATGGAGTATAATCTGTAAAAGTACTGAGTCACTATGCCATACATCTGAAAGTAATATAGTATCATAAATCAACTATACTTCAATTTAAAAAAAGACATTTATGGGCTTCCCTGGTGGCGCAGTGGTTGGGAGTCCACCTGCCAATGTAGGGGACACGGGTTCGTGCCCCGGTCCGGGAAGATCCCACATGCCGCAGAGCGGCTAGGCCTATGAGCCATGGCCGCTGAGCCTGCGCGTCCGGAGCCTGTGCTCCGCAACGGGAGAGGCCACAACAGTGAGAGGCCTGCGTACCACAAAAAAAAAAAAAAAAAAAAAGACATTTACAAAGAACCTAAAGGTAGCATCGTACATAATGGTGAAAGACTAAACACTTTGTACCTAAGATAGAGAGTAAAATAGGATATCAACTCTTACTACTTCTATTTAACATTATACTAGAGGTCCTAGTCAGTGAATTAAAGTAAGAATAAAAAATAAAAGGCATACAGATTGGAAAGGAAGGAGTAAAACTAAATTTCTTTGAAAATGACACAACTGTGCACACAGAAAATCCTGACACTACCAGGATTAATATATGAAATTAGCAAGGTCACAGGATACAGGGTCAACACACAAAAAAACTATTGTATTTCTCTATACTGTCAATGAACAATTGGAAAATGAAAATTTTAAATACTATTTACAGTGGCATAAAAATTCATGAAATACTTAAAGCTAAATTAATAAGACATTTGCCAAAACGTACACAATTAAAACTATAAAACATTGCTGAGATAAATTAAAGAAGACCAAAATAAATGCAGAGATCTACCATGTTCATGGATTGGAAGACATAATTAAGATGTCAGTTCTCTCCAAATTGATCTATACATTCAGTGGAATCCCAGTCAAAACTCCACAGGCCTCTCTTTTGTGGAAATTGATAAGCTGATTCTAAATTTGAAAGGAAATGCAAAGGACCTAGAAAAGACAGAACTTTTGAAAAGGAAAAAAGTTGTAGAACTTACTGTATCAGATATCAACACTGTAAAGGTACTAAAAGTACAGTAAACAAGATAGGGTGACCTTGTAGTAAAGATAGACATATAAATCAATGGAACAGAATACAGAATTCAGAAATATACCCACACATATATAGTCAATTGAGTTTTTACGAAGGTACCAAGGTAAAAGATAGTCTTTTTGACAAATGGTGCTGGAACAATTGGATATCCATATATCCATATTAAGTGAACCTTAATCCTTACCTCATACCACACACAAGGTTAATTGAAGACAGATTAAGGACCTAAACGTAAGAGCTAAAACTATAAAACTTCTAGAAGGAAACAAAATGTTCAGCAAAAAGTTTTCAGGCAGTTCCCTAAAAATACTAACCATAAAAGGAAAAATATTGATAAATTGGACTTTATCAAAATTTAAAACTTCTCTTCCAAAAAGACATTGTTAAGAAAAAGGCAAGCTAAAAACTGGGTGAATAAAAAAACAAAACAAAACAAAAAAACTGGGTGAATATATTCTTAATACATACATCTGACAAAGAACTTGTGTTCAGGATATATAATTTTTATGTGTACAGATGATATTTATACAGATAATTTTCAACTCAAGAAAACAGCCCCATTTTTAAAAATGTCCAAGAATTTGAACAGACACTTCACCAAAAAATATGTACCCATAGCCAAGTAAGCACATGAAAAGATGCTTCATGTTATTAGTCATCTGGAAAATACAAATTAAAACCAAAATGAGATACTAGCATACATTCACTAGAATGACTAAAATTAAAATCGACAATATCAAGTGTTGTCAAGGATGTGAATCTTTTGGAATTTTCATACATTGCTGGTGGGTATGTTAAATGGTACAACCACTTTGGAGAAGATTTTATCAACTTCCTATAAAGCTAAACATATGCTTACTATATGGTACAGCAATCTCATTCCTAGTTATTTATCCAAGAGAAATGAAAACATATAATCACAAAAATACTTGAACAGAAATGTTCATAGCAGCTATATTCATAATAGCTCCTATTATTGGAAACAACCCAAATGCCCATCAACTAGTCCTGGGATCAGCAAACTGTGGTATCTTTGTACAACGAATTAGTATTAGCAATAATAATAATAAAGAATAAACAGTGCAAAAAAAAAAAAAGAATAAACTGTGCAAAACTGTGAATAAATTTTTAGAAGTCAATAAAAGTCAGACAAGAGTATATACTATATGATTTCATTTACATGAAATTCTAGAAGCAAAACTAATCTAAAATGATAGGAAACAAACTGATGTTTGCCTAGGAGTGGGGGTTGGATGGGGATTTAGTGCAAAGAGGAATAGGGAAACTTTAAGTCAATGAAACATTCTCTATCTTGATTGTGGTGGTGGATATATAGGTTTATCAAAGCTCATAGAAATGTATAATTAAAATAGATGCAATAGTATGTACAATAGTATGTAAACTTTGCCTCATTACAGTTAAATTTTAAAAAGCAGTAATCCATGGCATTACTCATTAAAGCCCTATTGGTAATTGTTACAAATTGGAAACAACCTAAGCATCCCTCAGTGAAAGTTTGGTTCAATAAGTTTTGGTAGACCAATAAGATGAGGCACTATGTAGCCATTAAGAACACAGTAGAGAAGTGAAATTATTGATCTGGAGAAAATATTTGTACTTTTTTGGTAAATGAAGATAAGATAAAACAAGCCACCTAATACTTTCCCAAATATATAATTTAATTTGGGTTATGTCAATAATTTGCATTATATTCTTATAACTATATAATTCTATAAAGAGCTGAGTTATGTAGTAAGTCATGATTGCTTTTCCTTTCTTGCATAAGTTTTTGCTTTCTCTGCAGTTAATAATTGTTCTTCATTTGCTTAATTTTTCCTCTACTTATTCCTAATTCAATTCCAAACTTTCTACTGATTATCTAAACCTGCACTATCCAAAATGGTAGCCCCTAACCACATGTGGCTATTAAAATTTAAATTAATTGTAATTAAGTGAAATGATAAGTTTAGTTCCTCAGTCACACTTGTCACATTTCAAGTGCTCTGGCTAGTGACTGCTGTATTGGACAGTGCAGATATAGAACATTTCCATCATCACAGAAAGATCTAATGACAGTGCTGGCCTAAGTCTCCTCTAAGATACTCAGAAGCAATAATTTTGTCCTCACTGAGAAATTTCTCCTGGAGCTTTTCACCTTTGACCAAATCTGTTGCTCTCTGGTGCCTGGCTCTCATCCTGGAATCTACCTTCAACAATTTCTGGGGAATTCTTTGCCTCTCCTGTGTTAGACCTTTTGTTTGCTATTCTTGGTTTTCTCCCTCATTTCCATGGAACATATCCTCTGATAACTTCCTGAGAAGAGGAGTGATGGGAGGTGAGTTTTTGAAATCATACAAGCCCTAAAAATATTATTATTTTACCCTTATATTTGATTGAGAGTCTAGCTGGAAATAACAATCTAGGAGGACAATTATTTTTCATGAGAATTTTGAGGCATTGTTCCTTGTGTTCTAGCTTCTGGTGTTGCTGTTAAGAATTTCCAAGCCATGCTGATTTCAAGTTTTTGTATATTATCTGTTTTTTCCTGTCTGGAAGCTTTTTCCTCAGATTTCTGAAATTTCATAATGTTGTACCTTGATATAGGTCTGTTTTCATTAATTATTTATGCTTGTCAGTCAGTGGCCAGTTTGAATCTGATAACTTGGGTGATCCTTCAGTTCTGGGAAATTTTCTTGAATTATTTCCTTGATAAAAATTATGTCCCCTCAAAACTCTCTATCCTTTCTTTCTGGATCTCCTAATATTTAGATAGTAGACCTCCTGTATATAGTTACTCTATTTTTAAAAATCTTTTCTCTACAATTTTCCATATCCTTGTGCTTTTGTTCTGCTCTCATGGATAACTCTTCAACGTAATCCTATTCTTCTGTTGAGTTTTTATTTGTGCTATCGTATTTTGTTTCCAAGAGCCTTTTGTTGTTGTTCTCTGAGTGTTCCTTTTTATGGCATCCCGCTCTCGTTAATGCTTACAGAATTGTCTCTTATCTCAGAGGATATTGATATCTCTAGATACATTTCTTCTCTTTGTATGTCTTTGTTTGTTTCTTCTATTTGTTTGCTGTTTCCTCCTTTACCCCCATCCACCTCTCCCACCTCTCTCTCCTCAGAAGGCCAAAGATGGCTGGTAGTCGTTGGTTGTCTGCTTATACTTAAAAGGGGAAGGACTAGAAAGCTCTGAGCTTGTGGATGATTGTGATTGTGGCCTTCATTGTAGAATGATATGATCAGGCCTTTGGGGGGAATGCTCAATATCTATATTTTTTAAATCATTCCTCTTGGTCAGTTTCTTCAATCTATGCTGGCCACCAGTGTTTTGGGAGCCAAATAGAGATAGAGGGCTGAGGGTCTCCACATTCAGTATGCATAGTTTCACTTAATTCCCCCATTTCCAGTACCATAACCCTGCCTCAACTGTGCTTTGGATCCCATTATCCAAACACCTCTATCACCTTCCCCAGAGAATAAACTTCCAATTTTATGCCTGGGTGGTCAAGGGGCAACTGTTTTGTTTTGCAAAATTGAAGAAGGGGTCTGAGGATTCCAACTGCTTCATAAATGTCTTTTAGTTGGTCTTATTTTAGCTCCTCTACCCACCCTCTTTATCCCTTATTTCACAAGTACCTGATGCTGGAAATTCTTTAGACTGCTGTACATTTGGATGGTTCTTGGTTTGCCCCACTGCTGGTTTAAGTTACCACTACATTAGTTACCTCTCATCCATCTGCTTTCCAGCTTCCAAACTTTCATTGCTGCTGCTTTCTCTCTTATTCTTTCTGTCCTTTGGGGTTTCTACTCTTTAAATAAATCTCTTTACTGTCATTCTAAAGAGGTTTGGGGAGGAAACTAAATAAATGTTGATGGTGTGTGCATCTACCATCTTTACCCAGAAGTCAGTAAATATACTCCTAAAAAAATAAATATGTCAAGAATTACTTTATAGGACCAGCAATGCATTTTTTTCTTTAAGCATTTTGGTCTGAAGAATAAAGGTATTATTACTTGCTTCAGACAGGATTTCTGAGAATTGGTAAAGTATTGCTCAACAATTTTAACATAAAAAACACTTCATAATACTATAAAGATACTACAAAAATCATATTTAAAGAATTTAAGTCTAGGGGCTTCCCTGGTGGTGCAGTGGTTGACAGTCGGCTTGCCAATGCAGGGGACACGGGTTCGTGCCCGGTCCGGGAAGATCCCACATGCCGCGGAGCGGCTGGGCCCGTGAGCCATGGCCGCTGAGCCTGCGCGTCTGGAGCCTGTGCTCCGCAACAGGAGAGGCCACAACAGTGAGAGGCCCGGGTACCGCAAAAAAAAAAAAAAAAAAGAGAGAGATAATTTAAGTCTAAATGGTTTCAAGAAGAGAATATTAGCTCAGAGTCTTCCACTTGGAAATAAATATCTCAGATGGGTAGAAGGCCACTGGATATAATAATGATATTATCTGAAAATATTTGCATGTTTAAAATTTTTCATGCATACTCTATCTTTTCAGAGCTTGCTAGAACATCCATAGTTTCAATTTAGGAAAAAAATATTAGTATAAGATAGTTTAAAAGTCCACAAAGATACTGTCCTATTAACTTAGAAGAACACACAGAGATCAAATTCTTCCACTTGGTTTTGGATGCTTTGTGTCATAATCCTGACTTTGTTCAAAAGCAAGACTTTGAAATTCTGAGTAGAAGGTGAGGAGGAAAATTTGAATGAAGTTGTTCTAAACATTAGGAAGAAAAAGCCTTCACGTGATCCTGATTATCCCTCTAGTTACTGTGCTGTTTCCTTACCAAATTTTTCATAAGAGGCTTTCCATTTACTGTACCCCTTCTCACCTGCTCTTTGAATCAGAAAGCTGGCTTCTTCAGTCATCTTCACTTTCCTTCACTTTTCCTAACAATGACTTTTAATTAAGAGATCTCACTGTCTTTACTCCTTTTTTCAATCTTCTTGGCCTGTTTTATGATGTTGACTCTATACTCTCTTTTAAATGTTCCTTTTTATTTCTATGACATTATACTGTTCTCATTCTCTTTCCATCTGTCTGTGCTGTCATCCGCTTCTCTCTGTTACTTTTGTTCCTTCTCCCACCTCTAACTGTGGGCAAAGCCCAACCTCTTCAAGGCCCAGACTATATAATCTTCAATGTCTACATACTTTGGAGGATTCATCCATTCTCAGGGCTTTAATCATCACATGTGTGCTGTTGGCTCCCAAAAGTCTTATCTTGTGCCCTGACCATCAGCACTGAACAGCTTCAGTTCTATATCTTTAATCTTCTGTTGGGCATTTCCCCTTTGATATCTCACTATCATGTCAAATCCAGTATGCTCATCTTTTTATTCACCACTGCCCTCCCCTTTCCACACCCAGAACAACTTTCATCACCCAGTTTCCCTGCCTCTCAGCAGTTTCCTTTATCCTCTCAATGTCTTAAGTTCAGAATCTTGAAATCATTCTTATTTATTCAGTCAGGTATCAAAGTTCCTCCAAGCCTTCCTTTTCCAGTCTGTTCTTACTGCCAAAACTGGAGTCCAGGCCTTCATCCTCTTGCATTTGAATTGCAGCCACAGCTTCCAGGCTCTCCCACAGCCTCCTGCTCTATCCCATATACCACTGCCAGTCAAATCTTCTTTAAATACAACTTTCATCGTATCACTTCCTTAATCAAAATCTCTCATGATTCCTATTTCCTACTACATCAAGTCTAAACACCACTACCTGGCTTTCAGGCCACTCATGAAATGGCTCCATGTTACCTGTCTTACTTCCCACTCTTACCCAACCTGTTCCCCCTTCCTTAAGTCTGTTTTCTCACTGTCAAAGAAGAAGCCAAGTTTGTTTCTGCCTTCATATCTTAACGAATATATTTTCTCTTGCTTGGAATGCCTTTCTTCTTTCTATTGACCTAAATCATATCCATCTTGCAAGAGAATTGTCTATGCTTGCTGTGTCCACTTCCCTGCTCTCTATTCTCTTTGACCCACTTTAATCAGGTGTTCACTCCCACTAACTCCACTGTCCAATACACAATTATTATTTTCCTATCATGAATTCACACCTATACCATCAATTCCAATCTAATACTACAGAAATCATTCTAGTTTTCTCACTTTCTGTATTTGTCATTTCTTTCTGCATCAGTAAGAAACCTGGCCCCCATTATACTTAACATATTTACTTATGTTATCTGTCCCCTCGAATGTAACCAAGCTCCCATCCTTGCCACCTTCCCCACACACATATAGATACCTATCTCACCCTGCTCAAGCTCTGACACCCCCTGTGAGTCACCCATACTTATGAGGCCCTCCCCACTCCATTCAGCCTCTGACTTCTCACGCTAGGCCCATCCTCCACATGGAGGCTTTCCTCACGCTGCTCAGGTTCTGACTCCCCTCCGTGCACACACCTCTCTGGCTCTGCCACACCTGACACTGATGTTAGGACTGAACTGCTCATTGAGGGGCAGGAAGAGGAAGAAGAATTAAAGTCAATATTTTATTTAGAAAAAGCTTTCTAGCTAGTGTAGATTTGACTACAAGTTGAGAAGGTGATAACATTTGTTTCCTTTCTCCTAAAAAACACATATTGTCAATATCAATCTGAAATACCATAGCAATCAGTGGACAAGAAGCCAAATCATTTCTGAAAGAATACCCAACCTAGATCAATGTAGAAACAAAACACCCAGATAAAAAAAGAAATATTTCTTCATATTTTTCCATCTTTTGTTTAAATATTTTGGTATTATGGACACAGCCTCAGAATCACTATCAAGTGCTTGTGATTATGGTAAATTCATGAACCTTACATTTTTGAAGATGGTGGTTTCTGATGCCTGAGGCTCAAAATTAATTTTATCTTTTAAAACTGAGAAATGCAAATATTTCATCACAATAATATTATAATCATTCAGTCAGACCTCTGCAAGATCGCCCTTGATAACGATTTCACAGAGATGAAGCACTGATGAGGAGTCAGAATGTGGCCATCAAAGAGACTACAGACAGCCCCTGGAGACCACAACTTTCCCAGGACAAAAATACCCAAGTTTGCTTCCAAATCCTTTAAAGATATAAACTAACCATTCCAAGAAGGAGCTTTCTCATTCCTACTGTTACTCCCAACTTTCTTTGTCTGAGAAAGGCAAATTCAGCCTTTCTTCTAAATCAAGATATGATAGACTGGACTTTTGTTTAATTCTGAGCCAAAACGTTCCCAAACTCCCACTGCATTCCTGGGAAGTCCTAAATGCTGTTGAGTGTTCCTTGGCCACGTCTCATTCCTTCAGGGAGTCAAACACTCTCCATCCATACCCTCTTGGAGACCATGAAAAGGGAACACGGCCTCTGTGACTGCGCCCACCAGGTGGGTCCAGATTAACTTTACAGTCCACTTACGAGGAAGCTAACAAGGCTCCTCTGTGGGTGTTTGAGCACACCTTACAAAACTGCTGATGACCTCATGAGCCAAAGAAAGCAGGTCTCACATTGTGGACTAAGCCTAAATATTAATACTACTTTATATTTATGTAGTGTCTTTTTTCCAAGGAGCTCCAAACCTCTTTACAGACATTATGTCATTAATCCTCAAAGCATTGCTGTTTGGTACATGGCAAATACTATCCCCCTCCTTTTTTTTTTTTACTGTGATGGAAACTTGCAAGTCAGTGATGGAACCCAGCCCCCTAGTTCTCAGTCTTTGCACTATACCGTGAAAATAACCAGATGAATAATTTTTCAAGCTTATTCATTTCTTCTTGGGTGGGATTTGAGAGGATGTCTCAGTTTGTATGCATTTCAGTTTTCAGTGCAAGTTTGTAGCTGAAATTTGAAGGGAAGACCGTTACTAAATGTATAATCTCACTTATCACTCAGAGATCCCGTATACTTCTCATACCCCAGGATAAGTTAGATTTTTTAAAATCCCTATGCCAGTTTAGGGCACATTTCATTTACAGCAACCACATATTCACCAAAATTAGGCAATGTTCAACGAGATACAACCAATTTGTATTGAGTGATTAACATGTACCAGATACTGTGCCAAACATTTTCAAATACATGATCTTATTTTACATATATGATATCCCATGAGGACCTGTTAGATTAAGTCTTATGTGTATGGATACAGAGTGGGGCAAGAAAAAGAAAGGTACTAATAGAAGTATGGCCTCAGCTGCCATGTCCCTGCCTCCAACCTCCCCTCCCACACCCCAAACCAAAGAGCTCAATTAACTCTAATTCCCTTAGTGGAAATCCCCAGCATAAATATTTCCACAAAAAGGGAAAATGTGGGTGAATTCTAAAAACCACTAGGAATTAGCTCAATACCCACCAAAATAAAAACCCTAACACCTTAAAAGATTGGTTCCTGCATATTCACCAATTAATGCAAAGCACAGAGAACAAAACACAACAGTGTCTAATGAAGACAAGTATTTCTCGATTTCACTTGGTTAGACACTTCCTAATCAGGAATATTCGAACCAGGAATTATGAACTATGGTGGCATAATTTTAAACACAAAAATCAATTTCACATCTCATTTTTTTATTCTTTCATGTGACCCACCGTCATATTGTTTTCCAAATTGGTAGATGTCTTTACGCTGCTGAATTAGATAATGGCAGTGAAAAGAGAGATGCTGGGGGAAAACAGAAAAACTCTTCTTCTAAAACAAGGAGAAACTTTCAACTTTTAATCATTAAACCTGAAAGCCTCAGAGTAAAAATGTGCCAGATGCCCTGCAACAATAATACTATTCCACCCTGCTCTCTGGCCCAGCTTGATTTGAAATAGCCTTACATTTCTAAATAAATAGTATTTAATTTGAGACTGAGCAGCCCTATCCCATCATGGAAAATCTTTATAGGTTGGAAAATATGTACAGTATGTCATACTTTAGGTATATAATCTAGCCATATTCTGTAGCATAGCTATACTGCAGTTTATACTCAACAACCTTGGGTTTTTAAGAAAATGTATTCATATTTTAAATATCTGTTTTTTTATTGTCATAGGAAATATTAGCCAAAAGGAATATCCTGTATCCCAAGTAAAAATCTAGTGATGGGGAAACTTAGAAAGTGGTAGTAAAAAAAAAAGTGATGTTTGCCCTACCAGGGTTGCCACGCATGGTTGTATTGATTGTGCACAATTCCAGTGGGGTACCTAAAACATAGATAGCAATGTGAATGGCGCCCCCTGGAGGTGAGCAATGCCTGGCTATTCCGATTTAATTAATTAGTAAAGCTTTGGAAAATATTCATGTTTTTTCTCAGATTCACAACAAAGACAAGTTGTAAGCTGCAGCGGGACTTTTATTATTCATCTTTATGTTTTTGTGTGTGTGCAAGCTCTTAGTTCTTCCTCTCCATAGTGGTTTTTATTTTTAATATATTTATTTCATTTTTGGCTGTGTTGGGTCTTCGTTGCTGCACATGGGCTCTCTAGTTGCGGCGAGCGGGGGCTGCTCTTTGTTGCAGTGCGTGGGCTTCTCATTGCGGTGGCTTCTCTTTTTGTGGAGCATGGGCTCTAGGCACGTGGGCTTCAGTAGTTGTGGCACTCCAGCTCAGTAGTTGTGGCGCATGGGCTTAGTTGCTCCATGGCATGTGGGATCTTCCTGGACCAGGGCTCAAACCCGTGTCCCCTGCATTGGCAGGCGGATTCTTAACCACTGTGCCACCAGGGAAGTCCCTCCATATTGGTTTTAAAAGACTTCCCTACTGACTGAGCTTCAGCACACTGGTCTGGCATTCTCCCAGCTCTAGGTTTTCATGAGTCAGGGAAAAACATGTGCTGTTTTGAGAAGAAGCTCATCAGACGAGCTCAACCAGCCCCAGGCTAATTTTTGAAGTCCCTCCCCCCATTCGCCTTCTCCCTCTACATTCCTACAGCATCCTGCTTGTACGTTTATTTAGTCCTTACTTCATCTTACCTGTGTTAGATGTTGGTTAGAGTTCACTGTTTCTACATCTTTGTTCCGTACTACCTTGAGACACTCTGCTGCCCATCCCTGCCGTGTCATCCTGCTGTTCCCATCACCACCACAGCACTTAGCATGGTACCTTGAATCTCTGCCTTCCTGACCCTCCTTTTTACCCTTCTACAGTTTGGTTCTCTTTCATTTCCTTTAGTCAGGAGGAAAACATGTGGTCTCCAGATGGGGAAGATAACTGGAGACAACGGGAAGAAAGCCCACCTCCATCTGATATGAGACCAGGAATGACCCTGCAGATAGGTCGGTTACTTGGTCACAACCCTCCACTTCCTCATCAGGCCAGGCCTGATCCAGCTTTAGTAAAACAATTTGAAGAGGATGATATTGTGAATTTTATAGCAGTTTAAGTTTTTTAGTGGTATAGTTGATTTCAACATGAAAACAGAAGTTTCTGGAGGGATGTACAAGAAACTGGTAACAGTGGTTGCCTTCTAGGCAGGGAATTGAGTGGCTCTGGGATGGCAGGGAGAATCTCACTGTATACATTTATTTTACATTTTGAATTTCATACTATGTGACTGTATTAGTTATTGAAATAGATAAATAAAATCAAGAAAAGGGAACCAGGCAATTAAATAACTAGATGTGAACTGAATGGAAAGTTCTGTTAATTATAGGAAAGGATTCAAATATATTAAAAAATAAAAGTAGATCAGAAGGAGAGGTATGATTATTTTCATTTTCTGTTAAAAACTTTGAAAATGTTTCACTGTTGGCTGAAAAAGTAAAATAAAAATTAAGGTTAGGTGTCTGTCCCTCATATAAAACTTATCCTCACTCTAAACACTCAACTACTTCTTTTTAGTTTTTTCTCTTTTCTTCTTCGAGTGAACTTAGGACCAGTTTAAAGTGAAAATCTGACTTCTTAGTGAATGTATCTTTGCCACTCTGCCTCCACCTTGTATGGAAGAACTGTTCAGGGGATGCCAGAGTTCTTAAGTGTCATCTGCTTTGCCCTCTCCTTCCTGCCAGCAAGAGTAGGCAGTTATGACCCGAGGTCTGGATGTCACACCCATAGAGATCTTGCATCTCAGACAGTCTTCATACCAGAGTGGTCTTTTTCTGTCTATTTTATGGGGCCTAGCTCTATAGTCATTTCTGTACTTACAGTTATACTATGTTCCTTTCAACACCTGCTGAAGCACTTTATAGAGACTCAGACTCAAGCAAATGACCTACATAGCAAGTCTATGAGAAGCAGGGTATCACATTTCCAATTCTGTAACTATTATCTGTTCATCTCTTTTTTGAAGAATCAGCAAACCTATGTCAAGTTTAGTACATCTAATAACATCATCATATCATTGCCTGTAGGTTTCCTCCTACATGCCACAAACCAAAAACAACTTTTTCATTTTTATAATTACTTCAAGTATGTGCTTGAGTGTGTTTATATGTGTTTTATATGTCTACCTTTAGCTACCATAGAGTTAATAGTTAATTACTCAGGCATTTGAAGGTAGGAAAGTAGCTGACATTTTTCTACTGAAAAGTATCTAATAATAGTTCAGAATATTTTATAACTGTAAAACGTAAGCCAAACAAACTTTAAAGGTTTTAATGTTCTTTTATTAACTTTCCAGTTAACAAATTAAAATAGTTTCATAATAAAGCTTTCATCACATTGAAATAAAGGAAAACAAAGAGATAAACCATGTTAATTATAAACACATCAGTTCATAAAATATATAATTTTAACAATAAGCAAACTAATATGGAACTTTATATTTTTAATATAAATTTAATTATATAAGTTTTACATGAATACATTCTCACAGATAATTCAAACACTACCAATAAGGGTATTCTATACCACTGATTTTGTATTTAAAACACACATACATACACACACACACACACAAGATGTGCTGACCAATATGGTAGCCACTAGCTATATGTGGCTATTAACTACTTGAAATGTGGCTAATTTGAGTTGAAATGTGCCGCAAGTGTAAACTACATACTGGATTGTAATGACATAGTATAAAAAATGTAAAATATCTCAGTTTTCATATTGATTACATATTGAGATAATATTTTTGATATATTGGATTAAATAATTATTAAAATTTAATTTCATCCGTTTCCTTTACTTTTTAAAATGTACCTACTAAAAAATTTTAAATTTTATAATTGTGCATTCTATTTCTATTGGACAGCGCTATATACATGTATAGGTATGTACGTATATATAGTATACATACATACATATATACATGCATATATATATACACACATATATGCATATATTTGTGGATTTTTAAAAATTTATTTATTTTTGGCTGCGTTGGGTCTTCATTGCTGTGAGTGGGCTTTCTCTAGTTGCAGTGAGCGGGGGCTACTCTTCTTTGCAGTGCGTGGGCTTCTCATTGCAGAGGCTTCTCTTGCTGCGGAACTCGGGCTCTAGGCACACAGGCTTCAGTAGTTGTGGCACGTGAGTTCAGTAGTTGTGGCTCGCAGGCTCTAGAGCGCAGGCTCAGTAGTTGTGGTGCATGGGCTTAGCTGCTCCACGGCATGTGGGATCTTCCCGGACCAGGGCTTTAACCTGTGTCCCCTGCATTGGCAGGCGGATTCTTAACCACTCCCTCACCAGGGAATTCCCTATTTGTGGGTAGTTTAAAAGCATAAATGGGATAATATCTTTTCCTGAAACTTGCTTTTTTCACTTAACGTATGTCTTAGAGATTTTTCCTTGCCGGTATGTTTAGATTAATCCCATTCTTTTTAAGTACTGCATAGTATTCCTTAGTAGTAAAGTGCTCTAGTTTGTTTCAATTTTCTGCTATTACTGGAACATTTGTTTTCACTTTTCCTTAGGAACATTGTTTCAGGGAATGTCCTTGAACATGACTCTGTGTCATATGGGGACTTTTCTCTAGAATAGATGACTAGAATAGATGTGCATTTGAAATTTTTGTATATCCTCCAGATTGTCCTGTTCAAAGAACGTTTTCCTTACAGTTTCATCTTTTTTTAAATCACGTGCCACTTTTTATTTTTAACTGAGGTAAAATATATATAACAGAAAATTTATCATTTTAACTGTGTTTTAAGTGTACAGTTCAGTGGCATTCACACTGTTGTGTAACCATCTCCAGAACATTTTTCATCTTCCCAAACTGAAATTCCATACTAATTAAATAGTAATTCCCCATCTCTCTCCTCAGCCCCTGGCACCCACCATTCTACTTTCTGTCTCTGTGAATCTGACTACTCTAGGTGCTTCATATAAGTGGAATCATACACTAGTTGTTCTTTTGTGACTGGCTTATTCCACTTAGCATAATGTCTTCAAGGTTCATCCATGTTGTAGCATGTGTCAGAATTTCCCTCCTTTTTAAGACTAGATAATATTCCATTGTATGTATATACCACATTTTGTTTACCCAATCATCTATCTATGGACATTTAGGTTGCTTCCACTTTTTGGCTATTGTGAATTATGCTGCTATTAACATGAGTGTAGAAGTATCTGTTCAAATTTATGCTTTCAGTTCTTTCGGGTATATACCTAGAAGTGAAATTGTTGGATCATATGGTAATTCTATTTTTAATTTTATGAGGAACTGCCATACTGTTTTCCATAGCAGCTGCACCATTTTACATTCCCACCAGCAATGCACAAGGGTTCCAGTTTCTCCACATCATCTCCATTACTTGTTATTTTCTAGTTTTTGTTTGTTTGTTTGTTTGTTTTAACTAATAGCCATCCTAATGGGTGTGAAGTGATATTTCACTGTGGTTTTGATTTGCATCTCCCTGATGATTAGTGATGTTGAGAATCTTTTCATTTGGTTGTTGGTCACTTCTGTATCTTCTTTGGAGAAATGCCTCTTGAGGTCTTTTGCCCACTTTTTAATCAGGTTGTTTGTTTTGTTGCTGTTGAATTGTAGTACTTTATATATTATGGATATTAATCTCTTATAAGATATATAATTTGCAAATATTTTCTCTTATTCTATGGATTGTCTATTCCATCTCATTTGTAGTGTCCTTTGATGCACAAAAGTTTTTAATTTTGATGCAGTCAAATTTATCTATTTTTTCTTTTGTTGCTTGTGTTTTTGGTGTTATATCCAAGAAAGTCTTGCCCAAACCAATGTCATGAGGCTCCCCCCTATATTTTCTTCTACAAGTTTTATAGTTTTTAGCTCTTATGTTTTAGTCTTTGATCCATTTTGAGGTGGTATAAGGGTCCATCTTCATTCTTTTGCATGTGGATATCCGGGTTTCCCAACACCATTTTTTGAAAAGACTTTAGTTTCCGCACTGAATCCTCCTGACATCCTTGTCAAAAATCATTTGAGCTGGGCTTCCCTGGTGGTGCAGTGGTTAAGAATCCACATGCCAATGCAGGGGAGACAGGTTCGAGCCCTGGTCTGGGAAGATCCCACATGCCACGGAGCAATTAAGCCCATGCGCCACAACTACTGAACCTGTGCTCTACAGCCCGCGCGCCACAACTACTGAGCCCGCGCACCACAACTACTGAAGCCCGCGTGCCTAGAGCCCATGCTCCACAACAAGAGAAGACACCGCAATGAGAAGCCCACGCACTGCAACGAAGAGTAGCCCCCACTCGCCGCAACTAGAGAAAGCCCGCGTGCAGCAACGAAGACCCAACACAGCCAAAAATAAATAAATAAAATAAATTTATTTTTTAAAAAACTCTATGAGAAACTTTAAAAAGAAAAAACTCATTTGACCATATAAGTGAGGGTTTATTTCTGGGCTCTCTATGCTATTCCTTGGTCTACACGTCTGTCTTTATGCCAGTACCATGTTTTGATCACTGTGGCTTTGTTGTAAATTTTGAAATCTGGAAGTGTGAGGCTTTCAACTTTGTTCTTCTCTTCCAAGGTTGTTTTGGCAATTCAGGGTCCCATGAGATTTCATATGAATTTTAGAATGGATTTTTCTATTTCTGCAAAAAAAAAACGTCATTAGGATTTTGACAGGGATTGATTGTATTGAATCTGTAGATTGCTTTGGGTAGTATTGACATCTTAACAATATTATGTCTTCCAATTTAGGAACACAGGGTAACTTTCCATGGTTTCATCATTTCATACTTGCTTAAAAAGGTTTTTACAGTGCTAAAGCTGTAAACAAAGTTTTCCATATTTTCTTCTGATAAGTTTTTCTACATTTTCTCCTAATGAAGTAGTTTTGCTTTTTACTTTTGGCTCCCTAAGCTAGCTAGAATATTTTTTTCCTGGTGTGAGAAAGTTTTCCCATTGTGTTGGTACCACTTGAATCATCTACCTTTTCCCTGCTAATTTGAATGCCACTTTTATCATAAATTAAAAACCCATAGATATATAGGTTTTTATACTTGCTATTCTATTTTACTGTATTGATCCATATGTCTATTCCTATATTACTGCTATTGTGTTTTAATTACTCTACATTTATGTTTTGCTGTCTGTATGGGCAACTCTTTTTCCCTTCATAGTTCCTCTATTTCAGTATTTGAGAGATTTTCCTGTGTATTTTCACTTCTAGACGACTACTAGAATCATCTTAATAAGTTCCAAAAGACATATTATTGGGATATTGATGGGGATTGCATTGGTTTGATAAAATTATCTTGGGAAAATTGTGACATTTTTACAATAACAAGTCTTTGCATTTTGAGGAAAATTTATTTCTAATTTCTGTATTCCTATTATCACCATGGTCCCTAGGAAACTTGTTTGCTTGCATTATATAGATTGCCTCTGTAAAGCAGTTCTGTCCAGTAGAACTTCTGTGACGATGAAAATGTTCTATATCTGTGATGTCTGATATGTGGTTATTTATTCAGCACTTGAACTGAGCACCCACATGTGACTTTTGAACACTTGAAATGTGACTAAAGCAACTGACTAAACTGAATTCTAAATTTTATTTAATTTTGATTAATTTTAATTTAAATGGTCATGTATGGCTAATGGCTACCATAATAGACAGTGCAGCTTTAGGCTATGTGAATAACTATGTAATTGAATACTTTTGTAGGTAGTAGAGGTAGGTAGCAAAAGAATTACTGATGTGAGACACACGTAAAGCATTGCAGAGAGTCTAAAGATCATAACATTAATACAAATGAATTCCTAAAGAACAGAAAACCCTGTCCCAGGTAAAGGACAAATTGTTTACAAATATTAATGCTGTCAGGAAAACTTAATTACAAAAAATGGGCTGTGGGTATTCGCTCAAGAAAGAAAGCTCATATTAGATTAAAGAAACAGGAAAGGCTCTGTGGATGAAATACTTTTAGAGATTGATCTTGAAGGAATTATTCAAAATTTAAGAGAGCAAGTAATAGAAGATTTCTGTATTCTGAAATGTGGAGGAAATAGAGAAGAGGGAAAAGAATGAGGTGTGTTTGGGGAATAACTGTATGAGTTTCCTAGGGCTGCTGTAACAAATTACCACAAATATACTGGCTTAAAACATCAGGAATGTTTTCTCTCACTAGAGGCCAGAAGTCCAAAATCAGTGTCACTGGGCTGAAATCAAGCCACACCCCCTCTAAAAGCTCTAGGGGAGAGTCGGTTCTTTGCTTTTTCCAGCATCTGGTGGCTGCTGGCGTTCCTTGGCTTGTGGCCACATCACTCCAGTTTCTGCCTCAGCAGTCACACTGTCTTCTTTTCTGTCAGTGTTCGAATCTCCCTCTGCTTCCCTCTTATAAAAATATATGTGCTTATATGTAGGGTCTGCCTGGATAATCCAGGAAAATCTTTTCATCTCAAGATCCTTAATCACATCTGCAAAGACTGCCCCCCCCACCCCATGCCTTTTTTGCCAAATAAGGTAACATTCACAGGCTCCAGGGACTACGACATGCACAATCTTTTGGTGGCCCATTTTTCAGCCTTTCAAACCACAAGGATCCAGTTTGGCTGGAGTAGGGATACCTGTGGCAGTAGAGATGATAACAGCCACCAGTCACTAAATGACTCGCACATATGAGATGTACCAGGTGCTCTATCTGTGCTATTTCATTTACTCATTACAAGAACTCTGTGTAGGCATTAGGAAATGAGAGAGGAATCTAGGGTGACTGTGTTTTCCACCTTTGATGACTGGGAAATGGTGATTAACAGAAATTGAAAAGTCATGAGGAAAAACTGGTTACAAAGGAAAATGAATGAACTCAGTTTTGGCTTTAGTTTGAGGTCACAGTAGGCTATGCCCAATAATGGTCAACCACAGATAGAAGCCCAAGAACCCTGCATAGAGTTCTGACAGCCTCTCCTGCAATTTCCTACCTTTGTTTACCCCTTTGGGTTGAAAGCAAATTATAAGGAGCACTAAATTTGAAGTCAGGAGACCTGTGTTCAAGACTTCTACTTACTAAATGTGTGAACTGGACAAGTCATTTCACTTCTCTGAGCTTCAGTTTCTAAATCTGTAGAAGAGGAATAAAAACCCCCTCCCTGTCCACATAGTTATTGCAAGGAATAAATGACATAACATTTGTGATGTTCTTAGCACAGTCTGTTGTAAGCCTTCAAATGTTTGTAAAAAGAAGAGCAAAAATTTTAATATGTCAAACTTAAATATTTTAATTTGAAGGTGATATATCTTAAAGTTATCTGGATTCTAAGCAATAACTATTAGTTTTGAAAGTCCATTATTGGCTCCTTTCCCATTGTCCATACTTTTATCACATAAGTGTCTTAAGTGCCACCCATGACAATTCACTCCCTTTCTAAACAGATGACCTAAACTCTACTTCATAGAAATAATTAAGGCCATCAGGTATAGATCATTCAACTTCCTGCCCCCCCATTTAAAGATGTACCTGTATCTGTATCCACTTTTACCACCCTCCTGCAGACCTCAAGTAATAGCCCGTCTTTTATCCAAAGTGAATACACTTTCTACACGTGCTCCTGAGGCAGTGTCTTCCATCCTGAGCTCCAGGTCACATAGTCAGTGCCTTGGTGGACATCTTCATTTGGATATCTCACCTCCAATTCAGAATCTTGAAAACAGAGTCAGTTATTTCTCCATCCATCCTCCCCACCTTGTTTCTACCACCTACCCCCTTAGCTTCCTCTGTTTCCCATCTTTGTCAATGGCATTACCTGGGTAATTCTTGTCATTTTTTACTCCTTTCTTTCTTTTGCCACCTCTGTGCCCATTACAATGGATGGCAAAGATATGTTAGGGTTCAGGTTCAGGCCTTCATTCTCTCTCTCTTCGGACCTCTGCCGCTTTAGCCCTCTCCTGTCTAACCTCACTGCTGCTCTTGTTCTTGCTTGAAGTAGCCTCATTGCTTCTTGTCACACTCCTCCCCAGCTCACCCCTCACAATGCTGCCATAGGGACTTTTCTAAAACAAATCTGCTCTTAGAACCCTTCAGCGGCACTCCACTATAGTACAAAGTCCAAACTTCGGAGAATGACATTGTCTGAACCCAGCCCACCACCCTATGCCCTTCCTGTTAGTCCCACTGAACAATTCCCAATTCTCCAGGAGTATTCTGCTTTATATCTCCGTCCCTGTGCTTTTGTCTAGAATGTTCTCTCTGCAAGATCAGTCCCTAATGCCATTTGCCTGGTGAATGTCTGCTCATCTTGCAGTACTTAGTTCAAGTTTCACATCCCCTTTGAAGCCTTGCCAGGCCTCCCCAGGAAGAGCTGATAAGATCTTTTTGGAACCTTTACTGTACCCTATACGTGACTCTATCATTTCATCTGTAGCCAGTTTGTTTCCCCACCATAATCTCTTTAAGGACTTGAAGTATGTCTTGATCAGCTTTGTGTCTTTAGTGCTCAGCACAATGAAGGACACAGAGAAGATGCTCAAAAACATTCGTTGAATAACTGAATTAATTATAGAACTTTAAAGCCATATGATGCCTTAGAAAATACAGAGGAAGGCAGAACCGATATAATAACTTTTAGAGATTAATGGAAATATGTGATTATGACGCTAAGGAGAATACATATTTACCTCCCAAATAGAGATAAACATGGTCCAGAACGCTGGGCATAAACTACAGAAAATCAAGAAAGTAAGTTAATGGGCAAACTCTTCATAAATCTCAGTAAAACATGAGACACTTCCCAACATATCAGAGAGTTCACAGCTCTACTGGAATTGGAGGTAAGCATTCTCTTTAGGTATTTGGTTTCTTACTGCTCATTCATCTCAATGTTAACACGAGCTCCATTTATGCTAATAGCATTTATTTTATAATTGCTGTTGATCTACCTTTCATTGTACAAAAAAGATAAATGTTAAGGGAAAGGATTCAAAACTAACATCACTGCTATAACTTACAGGGGCACAGACCCTCTCTGAACCATAAATTTCCTTGATCTAGGAACTTCTTTCTAAAGAAAAACAATTTGCCATACCTGACCTGACAATTTTGAAGTAAGCAAAATTCACTGCACTCTCACCCCAGGCACAGAAGTACTCACAATATTTCCTGGGTGTCTGGGGCTGCCCACCCCTTGGTCCGCCACACAGATCTACCTCCTAAAGCAAAGCACACTGCCCTGAACTGCTTTTTCTATATTGATACTTATCTATCTTCTTCCCAAAGCCTGTGAGGCCCTGCTTTCAGCAGGCTGCCACTTAGAGACATTTGATAAGTTAATTTACACTAACATCATATTGAGTAATAATTCCAGGGGAATTTATATTTTTAACAGGAGTGTGTCGGATATATAACACCTCACCCTAAGAGCCAATCTAATGAAGGGACATTTCTCACTGTCCCATATACCTTCTGTGTCTTTTTATGCCTTAGTGTCTTTAAACATGCTGAATGAACCTTCCACCTAGAAGGATCTCTCCTATCCACCCCCATCTCCAGTACGGTGAACTCCTACTCGTTCTTCAAGACCCAGCTCAACATCCCTCTTCTGCTAAGGAGGCTTCTCTAAATTCCCCAGGCTGAGCTGGTCACTCCCTCTTGATTTTGATAAAACTTTGCATACTTGCTGTCTCAATTTCTTTAATTTTTTATGCATTCTTCAACGACTTCAAGGTGACTTCTGCCCCTAGTAACCTCCATGTGGCTAAATCAAGTAGACATATTTCACTCCTTATCTTGACCTCTCAGCAATACCTGACACTACTGACCACCACCCTCACCTCTTTTATTTTCTCTACTCCTTCTTAAAACTCTCTTCTCTTGGCTTTCTTTGTAGGACAGTCTGCTAGACTTCTTTTCTCTCTCTCTTTCTCAGCCTTCTTTGTTGGCTCATCTTCCACCTGATCTCTAACTATTGGAGTTCCTTACGGCTATGTCCTGGCCCCTTTCCCTTCTCACGCTCTGATCTCTCAATAAGCAATCTCTTCCACACCCATGGCATTAATTAGCCTCCATATGCTGATGACTCTTAAATTTACGTGTCCAACCCAGACTTTTGTCCTGAGCTCCAGATTTCCACATATAGCTGCCGATTCAATACGTCTACTTGGGGTTTCTCAGGTACTCCAAACACAGCAGGTTCAAAACTCTCATTGTTCTCTGCCTGAGACAACAGTCCCTCCATCCATTAAGTTAGCTAAACCAGAAACCAAGAGTCATTATTGACCCACCTACCTCAGCTTTACCACTGTATCCAGTTGATCATCCTTCTGACTCTACCTTCTAAATATTTCACTGTTGACTTCTCTCCATCTGCACTGGTATCCAAGTTATTATCTGGCTACTACAGTAGCATGACTCATCACCCTGCATCCATTTGATGCCTCCAATACCTTTCTATACAGCAGGCAGAGTGCTCTTTGAAGACAGATTCATTCATTCATTCATTCATCCATTAAAAAAAATGTATTAAGCCCCTTCTAATGTAAGTTGTGACCAATACAGGCATGTCCCTGATGTCTTGGAACTCTATTAACAGCATATGACTGGGGTACCTAACTTAATTGGAATAGGGGAAGGAAAGTTTCTTTAAGGAAATAATTTTTCAGCTGAGATCTGAAGAATGAGTAGGAATTTATTAGGCAAAAAGAGGGCTGGTGTAGGGGAAAGAGCTTTTTCAACAGAAGGAATATCATGTGCAAAGGTCCAGAATCAAGACGAAGCAAGGTATGAGAAAACTGAGAGGGCAGAGAGCGAGAGGCAGAGTAGAGGAGATGAGGCTGGTACTGCTGGGCACAGCCAGGCCCTGAGGGGGGGGTGGCTCTAATTGGGAGGTATTCGGGGGGTAGGAGCCCCTCAAACGGCCCATCACAGTGGATGAGTGTGGGAGTGGGAGTGGGAGCAATTTTCTAAGGAATGACTGCAGAGCTTTCATCAGGGTTTTATAGCCAATCTGTGACCCCTCTCCTTCCCTAGAAGTGTAAAGAACCACTGATGGTGTATGAAAAGCCAAGGCAGGAACTTTGGACTTTGTCCTAAAAGTAGTGAGATGCCATTGGAAATCATTAAGCGAAAAAGTAACATGGCCAGATTGTAAAATCTACAGGGCAGGGATTTTTTTTTTTTTTTTTTTTTTCCTGTACGCGGGCCTCACACTGCTGTGGCCTCTCCCGTTGCGGAGCACAGCCTCCGGATGCGCAGGCTCAGCGGCCATGGCTCACGGGCCCAGCCGCTCCACGTCATGTGGGATCCTCCCGGACCGGGGCACGAACCCGTGTCCCCTGCATCGGCAGGCGGACTCTCAACCACTGTGCCACCAGGGAAGCCCCATTTTTTTTTTTTTAGATTCCATATATATGTGTTAGCATATGGTATTTATTTTTCTCTTTCTGGCTTACTTCGCTCTGTATGACAGTCTCTAGGTCCATCCACCTCACTACAAATAACTCAATTTCGTTTCTTTTTATGGCTGAGTAATATTCCATTGTATATATGTGCCACATCTTCTTTATCCATTCATCTGTCGATGGACACTTAGGTTGCTTCCATGTCCTGGTTATTGTAAATAGAGCTGCAATGAATATTGTGGTACATGACTCTTTTTGAATTATGGTTTTCTCAGGGTATATGCCCAGTAGTAGGACTGCTGGGTCATATGGTAGTTCTATTTTTTAGTTTTTTGAGGAACCTGCATACTGTTCTCCATAATGGCTGTATCAATTTACATTCCCACCAACAGTGCAAGAGGGTTCCCTTTTCTCCACACCCTTTCCAGCATTTATTGTTTGTAGATTTTTTGATGACAGCTATTCTGACCAGTGTGAGGTGATACCTCATTTGCATTTCTCTAATGATTAGTGATGTTGAGCATCCTTTCATGTATTTGTTGGCAATCTGTATATCTTCTTTGGAAAAATGTCTGTTTAGATCTTCTGCCCATTTTTGGATTGGGTTGTTTGTTTTTTTGATACTGAGCTGCATGAGCTGCTTGTATATTTTGAAGATTAATCCTTTGTCATTGCTTCGTTTGCAAATAGTTTCTCCCATTCTAAGGGTTGTCTTTTCATGTTGTTTATAGTTTCCTTTGCTGTGAGGAAGCTTTGAAGTTTCATTAGGTCCCATTTGTTTATTTTGTTTTTATTTCCATTTCTCTAGGAGGTGGGTCAAAAAGGATCTTGCTGTGATTTATGTCATAGAGTGTTCTGCCTATGTTTTCCTCTAAGAGTTTGATAGTGCCTGGCCTTACATTTAGGTCTTTAATCCATTTTGAGTTTATTTTTGTGTATGGTGTTAGGGAGTGTTCTAATTTCATTCTCTTACATGTAGCTGTCCAGTTTTCCCAGCACCACTTATTGAAGAGGCTGTCTTTTCTCCATTGTATATTCTTGCCTCCTTTATCAAAGACAAGGTGACCATATGTGCGTGGGGTTATCTCTGGGCTTTCTATCCTGTTCCATTGATCTATATTTATGTTTTTGTGCCAGTACCATATTGTCTTGATTACTGTAGCTTTGTAGCATAGTCTGAAGTCAGGGAGTCTGATTCCTCCAGCTCTGTTTTTCTTTCTCAAGATTGCTTTGGCTATTCGGGGTCTTTTGTGTTTCCATACAAATTGTGAAATTTTTTGTTCTAGTTCTGTGAAAAATGCCAGTGGTAGTTTGATAGGGATTGCATTGAATCTGTAGATTGCTTTGGGTAGTATGGTCATTTTCACAATGTTGATTTTTCCAATCCAAGAACATGGTATATCTCTCCATCTGTTTGTATCATCTTTAATTTCTTTCATCGGTGTCTTATAGTTTTCTGCATACAGGTCTTTTGTCTCCTTAGGTAGGTTTATTCCTAGGTATTTTATTCTTTTTGTTGCAATGGTAAATGGGAGTGTTTCCTTAATTCCTCTTTCAGATTTTTCATCATTAGTGTATAGAAATGCAAGAGATTTCTGTGCATTCATTTTGTATCCTGCTACTTTACCAAATTCATTGATTAGCTCTAGTAGTTTTCTGGTAGCATCTTTAGGATTCTCTATGTATAGTATCACGTCATCTGCAAACAGTGACAGTTTTACTGCTTCTTTTCCGATTTGGATTCCTTTTATTTCTTCTTCTTCTCTGATTGCTGTGGCTAAAACTTCCAAAACTATGTTGAGTAATTGTGGTAAGAGTGGACAACCTTGTCTTGTTCCTGATCTTAGAGGAAATGGCTTCAGTTTTTCACCATTGAGAATGATGTTGGCTGTGGGTTTCTCACATATGCCCTTTATTATGTTGAGGTAACTTCCCTCTACGCCTACTTTCTGGAGGGTTTTTTATCATAAATGGGTGTTGAATTTTGTCAACAGCTTTTTCTGCATCTATTGGGATGATGATATGGTTTTTCTCCTTCAATTTGTTAATATGGTTTATCACATTGATTGATTTGCATATATTGAAGAATCCTTGCATTCCTGGGATAAATCCCACTTGATCATGGTGTATGATCCTTTTAATGTGCTGTTGGATTCTGTTTGCTAGTGTTTTGTTGAGGATTTTTGCATCTATGTTCATCAGTGATATTGGCCTGTAGTTTTCTTCCTTTGTGACATCTTTGTCTGGTTTTCGTATCAGGGTGATGGTGGCCTCATAGAATGAGTTTGGGAGTGTTCCTCCCTCTGCTATATTTTGGAAGAGTTTAAGAAGGATAGGTGTTAGCTCTTCTCTAAATGTTTGACAGAATTCGCCTGTGAAGCCATCTAGTCCTGGGCTTTTGTTTGTTGGAAGATTTTTAATCACAGTCTCAATTTCAGTGCTTGTGATTGGTCTGTTTATATTTTCTGTTTCTTCCTGGTTCAGTCTTAGAAGGTTGTGCTTTTCTAAGAATTTGTCCATTTCTTACAGGTTGTCCATTTTATTGGCATATAGTTGCTTGTAGTAATCTCTCATGATCCTTTGTATTTCTGCAGTTTTACCTTGCTCCTTCATCTGCTGTGTGTTTCTCTGTCTTATCATTTTGCTTAACTTACTGTGTTTGGGGTCTCCTTTTCGCAGGCTGCAGGTTTGTAGTTCCTGTTGTTTTTGGTGTCTGCCCCCAGTGGCTAAGGTTGGTTCAGTGGGTTGTGTAGGCTTCCTGGTGGAGGGGACTAGTGCCTGTGTTCTGGTGGATGAGGCTGGATCTTGTCTTTCTGGTGGGCAGGACTGCGTCCGGTGGTGTGTTTTGGGGTGTCTGTGACCTTATTATGATTTTAGGCAGCCTCTCTGCTAATGGGTGGGGTTGTGTTCCTGTCTTGCTAGTTGTTTGGCATAGGGTGTCCAGCCCTGTGGCTTGCTGGCTGTTGAGTGGAGCTGGGTCTTAACGTTTAGATGGAGATCTCTGGGAGAGCTTTCGCCATTTGATATTACATGGAGCTGGAAGGTCTCTGGTGGACCAATGTCCTGAACTCGGCTCTCCTACCTCAGAGGCACAGGCCTGACACCCAGCCAGAGTACCAAGACCCTGTCAGCCACATGGCCAGGTACGTGGAGAGTTTCTTGCCTTTTGGGAAGTCTGAGGTCTTCTGCCAGCGTTCAGTAGGTGTTCTGTAGGAGTTGTTCCACATGTAGATGTATTTCTGATGTATTTGTGGGGAGGAAGGTGATCTCCACATCTTACTCCTCCGCCATCTTGAAGGTCTCCCTCAACTCCCAGGTTTTTAACTTGGACACCTCCAGGGGAATGCTTGCCTGGGTGGCTTTGGCATCAAAGGTGCCAACTCAGCCAGTTAGAACACACCTGAAAAATGTTTCTCAAAAACATGTTGCTTTCTATGGATAAATTTGTTGGTTTATATAGTTCAGAATATGGACTATTGATCTATGTTAGGAAGTATCCCCTGACTGATCACACACTTGCTTTCGAACCCACTAGTTTTCTGTAAACCAGTGAGACTTCCCAGACCTCACTGGTTGCCCTGAGATTGTATACATTATTAAAGATGTTCTGATGAACTCACTGTAATAAAATTACAGCTCTAAAACTTGTAATAAAACTCTGGTTTACTTTTGAGCAAAGAAGAAAAAGAGAAAAACACTATTAAACCATCAGACCAACTTGTACACCCATCTTGTTTTCTTCCCAGTGTATCCAGACCTGATAGAAGTGAGGATAATTTCATTTGAATAGAAAGCATGCCCGAGCAACATTTTTTAAAAAGCTGAATTTTACCAAGTACTTTTTCTTACAGCTACACTGTAAAAAATTCATCTCCTAGATGCAGAAGTTGGTTTTTGTGCTTTGGGTTTTTATGTTGCTATTTCCTTTCCTTTAGAGCAGACCATTTCAAACTTTGCATATCTAAGCAAACCAGTTACTTGAAAAGCAGCTCTACTTATATTCTCAGAGTTTTACTGCTCTATATAGTCAATGTCTTGGTTTAAGCCAAAGGGAATTTGTGGTTTCTGAGATCAGAAATTCAACTACTTTCTAAAACGAAAAGTTAGTGATTAAATTAGCCATTTGTAGACCCAATCTTTGGTTCTAAATGGTACTTAAATGCTTTAATGACATTTCCACTATTTTGTAGTAAAAACATGTCAATAATAATAACCTGTATCTATAACAAAATAAAAAAAGAATAATGTTGGAACCTCTACTAGATATTCTAAGTCTTGCTTAAAAATATATATCTTATTCCATTTTCCTCCAAAGAAAGAACAGAGAACATGGAAAAACCTTTCCTCCCATCTAGTGGCTGGAAAATATAAAAATGCCCTCCATGTGTTTCTTGGAATTCCAGGCATTAGGGATTGTCTGACATCTGGTTGTTCACTCAGTTAAGCAAATATAAATTCTAAAATCTTTACCAAAGTTGAGCCCAATGGAGAAATATATGTCTATGATGATTCACTAATCAACTTGTCTTAAATCAATAACGTATAAGTCTCATCAAGCAGAAAGAAGGGCCATGGTGCTTCCTAATTCATTAATATGAACCTACGATTAAAAAAATAATAATAATAAGGCTGTATGTTTCTGCTAACTGAAAAGGGACTTCAATTCTATTTGCCTCTAAACCAGCCAGTGCCCTAGATCTCTCCTGACCCTTAATTGCCCCTTGTTGGCCCCACACCTTGACAACTCTTCTCTCAAGAGCTGGATGTGCTGAATTCACTAAAGAGAGCCAAGAAATTGTCCCTGAAACTGGCTGCATCCAGGGGCCTCAGCTCCTGAAACTTTGAATTCCAGACTCTGATACTGGCAGCAGGGCCTCTGTGCAGGGCTAAACCAGCCCACAGGAAAGCAGGTTTAGATTGGTTATGCAGCAAAAGGGATTAATGCTTGGTCTACCTGTCTTGTATATGCCTTGTGAAGATGTCAAAATCTCTGCTGAATTGTGCCTATCTCTGATGATTCTCACAGATTCAAAGAATGAATTTTGTGTACAGTCAGCAAAGTTCTGGGAGCTCCAGGAAGAAGAGGAAGGTCAGCCAACCAGTGAAGTCTTCATCCCTGACAGAAAATGAAAGTTAGATGCCTTTGCTACTTTTATTCTAAAATAAGTTTATTTTGCAGCAAATATGCATGAAGTGTCTTAGTAGGAAAGTAAGTTCCTATCACCAAAACCTTTTACTAAATTTGCTGCTCAACTTTTTGAGTCAGTTTACTAAGTGCTAAATTACTGGGTAGGACATGGGTTCACTTTGCCACAAGGAAACAAGGTCACCAGGGCTGCTTTGGGACAGCATTACTTCAAGGCTGAGTTAGAGATGAGACACCCTTTATATTTGTAGAAGAACCACAGCAGCTATTTTGAAAAGAAATAAGCTGTTGTTCTCAAAGGAAAGAGGGTTTTCTTTGCATAATTAAACTTCCCAGGTACTTAGACTACTGTGAAGCATTTTAACTTGTTGTAACCTGTGTGCTAGAATCCCTCTTTAGCTTTATTAAAACTCCCACAAAATTGCATAGCATGTGTGTGGTGGTGCTTATCCAGGTGTGATTTTTGTGTTAACTTCAATCACGAGGTTGATCAGCTAAGTGCTGGACCAAAACGTACTCTCCCTGTAGAGTTCCTCAAAGCTGGTCCTCCACCCTGTTCTGTTGGCCAGCCCGAGACAGGACTAGCTGCAGTGCAGGAGCCTGGCTCCCTTCTGAAGGCCGATGTTAAATGCTTCCCCCAAAACTTCAGTTTATCAGTCTGTAACCTGCAGATGATGCTACTAGTCCTCTCCTTATTCTGGAAGAATTTTGATAGACTTAATGATTAGTATCAGATGAATAATAAATGATGAAGTATTATTTTTATTATTTATATAACATGAAATTTAATAATTTTGTTTAAATGGATAGGACCAATAAGTTAAATGTTATAAGTGTGTGTGCTTTCTGGTTAAATAAAGCCAAAATACGAGGTATTTTTTGGCTCATCTTTTTTTTCTTCATTCAGATCAGTGTAGAAAGGACATCAGTACCTGGAGTGCTTGTTAAAATACAGATTACTAGGCCTGCCTCATTTCTACTAATCAAAATCTCAAGGGGTGGGCCCTATGGAAAACTCCCTGGGTTCTAATGCACACAAAAGATTGAGAACCCAGGACCCCTGATCCAGGCTAAAAGGAGAATCCCTGGGGCTAGACATGCACTCTAGCCAGCAGAAGGCTGTGGGTTGTAACAGAGAAAAATCTGAGGGATCCTGCCTGTCCAGCACTACCTTTTGTGAGACTCTCATCCATTTCTGATGGCCCATTTCTGATGGCAGCCTCCAAACTGGAATCTTGAATTGGCCTGTAGCACTGGGGCCTGCCAGAGAGGAGCATTTTCCCTTCTCCCAGCATGTTAAGTATACTCACATAAGTTCACTCTGCCACTAAAAGGAGGAGGAGGGGGAAGGTACTGGGTTTATTATATCCTTGATAGAATTGTAGCCTGAGTCACCACAATTTCTTTTAAGAGAATCATATAAAGAGATTAGCTGTCTAGTAAAAGGATTAGGTTTATTTTGTGTCTCTCCAGAGCGTAGATCCAAGACCAAATTGGTGAAAGCTATAGGAGGTCATTTGGACTCAGTATAAGGAGGAACTTTGTAACTCCACAGGTTGTCAAAAATTTGAAACAGCCTGCCTTGTGAGGCAGTGATCCTACCCACCCCCCAAGCGTTTGAACACAAAGAAGCTTCATATATACTCTAGGAGGCTTTGACTCTCAGAGCAAATTAGTTATGGGGGGTAATTAGTCAATCTGGATCTCAGAAAGAACCATTTTGTTTAAAAGAGGAATTTAGCTCTTAATCGATATTTATAATTTTCATAAACTTAGCCTAAGGTGGCAGGTCCTTTAAGTCTAGAATCTGAATCTGTCTAGATACTTTTTTAGTGAGTTTACCGTCACTATTAACACCCCCCCTCCCACAATGGATGCTAATAGGTGGAATGTGTATGTCTGATGCAGTTTGTGTGAGGCAGCAGAGAGAAGTTGCTGGGCCTGTGCCCTGGGCTGGGCACACAAAGGAAGAGATCCGCTATCAAGAGGATCTGAGAACCAAGAAAACGTGAACTAGCTGATTTTACACAGCAGAGTTCGTATGTGCAACCAGCTATCAAGATTGGAGGCTGTTCAGTGCTATTTACTGGATGATTTATTGGGATGGGGAAAAAAAAAAAAGAACCTCTTTTCTAGTCTATTCATTTCTGTCCTTAATAATAATGGAATGAGTAAACATAAGTCCATCAAGGAGCTGGAACTTCAGGGAAAAGAAGGAGGACTTAGACCCCGAGCTGGGGAGCCTAAGCTTTGGCACACTAGCCATTCCCTCACCCTGCTGGTGCCTGGGTTATCAGTGTGCTTATAAAAATCAGCTGCAGATAGCTTGGAAACTGGGACATTGTTAAATTAACATTTTTGCAGGGGAAGTTTGGCTGTCTGGGGTTTTTCTGTCTTTACAGAAAATTGGTCTAGCTGGAAAGAGACAGATTATGTTCATGATTGCCACTAGCCTTTGAAGCCAGGCACCAAAACCACACCTTCATTTCCCTTCTTGTAGGTCCCTATGGTATCTGGGTTCTTTCATTCTCCAGATCACCTCTACCAGGAAGACACTGGACATGTTCATCAGTGTCAGTTACATTCACACAAGTTCAAAGTTGTGTATATGTTTTTTAAAATAACACTAACCATTAGAGACAGTTTTCAGTGTGTCTTAAAATTGTCAATTCATGGTTTCAAACCCAACAGTACTGGATCTTGAGAGATTTCCACAGATTCTTATAGTAAAAATAATTCTCAGTCAGAATTCCTTCACCGGTCAGAAGGAAGACCCAGGTGATAAAATGAGAGTTAACACACTGTGCTTTTAAGAGTTAAAGCAAGGTCCTCCCACGGTATGAGTCTAGATTCCGAACAAGCGAAGAAATGCCTTTGTCCCAAATGTATTCTCTTTAGAAATTATTAGTTTATATATATATATTTTAAAAGGTAATATTTTCAATGTGATTGTGTGTTTGTGTAATGAGGCCCTGGCTGAGACTTGCTATGCAGTTTGCAAGTTTCTGTAGAGGAGGAGGGCCTTAATTGATGGGCTCTTTGGTTTTGCAATGGTAAAGCCAAGATCCTATCCAGAAATGGAGAGACATGAGGTGCTAATCAGCTCACATCACTTCCCCTTGGGTGACTACATCTCTGCAAATAGGGTCTACCTTCTGGGAGTGTCGAAGTTGTTGAGACTGACTCTGGAGGTGGTGGGCTCACAGTGGGGAAGGTGGAGGGTAAACTGATCACTGCAACCTGGCTGGAAGTTGCCGTGAGATTTGCTCAGTAGGGGACCCTGGGAACAAGTCTCACTAAACAGTCTCGTCTGGTCTCAACTGTGCCATGAGGTTCAGCAGTACAAGGGTTTCCCCGTGGCAGGAGTGGTGAGGCAGGCAGATTCAGAGAGCCAAAAACATCTAAGACAGACTGGTGGAGCACAGACCATTCCTTGGGGATTCAAATACTTAGGGATCTGGTATAAGAGTGGGGTTTGTTACTTGTGTACCGCAGGACTCCTGAAGGCTGGAGGAGTCTGGGGCATCTGGATTCCATCTGGATAATTACTAATCGGCTCTAGGGTAAGGAGGCAAATTTAGGTTTTCATCTTTCTGTGAGCAAAGTAGTTAAGGAAAAGGCTAGGGTGCTGGCTGCAGAACCTGGTTGCTGTTTTCTAGACAGGTTATTTCCCTGCTCTAGCCCTCGGATTACTCAATCTATAACATGTGGATGATAGCGGTACCTACCTAGTGACACAGTTGTGAGGATTAAGCCAGGCAATTCAAGCTAAGTGCCCAGCGTGCATATAGTCGGTGCTCAACAGGTGTTCATCACTTTTGCTATTTTTTAGCTCTTGGCACGTCCCCTTCCTTAGTCTCAGGAGCTCAGAGTTCCTGTGCTGCTTTTTGCCTACCCCGAGATCCTGCATGGACACCCTCTCCAAGCCTGGGCTGGCACCTGAACCATGCTCCCAACTGCTTCTGTTCTCAGCACCCTCCCCACTCCTTTCCCTCAAGACAGTTTGATGGAAGGGAAGCATCAGATTAAGCTTAATGTGCTGCCCTCCCACATGTGCACTTTAAAACAAAAGCTTGTTTATAAGAAAACTGAATCTCACATAGGGAATGAGATATGAGAAGAGATTGAATAAACAGGGAAGAAGAAAGTCTAAGGAGAACTTCATAGCTGTCTTCAAATATATGTGAGGCTGTCTGGAAATGCAGGAACCACAGACACAATCTGTGTTGTTCCAAAGACAGAACACACAGACCCAGGAGGAAGAAGTGGCAGGGAGGAAGGTTTGGGCTCAACATATTGAAGACTTTCTCCCCCATGCAAGGTGCCTGGCACACGGATTTTAATGTTTTCGTTAGCAATTAGAGCTGCCCATGACTGCTTCTTTTTTGTTTTGAATGAGTGAATGAGTTTTATATGGAATTTTGATTTTTTTGGAAAATTTTTAAAATTCTTTTTAATCTCTATTTTTATTTATTTAGTTTTTTTAAAGAAGATGTTGGGGGTAGGAGTTTATTAATTAATTTATTTATTTTTGCTGTGTTGGGTCTTCGCTTCTGTGCGAGGGCCTTCTCCAGTTGTGGCAAGCAGGGGCCACTCCTCATTGCGGTGCGCAGGCCTCTCACTATCGCGCCCTCTCTTGTTGCGGAGCACAGGCTCCAGACGTGCAGGATCAGTAGTTGTGGCTCACGGGCCTAGTTGCTCTGCGGCATGTGGGATCCTCCCAGACCAGGGCTCGAACCCGTGTCCCCTGCATCAGCAGGCAGATTCTCAACCACTGTGCCACCAGGGAAGTCCTATTTTTATTTTTACAGTTTGATGATTTATCACAGAGCAAACACCTAAGCATCTACCTCTCATTCAAGAAATAGATCATTGAATTCCCTGGAGGTCCAGTGGTTAGGACTTGGCGCTTTCAGCTGTGGCTCGGGTTCAATCCCTGGTCGGGGAACTAAGATCCCACAAGCGGCGCAGCGCAACCGAAAAAAAAAGATCATTGCCAGCATTCCAGAAATTGCCTTTGTACCTCTAGCAAAGGGCTACTCCTCTCTTCCCCATAAAAGTAACCACTATTCTTTGACTTTTTTATCCGTGACTGCTTCTGACTGTAATGAGTTCCCCATCACTAGAGGTGTTCAAGCCGAGTTGTCCAGGATGTTGCTCTATGGATAAGAATTGAATCAAATGAATATTGAGGTCTCTTCTAGGTGTAAAATTCTATGACACTTATTAAAGGTAGAATTTCAACAGAGAGATTTTGGGAGCAAAGCAACATTTTATAAATCCTTTTCCCAAAAGGCAATAGAGTGAAGTTGTTAAAGCTGAGGGTTCTGGAGTTAGACATTGCCTGGGTTCAAACCCTGGTCATCCTACTTACTAGCTGTGTGACCCTGGGCAAGTTTTTTGCTCTCTCTGTACTTCAGTTTCCCCATCTGCAAAATGCGGTCCATAATAGTGTCTCTATCACAGAGTTATCGTGAGAACTAAGTGAGTTAATATAGGTAAAGCACTTTGAAGAATGCCTGGCACAAAGAGAGTTAATGCTCAATACACGTTAGTTACAAGGTATTATCTGATACCCTTGCTACTCTGCAGCTTTTTACGTCTTTTCAGTATGTGGAAGGAAGTCCCTTCTACCATAATTGACCCTGACCTTGTTTTTTCCTAAATCATATGCCAGCCATGGCCACTGTAATTAACCAGTGCACTGTCTATCTCCTGTAGGCAAGCTTTAAAGCTAAACAAGCAGGCAGAGCCTGTGACGCACAGTTTATGAAGGATCCTGCTGATGAAACTCAATCACGGCCGTGGACACCTTAACCCTGACACATGCCTGGCAAGTGGTGGATGCCCAGTAAATACTTGTTGAATGAATAGATGAACTTGGCAGGGTTCTTATTATTTCCTACATTTTATTTATTTATTTTTGATTCGGTAATTTCATTCACATGACTTAAAATTCAAAAGGAACTAAAGGCTATAGAGTGAAACACATCCCTCCCGCCCTGTCCCCAGTTTTCCTCCCCATAGGTGACTAAGGTAACCACTCTCTCATATGTCTTTCTAGAGTTATTTTAGGCATAAATAAGTAAACATACTAGCATACGCACGTTGGTTTCTTTCCCTCCTTTTTAAACAAACAGCCACATACACTGTTCCAGGTACGTTTACTGATGTGGTCACAGAAGTGGGGGTGAGCATGGGCGCACTAAGGAGGAATTAGAGAAGAAAAAGCTCAGAGACAGAAAATCAACCAGGCAACTCTTGCATCAACCCACATGTAAAGTGATCAGAGCCTGGGCTAGTATATTAAAGAGGGTAATCAGGGAAAGAATTGTTTGAGTGGGTTTTTTTTTAAGTTTTACACCAGGGTAACTGCCACCACAATCAAGATATAGAGCGTTTCTGTCACCCCCAGAAGTTCCTTCATGTTCCTTTGTAGCTGTGCCCCTCCCTGGGCCCACATACCCACTCCTCTGCTTTGTCAGAGTTTTTCAGCTTCTGTGTTTCAGGCCTACGTGGTGTGGTGGGACCTCCACTCAGCAGAGCTAATCATAGTATTAGTCAACATCAGTGGCACTTCCTCTGGGCTGCGCGTTCTACTAAGCACCCACTCGTGCTCATCCATTTAATCCCTTCCACACCAAAGGAGGCAGGTCCTGCTGTTATCTCGATTTCTGATGAGACATCTAAGATACAGAGAAGTGAAATCACTTGCCCAAGGTCACAAAGCTAGTAGAGCCAGAATTTTGAACCCAAAGCAATGTGAAACTAACCAAGAAAATACTCAGACTTCAACAGAAAGACTTCATTACTATTTAACCAGAGCAAGGGAGCGGGGTAAGAATCCTTCGCAGGTTAATATAGAATGGATTTGTCCAGCAGTCTTCAAGTGTGCTTTAAATGGCTGGTAGCCTTTCTTCATGGGCATTAGTCAGTCAGCAGGCAGAGTTTCATGGCCTGGCCTTCGATGTGCACACCCGCCACACCGCTTTCTCCTAAGAAATTACAACATTCAGAACTATCTCTTTATGGTAAAGAACTGGTGTGGTTAGGGTATTACTGAGAAGACAACTATCTCTGCCTATCTATGGGTCCAAGAATATGCATGTCATTCTGAAACCACAAGGAACGTGGTTAAGTCCCCTGGTCACATCTCTCAACAAAGATTTATCTGTTTTGCTGTTGCCTCCAAAGAGCTTTCCTCCTGGACTAAGATGTTAATTCACGGTGATGTCTACTAATGGGCCTTCCCTAAAGAAGGAGCCTATTAAAGGCTCCTCCTAAAGAGGAGCCTATTAAAGGAATTAATTACATTGAAGGTTCAGAAAACTTCCCAGCATAATGAAATGGCTCCCCAGCTGTAATAGCCTGAGAAAGAAACCACCGATCTAAATCCTGAGACAAGTTCCTATAAAGTGAGAGGCAAGTTTGCTCAGGTAACTACAGACCCTAGGAGAAACAAGATAGTGAAAATGTTAACAATGAAACCAATTTTCACTCACTGATGGGGTTGTATTAAATATAGATCATATTTTTCCAAAAATTTCAAGTTCTTTATTACCACCTCTTTTATGAGACCTATGTTTGCCACTTATTAATACTACCAATTAACATTAAAATGCAATTTTAATGTTTTTTTAATAAGAAAATAGTTCTCTCCAGTCAACATAGAATAAAAGGTAATGGAGTTAGGATGGATTATGCGGCACTCAAATTCAAGAGAAGGTGGTAGAATTATCCTTTCTGGAAGTCTAGATTGGTTTCAATGCAGTGTTGCCTAAAGCCCTGGGAGTAGATTAGACGACTTTCTGGTCTCTTATTCCTCTGTATGGCCTGCTTGTACACTGTCCAAATCTCCAGAAATGACAATAGCAGAAGAAAAAAATAATAGGAGAAGATTAACTGTAGTGCTAGGGATTGTGCTAGTTACTGATAAACCACCAATTTGTCGGTTTCCAGGTAGACTGAGGAGGGCAGCGTAATGTGGGGAACTGGCTAGCAATTTGGCAGAATCTGGGTTTTAATCTTAATCTTGGTTCTCCCTTTATTTCTGGACAAGTCATTTATCTCCTCTCTTCTTCTGTTTCATTAGCTGCAAAATGCAGATGGTGACCCACCTAGGGTTTTTAACAGCCAGGAGGTAGATGCAAGGGGTGGTGACAGCCCACGCTAAATCTGGCCTTGTGCCTGGAATCCCTCTGCCTGGGCTCTGGGGTAGTTTGGAGGAGGAAAGGAGAGCTCCCTTGGGGGCCCAGCCCATTCGCCACTGGTTCTAGAGAAGGCCTGATCCCCAGGAGCCAGGGGAGACCATACCAGTCCTCTGGCCCCTCCTCCAGACATTAAGGTTACTGTTGAGCAAAAGTGGGACTTATCTGAACCTAGTCTACCGTCAACTATAACATGGGCTTCACTTGGAATGAACTCAGCCTTAAGGTTGGGGCCCAGGGGAAAGGTTTTTTAAAATTATTATTATTAACGAAACTCATTTACAATTACGGTATTCATAGAACAGTCATTTACATGCTATAAACTCTTTAGGAGATTATGGTGGTGATACACTATGTAAACTGACTTTGAAAAGTTACAGAGGTTGCGAGATGATTAAACACCTTTCACTCTCCTGCTATTGTTTGGATTTTAAGTGTTTCTTAGAATGGGCAAGTGACATAAAATCTAACCTACTTCTAGCTAAAAGTCTAACAGTTCTGATGGAAACTGTTAAACCAATTCTGCAACCAAAAGACAAACGGCTTAAAACTGCCAGGTATCAGTATTATTGTATAATTCCCTTTAACAAAAACTTATAACTGAAATTTATAGGTAAGAATTTACAGTAAGCAGCAGGTACTTGGAAACTTGTCAGTTAAGGTTTCCCATTAGAGAACTTCTGCTGTAAGCTTTTTAAGCCTCTAAAGTCAGAAGAAAGAAAAAAGAACTTTCACAATTAGTTTCTAAGGAAATTATACAAAAGTCATAATAACTAAGAGAAAAGTTTTAGACTGTCATTTCCAACAGGACATGACCTCCTAAAGAAAAACACATTTTTTTTTTTTTGGAGAAGGCTGTATATAAATAACAATCAAAATCTATATTCTTGATATATTTCTAAAGAAAATAGTTAACTAAATCTCTTTAAAGTGATTTTATTTCCTGCTGCTCCCCCAACCTCCTCAAAATTGAGAATACAACAAATATTTGCATAGGTTTATTATTCACATTTAATCATGAATAATTCACTTTGTACAAACAGCTGGGTAAACAAGAGATTTGGAGTTTCCTTTTTCTAGAATATTTTTCCCTTGGCTGAAAGGAAACAGCATCAGTGTGGTTTTATATGGTTTTCAGTGCCATCCTGTCCTCCCTCCCTCGAGCAGGAGGCATCCCCTCTTTTATGCTTTTTTTTTTTTCCATTTCTTTCTTTCTGTCAGTTATTGGGCTACACCTCACAAATACATTTTTTTTTAAATTATGGAATGAAAAATGAGCTCCACCACTCAGTACTTTGGTCTGCAAGACAATATCAAGTATATGTTCACGGACCTGCTTTTGTGTAGATACTCTCACAGTGTTGGGAAAAGATCCTTCTGAGCTCATCCTGCCTCATCATTAGATCCTTCACCTTCTATCACTCATTAACAATTTCACAATTCTTTGACTATCTACCACAAAGCCGGCTCTCATTTCCCTCTTCTCCTCCCGGGCCTACGTGAGGAAGTGAAGCACGCATCACTGCACACAGGTTTATCCAGGGCATTTCAACCTGGGCAAGGGGGTATAATTTACCAAAGGTCAAGGATCCTTCCAGTTCTGTGAACGTCACCAACCAAACTGTGATAGTATAACTTGTGGTTTAGAAGAGAATTAGGCTTGCTGTATGTAATTCAGCTATGACCAAACTGGGGGTGGGGGGTGGAGGGAGGTCACAGTATACCCTTGAGAAATCCCTGCTCTTTGTCATGACCTGGCAAATTAAGAATTTTAGCCACCCAACAAATGCCATGCGTCCACCCTAACTGCATTAGTTGAGCACAAAACATGGGCATAGGGATGTATGTATCCTCTCTTCAGCAACACGTATCATAAAATATGAATGCCATAGAAGTATGGCCAAGAGCATTCCAGAGAAAATTAACCACGATTTGAGTTAATTAAAAATTATTGTTTTCTTCATTTAACAAAAGTGCTTACCATGTGCTAGACATTTTCTAAACACTTTACACACATAAACTCTTTAATTCTTATAACAACCCTATGAAATAGGTACAATCCTTATCCCCATTTTACAGATCAGGAAAATGAAGCACAGAGAAATCAATCAAGTCATTTGCTTAATGTCACCACAGGAAGTGGTAGGGCCAGGACTCGAACCAGGCAGCCTAGCTCCAAAGTCTGTGCTTTCAATAACCATGCTGTACAATGAGTATAAATACCTGCTTATGGTAAAAAGTTTAGAAAAATAAGAAAAACATAAAGAAGAAAAAAAATTACCCATAGTCCCACCACCCATTTTTGTGTATTTTCTTTGTGTATGTGTATTTGCGTGTGTGTGTACAAAAGCATTTAATTTAGTGGAACTTCTCATCTACCCCCCTCTCTCTTTCAATTAGCTATACCTTACGAACATTCTCCCATAGAAAGATATTACTTTGATTGCACAAACAATTGTCTTAGTCTACTTTGTAAATACCAGCCCAGCCAAGTTTGGAAGCACTTATTTATGATTGGTGGGGTAGAGTAGGGGGCTGCTGATTTAGTAGAGGCCTTATTTCCCTAAATTCAAAGAGCTTCTCTGAAAATGGGCGCAGAATGGTTTCTTTTAAGTGACCTGAAAAATGTGTTGTGTCTAGAAACATAGCGTGACTTTTCCCTTCAAAGCATTTCATGTTATGTCCACTTCATATTGTTCAGTTTCCTTAGGGGCGGGGCAGGGGGAATGAGTCTGGGTACAAAGAAAAATGTAGGCTAGTCAACAGGAAACCTGAAGTCCCTGAAACAGCACAGTGGCCACTAATCACACCCTGGCAGGGCTGCTTTCTCTTTGACAGGTGTTGCAAAAATAATAATAAATGTTCGAAAGAACCATTTACCTGGTAAACAAAACTGTTATTAAAAACTGGTGTTATACGCCAAGACACTGAAGAACAGTCTCTGAAGCCAAGACAGTAGTGGTCATAGCTATGACCGGTGACAGCTTTGGGCCAAGTCACATGCCATCCCGTCAACAGCCAGGGAGGTAAACAGCACAGCTATGTGCCTGCCGACCTAACCTCAAAACCTCTCAGGAGCACAAGGAAATTGGCTTGAAAAGACTGTTTCTCTTTTTTTTTCCTCCTTGTTAATTGAATTTCTAGCACTAATTAAAGCAGCAGAAACAGAAAACCATATACAAAAGGGGAAGTCAAAGAATGACACCCCCCCCCACCCCGTTTCTGAAAAAAACAGTCATCCAGTCATTAGAAACACAGTTGCATCAATTCTCACTCTTTCCTTGAGCTGTTTTACCTATTTGCAGGTGAGGCAGTGGAGAGCAGGGCCGAGGGCCAAGCTTTTCAGAGGGCCCTCTCTGGGAATTACTTTCATATGCACATAAATTTCCACAATAAGTACCTTCTGGAGTTCGCATACAACGAAGTTACTCTTCCAAGCTTCCTGCCCACTGTTCTAACTTGAGTTGTGCTACCAGAAAATCAGATGAGTATCTCAACTGCTAAGTCAAACTTGGCTTTTTCTGGAAACTGGAACTCACTAACTTGAGCCCCTAAATCCACCCCCCACCCCGCCCCGTCTTCCTTTTAAATTACCTCTTACCCATAGTCACTGGTCCTAGGTCCCCTTGGAGCTGTTGAGGCAGGAGCTGTCTGAAATTTAAGATTCAATACCAGGCAGCCAGATGGATCAAAAGAAATTTTTCTTTGACCCTAAAACTAAGGTCAAATCTGTTTTTCTTTCCGTTGCAAGTGTTTTGAAAACTTCTTTCTGTCTGAGTCTTCTAATCCCGGGGGAATGACAAGGCATTGGGACTAAACTAATCAGCTCTTCTAACCAACAACCTACTAGGGATGGAGGGTCACCACTTCTCCCAGATCCCATAGAGCCTCCTTCAAGGGAGGGGTTGATCTGGGGAGAAGTGAGTGGTGAGGACCAGACTAACAGCCTGTCTCTGGAGAGGACCTGAGCAGACAATAACCACAACGCAGGACAACACAGAACGCACCTTTACGTAGGATTTACAGAGTGCCTCTAACGTATATCATTTGTTTGAAGTTTCATATCTGTCTCGTGAGGTGGGTAACGACCACTGCCCACAGCCCGGAGAGGTTGTGTTGGCTGCCCAGATCACAACATTCACGTAGAACCTGGGTCTGAGGGTTGCAAGGCGTGCATGGTGGCCTTGCTCTCCCCCACCCTCCGTCTCCTTGGTCCACACCTTGTTCAGCTCAATATAGGGCCTTCACTGCAGTCAAAGGCTGTCTTTCTCTAAGGCACACTGATCAGTTAAATGACTCTGTTAAACGGTGAACGTCTGGTCTTGGTGACCCTCTACCCCATCCTGAAGGCTTCTCTCCTATGACCTCGGCCACCTCCCATGCTCCCAGGACTCCCTGAGGCAATACCACAGCAGGCCTGCCCGCCTGCGTAACCACTTGGGCCTTGAACCTAGACCTTTTCTCCCACAATTAAACCCACTTACTCTGCATCTCATCTCTCCAAGCCCTACCAGGGGGGCAATTTGTGCTAAGAGACTACACGCTGGCAATGGTATAACAGTCTAACACCCCAAACCGCCCGGGGACCACTTGCTGGCTGTGTGTGTTTGGGCAAGTAACTCAGCACCCACCCACGAATGTCACCTGTAAAATGCACGTAACAGTTGTTTACAAGTGAGGATCAAGTGAAATCATTCAGAATGTCATGTAATCAACTGAATTCCTTCTCTTCCCCTCAACCCTTCTTTCTCTCCTAAAGCAAATCTCAGGGCACTGTCCTCTCTCACCCAGTTTACAGTAGCAGCCCTTTGACCAGTCTCTCTGCCTCCAGACATGACCCCACCACACACCCTCCACCCTGGCTAAAAGAATCCTTCCCAAGAATGAGTATGAACAGAGTTTTGTTTGTTTGTTTGTTTGTTTTTTTGCGGTACGCGGGCCTCTCACTGTTGTGGCCTCTCCCATTGCGGAGCACAGGCTCCGGACGCGCAGGCTCAGCGGCCATGGCTCACGGGCCCAGCCACTCCGCGGCACGTGGGATCCTCCCGGACCGGGGCACGAACCCGTGTCCCCTGCATCGGCAGGCGGATTCTCAACCACTGCGCCACCAGGGAAGCCCAGTATGAACAGATTTATCCTCCCTAAAACCTCCAGTGGCTCCACAGGGCCTCAGAGTCAAGTCCAGGCTCCTCAGCGCAGCCCATGTGCCCTGCGTGCTCAGCCTTTGCCCCCCTCACCAGCATCCCGGTGCTCAGTGCCCGGCGGGCATGTGCCATGCTCTCCTCTTCCTCCAGGGCGGTGAGCAGGCTGTTTGCCTACAACCCTCTCTCCCAGTGGCCTTTCTCATTTCTATTCATTCTTTAGTTTAAGCATCATTTCCTCTAGGAAGTCTTCCTGAGTTGGGTCAGATGCCTTCCCCTGTGGCCCTGTCCTCTCCTTCTTCTCATCCTGGCACCTAGAACACACTGTAACTGCCTGGCCGCCCACCCCTTGCTTGCTCCTAACTCTCTGGGGCTGGGCAAGCAAGAGAGGGGTGAATATTCACCCTGGCACCTTTCCTGAAATACATAAGGCGGTCAATTATTTTAAGTATGTTACTCTTACTTGAAAATATTTTCATTTCAAAATGCCCACCCTTTTCTTTGCATCTCAAAATCCACTCAGCCTTCAATGCCTTATCCCAAATAAAAGAGTAACTTTGGAATATTAAGTCTAGCCAGTGAATATAGTATTTTTTAATCTAAATGAAAAAGGGGGGGCTCATATGATAATATTATTACAAGATAAATTAGTGTTAATACTTCTATGGCGGGGCTTCCCTGGTGGCGCAGTGGTTAAGAATCCGCCTGTCAATGCAGGGGACACGGGTTCGAGCCCTGGTCTGGGAAGATCCCACATGCCGCGGAGCAACTAAGTCCGTGCGCCACAACTACTGAGCCTGCAATCTAGAGCCTGTGAGCCACAACTACTGAACCCACGAGCCTAGAGCCCGTGCTCTGCAACAAGAGAAGCCACCGCAATGAGAAGCCCGCACACCGCAACGAAGAGTAGCCCCTGCTCGCTCTGCAACTAGAGAAAGCCCGCGCATAGCAATGAAGAATAGCCCCCGCTCACCGCAACTTGAGAAAGCCCGCACACAGCAACGAAGACCCAACGCAGCCAAAAAAGTAATTATAATAATCCTTCTATGGCATATTCATACAAATATCTCAATCTATTCTTATAATACTCCTATGGATTGGACTCATATTTTACAGGATATGTTAGTTATGACTCTACAATTGCAAGTGGCAAAACCCATCCTGAATTAGTTTAAGCAAAAAAAAAAAAAAAAAAAAAAATTGGAGAGTTTGCTATACCCATGCAGGGGTGGAACCCAAGGCTTATAGTCAGACGTTGCAAAGGGATTAGATTTAGAAACTGCAAAACCTTTAGAAACCCAAGGTTACTGGGGTCTTGTTTCTGCTTCTTTCTACACATACAACCCATTCTTCTCTCTCTTCATAATGGCTCTTTCTGATACCCAGTCCATTGGCCAAAGATGGCTGCCCATGGTCCAAGGTCAACAGTCACAGGCCCAGCTACATAGGGAGGCTGAGAGGCTGCCCCTTGGATCCAGGCACTGGTCCTCCCGGGAGAGGGTCTGATGGCCCAGCTGAGTCAGGGAGGGGGGAGTGTGGACCACAACGACTGGGAGGGGTGGGAATCACACCACACAGAGGCCCATTCTCCCGACCCTGTGGCAGTGAGGAGAGGGGCTAGGAGGGGAGGAAAATGCCCACAGAAAGGGGTCCCCTACGAAGAGGTTAAGGGACTTGTCTGAGAGCAAATGAGGCCCAGACGGAGCCAAGATGAGAGAACAGGTGTCAGACACTGGCTTTGCCTAAAGGTCTACAATCATGTTTTAAAATCAAGAATCAGAAATATTGAGACTAGGCAGAATTATGACATACGGACCAAGATATGCATTCTACAGTGCACGTGTGACACTAAATATACGTACTAAACACCCATTTATAGAAATGGCCTGTCAGCAGCATGGCAGGAGGGACATTCAAAGCTCTATGGAAACATTTTGCCAGAGCTTAAAATTAAATTAAAACAACCTTATGTTAAATCCCAAACAAGAGGCTTCCCTGGTGGCACAGTGGTTAAGAGTCCTCCTGCCAGTGCAGGGGACATGGGTTCTAACCCTGGTCCGGGAAGATCCCACATGCCACAGAGCAACTAAGTCCATGCACCACAACTACTGAGCCTGCGCTCTAGAGCCCATGAGCCACAACTACTGAGCCCATGTACCACAACTACTGAAGCCCGTGCACCTAGAGCCCGTGCTCCACAACGAGAGAAGCCACTGCAATGAGAAGCCCACGCACTGCAACAAAGAGTAGTCCCAGCTCACCGCAACTAGAGAAAGCCCACACGCAGCAACGAAGACCCAACGCAGCCAAAAATAAATAATAAAATTAATTAATTTTTTAAAAAAAAACCCAAAGAGAATTCAAAACCAATTAAGTTTATAAAACAATCATGTTTAAAACAACAGTAATTTCAAAAACACATTTAGTTAATTCATTTAACTTCAGTAGAAGTGGTTTTTTAATATTGATCCTATTGGTTTTAAATTTGCTTTTAAGAATTCTGTAGACACTTAGAAGCAAAAGAGATTAAGCAAGTAGAGGTGGGAACCTGCCCTGAATTTCCTCTTAGCTGTGCGCCTTGCACCCATCCACCTGGGAGTCTCCACTGTCCCTCTATGAAACTCTGGCTTTCTTCTGAGCAAGGGTGCAGCCCTGTTCGAAAAATCTGTGGTCTAGCCCAGATGGACGAATGAGGCCTAGAGCAGTGGTTGTCAAACTTGAATATAGAAAAACACCTGGGGAGCTTTTCAGAAATACAGATTCTCAGACTCCACTCCCAGAGACGAGATCCAAGGAGTCTGCAATCCTCCCAGGGAGCCCAGCCAGTTCTGACTGGGGGGCTGCTCCAACCCACTTCAGCAGGAGCCATCATTCCTAGGCCACTAGCTGCTGAGCCAGAACTGAGACCCAGGTTTCCTGATGTCCAGTTCAATGCTTTTCCCACCATACTCCACCGACTCTCCAACTCTTCAATTGTTAAAATACAAACTTCACTATTTTAAAAAAGACCAGAATCAGACAACAATGAACGGATAAACAAAATGTGGTATACACATACAATGGAATATTATTCAGCCTTAAAAAGGAAGGAAATTTTGACACACACTACAACAGGGATGAACCTTGAGGACACTATGCTAAGTGAACTAAGCCAGTCAGAAAAGGACATTTACTGTATGATTCCACTTATATGAGGTACTTAGAGCAGTCAAAATCACAGAGTCAGAAAGTAAATGGTAATTTTCAGGGGCTTTGGGAGAGAGGAATGGGAGTCATAGTTTTTCTGTTTTTTGGGGTTTTTTTTTGTTTTTTTGTGGTACGTGGGCTCTCACTGTTGTGGCCTCTCCCGTTGCGGAGCACAGGCTCAGCGGCCATGGCTCACGGGCCTAGCCGCTCCGCGGCATGTGGGATCTTCCCAGACCGGGGCAAGAACCCGCGTCCCCTGCATCAGCAGGCGGACTCTCAACCACTGCGCCACCAGGGAAGCCCGGGAGTCATAGTTTAATGGGTACAGTTTTAGCTGGAGAAGATGAAAAAGTTCTGGAGGTGGATGCTGATGATGGTCGCACAACAACTGTGAATGTGCTTCCTGCCACAGAACTGTACACTTAAAAACAGTCAAGAGAGTAAAAGTTTGTTATGTATATTTTACCACAATTTAAAAAAAAGGAATCAAAATTTTCTCTGTCCTCGAGCAGATTTCACTTACCATTTTGTGGATGGGAAGACACAGGTACAAATCAGCTGGCTTCTGGATGGGGGCTCTGGACGTTAAGGTCAACCAACTGCTTTAATCGTGTGCCTTCAGCCACCCCCAGAATGGTCCTCTCTCACAGTCACTCCCAAGGTGCTGCCTTTTGATGTTGCTGTGAAGTTCTGCGTCAGCACCTGCTCATGCCTCAGTCTAACTAACACCTGCTGAGGGGGTGACAGAGGCCCTCGGGTCATGGAGGCTCACCCCAGGGGAAACGAGGGAGGGAAAAGTGGATGCTGGAAAGTAACTCTGGAAACGGTGACAGTGGTCCTGAGCACACATGAAGTGAAGGCCAGGGAAAGCATTAAGATGGGAAACTCTGTGGTCTTTTGCAAGAACCCCTGTAGCATCGCAGCTTCCTAGGAATATGGATGAAGGTCGTGAAGCGCGGGGTAGAGATCACTGGAAAATAGGCTTCCTGCCGCCTGGGCAGACTTTCGGACCTTCCTCTCGTGATGCTCAGCCTAACCTTGTGCAAAACCCTCTCCCAACAAGGTGTGCAGATTGAGTTGACCACTGAAAGCCTGCATCCACTTATGCCCAGAGACTAGCCCTTCACTGGAACTTCAGCCTAAGCTGAACAACCAATTGCTCAGAAGTTATAGGAAAGGGCAAAGCTGAAAATCCATGAGTTGTACGTAAGTCCTTGGCGACAGCTGGGAATCCAAATTCCATTCTTAGTGGAGAAAAGGGGCCTGAATTGCCTTGAGCAAGAAGGGAGAGTAAGGAAGGAGGGGAAAAAGAAACAGGGGAGAGGTCAGGACTGACACTGGGGTGAGTTTTCTCTCCCTGCCCTGAGTTCACATGGTGGTCGTAAGTTCACGGTGTCAGGCAATTTCCCAAACATTTGGGGAAGTTACTCATGAAGAAGAAGCCACGTCCAGACAGTTCATTGGGAAATGTGGATAGTCAGTGCCTGGGTGGTTCTCACACTAATCTGAGATTTATTAAGGCTTGGAACGCAAGCAGCAGAGAGAGTTTTTACAATGAGAGTCATCAGCAGGCATTTCGATAGAGAAGAAAGTTTCTCTTTGGTCTGAAGGAAGTGGCAGGCCCCCGGGGGACTAGGAAGGCGGGAGCGGGGGCTCCTTTTGTGAGTGGAGTGGCAGAATCATTCCCTTCTGAGTACCCTCCCTTGCAGGGTACAAGATTCTCAATTGCAGTTGGGAGGAATTGGACTCAATGATCTGAAAGAGCTAACTTTTCCCCCCAAATATTGTGTGATGTGGCATCAGCACCTCAGCCACATTCTGATGCTGCTCGGGGGGAAGTTAAACAGGTGGATTTCACTTTATAACACTGACTTTTTCTTCCAAAGTTATACGGAAATTAAGTTGTTTTAAATCTACAAAGGTAGGGCTTCCCTGGTGGCACAGTGGTTAAGAATCTGCCTGCCAATGCAGGGGACATGGGTACAAGCCCTGGTCCGGGAAGATCCCACATGCCGTGGAGCAGCTAAGCCCATGTGCCACAACTACTGAGCCTGTGCTCTAGGGCCCGCAAGCCACAACTACTGAGCCCGCGTGCCACAACTACTGAAGCCCGCTCATCTAGAACCTGTGCTCCGCAACAAGAGAAGCCACCACAATGAGAAGCCTGTGCACTTCAAGAAGAGTAGCCCTCCGCTCACCGCAACTAGAGAAAAGCCCGTGCGCACCAACGAAGACCCAGCAGAGCCAAAAATTAATTAATTTTAAATAATTAATTAATTTTAAAAAATTAAAAAAATAAATCTACAAAGGTAGTGAAAGAAACCCTACTGGAAATCTTTCATAAATCTAAATATGTTTCTGAAAGGTGATTAAACACTTCTGAAATATTTTGCACGTTGCTCTGAATTTTGATTCGTCTCCTTTGCCGCTGCAACATTCAAGGTGTTGTAAATGTTGTAGTTTGATCATCTGTCACTACCTATCTTGATTTCCCAGAATGTTACATCAACCAGATTGGTGTCCCTTAGTCAACGATCCAGTAAGTCTATAGCTTCCTTGGGACTTTACAGTATATCAATACTTTACCAAATTTTTCTTTTACCAAAAAAAAAAACCAACCTAAAAAAAAAATTTCCAAACACACTGGAAGACCAGCCGGCCCTAGATCACAGCTCAGGCTGAAGTTCCAATAATGGGCTAGTCTCTGAGCATAAGTGGATGCTGGTTTCAGTGGTCAACTCAATCCACACACCTCATTGGGAGAGTGTTTGGTACAAGGCCAGGCTGAGCACCATGAGAGGAAGGTCTGAAAGTCTGCCCAGGTGGCAGCAGCAAGACCTGAGGAGGGATGTGGTTAACGAATTCCACAAGGACCCACAGCATAGAGAGGCCTAGAATGTGGAGGGACAGCGCCATGGAGGGGGCCCCCTTCCAGCTAGCTCTTGAGGGGAGGTAGAGGTCTGGATACTCAGAGTCAGGCAGGAAAAACCTTTCCTACAGAGGTATGAGGATAGAGGTACACTTGGGGACAGAAAATGGACTGATGTGGCAGGGTTTCTGGAAAGGTTAGATCCTGGAAACGTTTCAGAAGAAATTAAGAATTAAAGGTTTGTAAACACTTATGAGAGAACAGTAATTGTTAGGAATCACTAAGCATGGATTCACTAAGAACTAGTCATTTCCTGTTTCTTATAAGATTACTAGACTGGTAAACTAGAGGGTGTTGTCAAAGGGATCCTTGCGATTGGCTGGAAGTTTCTATGGTCCTGTGCAGGAAAGGAACAGAAGGCCCTGAGTTCTAATGTGTATCTCATTTCAACAGGCACCTGACATAGTTGGGCTCAATGAGATGCTAGTCAAGAGCATGGTTTGTATGAGAAAACATTCATTCCCAAAGGCAGCTGGTGATGGATTGATGGTAGGATGGAGGACAGACTCTGGTACTGACAGGGGCTCCATGTTTGGCCCTTTTTTCCATCTCCATCAATGTTTGCCAACAGCATAAGGAAACACACAGGCTGCATCTATCAGAATTTCAGATAATATAATACCGGAAGGGGAAAATAAATGTATTCGTTGATATATCAGAAAAAGGTCTTTGGGGACTAGAATGATGTCAAAAACAAGCAGCAGAAATACAATAGATATTAAGGGTAAAATGCTGCCTCCATCGTCAAAAAATCAACTTCTTAAGAAGCAGATGGAGAAATATGTCTCAGCAACAGTTGATGCAAGAAGAGACACAGGGCTTTTGGTTCACCGCTAGTGACCTAACGGTGCAACGCACTTGGAAGAAAAGACTGTATTTAAGAAGCATCTAGTCTCTATGTATTCTCTGATTCAACAAACCCTTATTTAGCCCCCCAATATGTGTCACTACTGTGATGGGCAGTGAACACAGGAGGACAAGACGGGTGGAGTCCCTGCCCTCATGCAGGCTGTAGTTTACTAGGGGAAAGAAGTAAACACCAAAAAAAAAAAAAAAAAAAATCGCTGAAACTTGTGACAGGGGCCCAGCAGCACACAAATGAAGGTCAGAAAGAATGTGGTGAGGGATGTGCTTACTTTTCCTGGGTGGTCAGGGCAGGCCTCTCTGGGGAAGTAGCATTGAAGCCAAGGCCATATGAAGAGGAGACAGGGAGATGGAACATTCCAGGCAGGACAGGGAGTGCACTGGCCCTGACCACAGAAGGAGCTTGGTGTGTTCCCAGAATTGAAAGACCAGTGAGCCCTGTCTATATTCATGGCCACCAAGATCCATTCTCGCTTTCCTCCGTGGTGATGCATGCTGACACGCTGTATCATGTTTCCCAGCCTCCTTCGCAGTTCAGTATGGCCACGGGGCCGAGTTCTCACCAGTGAGATGCTAACAAGTGGTCTGTGTCGGGAGCTGGGCCCTTAAGAAATGGACATACCCCCTCCTCACTCTCTGTTCTTTCTTCCTCCTGGTTGCATCTGGGACTTGGTAGCCACCCAGCTTGGACCAGAACACCCCATGGAATAGTGGAGCCCCAGCTCAAGGGGCCTGGGTCCCTGAATGACTGCAGAGAGCAGGGCCACTTGCTAACCTGCATCAATCACCTCAGGCAGGTACTTGAGAGAGAAAAAACATTCTATATTCTTTAAGCCACTGAACTACTGTTGTATCTCTCACCTAACCTGACTATTACAGAAACAAAGGAGACACTAGCTCCATCAACCAGATTGCATTTAGAACATTGTGTTTCCTTCAAAGGGTCACTTTTTTTTTTTTTTAAGAGACACTGACCATTTGAAGCATGCCCAGGGGAAGGTAAGGACAACAACATTTAGGAATCCAAAAACCAAGTCAATGAAAATCTGTTAAGGACACCACAGTTGTTACGTCTGGAAAAGAGATTTCTCAGGGGTGGCATGACAGCTGTCTTCAAACATTGAGAAAGAGGAATGAAGCTGAATTGGAGTAGCTCCTATAGGAGCGATGGGTGGTTGGGATTTACCACGAGGCAAATTCTGATTCAACATAGGAGAGAAGTTTCTAATGATTAGAAATGATTTGAAAAAGGCCAGATTGTTTTCAGGATCAGAGGCTTCTCCCCGCCACTGTGTCCAAGCAGAGACTGGCTGCCCACTTGTGAGGAGACATTTACAGGGGTGATCTTGGCATCATTGCAGAGATTCTAGTGAATTCTAGGATTTTAGGTAGAAGAGGTGGCAGATAATGCAAGCTGAAGCCAGGTCATAATGGGAACTGAATGTCGGTTTGGACTGAATCCTGGAAGCAAAGGGAACCTCGAAGGTTTCTGAGCAGAGTAGAAACAGGTTTCTGAGCGGATTAGCAACATGATAAAAGCAAGGAACATGGCTTTGGCCAACACAGGAGGAAGAAATCCTGATTTTCACAGCCCTTATTGGTCATCTGATGCATGCACTCCCTGAACCAGTAGCCATTTAAGGAAAGCCAAGAGTAAAGAATACAGATTTTCATTGCTTTATTCTTGAGATAATCCAAAAAATATTTGGGGACTAGCATTTTTTTTTTTAACTTATCTTCTGAGATGAATGATCCATTTAGTCCAAGGAACTCAAACTACACCCTTGTCTCATTCAGTCTTGTCTCATATCTGAACTGCTCTGTCAGGGGCAAGACCATCAAACCTCCTCTCTCAGATAAGGAGAAGGACTCACAAAGAGGGCCAGTGAGTTGTTCAAGGTCACGGTGAGTCACGTGCACAGTGGCAGGGCAGGCTCCTTGACTGAGGTCTCCCACGCTGCCCCGAGCCCACGCTAAGGGTGCCCTCAACTAGGAATGTCTCCCACATACAGGAAAAACCAACCTAAACCAACAGTCTTTCCAGAGTTGGAAATTACCTGAGACATTTCAAGTTCAACCAATTTCATTTTGCTGGTGAGGAAACTGAGGTTTAGTGAGGTCACCTGGACAAAGGCAGAGCTATGACTTGAACCCAGTTCCCGGGATCACCTGTACTACATCTTACCATCCTGCCTACCGGTAAATTGCCCAGGAACACCCCACACACAATTACCTGGAATCAACTGGGTCATCACCATTAGCTCCACTGTCTGGAAATATAAAGGCTCATATTGGCTTTGGCCACCAAAGAGAGGAAACATTCTGCAATGCTTGAAAACTCACAGCTGAGGGGGTGCTGGGGAGCAGTGTTTGAGCCTTGTACTACAAAGTCAAAAGGGAAAACATGTGTTTCACATTTGTCTTGGGATGGGAAAGAAAAACTTTTCCTTTCACTTAATCTCCATTTAAACAAACAGAGAGACTGCCCTTTTTGTAAACTCACCCAACGTCAAATATCATTCACTAGCCTGGCATCGGCTTACTAAGCCACTACAGAGCCACTTTCCTCACTTAATCCCCTCAATTAGAAGGCACTTCAGCTTGAAGAGGGGCAAGTAAAATAATACACATTTCCTCTGATGAACTGAACAAGAGTCAGCTGAGGGAGTCAGGTTTCCAAATCTGTAACCTCTGGTTTCAGCCAGAGACCCAAGGCAATCCGGCTTTAGTCATGACTCAGGATTTGGGGAGTGAAAGCAAGCGCAGTCAAGTGATGTAAGAAAATTCCCCCCATTCCCCCATCCCCCTGGCATCCTGCTCCCTGGGGAATTCACTCTGAGTGCCTCGGGGGGAGGAGTTTCCAGGTCACTGGGTGCTGAGCTGCCTTCTCTCCCATCCCCACTGCAGTGGCCAGGTCTGCAATTGACAAAGGAAGTACTCAATTACAATTACTTTCCTGTTGGCCTGCGAGCTCAGATAATTGCTTTGCAATGTGTGTGTGTGTGAGAACCTCATAAAGTAAACCAAGAAACAGAAGGGCCAGGTCTGGACTAAAGGGAAGTGTCAAGCCGGGGGGAAGGCAGGTGATGCAAGCCTGCCTTTGAAGTCATTTTGTTTGTGAAAAGTCTGCTGTGCTCTCTCTTAAGGAAACTCCTCTGGAATGAGCTTTCTGTGCATGTGGGGTTTAGGGCTATTGTTTTTGGCTCTGAGGTTCACCTCAAGCCCGGCTAGGACATGTATAAATCCCATAACAACAGTCTGACATGAAATTGCTCACCCTCTCATTGCATCAGGGGACTTTTACTCAGGCAGATTTTTGAATGCCTCATTGTTTAACAGGACAGGAAGTTTACTCTTGATGCAAATGAGGAATCTTTCTGTTTTTTTCTCCATAGCTCCTTGGAAGATTTTCACAGAGGCCTGCCTTGTCATCCCTAGTCTCGCTCCTTCCATGCGAGCAGCTGCACCCAAGTTCCTTCTCAGAGTAGGGTTTTCCCTGGAGGTGACTGGGTGATGGGCTAAGGGCCACCCAGGGTCAGGGAAGGGTTGGATCTTCTGAAAGGGGTTGGATTTTTCTCTTTTCAGTTTCTTTTGTTTGTTTCTTATACACACAGAGAGGGAAGCCCCATCACCAAACCTTATCATGCTTTTTCTCTCAAGTGACCAGCTCACATTGGGAACATGGGGCTAGGACTCTGGCATCGAAAAGAAGATGCCTCATTGAGAACCATGACCTACCCTCCACTGGAGCAAATCCCTGAGAAAGAAACTTCTAGAAAAAGCCTTTCAGGGTCCTCCATTTCGTGACATAATCTGTAGGCAGACTCTTGAAAAGGCATAAGAAGAACCCTCTCAACCTTTTGCTGATGTCCCCAGCCAAGAGACTGGCCAAGAGAGGCCCTCAAAGAAAGGGTTCACAGATAACTACTTTTAGTCAAAGGAAACCAGATCAAGATGATGACGTGGTAAATGACAGGGACGCCGACCCAAAGCCCTAGTTTATTTGGTTCTGTATCTCCAGAATCTTTTTTTCCTATACATCCAAAAAAAAATCAGTAATGGGAGGGAGGGAGGGAGAAAGGAAGGAAGGAAGGAAGGAAGGAAGAAAAAGAAAAAAGTCAAGCACTGTGCATAAGCCCTAGAGATTAGCCTAAGGTTACAATACCATTGCAATTGTCTTCTGCACACGGCTGAATCAGCGTGTCCCCAAGAGTCACAATGATACCTGACAACATATATGCTAGATTTTGTTTGTTTAAAATTAGTGTTGACCAGGATTTTTACGTGTGTGTATGTGTCTATATATATGTACCACTGTGTGCGTGTGTGTTTTCATTGTACCAAGTCAAGCGCAATTAAGCAAGAAGGAGCAACCTCACTGATGGCCAAGTTCTGTCCCATGCCTGCTTTACACTGGCATCACTTGCAGATCTTTAGCCACAACACACAGGTGCCTAAATGTCTCCCCACAGAGATCCTGATTTAATCAGGTGGGGCTGGGATCTGGGGGCAGATTTTTTTTTAAGCTCCCCAGGTCATTATAATGTGCTTCCAGGGTCACCATCCACTGACCTAGGCCAGCCCCCACGCAGCCTCCCTGCACTGGCCCACAGTCAGCCACACTCCTTGCACAACTTCCCTCTTACTCAGGCACTGGCACTTCTCTCTGTGGTCCTCACTCTGGCTTTACCACAAGCTTCCGCATCTGGAATCTGGCACCCCCTGTGACCATGATGATGGCAAAAAAAGTTCTCCCCAAAATGCCCTCAAGCATAATTTAACATCCTAAATTACTCCTTCACACTCAATAAAAATGACTGTGTTTGTAGCACATCTGGTCATTCTTACATGATGAGGTGGGAAACACCAAGCTATGTTCAGTGGCACTTGACTGCCTGGCTGCACCCTTCCTTGGCTAGTCTGCATCCCAGATCCCTCAGGAGCCAGTGCAAAGCCATCCTGTGCAAGGCACATATAACCATCCGTAGTGAACCGCCCAGGGCCTGGCACAGGGCCGACAGAGGCTCAGCAAACTTCTGATGAAACTGAGACTATTAAAGTCTACAAATTCTGGGTGCTTCCCCAACCTAATTTGGGCCTGGAAATTCAAATGACTGGATTAAGAAAAAGATGTCCTGGTAATTACAAAGCCCCCACTCTGAGAACACAGTGAATGACAGAACTAGCCAAGGAAATGCAGCAGCGATCAGCAGATATGCATATATTTTACTCTCCCTGCCCCTCCCCCTTCCAAGCTCTGCCCAGGAAAGGAACAGCCTCTTATGTCTTCACGAGGCCTTCCTCCCCATGAGTGTGTCTGTGTATCTCCAAATGTCTCTCTTCGTAAGGATGTCAGTCACTGGATTTCGGGCCCAGCCTACTCCAATACATCCTCATCTTGACTTGATTACATCTGTAAAGACACTATTTCCAAACAAGGTCACGTTCACAGGTGCCAGGGGTTAGGACTTTAACATATCTTTGGCGGGAGGGGAGACACACTCCTACAACATCCAGTGTGCTGGTCTCTGACCAGGCTACATCTAGAATTTGGGGTCCAGCTCATGAGCCATATTTCAAGATGTCCACTGAAAAAATTGCTCATATCTGTGTGATATAAGTATCGGTTACGGGAACTACATTCAGCTTAGATCCAGGAGGCATTGAGAGGAGTATATATTCAGGAAACCATAATTTGAAAAGATACATGCACCCCAATGTTCATTGCAGCATTATGTACAATAGCCAGGACATGGAAGACACCTAAACAGAGGAATCTGTTTCCATCAACAGAGGAATGGATAAAGAAGATGTGGTACATATATACACAATGGAATATTACTCAGCCATAAAAAAGAATGATATGCCATTTGCAGCAACATGGATGGACCTAGAGATTGTCATACTGAGTGAAGTAAGACAGAGAAAGACAAATATCATATGATATCACTTGTATGTGGAATTTTAAAACAGGGTACAAGTGAACTTAACTACAAAACAGAAGTAGAGTTACAGATGTAGAAAACGAACTTATGGTTACCAAGGGGTAAGGGGGGGGATAAATTGGAAGACTGGCATTGACATATACACACTACTATATATAAAATAGGTAACTAATAAGAACCTGCAGTATAGCACATGGAACTCTACTCAATACTCTCTCATGGCCTATATGGGGAAAGAATCTAAAAAAGAGTGGATATACGCATATGTATAACTGATTCACCTTGCTGTACACCCGAAACTAACACAACATTGTAAATCAACTCTACCCCAATTTTTTAAAAAAAAAGTGTATTATTTGCCTTCAAAGGGAAGCATTTTTCTTTTTAAGATTTTTTTTGATGTGGACCATTTTTTAAGTCTTTATTGAATTTGTTACAATATTGCTTCTGTTTTATATTTTTTGGCCGCAAGGCATGTGGGATCTTAGCTCCCCAATCAGGAATTGAACCTGCACCCCCTGCACTGGAATGCAAAGTCTTAACCACTGGACCACCAGGGAAGTCACAAAGGGAAACACATTTTGGCTCAATATAATTTGACTCAAAGATCCAAATGATCTTTGGACGAAGGCCATCTACCGAGGGCTGTCTACCTGCAGCAGCAATGAGTTACCTCATTCCTCACGCATCTGATAAATACGTACCAAGGCCCAGTATGTGCCAGGCAGCAGGCACCTGGCCAGACGATGGAGCAGTGACAGGCTCCAGAGAGAGATACAGGCCTTGCCCTCAGGAAGCTTCCCGGGTCTAGTGGCCCGGAAAGGGTGCAGGCAGGCTGGGTGGGCGCACGCTTAGGATGTATGGAGGAGGTTCTCTGTTGAGAGGGTGTGGACCACTGTGTCTCCTCAGAGCCAAGGCACTCTAGTCTTTATAATTCCCAAGAGGCTAAATGTAGAGGAAATTGGAGGTGTGGGGCGGGAGCGTGAGGGCGCAATGATTTAAGAAAAAAATTTTAAAGGGTTTAAATGAACACAGAGGGGCTTTCCCGGCGGGACACACGCAGAGTCGCAAGCTCCCTCACACCGTCACACGCTCTATGCAGAAGGGGACTTTTATCTCACAAGCCCGAGGCTCCGCTCTCCCGCTTCCCATCTCAGCCTGACCCCACCCACCCTAAGGAGCAGACACTCATAGGCCGGACCCACCGGGGCTGCTCGGGCTGGAGTCACCTCAGTGGGGAAACGGAGTCCCTCTCCCCAATCTCAGCGGACAAAGCAGCCCAGGCCCTAGGTGCTTCCCCTCCTGCCGCGACACCCAGCCAGGGAAAGCAAAGGGAGAAGCTCTAAATCAAGTGTTTTTAGCAGAACCAGGCCCCGGGGGTGGAAGGGAGAGGCCGGCGCTCTCAGCGGCTGCTCCTCCTTAACGAGCCTAAACATGCTGGGCCCGCAGAGTCCGCAGGCGGCCAAGGTAAACCTTCGTCTGTGATGCCCAGGGCGGACAAGCCCAGCCCTCTAGGAAGAGAAACCCCAGCTTTGCTTGCTGCCGTTTTACCACTTGAGAAGATAAATACATTTAAAAAAAAAAAGATCTGTCCTCGGTGCTGGGAAACTCCTGGTACTCAACACCAAAGAGGTCTCGCAAAACAAAAAAACCATCTGGTCGCCATCATATCGTTCCCGCCCCCAACTCCATCCTGGCCCAGCTTTCTGACGCATGCGTACACGTCCTCACGTGTGTGCGCAGACGCACTCAGGAGCACACATCCTCATACGTGTATGCGTTCACTGTTCCACCCTTCCACACACATCCCCACACATATCTTCACACATACAGACACATGCCCTCCCACGTTTGTGCACACACCCACCCTCACATGAGGACACAATTGTGCACCCTCGTATAGAAACTTGTGTGCACGCACATCTTCACACAAGGCACACGTCCTCACACATGCACACAATATATTTTCACACATGCATGCATCCACAAACATCCTCTGTGCACACACATTCATGCACAAACACAGACCCTCAATCCTCACGCATGTACGCCCACTTGTATGCGCACACACCCTCACACATAAGTGCATCTTCACATACAAACACACATGTGGGTACACATTTTCATACCGCAACATGTCCTCACATGCAGCACACAAAGGTTCACACGCACATGCACATCCCTGGACATAAACACACATGCATCCTTACATAAACACATGCCCTCACACCTGGCGGCACACTCACACTCACACACCCCTTTTTTTGCTGCTGCTTCCCTGCGAGTTGACTTCTCCTTGACTTGCTTACTGGGCCAGGTTTCGCTTTGAAGCTCATGGCCTGGGACCCAATTGGTAGACAGACGGCTGGTAGCAAAGGCCCAGGGCGTGGGCCATGCACAGACCATGAAGACATTTGTCTGTCATGGAAAGAGCTAGGGCTTTGGAGTTGGGCCAGTAGGGTCCTCTCAGTAGCTGAGTGGCCTTGGGCAAGTTACACAGCCTGTCTGAGTCTTAGCTTCTCATCCAGAAAAGGGGGCTAATATCACCTACTTCATGGGGTTGGGTGAAGAGGCCATGCGGAGTACGTGTTCAGGAGAGAGCTCATTCCATTTGGCTGACCTGAGTCACCAGAACTCCCCAGGCCACAGGTACATGCAGGATGAGACTAATTAAACCGTAGTACTAAAAGCGGTTCATGTTGTTGCTGGTAAAATTAGGGGCATTTTATGAGGTATCTATCTGGCTGTCCCGGCCCTCCCTTTGTGAAGTCTGCCCAGTTGGAGAAAAGCAGAGGAACGAGAAGCTGCAGAAAAGGAGATCCAAAGGATCAGAACCTGAAAGAACTCCACGGCTGCTGCCTGAAACATCTGGAAATACGCTAACGGGCATGAGGAGCAGAGCGCGGCGCCAAGCCATCTCTTGGCACGCGTACTGAGAGCTGCCCAGGGAGCCGGAGCAGACACTGTGGGACTTTTCCTCTGAGTTACTGCAGCTTCTTTCTGAAGCCGGCCTGGTGTGGTGGCTGAAACACAGAAACATGGTCTGAATTCTCTTCCCACCAACCACCACCACCACCTGGCTGTGGTTTCTTACTGTCTAAGGTGAGCAGTTCAGTGACAATGACCAAGCCCACATTTCTAGGGAAAAATTATAATATTGTGGGTGCCAGGCACCATGCCGAGTTCTACACACACATCATCTCAATCCTTAAGGAGGCTCTGGAGGTGGCTATTAACATGCCCATTTTACAGACAGGACAACTGCTCAGAGAGGGTGACAGCCTTGCCTGAGATCACAGAGCTGGCAAGGGGACAGGGTGAGGATTTGAACCCAGAGCCATCTGTCACCTAAGCCCTGTGCTCTCCTGCCAAAGAGGAACAAGTGTTCATCTAGCCGGCTCTCCCCCGCCCTTGGGAGCCAGAACCCCCTGGAACTGAACTGCCGGAAATGGATGACCTCAGCCAGCCTCCTCGTTTCACAGACGATGGGGAAAGTGGAAAAGGCCAGGGACTGGCTCAAGGTCTCGTCCTGTGTCCCATCCTCCTTCCCGGACTTCATTCTCCCCGGCAGCCCCCGGACTGAGCTGGAGAAAAACTTTCAGAGACTTCCCTGGGGAAGACAGCTGGAAGGCAGGGCGAGCCAGGGCTGTAATAATGCGGTGATGAGGTGGTGACGATATGCCTGTGTTTCCCCCTTTTGAGAAATGCTCTGGCGTCAGATAAGTCCTGGGGGGAGGTAAGAGGAATTTGGCAGGGATCTGGTTATAAGCCATCTGGAGGCCGACGTGAGTACCAGAAAAGCCTCTGCCCAGTCAGTGTGGGCTCATCCGTGAGTGCACTCACAGCTCCCCAGAGGCTCCGTCGGGTCAGGCGAGAGTCAGAGAGAGGTGGCCCTACCCACAATCCCACGGCGGGGCAGGAACATTCCCCCCCACCTGTTTTGCAGCCTTTGTCCTGGAGGACCAAGCAAGGACCCATTAGACACTTGCCTGGTGGCCTGGAAGCATGTCTCATGTCATTGCCTCAAAAGGCGGACGGACGTCCTAGCACAAGTCACCACTGTTAATTCCTCTGTGCTGGGACTGTGCTCAGCATCTTACCCACATGCTTGCTTCATCCTCACTACCACGCTGTGGAGTCGGAACCAATACTGCCCCCGTTTCCACTCCAGGACACTGAGACCCAGAGAGGTTTGATAAGGTTCCAAAGGTGATAAGGATGGAGCCAGAACTCAAATCCAGTAGCGGAGGTCCCGGCCCAGGCTCCCATCCACGACACCGAGCTGCACCTGTCACCACCTCCTGGCACCTCGAGGGACACCTAAGCATCACTCAAGCAGAAACGGCCTAAATCCCGGCCATCGCCCGTCCCCCCCCCGCCCCACTTTCCCATCTGAATTGGGGGCCTCGTCAGAGGCAGACCCCAGGAGATTCCACCCGTCCCCTCGTGTTGGCCTTGCTCACCCACGGATGAGTCAGCTGGAACTTTTGGACACCCCGGGCTCACAGCCGTGGTACCAGGAGCAGTCAGGAGGCAGGAATGCGCGGAATGCGGCTCCTTGGGCTCCGGCCTGTCCCCACCCTGACCTGCCCCCACCCCCCAGGCTGAATCCACAGAGAGGCTTGTAAGGTGAATGACAACGTGTTTGTCGAGGCTTTGGGACGACAGACAGGTGCACGCGAAGATGAGGACAAAACCCGATTCTTTTCGCGGGGCTGCCGCCACAGTTTCGCGCCCCTCCCACGCAGTCCGCGTTCCAACCCGGATGCTCAGCGCCCCGGGCTCCGGCGAAGGGCAAGAAACCACTGATTAGGAAGCGAAAAGTAAAAAATGTCCCGGGTTCTCAGGAAGACGGAATGTTCAACCCCTTTGCCCAACTCTGACTCGGCTCTGCAACTCCGCCACCCTGAAACACGACTTGGATTTTGTCGCTTACCTGTTCACAGGCATTTATGCAGGCGAAACGGGCTTTCCAGCACCTTCTCTGCGCGGGGCTCTGTCGGGCACTGCGTCTAGATGGTGGATAAGGCAGCAACAGACTTTCCTTCTCGAGCTTTCCTTCTAGAGGAGAGTTCGGATAATAAACGAGTGAGCGTGTAATTACAGAATGGGATCAGGTGAGGAAGGAAGCAAACCAGGTGCAGGATGGAAATGGGCGGGGGTTACTTTAAAATGAAATCCAACCCTCAGAGCTGCATGCTGCCTAAATTTGTCACCTGCCTCTGAGGCCTTAGCTCATGTCAGCCACCCAGAGCCCTTCTCACCCTCCTGCCACTTTGCCCAGTGGATACTGGGTCACCTCCTCTCTCTGCCTGGCTGGTGAGCCCTTCGGGGGCAGGAAGCATGGTTATCTCACACACCAGAGACTCCTGGGGATCCCCTCTAACACACGTGCCCTGGAACCTTTGATTTTGATGCCCGGCACTGGGGAGACACATAAAAAATACTTCTTTAGGGAATGGGCATCCCCAGACTCCAGCTGACTGTGGAAGGCCAGGAGGACCAGGGGCTCTGAGCAAAGAAACCATATTTAGGAAACACTCCACGCTGGGAGCCAGCCTGGAGCCTCATTGGACTCAGAAAGTCCACATCACACACACGCCGGTTAGGAAAGAGGAAGGGTTGAGGGTAAAAACTGTTTGATCAGCCTCTCATCCGGAAGTTCGGGCCCACAGATGCTGCCTTGATTACCTATCGAGATGAACAAATGCCAGAAGTCACCCCAGGCCTTGCTGACGCAGGGCACTGGAGAGAGAGAAACCGCTCCGCTGATTATCTTGGCTTTATCCGCCACATCTGTTTTAGCTCAGCCTCTCTGCTTCTCATCTTTAAAGAGATGGCTGCAAAGTTAGAGACTCTCAGAGCTTGGAAAGGGCCTGAAAGACCTCACATCTCACCTCCTTATTTCGAAGATAAGAGCCATGTCACTTGAGAGACTGTGACTCACGCATGGCCACTCGTCTTGGAGGTGGGGCGGGCAGCTGGGACCATAGTTCTCACCTCCCAGGCGAGAGCTTTTCCCAGTTCTCCAAGCTGCCTCTCGGATCCCGCCAAGTCATTCCCACGCTTGCCTCAGTTAGGCCTCATTAGTAAGAGAAGCCGGCCATGGCCCTTTCTCATTCCCCTCCCACCTCCTGCCGAAAAAGGAAGGAGATTCCCTTCCACAACTGAGCAAGGATAGTTTTGCTTGTCATCTGATGCCCGGGACTACCCATGCCAGGCTCCCCTCCAGGGGTGCAGCTCCCTGCCCTCACATGGTATCATGGTATCATAAAAGAATTCACCCTCCCGCCAACCTTGAGAACAAGAGGCCATTTCTCAGCTGGGAATCAATCCACCTTGAGGGCCAAGGCATCAGAGGGACTCCGCTCGGCCCTTACCGGCTGCGTGCTCCTTGGCCGAGGCCTCCCCTGGGATGGCAGGTGCTCCCCAAAGCATCCCAACCCCATTTCCTGAGTCCTCTATCCGGCCGGTCACCTCCACCCAAGCCAAGTCCAGAATCCCTCTGGAAGGGGCTTTACATCCATTCTGGAGGGGACGAATTGTTATTCCCATGCCCAGTCTTTTTTTTTTTTTTTTTTAGCCGCGCCGTGTGGCTTGTGGAATCTTAGTTCTCCAACCAGGGGTCGAAACTGGGCCCTCGGCAGTGAAAGCACAGAGTCCTAACCACTGGACCGGCAGGGAATTCCCCTTTCTTTTTAACAGATGTAGAAATCCAGGCTCAGAGAGGTTAAGTTACCTGCCCATGGTCACCCAGCTAGTGAGGGGCAGAGTCAGGATTTGAACTCGAGTCTGACTCCAAAGGCCATCTCTTTCCACAACGCCTCTCCGTGGGCCCCGAAGGAGCTGGAGGCATCTCAAGACACCGTTGCACTCGTGCTCAGAAATAGTCCCCACTGGTCTGCCTGAGTGCCTAGAATCCCCCCATTGGAGTCATCTCCTGGTGACCCCAACCGTTCTAACAGGAGAGGCCAGAGGCGGGCAGGAGGAGGGTATACAAAGGTTTGATCATGGCAGGACCAACCTGAGGCCCAGGGGCGAGGGCTTGGGAGGGCTGGGGGTTGACAGGAGGAAAGGGAAATGGCCTGGGAGAGAAAGGGCTGACTAGTGGGGCCCAGAAGCTGGCAGGACAGGGCATGAGGGCAGCACCAGTGGGGATGGGGGAGCCTCCCTCCAAACTCCACAGAGCCAGCTCCAGGACACGGACTGGTTCTGGGGTGGAAGGGCCCAGCGTGACTGGGAGGCATTAGTCAGCAGTGGAGGTTTATGAAAGGAGGGATTGTCCAGAGTCTCCTTACTCACCAGGCCAGTTGCGTTGTCCCCAGAGACCGGGAGCAGGGCCGGTATCAGAAGGGGACCGGGAACTCTGAGCTGCTCACTGCCCAGGTTGAATGGCCCTGGGCGTCGGAGGCCTGCCTGGCCTCACAGCCTGTGAGTCACAGCCGTTGGCTGGCAGGCTGAGTGTCTTCATTGTCCTCTTAGCCATGGGACAGTGGGGCCAGAGCCCTGGCAGGAGGCCCGACTCCCTCCTCTTAGGATAGAGGACACCCAGGGCTGATTCACGGGGCTCCTGTGCCACGTTACCAGCCTGCTGCCCCATCCGAGGCCCCAGCAGTCATCTACCATTCCTTCGTCGGTCATTCACACGGTCATTCTTTCTGTTGCTGTCTTGGGTCAATCTTTATTTTTTCCAATTGCAAAAGTAATCTATTGAATATTATTCACCCATAAAAAGGAATAAAATTCTGACCAAGGCTACAACATGGGTGAACCTTGAGGGCACTATGCTGAGTGAATAAGCCAGCCACGAAAGGACAAATCCTGTCTGAGTCCACTTATGTGAGGTTCCCAGATAGTCAAAATCATCAGGACAGAAAGTAGAGTAGAGAGGTTGCCAGGGGCTCGGGGAGGAGGCGCGGGGAATTTGTACTTAAAGGTGCAGAGTTTAAGTTAGGGGAGGTAGAAACTTCTGGAGAGGGATGGTGGTGATGGTTGCAAAACAATACAGATGTACTAATACTGCTGAACTGTACTCTTAAAAATGATTAAAACAGGGACTTCCCTGGCGGTCCAGTGGTTAAGATTCCGTGCTTCCACGGCAGGGGGCGCAGGTTCGATCCCTGGTCGGAGAACTAAGATCCCGCATGCCGTGCAGCATGGCAAAAAAAAAAAAAAAAAATTGAAACAGTAAAGTTTATATTTTGTATATTTTATCACAAAAAACAAACAAAAAATCTGTTATTCGAACAATATATAAAAGGTAATTGGTAAATGTCCTCACCCCACTCTCTGGAATATTCCAAACCTACTTATGTTCCTGTACAATCATGTATGTGTGTGTAACAAAAGTCAGCCTGTGATGGGAAAGGAACACAGTCCCCGGGTGCCAGCCACGCTCCTGGTCTCTCTCTCTCTTTGAAGGACATGCGCATCTCACTCACTAACCCCAGGTGCCAGCTCAGGGCCAGGTGGCAAGGTCATGGCAGAGGTCATGGCATTGACAATCACGACCGTCCAGCGAGAGCTTAGCCATGTCCAGCGTGGTGCTGAAGCCCTAACACGTGAGCACGAGCTCACTTCATCCTTCCACCAGTGTGGTGAGGCGGGGGATAGTTCATGCGTACCTCCAAGCCCATTTCATAAAGGAAGACTCAGAGGCTTTGAGAGTTGAGGGACGTGCCCAGATCACATCGCTAGAAAGAGGCAGAGCGGGAGGTCCTTTCCTGTTGAACCGTTAGATTGTACTGCAGATAGAGATCGGCCACGAGCAGAACGACAGGCTACTTGCTCACTTCCTAGTAATCCCTTCATTTCTGGCTTCCCAGGGGGAGGGCTCCTGTGGTCTCATTGACTGTTTGGTCCTCCTCAGGCCCTGGAACACAGTAGGTGTCCAACAAATATTTGCAGAGAGAATAGTTCTCATTCATGTCTCTGTTTGATTGTCTCCCACACCCTTGTGAGGTAGCAAATTAGGAAATATGATTGCTGCCGGTGTTAGTCATCTGGCCAGTGGGCGAGATGGTCACATGGCCGGGCTGGGCCACTGAGGTAGAGCCCCCGGGGCTTCTGGCTCCCTTCCCAGGCCTTTCCAAATTTTTTGTTGAGACCTGGGCCCCTGCTGCTACAGAACAAAGATATTAATTGGGAGCAAGACTCCTCTGAGTCATTACCAGCAGTAATAATAATAATAATTGCAGTCATACTCATTGTAATCTTTAACTCGTGTAACCCATATCGATAGCACCAATGAGGCACTAATATTATCTCAGTGCTACAATTAGGCCTAGAGAGGTTGAGCAACTTCCTCAACATCACACAGCTCAGAAGCGGCAGAGCTGGGATTCAGACTCCGTCTGGCTCCAGCCCATATGCCACACACTGCTGACATCTGAGGACCGATGAGCATCCTCAGTTGGACCCACGGCACAGCCAGGCTGAGCTTTGGTGCGAGATGGGGCTGAATTCCGCCTTCATTCATTCTGTCAGTGAGCTTTTGCCGAGCCACACTCGTGTGCTCATCTGAATGTCTGTCCCGAGGACCTGACCCAAATAGGACGGAGGCCCTCCCCACCCTAGCAGAGCCTATGACCTGGTGGGAGAGGTCAATGTCCTTATTACACAGTTAATTGTCTCATTAGAGCAAAGATGGGTACCACTGAAAGGGTATGGGCACTGCCAGCCTCTCATGGGCACAGGGCAGGGCCAGGGCCTGGGGAAGGCTGCCCTGTGGGGCTGACATCTCTGATGAAATTGGAAGGGTGGGTCAGGATTGGGTGAGTGGAGTGGGAGAGCTTTGCAAGCAAAGAGCACAGCCTGGGCAGCGGCTTGGCTCTGACTAGGACGGAAACCAATGTGGCTGGAGCTGGTGAAGGGGAAGGAAAGGGATGGGGGGATGGGGGGTGCAGGGGCCCGTGCCTGAGTCCTCCCATAGCAAAGAGGGCCCCTGTAATCGGCTCACTTTCTCTATTATCCTTAGAGAGAAGTGGGAAAGGGAACGTGAAAAGTTCCCTTTCCTCCCCAGCTGGCGGGGCTGGATGGGTCCTCCCATATGCATTTACTCCACTACCCGGGGGTTCGTACAGCTGTTTGCACTGGCCATCATGCTCACTGTCCTCTTTGACCCTCATGACCACCTGGAGGGAGGAAAGGCGAGCAGGTGTCAGGCACCCCCCGCACAGCAGAGGAAATCAAGTCAGGAAGAGGGGCTGCGCCTCTGGGACACGGTCTGAGGTCCAGGCCTTTCTCTCTCGGTGGCCTTTTCTCCTCTGTAAGATGCACTTAATAGCACCGGAGTCCCTGGGTTGCGGGGAGGGCAGGGTTAGGTGACAGGATCCGGGTAAAGAGCTGAGCAGGTAAAGGCTCAAGGTCAGTGTTCCGGAAGTGGTGGCGGCCATCATCACCATCACCATCATCAGTGCTCTTCTCCCTGAGCACCTGCTCTGCTGTGTGCTGGGCACCGTGCCAGGCGCGGGGGGGGCGGGGAGGTATGTGTCCCCTGCTCCTAAGGACAATAACTCCTAATGGGGAGAGAGTTAACTAGCGGCCTGGGGAAGCCAGTGGAGTGCTAGATGGGCTCTGGGTGGGCGTGGCAGGGGAAGCCCAAAGGAGATGGATTCTGAGATGTACTTGGACCTCGGGAAGGGAGAGCAGGTTCGGACTGTGCGGACACCTCAGACGGCTAGTGGTGGGTGTCCTCGGGGCTGGAGCCGACAGAGCTGAGGCTGGAGAGTTAGGGTCACACCGGAAGGGACAGTGAGGACCACTGCCTGGACGATCACGGTCAACACAGCCATGACAGACACAAGTTGCGTCATTCAGTGAAGTGGTCAACCAAGTGGAGCAGATGTTTCTGACAATAGCATTTGTTTGGAATTCTTTTCTAATTATACATGTAAATTATGCATAATGTAGAAAAGAGGGGACGCGAACACACACAACGCGGGGACGGCGGGGGGGGGGGGAATGTCCAAATCGTTTGCAGCTCACCACCCCAGATAGCCCTGGTTAGCCCATCAGGGTACCTCCTTCCAGCCTCTGCTTATTCCTCAAAGAGGCCGATGCCAACTGATGTGAGGGTGAAGCACAGGGAGGTTACGGGGCCTGGGGACAGACGTTTCTTAAAGCTGTTTAAGAAAGAGAAGATTTGGGACTTCCCTAATGGTCCAGTGGCTTTGGGGAGAAGGTGAGATTCAGACTCGCCCTTCAAGGAGGGGCAGGGTCTGGAAAGACCAGAGGAATTGCAGGCAAGGGGACAGCACTGCTAAGGCACAGGTCTGGGGAGATGGATAAAGAACGTGACTGGCACTTTCTCTCGTGCCAGCCTCTATTCTCATGCATATCACGCATTACCTCATTTGATCTTCCCAACACCCTGTGGGGCGGAGACAAGAGAAGCCTCATTTTAGGGTGAGTAAATGGAGGCACCCACACTCTGGCCAAGATGTGGCCGTGTTCCTGACCCAGGGTTGGCTTGGTCTCGAGCCCAGGGAGCCACAAAGGACTGTGGGAGGGGGGACTGGTCTGTCCTCGTGGGGAAGGGGGAGGAGTGTTAGGAGCCAGGGCAGTCGAGGCCAGTGAAGGAAGGGGAGCGATGGGACCTTGGGTCTGTCCGGTCCCATGCTGCGGAGGCTTTATCGGGGTGCTGCAGGTCTTGACAATCACCACTGCCCATCTGAAGCCCAGCTTCCTGGAGCTGGGCCTACCGCCCTGGAAGAGATAAGGCAGCCCTGGTCATGTGGCTCTAACCATCGGTGGCCAAGCAGAAGCTGCTGCAGAGCTGGTGGCCGGCTCGAAGGGAAGCCCCTCCAGGGGCTTCTGACCACCTCCCCAGGGACCCTGCGGACAGGTCATATCCGGACGAGGAAAACTGCTGTAAGGAGGATACTTAAAACCCCTCCTATGTGTACTTTTGGTTCACAAAGCACTTCTACTGCCATTCTCAGCATGAAAGAGAAAGGTGGGGCCTGGGAGGCCACCTGGGGTCCAGGCCTCAGGCCACCACTGCGACCCTGCCAGGGGACATCACCTCTCTGAGCTTCAGCTTCCTCATCTGTCCAGTGAAATCAGCAACACCATTTCTCCTTTTCGTGGCTCGTGGCTCCGTGTCCGGCCAGCCTGTTGCCAACCCCCTCCTGGCCCTGCTCCCTCCCCTGCAGCCTCCCCTCCCTGCTCCCTCGAGGGCACCACCTTTGCACTGCACCAGACCCTGGGCCTTTGCCAGGCAGGGAGTTGAGTCAGACCTCAGTCCACCAACATGCTCCTGGAGTGGATGGGCCCGTGCAGCCCGGGATTCTTGTCCCAACTCCCCTCCCGGCTGGGGCTGGGTGAGAAAGAGGGGAGGGAAGAAAGAGGGGAGAAAGAGGGGAGGGGAGCCCCCAAGGGAAGGCTCCAATTTTGCCAGCGAAGGCTTTTGTGCTCTGAAATGCCAGGCCAGGGCAGTCAGCTCTGCCAACGAGGAGACTGGCCTCCAACAATAATGTTTTTCCCTGGGTTTCCAGAAGGCATCAGCTGCTTTCTAATTCAAACCATCAGGAGGAGGTTAACATGTGCTGAGTCTCAAAACGCCTGAGAAAGAAGACGGCTCCCTGCTCCCCTGCTCCCTGTGCCAGACAAGAGCAGCCTGTATGGGGCGGGGCTCAGGCAAGGGGCCCCTGGATGGGAGGCTGGGAGCGTTTCCCTGGCTCCCTTGCGTCCAGCCCAGGTCCTCAGCTGGCACCTCCCCGGGGCGCACGTGCCGCTGGTCACTCCACCCACATCCACTGGGGCCCACCGTGTGCCAGAAACTGCCAGGCTTTGGAGTGATCACTGTAGCTGTTGCTGTAGTTCACACTGATCAAGCACGTGTTGTATGCCAGCACTTATGCCAAGTGCTTTCCACTCATGATCTCTAGACCACCTACTATTATTCCATTCCACAGACGAAAAGGATGAGGCTCAGCCAGGTGAAGTCCCCCAGCAGAAGTGAAGAGCTGGGCTTCCAGCCCTGGATCTGCCTCCAGGGCTCCCCTGCCAGGCCTTGCTGCCCAGCACATAAAAGATGTGTAAGACTCACCACTTCACAACTACTAGGTTGGCTAGAATTAAAAAGTCAGATAATAACAAGTGACAGCCAAGATGTGGCGAAATCTATCATCATACTCTGCTGGTGGGAATGGAAAATGGTGCAGCCACTTTGGAAAACAATCTGGTGGTTCCTCAAACAATTCAACATAGAGCTACCATAGGACCCAGCAATGCCACTCCTGGGTATCTACCCAAGAGAAATAAAAACATATGTCCCCACAAAGACACGTATAGGAATATTCATAGCAGCACTATTCATAACAGCCAAAATGTGGAAACAATCCAAAGGGATAAACACAATGTGTTCCGTCCATACAATGGAATATTATTCACCCATACAAAGGAATGAAGTACTGATACATGTTACAACATGGATGAACCTTGAAAACATTATGCTGAGTGAAAGAATCTAGTCACAAAAGTCCACATATTGTATGATTGAATTCATATGAAATATTTAGAATAGGGAAATCCACAGAGATAGAAAAGAGGTTAGTGTTTGCTCAGGGTTGGGGGTGGGGATGAGGGGGAACATGGGGGGTGGGTGATAATAGCCAAAAGTAACAGGCTTTCTTTTTGAGGTGATTAGAATGTTCTAAAATGGACTATCTTGATGACTGCCCATTGTCTGTGAATACACTAAAAACCATTTAATGGGTGAATTGTATGGTGTGTGAATTTGATCTCAGTAAAGCTGTTTAAGAAAGAAAAGATTTGAGACTTCCCTGGTGGTCCAGTGGCTAAGACTTCACACTCCCAATGCAGGGGGCCCAGGTTCGATCCCTGGTCAAGGAACTAGAGCCCGCATGCATGCCACAAATAAGAGTTGGCATGTTGCAACTAAAGAGCCCGCATGCTGCAACTAAAGATCCCACATGCTGCAACAAAGATCCCACATGCCGCAACTGAGACCCGGTGCAGCCAAAAATAAATAATAAATAAATATTTTTTTTAAAAAAAAAAAGAAGAAAGAAAAGATTTAAGGTGCAGCCTTTAAGGCGCTCACAAGTGAGGGAGGGCAGAGAAGCCAAAAATTCCATTCATGACACCAGAAATCACAGGCCAGTGTGAGGATGAGCATGAGTCCTAGTGTGAAAGTAACAAGTTTTCCACCTGAGGCCATGTAGTTATAGTGCTATGGGAAGAGAGAAGGACCATCTCTCAGCCCAGGGAGCTGGGGCGAAGGGGGAGGCAATCCAGGGAGGCTTCCTAGAGTAGGTGACACTGGCTGTGTGTTAAAGAATGAGGTGGACAACAAAGTGAGGAGTAGAAAAAGATGTCACAGGTGGAGGAGGCAGAAGCATACCCAGAAAATGTCCTGAGGGTGGCAGTGGGGGAGAGGCTGAGAGAGGATTCCTGCCTGGCACAGTGGGAAAGGCAGGGGACTCCCATCTGCCCCTGCTCGCTGTGTTCCTGCAAGCAAGCCCCTGCCCCTCTCTGAGCCTGGATTCCAACAAAAACCCTCCCATCTCTGAAGTTGTGAGTCTCTGAGCCAGAGATTGAAGAGGGCAAACTGATGACAGATAGAGAGGCAGAAGTAGATGGGGTGGTTGGGTGTCAGGGCCTGGAAGCAGAGGGCCCGGGACCCCGCAGGCACGCTTCCCAGCCTGATGGGTGGCTGCCCATGGGCCACATCCCCCCACCCCTGCCCCAACCTCCCCAGGAAACACGTGGGCCTGAGGAGAAATCGAAACAGAAACGCAGGCGTCTCTTCCTGGGCAGATTCCAAGAAAGAAAAGAAAGTGGCTTCTAAGGAGAGGACCTGTGAGCTTTGAAGTGAGGAAGGAAACAGGCCCGGAGAGGAAGCGGAAGAGGAGGGGGGTATGAAAGAGGGGCAGGTGTCCTGGGTGTGGGCCCGCTCCCTGTGTTCAGGTGAACCCAGCTACAGGAAGCTTCAAAGGGGCAGCAGAAGCGTGCGTGACGGCGGTGTTTCCCACGGGTGGTGCCAGGCAGCCTCCTGTCTTCTTACCCCAATGCGTTCCTCTCCCTCCCTTGGCCGCCGTGGCTCTGGCATTTGTGGTCCTGAATTTGAGCCAGAGGATCTGGGTTCAGCGTTTGGCCCTGCCATGTTTTTTTTTAATTGAGATATAGCTGATGTACAATATTATACAAGTTTCAGGTGTATAACACAGTGATTCATAATTTTTAAAGGTTATACTGCACTTATAGTTAGTATAAACTATTGGTTATATTCCCTGTATTGTACAATATACCCTTGTAGCTTATTTTATACATAATAGTTCGTACCTCTTCATTACCTACCCCTGTCTTGCCCCTCCCCTCTTTTCTCTCCCCACTGGTAACCACAAGTTCGTTCTCTATATCTGTGAGTCAGTTTTATTTTGTTATATTCACTAGTTTGTTTTATTTTTTAGATTCCTCATATAAGTGATATCATACAGTATTTATCTTTCTCTGTCTGACTTATTTCACTTAGCATAATGCCCTCCAAGTCCATCCATGTTGCAAATGGCAAATTTTCAGGGTTTTTTTATGGCTAAGTATTGATAGTATTCCATTGTATGGGTACACTACATTTTCTTTATCCGTTCATCCGTTGATGCACACTTCGGTTCCTGCCATGTCTTAACTGTGGTCTCTGCCCCCTCAGTTTGCTCCTATGTAAAATGGGATCACCACTGCCGCTCTGCCTCTGCTATCAGCGAATAGGAAGACAGTCACATACATGAAAATACCTGGCCCAGGGACTTCCCTGGTGGTCCAGTGGTTAAGACTCCACGCTCCCAATGGAGGGGACCCAAGTTCAATCCCTGGTCAGGGAACTAGATCCCGCATGCCACAACGAAGATCTCGCACGCAGCAATGAAGATCCCTCGTGCCGCAACTAAGACCTGACGCAGCCAAATAAATAAATAAATAAATATTTAAAAAAAAAAAAAACAAAAAAAAACCCTGGCCCATAAGCTTAACCTCTTATACTGTTCTGTGCAGTGTCTTCACCTTTCTAACACATCTTCCTATCTGTTACCTCCTTTGAGCATCATGGCACCAAGCAAAAAAGCCAGGCTGTCTTCCTACCCATTTGACAGGAGACAAAACTGAGGCTCGGAGAAGCTGCATAACCAAGAGCGTCAAGTGGCATCAGGAGAACCCAGGGACACAAGGCTCCTCGGCCCCAGCCCTGCTGGCTCCCAAGTAGGGGTGCTGAGATCCTTGTGCTTTTCATACAGGCAGCGGACCACCCCACGTCCCAGGTCAAGCTTCCTGATCACATGGAGGGGCCTGGAACAGGGAAGATTCACAAGAATTTGAAGATTCACAGATATTTGAAAATTCACAAACATTTGAAGGTTCATAAACATTTGAAGATTCGCAGACATTGGAAGATTCACAAACATTTGAAGGTTCACAAACATTTGAAGTGTCACAAACATTAGAAGGCATCTGAAGCAGATGCTCAATTTAGGCTAGTTCCAGGGTCAGAACTAGGACAAATGCTTGCAGGTTACAGGAACGTGCAGAAGGGATTTCAAATCATGGTGAAAAGGAACATTGTGAATATGCTGAACTTATGGACGGAACAGTCTGCCTGGCAGTAATGAGCTCCCTGTCCCTGGGGTGTGCTCAAGTGCAGACCTGACAGTCAGTTGGTGGAGGTGGCTCACAGAGGGAGGGAAGTGAGCCTAGAGCCGAGCTCCTCAACCTTGGTGTGGTTGACACTCTGAGTTGAGGCCTACCCTTAGCACCTGTATGATTTTCAGCAACATCTCTGGGCTTTATCTCTAATGCAGCACAGGCTTCCCCACCCAATCTTTGTGACAATCAAAAATGTCTCCAGACATTGCCAAGTGTCCCCTGGGGCAAAATCACACCCATTTCCCCCCTTCCTTGTTGAGAAGCACTGGCTTAGATGACCTTTTAGATCCCCTGAGATCCCATGATTCCGTCATTCTAGACAAGGAATTACAAGAATCACTGTCATTTTTCGAGCCCTTGAGGCCTGCATGATTGTTAAGCGTCATACATGCGTCATCTCACCTAATGTCATCATCTGTCTCCGTCATTCTGTCTTCTTACACATTCTTCCTGCTCCTCTGCCTGACTTACTCCAATTCCTCCAGATTCAATGTCACTCTCCCTGGAGTCCCTCCCTACCCCACCCCCCCATCTCATTCACGCCCCCCTTTCTTATTATATTCCAGCTCCCAGCGCCCCCCTAAATAGCACAGCATCTGAGTTCCTCTATGTCTGTCTTCCCGCTGGGCCGCAGGCTCCTGGAGGGTCACTGGGTCTTGCTCACCTCTGGGACCCCACATGGTAGGGACTCCACACACACGCACGCGTGCGCATGCACACACACACACATACATACACACCCCGAGGGAGCGAGCTCTGAGAATTCAGCTCAGCACATCCCTAAGCCAACCCTGGTCAGGGAGGCTGCCTGTGACCACCCTGCGCTACTCGCAGGACCCCTGAACCCCTCCTCGGGAAACCACCTGCTGCCCGGCCGCACCCCAAACCCCTGGTGCCCGAGCAGGTCCTCTTCCTCAAAGCTGGAAGGAGCTCAGTCTGGGATACACGAGGGAAGCCCAGTCAACTTCCGCCAGGGAGATGGGCGGGGCAGAGGGTGTTCTGACTTGGTAGGAATCTAGGCACAGGATGGTGGGAAGCCCACTGCCCTTTATGGGCTCAGGCCGGACCTCAGGACCCAGCAACCAGTGCACAATCGGCCATCCCTGCTAAGGTGCTCAGGGCTCCAGAGGTTTCCTTTGTCAAGTGAGGAAGATTTGAACCATGTTGGTGGTTTCTGACATTTTACGGGTGTTTTTATTTTGTTTTTAGCAAAAGAAACCCCCCTCCTTAAAGGAAAATCTCATGTGATAGCCCAAAATGTAAAACCCTGAGCTCTGCCTTCTCCGCATGCCTCGTTCCCCACTCCCCCAAATAGCCCTGGGTCACCTCCCCGCCCACCAGGGCTCCTCGGGGCCCAGTTTGGAACCCACAGGGGTTTCTTTGAGGCCCTTCTAGCTCCTGTGGTCTGCAGTTCTATAACTGGCCCCACAGATGTTGAAATGCAACCAAACATGCCAGGGACGGGGGTTGGGGGGACGTGTGTGTGATGCACACTCAGGGTCTCGCAAGGCCCAGGGGATAGCTGTGACTGGGGTTATCCTTGAACATGCTGAGATGGAAAATTCTGGTCATTTGAGTATTGTGTTTATTTCTGTGGGTCTCTGGATAAACAGGAATTCACAGTACCCAGCAAAGATAAACGTATGGAACTCATTACCCCAGAAAGGGTTACAGGCCGAGGACATAAGCACACCCGGGCAGGCCCCGCTGTGTTTGGATGACAGAGACACACAGGTCTGGTCCCAGCCTGACGGCAGCGGCCACAGCCCCAAGACAACAGCTGTAACTCTGAAATGCTGCACAAGCACTTTCTCATCCCTTTGAGGTTTGCTGTACATTCTTTTTCCTTTTTTCTTAACTGGTTAAGAAACCGAGGCTCAGAGAGGTAGAGTCACTTGGCAGCGGCTGAAGCCAGAGTTCTCAGCTCCACTGTCAAGAGCCTCCCAGGCCATCCTCTGAGTGGCCCTGAGCAAACCGAGGCTTGGTCTCCTAACCTGGATGCTGCGGGTGTTTGATGGGAGCCTGCCTTTGCGTTAGAACAAGTGGCTTGAGTGATTGCTCAGGGCTTGGGGATTGAGTTAGATGCTGATGATAGAGAAATGAATAAAGACATGGCCCCTGCTACATCAGGACAAGGGGCTAAGGGTTTACTCTGCCAGGAAGCTGGTGGGTGAGTGTTTGAAGAAGTTTTCATTGAGAGGGGATGTCTGAGCCCACTGGGAGACTGAGTAGTCAAGTGGCAGATGGAAGCAGCAGGGAATAGCATTTCCACCCGAGGGAATAGCCTATGCTAAGGTGCAGAGGCATGAGGAAGGATCTCAAAAGACTCTTCCAGCTCGAACCATCACAGGTATTGATGGGTTATTAAGGGATGATGAGGGAGGAAGGGTAGGTGTCCCAGGATCAATATCTCAGAGAAGGAATAGGGTTTCTCCTTCTCAGGCTTCAGGGACCCTGGGGCTACCCATGGAGAACATATCTGATAATAATGAGAATCTCTGGGTCAGTTCTCACAGGAGCTAGGTGAACCTTTTAGGAATTGTGTTCATTTCCTGTGGCTGCCCATAACAAATGACCACAAACTGGGTGACCTAAAACAGTAGACATTTATTCTCCCACAGTTCTGGAGCCCAGAAGTCTGAAATCAAGGTGTGGGCAGCGCCATGCTCCCTCTGAAGGCTCAGGGGGAGAATCCTTTCTTGCCTCTTCCAGGTGGCTTCTAGAAGATGGCTCTAGGCTTTCCTTAGCTTATGGCTGCATCACTCCAATCTCTGTCTCTGTCTTCACATGGCCTTCTTCCCTGTGTGTCTCAAACCTCCCTTTGCCTTTCTCGCTCCCTCTTTTTTTTTTCCTTCGGCCATGTCGTGCTGCTTGCAGGATCTCAGTTCCCCGACCAGGGACTGAACCCAGGCCACAGCAGTGAAAGCCCAGAATCCTAACCACTAGGTCACCAGGGAATTCCCTCTCTGCCTTTCTCTTATAAGGACACTTGTCATCGGATTTAGGACCTCCCTGGATAATCCAGAATGATCTCATTTAGAGATCCCTGACTTATTACATCTGCAAGAACTCTTTTCCAGATGAGGTCACAGTGACATGTGCTGGGATGTGGATGTACCTTTTGGGGGGACCACCATTCAACCTACTACAGGGATCAACCATCCTATGGCCTTGTTGTGAGGTTGGGGACACTGAGTCTCAGCCAGGAAAAGGCTCTTGCCCACGGCCAGCCAGTCAGTGACAGAGCTAGCACGGGCACCTTGGTATTGATGCCACCACTGTAAGCATAGCATAACAGGCATATTTCTTAGCACAGGCCAGACATTGTTCTATGTTATATGCCTATCAACTCAGAGTGACCACAACCTACAGAAGAGGACAGAGGCACAGAGAGGTCCAGGAACTTGCCCAAAGCCACACAGCCAGTCTGTGGTCCTGCACTCCCCACCGGAGACCCCATGTGTCTCCTGATACCTAGGAGTTGGTACACATTTGTGAGTGCCGGCCGTGGAACGGTCCTCTGTACAGCTCTGAGGACTCAGAAGGATAGAACAGGGGGCGGTCTAGCTGGGAAGATAGACACATATAAGATCACTTCTTAGAATATGGGGGAGACACCAGCTTGGGGGTGCGGGGAGAACTCTCACAGGAGAAGAGGCCTAATTAGGAGGCTTCTCAGGAGGAATGAAATGATACAGAGGAAGAAGAATGCGAAGGATGCTCTAGACATGGAGACTGGATGTACAGGGGCAGGGAAGCAGGAATAAGCATGGCATGTCCTGGGGACCACAAGTAGTTTGGTTTTGCTGGAGCGTAAAGCAGGAAGTGATGGGGAATGAGGCTCGGGGGTGGGCAGAGCACAAGGTGAGGCTTTGGACTTGCTCCTGAGGGTACTAGGGAGCCACTGAGGGTTTTAAGCAGAAGCTGCATCGGCCGATTTGTGTTTTAGAAAGATTACTCGGGCCCCAGCCTTGACTAGGACCCCCGGGGCCATGCCTAGTGTGGCTGGGGGCATCTCTGCAAGGACCCCTCACAAGGGTGCCATGTGCCCTGCCCTGGAGTCTAGCTCCGGTCCCTGGCTTAGCAGGTGTGAGATGAAGCTGAGATTTGGGGCAGAAAGACCTGTGCCTTGTTGACTCCCCTCCGTCTCCCTTTTTGTTCAGGAAGCCCAGGTCGTGCCAGAAGTCTAGGGAAGTGGAAGACAAAAGGTCTGCAGACAGAATTCGTGTGGGGCAGGCAGGCGGTGGCCTCTGGGAAAGATGCCTAACAGGACATTAAAGGAAGTGGGCAGATCAGCATTTCCCAGACCGTGTCCACGGAATACAGTTATGAAAGATCTATGGACATGCTGCACTCGCCCCTCCCACCTGACTGTCCTAAAGGCTCTGAGAAGTCCCACAACGAAGACATCTTTTTGATTTTGTTTAACCCAGGGTTTCCCAAACTTTTTTGATGCAAAGTCCTTTCATTCTCTGAACACCAGTGAGCTTCCCCTGAGGGTGGAGAGCAGTGGATCCCCCGCGATCCCCAGTGGGCCATGCTGATCCCCTGCAGGGATGCGCAACACATCTCTGAGCCTCCATTTCCTCCTCACTGCCTCCTTTGAGTCAGTTGTCTTCTGTATTACAGTGACCACATGGCCTCCTTGTAAAAGGGTTCTTGTGTTTTCACGTACCCACACCCCCGGCTCTAGTAGCCGGCACAGAGCCGGGCACTGAATAATATGTGAATGAAAGCCTCAAATGAGACCTGCCTCTCCAATCGGGTTATTAGGAAATTAAATAAATGAATGCCTATGAGATGAGTTTTACGTTAGTAAATTTTATAGCCCTGCTCACCTGTAAGGAACTACTTTTTTAATATACACTATAATCCAAGGGTCTTATCCCCCCACTGACTTGCCATGTGTCTAAAATTCCACCATTAGTCACTCATCTGCCTTAGGGCTCCAAAGACCCCAATTAAAATGTAAATGTGTGACCTAGTGGTGTCTCCCTTGGGCCACCAGCACCCCTGGCACAGCATCAAGCCATAATCACTGGTAATTTGTTCATCAGATTAATCCTGCAGAAAAAACAGTCCAGAGGAAAGAATTCAGAACTGAGAGGCTCCTCTGTGGAAGAGGGAATAAAACAATGTTGCAGGGGGTTCTAGGGGCACAGGGAGCGCGGGTGGGCCTATATGCCAGGTTTGACGGCTGTCACAGTCCCCGTCAACCACCGCTCCCATCCAGACAGGGCTGGGCCGGGTTCCTTACCTCCCAGGACATCCGGGCCAGGCCCTTGGAGGAGGACAAGCCAAGGCTGGGAGGAGCCTCTGGCCCACTTTGCCCAGGGCTGCTGGTTGGCCCGGGGGTCTGAGCTGTGCCCTGCAGGAAGCCCCTGTAGCACAGCCCTCCTGGTCCCCTGGCCTGGCCACTGGGATCAGGCCAGTTTGGCCAGCTGTGGGCTTGGGACAGGACACTCCTGGGAATGGGCGCAGGAAAACAGGAAGGGAGGTAGCTGCTGGCCATGGTCAGAATTCGGGCCTTCCTTCACTACCCAACCCCCTCCCAACCCCCGCCATCCCACCAGGCGGCAGCCTTACTGGCCGGCGGCCTCTCCTCTCCAAATCAGAAGGTGAGATGAAAGGCCCCTCTCTTAGGGGTCTTACACAAAGGGGTTTAAAAAAAATGTTGCCTCTTGGCCAGAGTTGACCCGTTCCTGCCCTACGCAGCCAGGGCAGCCCTGAGGAGGTAGCAGGAGGGGCAATCGAGGCTCCGCCTCTATCACAGTCTCCACTCAAACATCACCTCCCGCAACCCAGCTCTGCCACAGCATCCTCGTAATTTCCTCACCTGCTGACACCAGCTTGGGGATGTGTAGGCTTGTTCATTTTCTCTCACCTCAGCTTGAACTGAAGCCGCGTGAGAGCAGGGACACGTGTACGGCGGCATCTGCCACATTGCATGCGTTTAATGAACATCTGTTGAACAAATGAAGGAAGTAAGAACTGGGGCAAGAGAGGGGAAAGGACTTTGCCAAAGTCAATGAAAAGTCAGCAGAGGGCCAGGTCTAGAACCCAGGCCCCTGTCCCCTGAGGCCAAGGCTCTTTCTGATGTCTTGCAGGCTGCAGCCAGCAAGGTAATCAGAAGGGCCCACCATCCTCTGCACATACCTTTTCCACCCACTGCCCAGAAAGGGGGGCAGTTCCTCCGTGGGCTCCAGACACACACCCCCACAGCCCTGAGGCAATCATTTCCCAACTTAGCCTGGGGCTCAGCAAACTTTTTCTGTAAAGGGTCAGATACTATTTTAGGCTTTGCAGACCATTAAGGTCTCTGTTGGATACTGACTCTATTGTAGCACAAAAAGCAGACGGAGACAATGTGTCAATGAACAGGCAAGGCTGTGTGGCAATAAAGCTTTATTTGCAAAAGCAGACAGCAGACCAGATTTAGCAACTAAAAATACCAGACATCCAGTTAAATTTGAATGGTAGCATCCTGGATTTATCTGCAACCCTAAGCTGGTGGGTCGTTGTGTGCCAACCCTGGTGGAGACTCTGTGTTGGTGTGAACCTCGGAAGTGTCAGGGAAGAGCGCCATCATACAACGCCTGCCAGGTGGTGGCACTGGGCTGGGCACCTTCTGTGTACTATCTCCTTTCATCTTCCCAGCAGCCCTGTGAGGTAGGACATGGGGTCCCCATTTTACATACAAGGAAATGGGGACTCAGAGAGGGAAGTAAGGAGCCAGGTTCCCATAGCTGGTGAGGGCCGGAGCCAGGGTCCAATCCCAGGGCAGTCTGGCTGCAAGCCTGTGCTCTCCTAAACCAATCTCTATGATGCAAAAACTGAGGCTCAGAGAGGTAAAGTGAGAGGTCCAGGGCACAGTAATGGGAATGCCTGCCCAGAACCAGGATGTAGGCTTCCTGTCTCCCCATCCTCTGAGCTTTCCAACAGCTGCCCACCACGTCTGTGTGTGAACTTGCATTGTTGTTGACCTCTCGGATTACTTCCTGTGTGTGTGCACGTGTGTGTATATGCATGTGCTCACACACAAGGCCTGAAGCTGCGGATCCAGTCAGTTTCGGGGGGCTGCATCTTCTGGGAGCAGATTAGATGCTGAGAGAAGATGGGTTGACTGATGGATTCGTTTTGACCTGGGCTTAGCCTCCACACCATAGACATTTGGGCCGATGATTCTTTGCAAGGGGGGCTGTCCTGTGGTTTCCAGGATGTTTAGCAGCACCCCTGGCCTCTACCCACTTGATGCCAGTAAGGAGCACATCCACTAGTTCTATGTGGTAGCCAGCAATGTCTCCAGATGTTGTCGGATGTCCCAGGGCCGGGGGAGGTGTGAGTTGAGACAAAATCACCCGAGCTGAGATCTACCTCTTTTGACTGAGATTTGAACCTCCTCAAAGGTCTCCTGGGGGATCCTGTACTCACCCACCCTCCAGAGGCCCACGAACCTCCCCAGGCCTTTGGCAAAAACATTCTGGGCATCCTGAGCGGTATGATTGGGAAACCCTAAAAAGCAGAAGAAAGACTTTGTCTTGGCCAAGCTGTGAGCACAGGATAAACTTAGTCAGTGCGGCCTGAGTTCTGGAGGCAGAGAATGATGCCTGGAGCCAGGGGTTCTGGCACCTGTCTGCGCCCCGAGCTTGTTCAAAGGCCCACCCACTCTGGGCCTGTCTTCATGGACCCACGCAGACTCTGGAGGGTGGTCAGGGGGTCTGTTTCCCCAACAGGTGTTTGGGGCCAACTCCTGAGGACCCCTTGGAGGGAATGAAGTGGAGGGAATGGGGGGCCCAGGGCTGCTGCTGGGGGAGAAGATTTGGACCAGGGACTTGGGGTGTGGGAATCCTGCCACGCGGGTCGCTGACTTCTTTGCATCAGGCTGGTCTGGTGGAGAGAATGACCTCACCTGCTTGGAAGAGCCCTTGGTGGTTGCTTGGATCTGGGGTCGGGGAGGGGTCCTGAGGGCCAGACGGAGAGGAGCTTGGGGGCTGAGAACACCTCCCCTCAGCCTGGCAGCAGCCCAGCGTGGCTGCCTGTGGTCTGGCCCTGGAGCGGGGACAGACCTCCCCCAGGGCTGGAACCCGCACAGCGGCCTCCTCCAGGGAAAGTAAGAGGGGCTGATGCTGGGGCTGACCTCACGCCCGGCTACCCCTCCTCCTGCGCTTCCCTTGGGGGTTCACTGCTGCTGGGTAGCAGGACCTCCCCGGGGGTCCCTGGGGTGAGGGGCGGTAACTAGAGGATGTGACAGGCTGGACTGAGTCGGGGGTATTGGGGTCCCCAGCCCAGGCCAGGGGTGGGAGTGGGGAAGATGAAAAGGCCCCCTTGCATCCCAATACCTCCTCTGCTGCCTCTAGGAGGTCTGAGGTTTCCCTTAGCAGGGTCATCATGGCGGGGGGCTTTTAAAAGTTCTCAAAATGAATCAAGAACAGATGGCCCTTGTGGGCAGGGCAGGCGGAGGCAGCTAGGACTTGGATATTCAGATGCTACCTAAGCCACCTACCCTATGTGCCGGGCATTATGGCATCTACTTCTCTCAAAGGCTGTAGGAGAGTCACATGACAGGGGAGGGAAAATGGGAAAATGAGGGAAGATGAGGGAAAATGGGAAATGGGAAAATGAGGCCCAGAGAGTGGAAGAAACTTGCCTGAGCTCCCCCAGCTGCAAAGGACTGAGCCAGGATTCAAACCCAGGGTGTCAGAGCCCTATCCCTGTGCTGGGTGCTGTAGGTCAGCCCTTCTCAGACTCGAATGAACAGAATCCCCTGAGAATCACACTGAAATGCAGATTCCATTTGGGCCTCTCCAAGGCAGGGCCAAGGTTCTGTACTTCTTAGCTCCCAGGGCTGTGGACACGGGCGGTCTGTACTCCATTCACTTTACATAGTGTAACCTGGTGAAGTGCCTGGCATAGGCCTTCAGTACATGGAAGCTATTTCTATTACCTAGTACATGCTCTGTGCATAGTAGGTGCACAAAAAACAGCAGGTATCATTATCCTTGTGAAACATGATCATATAAAGGAAAAGCTTGGCAAATTCTAGAGCCCTGTGCAAAAATACAATTGGAGCTAAAATGGACTTAGGACAGTCAAACTGAAGGAGTCAAGGAAGACTTCATGGAAGAGGTGACATTTGAGCTGGGCCTGGAAGGACCACAAAGAATTTCCCATGTAACAAAGGAGGAAGGGCATTCTAGACAAAAGGCAAGAGCCAGAGCAAACATGTGGAATGGTGAAAAGATGAGACATTTAACAGACCACCAAGCCACATGGCCAGAGGTCAGGAGGCACTGGGGAGGCCAGCCGAGAAGGTGAAGTTGGGCAGGGCCAGCAATGTGATTGCAAAATGAAAATGCAGGGCTCCTTCAAGGGGATAGACAGATGTGTTAGTGTCCTAGGGCAGCTGTAACACATTCCCACAAACTGGGTGGCTTAAAACAGCAATTTATTCTCTCACAGATCTGGAGGCTGGAAGTCCTAAATCAAGGGGTTGGCAAGTCCGAACTCCCTCGGAAGGCTCCAGGGGAGGATTCTCCCTTCCTCTTCTAGTGGCCCCAGGCATTCCTTGGCGTGTGGCTGCATCCTTGCAATTTCTGCCTCTGCCTTCATGTGACCATCTCCTCTTCTTTCCTCTGCGGACCTCTTATAAGGACACTTGTCCTTGCATTTAGGGCTCACTTGAAAAGTCCAAGATGATCTCACCTCAAGATCCTTAATGACATCGGCAAAGATTCTTTTTTCCAAATATGGACACCATCACACAGGTTCCAGGGATTAGGACACGGATATGTCTTCTTGGGGCCACCATTCAACCCACTGTAGCGGGCGATGAAGGCTATGCCCCTCTCCAAGGTGGGGGAGCAGAGCAGGCAGAGGAGGATGCCAAGACTTCTGCCCATGGGCTGCCCGCATCTGGTCTTTGCCTGTGACACACTCTTCAAAGAACCGTCCTTCTGGGGAACTGGGAGGGTTCCAGCTGGCCTGCTGGGGTCGGAGAGGTGGGGCCTTGGTGAGCAGGGCCAGGAGAAAGCCTGCTGACAGGTAGAGCCCTTCCCGGCTTTGATTCATTGACCATCTGGGCAGGAGCTGGACTGAGCCTCTTGGAATTACAAAAATGCCTCACACATATTTTCCTCCCAGCCGGTGGTTTTGTTCTCAGCCAGCGGAGAAGGCCTGTCTGCTCCCTAAACCCCACTCAGCCTCCCATCCCCTCTCCCGTCTGCGGCTCTCTCTGCACGCCGCCCACCACTCCCCCCAGAGATACCCTCTCCTCACCGCCGTCATTGAGGCTGGACTGAGCAGGCTTGACCGCGTCCTCATAATTGAAATATTTGGCCCCTGAAGTGAGGCCACGGCAGGGCAGTGCTTCCCCCAAGTCGAAGGGACAGATTCAAGCTGCGCTCTGCTCAGGCAGGAGGGGGCACGGAAAGTGTCCTGGACGCTGAAGCCAGGGGCCCCAGGGGACCGCAGTGGCCTTGGAGTGAGGTGAGGACAGAGACTCAAGGCCCACCGACCCCCAAACCCCTGCCTGCATCACGGTGCATCCTTCCCACCCCTCTCCTCATGCACCACCCGGCATCACTCCAGCCTCACAGAATCTTCCAGGAGGGAGGAAGTCAGCTGATGTCCATTTTATAGGCATATTATACATCCATAAAAAGGTTTTTCAAAATTCTGGGGATGGGGGTGCTTCTGAGGCATATTCAGCCCCTGCTTCAACCTCAGGACTCAGAAGTCCACTCTTGGGTCGGGCCAGAGCCCCAGTCTGTAACTGCGTTGTCCTGGGCTCTTGTAGAATTCCTGTCATTGGGCTGCATCGGATGCTAAGCATTAGCTTTTGCAAAGACCGCTGCAGAAAGAGCCCCTAGGAATTCACTCACTGCAGTAGGGCCCATCACATCACCCACTACCCCCGTGGGTCTCAAGGGAGGAATCCCCTTCAGAACCCAGTCCCAGGACAGGCTGTGTTTTCCCTGAGGCTCTAGAAAGCCTCCTCCTTTTTTTGCTTAATAGATCACATTTCCCTTTTTCCTTTAGCTGCCAGGAATCTCAGAGCCAACTCTGAAGCTCAGCCATGATAATTATGTGGCCCCTCGTGATCTGAAACATTTATTTTCTTTCTCTCTGTGGTCTTAGTTTTCTCACTCTGTCTCTGTCTTCTCCGATGTTGATTCTCTTTATTTTATCAGTATTTTTATAACGTGCCTTCTGTTGCAAGATGCTTTGCATGCTGTTTAGGACAAAGAGGACTATAAATAAGGAAATAAATATATAGTGTTTCCATTACGATGTTAATTTTATTGCTGAAAATGTGGTTGTTTAGCATGATAATATAATTCTCCTTCTGCCTAGTCTGAATCTAGGGCAGAGGTGACCTGGGAAATTCTTTCTTCCACTGCTGACCCTTGAGCTGCTTGGGTCTGAAGCCTGGCTCGTAGAGTCTTGACAAGGTAAGTGGACAGATGATGAATGTAAGGATGAACAAATATAAGGAGCCTCTCTCAACAAGCTGAGTGATGGATGTCAGGAGAGTCCCTTAGCCTCCTGGGGCCTCAGTTTCCTCATCTGTAAAATGGACTAGTACTCTAGTCCCATCTCAGAATGGTTGGAAGGATCTCCCGATGGGTGAGAAAATGCTTTGTAAACTGTAAAGTGCAGGGTCATTACAGAGCCCGTGGGATTGTGCCTCTAGCGGGATAGCTGTTGACAATTGGCTTCTTGGTAAGGGGGAGGGAGTGTCTCTCCTGTCCTGTTGACCTCCCGAGAGCCAGGATGGGAGAGGGCTCAGTTGGGTACCTGGGCTGCCCCTGGCTCCTCTCTGGGCTGGACTCCTCCAGGCCCGCGACTCAGGGTACCGTCGGAGAAGCAATTCACTGAAAGTTTGTCCGCCCTGCTCCCTCTCTTCCTCGTCAGCCTAGCCCCCCAGCCTTGGACTCAGAGCTGTCAGCTCCTCCCTCCTGCACTCACTGGGGGAGAGGACCCCCTTTCTCCTGCAGAGACGGCTCTGGGGTCTGAGGCACTGGGTTCTCTTTTCTCCATCTCTACCTACTGATGGGCCGGCCATGCCAATTCACACAGCGTCTCGAGTTCCCTGCTCTCGGGTGCCTTTCGGCAGCCTCGTGAAGTAGATAGGATGGCATTCATCACCGATTCCTCTTGCAGTTTCACAGATAAGAGAGCTGAGTTCATTCTGGAGGGTCACAGGACTGCATGTGGCAGTACGGCGAGGACCCAGGCCTCAAGGGCACAGCCTTCCCAGCAGAGCGGCGGCCTCCTTTCCTCCCACCCACAGACTGTTTCACCTCCTGCGGGAGGATCACCCAATGACCAATTAACCACCCTGTGTTCTCTCTGGCCACAGCAGGGCAGAAAACAAAACACCTGCCCTCTCTTGGGGTGAGAACTCCCCACAGAGGTGAGGGAAGACCCCGAGGGCCGGGCAGCCCAGCCAGCACCCCCAGGATGACATTTAGGATCTGATATCCCTGTACTTCCCTCCTGTCTGAGCTTTGGTGTTTGCTTTGTTTTCCTCTAGTTTTCTAGCAAAGGTTTCTTTTGAAAAGCTTCAACCTTGTCTCCCACGAGAGAAGGAGAAGTGGGGGACGCTGGGAGTGTGGCCTGGAGGGGGGATTCAGCTAGCCTGCCCCCTCCCTGCCAGGAGCTTCAGGAGAAAAAGTCTGAAACAGCTGTGGGTTTGGGGGCCCCCAGAAGCCGCCGGCCTCTCCCTCCCAGGCAGCTGCCCGCCCTGCAGCCCTTGGTGACTTACACTTGGCGTCTTGGTCGACTCAGGAGGAGAGGTGGAAGGAGGGCAGAGCAGCCTTTCTTGGGCTTTAACGTGCACTCGGATCACCTGCGATCTTATTAAACGGCAGATTTCAATTCAGCAAGGATCTGCTCCCTCCCTACCCAAGACTTGCTGAATTGAAATCTGCCCTTTAATAAGAGGCAGTGATGCCACCTTCCTGATCACCCCCAGGTGAGGCCAGTGTTGCTGTGAGTCAAGGCCCTTCTTGGCAGAGAAAGCAGAGGACCTCGGCCTGAGCGCCCTGCTGACACCAGGCAGTGAGCGCTCTCTCCGCCTTGGCTCAGCACCTCCTCTGTGCCTCTTCCATCACACACACACACACACACACACACACACACACACACACACACACACACACACACACACACACACACACACACACACACACACACACACACACACACACACACACACACACATGTTCACTCACTGTCCCACTCGCCTTGGAGCTTCCAGAGGCATGAACTCTATCCTACGCACCTTTGGAAACCTACACACGACCTGACACTTACAAACATTCACGAAAGAGCACGTAGGTGGCTCTCAGAAAACTGCCCACATCCCTAAAGGAATCTCAGCTGGGGGAGCCCTGGACCCCAGCAAAGCACCGGGAGAGACTGGGAGCTGCTCCAGAGTCGCTGCGTCTGTGACCATCCGGTTCCAAACTCTCTTGTTCTCCAAGGAAGGGGGTCCCAGGAGGCTGGGAAGAAGGTTGCAGGGAAAGGGGGTCCCCAGATGTGACGCAGGAACAGGGACAGCAGTGTCTGCAGTGGGAGAGCTCCTCAGGCCCAGAAGAGCCCAACAGAAGCCCTGGTTTTGGCCCCAGTGTCCTGCGTGATTCCGAACAGGACCTCCTGGTGGCACCCCATGATCTGGAGCCCCACCCACCTTGTCCTGCCCGTGCCAGCGTTCTGCCCACCCCGCCCGCACCCATGCCGGCACCCTTGCCTGGTGGAAGCACCCCATCTTCCCACCCGCCCGCCCCTGGCCTGGCAGAGCCCCACCCAGCAGGGCGCCCAGGACAGAGACGGTCCCAGCCCCTCCAGCCCCGTCTCCCCACATGAATACAATCTGGAAAGCTTGCCAAGAGTAGATTCTTTATTAATTTCTCTTTTTTTCTTTTTAAAAAAGTATTCCTTCAGTATAAAAAATAAATATTTTAAATATGACATTGAATAAATAAAAATAATCTGTCAGTATGAAACATTCCCACAGGGTACATTCATCAATAGGAATTTGTCCCCCAAGGCCAAGTCCTTTCCAGTAGAAAGGAAGGAGGGAAACACGGAAGGATGCACAGAGCTAGCAGTGTGGATGGGAGTGACGCCCAGGTACTGGGTGTGGGTAAGGGACAGGCGGGGGTGTGGAGGGGGGTGGCAATCCGGAAGTAAGAACATCTGTACCATCTGAAGGGAAATTAACCTCTCACTTGGCTGTGGCCTCCAGCCCCACACGCTATGTCTTTCCTGGAGAGCCAGCGAGGCAGAGCTGGACTGCTTCTATTGGGGAGACATCTCCAAGGAGGGGACAAGGAGAGGGGGAGAAGGATGAGGGGGAGGAGAGACAAATAAATAGTGGTGCTTTCTCATTTAAAAATTTTTTAAATAAATAAGGTCCCCAATACCCCTCTTTCGATAAACTGCAAAAGGACTGTCCTAACCCCTCCTCTCCTGCCGGCCTCTCCCTCCTCCTCGGGCTGGGGCCGTGACCCAGGATGCAGGTGTGGGTCAAAACCAGATAAAGGAGGAAGTGGACAGCTTCCTGCCCTGCAAAGCTTTTTTCCACACAAAGGCTCCAAAATTCAGAGATGCTGTGCAAAGTGGGTGCCCATCTGCCAGACAGGTTCTACAAAGAGCACTGAGGACGAGGGTGAGGGGCAGAGCCGGGGCTACGCCTGGGGGAGGAGAATCGCTTGGTCCCCGAGCCTCAGAGCCTGCCCAGGTGGGCCTGGCACGGGGAGTCTGCGTCCACGGGATGATGAGACGAAGGGGGACAAGCCGGCTCCAAGCCTTCCAAGCCACGTTCACTGAAGGAGCAGAGCGACGGGGGACAGCAGGCTGAGATCCTGGACAAGGCTGAGCGTGACCCTCAGTGTCTTAACCCTCAGTTAAGACAGTGTTGGAAAACATGTAACCATTGTGGTCTCCTCCACCACCCGCCACAAAACAGTCTTGCCAACGGGACGGACAACTCCCACCTCCAGCCCCCGACCCCAGGCCTCAGGGCCTGCCTACTGCCTTGCCCACCTGCCCTCCGATGGACACGGGTAAAGTGCTCGGAGGAGGCAGAGGGGTGCAAAGTGAGTGCAAAGCACCAAAATCGTGCTGGCTGAACGGCTAGGCTCGCTGCCCGCTCAGGGTTTGAGAAGACGCCAGAACCTTGCTCTTAGCAGCTGCCCCAGCTCTGGGCCCTCCTCCCCTGCTCCCAGACTGGAGGGCGTTTCTCCACTAGCCTGGCCCCAGCACAAAGGAAAGGATCAGGTTCCCTGCCTGGGAGCCCAGACATGGGTGGGGGTGTGGGGGGAGGTGGGGCAGGAGGGACCACAGCTTCCTGGTCTGCATCCCAGGGCCTCCTCGTCCTCCTCTCCAGAGCAGGGGCCTCCTCCCTGGGCCGTCCAGCTTCCTGAGGTCCAGCCAGGTCCTCTCGCCCTCTGTGGGTGTTCAGGCCACCCGAGAAGGCACTTCCCCGCTGGGTGCTGGTCAGGACTGTTCCAGGGCCCCCAGACTGCTAGTCTAGAGGCAGCTTGAGGACAAGGAAACAGCAGCAGGTGGGCCACCAGGGCTGCCTTGCCCACTGCTCCAGGGGTGCCATCTCTATGGTGAATGTTGCCTCCAACAGCACAATTCCAGGGGGCGCCGGACAACACAGTGTTGAATGGGCCCCTTGGAGCCAAGCAACATGGTGGCCCTGGGAAAAGGTCCCTTGGCCACTCCACAAACTGGCCCAGCCTGCCTCGCAGCCAGGGTCCCGATAGCCCCAGAGCCAGTTACCGTTAGGGTGGGGGTTGGAGCCGGGTCCCCCGTCCCCTCCCAGACTGACCAGTTCTCTCAGCTCCTGACCCTTCTATGAGCCTCACCCATAAGGCTTATCCCACTTGTAACATCTTCGACTTCCAGACCAGGCCCTGCTAAGGCCTGGCCCCGGCCCCTGCAGAAGGAGCCATCATATTATTTCTGCTGGAGAGGGAGCAGGGAAAGGGGAATTAACTTTGCTATTTAAAGCACCAATAAGTTAATATAAATAGGGCATCAAAATAAATAGACAATCATGCTGGGTCAGACACACAGCACCCTTGGATCTCAGGCTTCCTGAGACCCTGACCTCAACTTCTGCTGTCCCCTTGCTCCGGGGTCCAGCGATGGCCTCTGGTGCCCCTCAAGTACCTTTGTATGACCTCACGGGGCCTCCGTGGGCCTCAGATGTGAGCTGCCACTCTGAACTACTGCATCCACCCCTCCCTTACAGACCCTTGCCCACAAGACTCTGGGTCCCCTCAGAACCCCCTCACCTGACTTTACAACCCGTCCACCTCCCCACACCCCGCCTCCAGGTCCAGCCGCCAGACCCCAGCCACCGGGACAGCAGGACAGACTGCAGGCTCAAGGAAGAAGAGCCCATCGAGACTTTCAAGGGCCTCTCTTCCTTCCCAGGCCTGAAGGTGGCCTCTCTGCCTCCCCAGGAGGCTGAAGGCCAGCGACCTCCTTCTGGAACCTTCCACCTGACAGTCCTAGGCCTGAGCTCTCCAATCACACCCAAGACAAGGCAGCATCTCAAACCAGAGTTCCCTTTCTAGCCTTCCACTCACCATACTTGTAGGGGCCAAGGATCCTTCAGGATCCCAGCCCCTCTGGGCTGCCTGAGTTCCAACCAGACCTTTCAAGGTCTACCGAAGGGGCAGCGAAGGCACTGATAGTTGTCGTTCTGCTGGGGGCCAGGCAATGCCCCCGACCCCTGCTGTCTTGCCCCATGGTCAGGGTCACTGGAGGCAACTTGTGTGGTTTGCTCACGAAGACCCTGGCTGAGGGGACGAGAAGGGGCCGAAATCCAGCCTGACACCGGGTGCCTGGCTGCAGTATCCCAGAAGAAGGGGCACCTTCTTCTAGTTGGCGCCATGTATAGGTTCTCCCTCTGGGAGTTTTGGCTCTGCTTGGCTTCATCACAGCCCACCCTGGAGGGGAATAGACTGGCCAGGAACCCCTCGGGGTCTGCGAGCAGCCCCCACTTGGCTTGGGCACTGCTCTGGGCCCTGGCCACAGTTTGAGAGCCACCTAAGTCTAAGATCTCAGGTCACTGTGCGCTATGAGACCTCCCGTCTAGAAGGCCTGGGCCACCACAGCGATGACCTGCTTATACTTCCCCAGGAGCTGACAGCCGAGCTTCTTCTTCTGGAAGACGTCCTTGCCTGAGGTGTCTGGGCCGTAGGCCACGTCCACGTGGGCCACGTGGTACTTGCTGCGCAGGCGGCAGAGCACGTTGCTGAGGAGGCCCCGCATGACATCTGCCGTGGCGTTCAGCTTGCTGTGCAGGCTGTGGGCGCTGGGATTGAGGACCTTCTGGTCCCGCGTGATGTTGCCCAGGGAGGCGCCCAGGTACGCGATGATGCGGTACAGCTCCACCAGCCGGGCCCTCTCCGTGCCATTGGCGTGGAAGGGCGGGAAGTCGGTCACATTGGGGCTGCACAGCTTGTCCAGGTTGTTGGGGAATGGCTCCCCCTGGGCCGTGTACTGAGGAGCAGAGGGGCGGAGGGGAGGTGACATGGGAGTCAGGGATGGGTGTTCCAGCCCTGCCACCAAGCCTCTGGGTCAGCTCTTGGGCTTCAGTCCCCACACCCCAAACACAGTGGCATGAGGACCCAATCACTTGCCCTGTAGGCATCTCGGGACTGTCCTGAGAGCCTGAAGTAATTGTGGGTGTGGATTCCCTTGGTAAAGCATCCAGGCCTATACCATGCAAGGAATTATCCTCCTCATCACAATCATCAGGACCACATGGGGACAGAAAGGAAAACCCCGAGTCTCACCTCCAACGTGTGCACCACACACACTTGCCCTTTCACCCACTGCACTCACCCTCTTCCTGGGCGGCTCTGCACCCCCGTCAACCACAACCCGCCGTCTCTCCCAACAGCACCCTGCCGTCCACCTCACCGCCTCCTTCTCTGTCTCTCATCGGCCTCTCCCTCCACAAGGTGGAAGAATCTCAAGGCTAGAAGTGCCAGGCACCCCCTTCTCCAGGCAGCTCTGCCCCTATCTAACTGGGCACCCTAGGCAAGTGGCGGAGCCTGGGCCAGGGGGTGGGGAGGAAGCTGAGGGAGTCTGGGTGTGGTGGGACCAGTCCCCCTCCCTTCCCTTCCCTGACCAGCCCCGCCAGCCCAGGTCCCTGCAGCAAAGCCCAGCCCCTCCCTCCCTCCTTCCTTGGTTCCCTGGGGGGAGACTTACATAGAGAATAAAGAGGGCTTTGGCACTGCTGTTGAGCTGAGCCAGCTGGTTCTTGATCTGGTTCATGAGGTTGCTGTGACATGGGTGGCGTGTGGCACAGGTGGCGTTGACAGGGGTGATGGGAAGGGGGCTCCCCGCTCCGTGTTTCCAGTGCAGAACCAGCAGCAGGGGCACAACTCCTGGGAACAGGCAGGAGGGAGCCATGAGCAGGCAGGTGGGGGGGTGGGCAAGAGGTCTCATGGTAGAGGATGCGCCTCATCTCCCTCAGGGACACCAGTGTCTCCTCTCAGCCTCCAGGTCTCTCTTCACCCAGCATGGCTGTTTCTTACTTTCACGATGTCACCAAATCTGCTTCTCTGTCCCCCTCCCTCCAGAGCTCTAACCCTCTGTCTCTGCTTCACTCCCATCGATCACTCCCTGCTGTCTCCTGACAGGAGCAAGGCGCAGGACGTGAGCTGTTTCTACCAGTTGGAAACTGGGTGCAGGGTGACACCATCCTGGCCTCTGGCTGGAGGGTACCACGCCCCAGCCCCAGCAGGTCTCAAGGAAAAGAGCAGCCCCTACCTCCCCACCTCCCAGGATGGTCCAGATTCCTAAGTGTTATTTCACACTTCAATCTCCCAGAGTGGGCTTCTTAGGGGACCATGGTGGGGGGGGTTCTGCTGACCCTCATCTCCCAAACCTGTCACATGATTTTGGCTCACTGGGCCCTTTGTCCCCTAATTCTGTGGTTATCCTTCTCCAAATGTGGCCACTACCCTATCTAGGACCCTCAACTCCACCCCAATTCTGCAGTTCTGCCCGCCCCCCACTCCATTCCCAAGTCATTCTTCAAAACTTCCTATCCCACTCTGTACTCCTCCTGGCCTCCATGCCCTCCCACTCCTGTCTACTGGTCCTTGCTCCAGGTTGTGGGTTAGGACAAGGAGAATCCTGGGGTCCCTCAGTCCCCCAGAGCCTTCGGGAGGGCAAAGGAATGGTGCAACCAGGAAAGAAAAAAGGGAAAATGTCGCACGCAGCCAGGTGGGCGGGGGAGGAAGGAAAGTGAAAGGTGACAGGAGAGCTGAGAGCTGTCCGGGCCTGTCCAGGATCGCCCCTCCCCGCCCAGGGCGCCTACTTTCCGCCTCCCCCCACCCCCCTTGCTTTCCAAGTGACCCAAGCATCAAGGGCTGGGGTCGGTGGACCTGTGAGGCTGGAGAACCGATGAGGTTGGGGGAAAGGGTGGCGCGCAGGAGCCGGTTCCCCTCCTGGGACAGTGGCAGCCTCAAGTTCACTTCTGGGTCCCCTGTGCCTCCCAGCATCCCCCGGCAGTGCTGAGGCCCCCGATGGCTGGGGGGCCCCCACACCCCAGGCTCACCTAGCACAGACCACAGCTTTCCAGACACTAGCAGATGGAGGCGGCACCTGCTCCCGTCCCGGGCCGGAGTTTGCAAGCTGCTCAGAGGCCGGCGCCCCTCCCAGGGAGCAGCCCGGGACGCGGTTGGAAAAGAGAAAGCGGAAAGACAGAAAGAAAGAAAGAAAAAGAAAGAGGGAGGGTGAGTCCCGGAGAAAGCTGAGCTGGAAGAGCAGCAGGAGAGCCGGCGGAGCGAGGAGGAGGAGGAGGAGGAGGAGGAGGAGGAGGAGGAGGAGGAGGAGGAGGAGGAAGGCTGCGGCGCACCCTCCCTTGCCCGCCAACCTGCGGGCCCCAGGGCGGGCTGGGCGCGCGGTGCCGGGACCATGTGCCTGCTCTCGCTCCCGGCCGCCACCCAGCGCCTCCGGCGGCCCGGCGGGCTGCGCGGGCGCCCCAAGTGTCCATGTGTCTGCGGCGAGTGGGTGTCCCGCTCACGATCGCCAAGTGCCCCAAGTTGCCGCTGCGCCCGTGGCGGGGCGCGGAAGCCGGCGCGGGGCGGGTGGATTTACCTGCCGCCAAGACCTTCATTATGGGCTGGACTCCAGAGGGCCTTGGAGGAGACCTTAGATGCCTGCAGTTTTCAGAGGTTCATGCTCAAATGGGGAATTTGCCCGATTTATATACTGGAGCCTGTGTTGTAAGACAGAGAGAGAAACAGCTATATTTAGCAGGGATCCCCGTCCAGGAAGTTGTTTGAGGTGCATCATAGGAAATTATGAATGGAAGAAAGTGAGAGTGAAGGGGGGGCAGTGAGGGGGGAGGGTGGCGAGAGCAGACTTTTTCCCTCTTCTAAGAATTTGATTGATAAAATTATAATGAACTCTTCAACAAAACACCCTGCGGTTTTCCTGCGTGGCTTGCCCTGGGAGTTGTTTGAAGATGGGGAGGGGGAGGAGGGTCCCCGAGTCATCGGTGTCCCTGGGCAGTGGGTACCCCAGACAGCCCTGACTCACCTGGGTTTGGGGAGGTGGCTTGAAACTAGGCAAGCAGACGGAGGCTGCCACCTGTGGCCCCCTGTTCAGGGGGTTTGGGGGTCAGTGGGGAGGAGGCAGGCTGGGGCTTGGCTGACAAGGAGGCTCCAGGAAGAGGGGCTGGGGCCCTGGTGTGGACTTTAGACGGTAAAAAAGCGAAACTGAACGTGGGCGCTGGAAGCCACCGCAGAGGTGGCCTCCTCCAACCTGCCCGCTGCCACTATGCAAAGTGGGGCTCCCGTGGGGACAGGTTGTCCAGGGTCCCACAAGGTCAGGCCTCCTGACTGCCATCAACAAGCCTGCATTGATGACCACAGGTACCTGTGGGGCTGAGGAGGGGGCTGGGAAGATGGGAGGTGAGGGGTTGCTGTGACTCCCTTCTCTGGGGAGAGCCTGGGGAGGAGATTCTGGGAAGATGTGATGTTTCTGGCGTTTACCTAAAACTCTTTGCACCCTTCAGGGGAGAGTGGTCCAGCATTTCCATTTTGAAAGGACATTTGGAGCAGAGACTTAAGGAGGCTGAGCCAGTTGGAGCCAGGTTTGCTCCTCAGGACGCAGAGGGATGGCTGAGGAGAACAGAAAATGTCTTGGAGGGCCCTTGGGGCTCAGCATCAGAGAATGATTATGGCCCCCAAGAGGTGCTTCTGGAGTCTCTTAGGCAGGGTCACAAATACTGGTGTCTATCGTGGCCAGGTAGATTCATAAATGAGTAAGGAGGGGCAGGAAGGAATGGTGAGGACTAGGGCAAAATGAGCACAGCAACTCCTCCCTGGCAAAAAGCATTCAAAACAAAACAAAAGAGGTGGGGGAGTGCTGGTCAGACACATCTGGGGCTATGTGGTCCCACAAGTTGCCAAGGGCGCCCCCGCTGCAGCCCTCCCACCTGACCCCAACCAGAGAACGAGGCAGGAGAGTTGCTTCTCCAAGGCCAGGGAGCCCTGCAGCCTTTCCCTGGCCCCTGATTCCCTCTGCCCACCCCCTCAGCCCTCCTCCATGCCCCCAGCTCCCGCCTCTTGCCACATCCCGGAGGACCTGCCCAGCATTCGTTCATTCCTCCGTGCCAGGACGAGCCCTCCTGCTGCCGCCGTGCCCCCTCCCCCCCACGCATGCCCTGCCCTCTCCAGGCTGCTTCCTCCCGGCTCTCCCAGCTTGGCCTCGGCTGTGGGGCGATAAAACTGCCCATCCCAGCGGGCGCTTCCCAGCAGGGAGGAGGCTGGTAGAGCCCACACTGGCTTTCCTTCCTCCTCCCGGCCGCTCCACACCTTGTGTCTTCCTTGGGGGCCATGGAAGGCCCCAGCTGGCACTCGCCCCTCTCATGCACCTGCTCTGGGGTCTGTGTATGCCCCTAGGAGGTCCAGCCACCCCAGCCTGTCTCAGGCAGCCCCACACCTCAGGACATCCCAGCTCACCTCCCTCCCATAATCCCCCAGGCCCAATCTCTCCTGCAGGAGGGCCTGAGCACGTGGGGAGCGTGAACTCTGGATCAGCCTCCAAACCCCACCCCCACATCTCCCGGACCCCTGTCATCTGCCTCATCCTGACTCTTCTGATGTGGACCCCAAATCCATTTGACCAGGGCCCCACAGAGGCCCCATCTATGGATCCCCTGTTCCCCCGCCCAAGTGTCTCACTGGGTGCCCTGATTCTCCTGGAGGCTGCCTCCTCGTCCCACTGCCCTCCTGCCACAGTTCCTCCCCTGCATCACTCCCAGTGGACTTGCCGGGCCTTGCACTGTCTTCTGGCTGCCCAGACCCCTCCTCAGCCCTAGAAAACGCCCCCAAACGCCATGTAATCTCAGCCCCACCCCACAGGAAACAGGAAGTGGGGCGGAGTCTAGAAGATACTTCACCCTCGCCCTGACTGGCCCCCTCCCCTGCCTCAGTTTCCCCTCTCACGGTACCTGACTTGGTCTGTGCTCCCCAAGTGTTCTGGGCCCCTCGGCACCCCAGGCCCAGCCTCCCTCTCCTGTCCATGTCCAGCCACCACCTGCACCGGGCCTCTCGGGGGCAGGCCGGGCAGGGTCTCGGAGCTGCGGACCCGTGAGCCGCCTGCAACGTGGCCTCGGTCCCCGGGAATCGGCTGCCCAGGCGGCGCTCCAGGCCAGCTTTGGTCTCCTGGAGTTTGTTTTCTTCCTTCCCTCTCTACGCTGCTATGTGTGTGTGTGTGTTTTCCCCAGCTTCCTCACGGAAGGCATCCTCCCTTCTTGGCTGCCTGCTCCCAGGGTCGTGACCCCAGGCCCCACCCTGGAGTGGCAGCCCCAGCCCGGCCCCTTCCAGCTGTGACTTCATCCCCAGCCTGTCCTGCTTCTGCACACTGGGCCTGCTGGGGATTTGACCGGCCTCAGGGTGAGGGGGACAGCTGGGGCCCACATAGGGCACCCTTAGTCTGGGGGGGGGGCGGCCAGGCCGGGGCTGGGGGTGCTCCTCCAGGCGGCTGTACCATCCACCTGCTCATCTCCAGGAAGCGAGTCCAGGGCCGGCCTGGGGCCTCCCCAGGGCCCCTGAGGTCTCTTTCTCTCCCACTCACTTTGGCGCATGTGGCCATTCAGCCCCTCCTTTCCTTCTGATTCTCACTCACCATCCACAAGTCTCTCTTAGAATGTCAGGTGGGGAAGCTGAGGCTCAGAGAGGTGAAGACACTTGCCCAGGGCAGCACAGAGAGTTAACAAGAGAATGAGGCCTGGAGCCCTGGCCTCTGGCTTGAAGGCCACAGCTAATGCCAGGAGCACCTCATGCTGCGATGGGAGCAAGGGGTGGTGAGCTGCATTCAGGCCGCTTCTTCCGGGAAGCCTCCCCTTCCTCCCACAGCCCAGGTTAGCTGAGTCTGCCCAGTCCTGCCCACTCTCCTTTCAAGTGGGAACAAGTCTCATTCCTCCCTCTTTGAGGGCTTGGTTGGGGTCTGATCCTCATTTGTACTCTTGACAGCACCTGGCTCAGGGTTACATCAGAGCAGATGCTAAGTATTTTCTAAAAGCATTTTAGTTTCCAAAAGCTGTCTGTGCCAAGTCTCTCATGGCGAGAGGAGTAAAGTCTGCTGGTTGGAAGCATGGACTTCAGCCTCAGTCAGAGCCGGGTTAGAGGTTTGAGTCTGCCAGTTATGAGCTGGGTGACTTTGAGGAAGTGACCACATCCTGGCCTCAGTTTTCTCATCTATAAAATGGGAATAATGACACCTGTGCTGTGGGTTTGCTGTGAGGGCTCAGGCTCAGCGCAGTTCTGGGAGCCCAGCCAACCCTCTGCTCGTCAGCATTGATCCTCCTCACCGTGGAGGAGTAGGGGTTCTTGTCCCCATTTTACAGATGAGGAAAGTTGGGCATAATCCAGGGCTAAAGGGGGAAAGCTGGGCAGGAGAGGGGCCTGTTCATTCTCTCCTGATGGATAATGGAAACAAAACACCCTCGAGCCTCCAGCTTCTGGGGTGCCCCAGGAAGATCAGATGGGTTGCTGGGGGGGCTGGCACGGCGGTGGGCTCTCTCTCCCTATGTCCTATCCTGGCCCGTGACCAACCGCACCCCAGGCTTGAGCTGAAGACAGTGGCTGACCCAGCCTCACCGCCCCCAGGAGCTGATTCACCCCCAAGGCCCATCTGAGAAGGAAGGAGACATAGTTCAGCTCAGAGGGGCTTGAATCACCAGCCGCCCCCTGCGGAGCCCTGGGGGGAGTTGTGGAGGTGGGGGACAGCCCCTGCCTGCCTGTCTGTCTCTTTCCTGGGCCCCGGGGCACTCAGGGGAGAGGGTAACATGGCAGTGGCCATTGGCAGGGGGTGGCAGGGAGGTACCCTCACAGCCAGGCATCCTGTGTGGGCAGCCAGGAGCAGTTACTCACCAGGTAAGCAGCTCTCTGGGCATCGGGGAATTCCCCAAGGCTAGTGACCCAGAAACTGAGTGCTCTGGGCAACCCCCATTGCCCAGGCCGGCCCCCCTCCTCCCTCCCCATCCCTCTTCCCTGTCCCCATCTAAGATCTCAGTTCTCTGAAAACTCAACCAGCAGCTGCTCTCAGACATCAGCTCAGGCCCCGCTCCTCGCCTTGACGCTCCCACCTGGGAAATGAGCACAGCGGAGTCAGATGGGCCCAGGGGAGGAAGTTGGGGGCCAGAGGGAGTGGCCCAGGACCAGAGTTGGTGAGGGACAGCCAGAGGAGACAGGAGAAGCTCAGGAATTCCTGGCACAGCCCTGGCAGTTGTGTATCCTGTCCAAAAAGGCAAAAACACCTCATTATTCAGCACTTGAGAAAGGAGGATGTAACTATACCTGCAGGGCTGCCCACCTTCACCATCTATATGCTCTCATGTACTTTCCTGTGACCGCTGGCTCGGCTTTGCAAGTCACCTTTGGTCCCTTTGGGGCTAGGGTGGTAGTACCCATGAGTAAGGGTGTGTCTTACAGCCAGGCAAACATGGGTTTGATTCCTGCCCACACCTGTGACCTGGGGCAACTGGCTTCCTCTCTCTGAGCCCACTGAGAGTGGGGATGCGGTAGCGCCGGGCTCATGGGGCTGTCATGAAGATGTTAAGTGGGAAACACACAGTGCCTGCCACGTGGCAGCCATTCTAACCAGAGGTTGGGGTGGCCACAGGAGGGGCTCAAACCCCAGCCTGAATCAGGGGCTTGGGTTGGGCCTGGGTCCAGGGGTCCATGCTCCACCCGTGATCTGAGAGTTAGGACAAGGAGGGCTCCTGGGTCCTCTCAGTAGACAGAGTGTGGCGTGGGTCCTGGGGGAACAGGCAACCTCTCAGAGCCTCTGCAGGGGAATAAGCAATTCTTCCCACCTTGGGAATAAGCAACACTTCCCTTCCAGCTGTCTTTGAGGCTCTTGAGGTCCAGCTTTGGGCCTATAGTCTGCCCTTCTCACCCTCACCCCATCAAATCTCTGGCAGGGACCAGCTACACACCCTCAGGGCCAAGTGGGAGCCAGAAGCCAGTCTGGCCTCCTGCCAACTGTCCCCGGCATCACCCCGACATTTCCTGACTGGTTCTGCGTCAGGAATCACACCCCTGGAGGTGAATCAGAGTGACTGCATATTTTTTCTTCAATTCTGATAGAAATTGCAAGGGAAGCAGCAGCCTACAGGGTTCCGATCATCAGTGGGGTCAGAGGTCTGCCTCCGAGGTCCATGCCAAGTTGCATGGGGCCTGATTCCACTGCAGGCTCTGTCCTCAACGTCTCCATCTTTAGAATGGGTGTCTCTCCTCCCTGATGGTTCAGGCATCAGCCCTTAATGGATCTGGCATTTTAGCCTCTGCAAGCACTTTGACCTCCCCCAGGCTCTCTCTGAATCTTGAACTAGCTTGAGACCATCGCAGGCAGAGGTAAAGAGCGATATTTTCACACTGTAAGTCTCTGCCTCTTAGTGGATCATGGATTAAATTTAGAGGGTTGCCGCCAGCACTTTTAAAAGAAAATAGAATCGCA